>NC_140124.1:43995950-44638096 GCF_964035555.1 Netta rufina
TTTTTTTTTAAAAAAAAAAAAAGAATAAGATACCAAATTTATTATTTTTTAAAAGAAAATCTTTACAATTGAAACCACTATAACAACTTTAGGATTAAAAATAAGTGCCCCACCTCTCAGAATTAAGACACGGGTAATTTAAAAGAAATAACAAATTAGGATAGCTTCTACATCTACTTTCTGAAATCCATAAAAAGTGCAATGCTATTTTTTGTTCAATTAATACAGTAAATATTATAATAATAAAACAAAACAAAAAAACACATGCAGACTGTGGCCATGACCATTGGAGGGAGCAGCAGGCCATCAGTAAACAAAAGGCTGACTTCAAAACACACACTAGGAAACTCACACTCACCTGGGTGACTGTACATTGCAGTGATAGATATATTCAGTCACTGTGTTATCATCAAACATCGATGCATATTTTCGCTTGAAATCTGGTCTTAAGCGCTGAACAAGGCTTAGTCCTGTCAAAACAGAAAATTAGAGAAATGTTAGAAGAGACAACTTCATCAGACTGCCTAACACTTTTCATTAAAACCCTCCAAACATGCTCCCATGAAACTCGTGGCTAACTTTGATGACTTCTGAACCAATGCTTTGTTACACCACTTACAAGTCTTAGGAAAACACAATAGCAAACAGGAGCTAAACATAGTAATTCTGAAAGACTTTACGTTGTACCAGAAGAGGGGCAATTTAATCCTTACTGAATATGGGAAATGTTTGCAAAGGGGCACTGCAAAAACAAAAGAAACAAGCAAAGGAAAGCAGTGAAAGGACTAAGCAGATATTTTGCCAAAAATTTAGCCTTGCACGATAGCAACACTTTCCTTCTTGCTCTGGCAGCACTGGGTGTGCCAAAAGCATCCAACCTTTTAGAATCAGAAGGCACTGATGAAAAAGCGGGGCTGTTTTTTTCTTTACATGTAAGTTTGTACTCCTCCTACTTATACAACAGTCTCCTTCTTAAGTTAATTAATCTGGGAATTCTAATTTCACCCTCTTCTAATTCACCAGGTGGATCTTTGGGACAAAAGCCTCATGAACGGGCAATCTTAGTCTGAGAATATTATTCACCTCTGAAGACATCTACATCACCATTTACTACTCGAGTTTATAAACTGCAAATACTGTTGTTAATCGGTGCAATCACGATGATGTCACTTCTGTCACCTGTTGCTGACCAAAGGCCTGGCACTATTTCTGCAGACCTCGTAACAGTGAGCTATGCTTTTGTAACCTTGAGATTAGACTATTGCAACATGCCCTTCTGTATGCTTTAAGTCAATTTAGAACACGAATACAGTGAAAGAGAAAACAATTTGCTTATGAAACAGAGATTTAAGTCCCAAAATGATGAAGATTTTGCAAACTTTCTGCAATGTGCTCTGCCACCTATATTTTCTCTATACAGATTTCAGTTGCCAAACTTCTGTCTTTTTCTGAAAATCAACTAACTGGAACCCACTCAAGCAAAAAGATCTCAATTCTGCTTCTCTCCCAGGTTTAGGTATCTGCCTGCAGGTTTGATTAGATATCCATGTGACACCACCGTGGTACCCCAAAGAACCCTGTCCACATTTAAATGTTGAACTTATACCTTTGAACAAGAGCAAGAGGCCTTCTGTTGAGGATCACACAGTTATGCCTGCCCAGCAGTTCAAGCACAAGTGTATGTAGAAGGAAACCTGGGTTTGGTTCAGTGCCTTCATCAGGTTGGGTTTGATGCCTGCGCTGCTTAAACTTACCCTTCTCTAAGAACTACGCCTCACCTGTCAAGAATTGCACAGTAAGTTGATGATGAGAAACGTTTTGAACATCTGGAGTGAGAAACTGATGAAAAATTTTGAAAAGCAGTGCCCTCAACTTCAACCTACAGGCAAGCCTAGTTTGGGGATACCTGGACAAGACGAGGTCTGTTTCCACAGCACATTTCTGACTGCATTTACTTGCTATGGGAGACACAACTTCAGCTTTGAACTCTTCCAGCTGGATTGATTTATGCATACATTTGTTATTGGATAAAATGCATTAAATCAGTGCTTATCACTCAATATGCTTCAAGTTGTTTTGTCAACCAGATTAGAAAGCATTTTACTTAAAAAGAAAATCTGTTTGTACAAAACACTGCTTGTCTGAAAAGCTCATTTTGTCATCCTTCTGAAAACAATCGAATATATTAGCATGTTAAAATACACATTCTATAGGAAGAGAGTTAAGAAACAGATGTGGTTTATACAAAGCCTAGAAATGCCACTAGTTCCTTTCAGACTGAACACTAAAAATGATGGAGAGGTAAACAGAAAGTTATAAATAACTTCTAAGGGGTCTGAAGGATATATTTTTTCAAGCCTCCCCAACAGATACTCCAATAATACAAACAGTAATAAACAGATTACCTCTTGTCTTCTAGAAGGAATACGTATGATGAATTTAAGATTTGACCATGAACTTCTCCCCACTCCCCGTTATCAACTAAAACTGCAGTATTGTGGTCATCTCTACCTAGTCCCAGTGTTAGGGTATATAGAATTTATCTCTATCTCAGCAGTGCTTTTGAAGAGATATAGAAATATGAATGACAGACTGCTGCTGAAATGCAGGACACTGCTGAGGCTCACAAAATTGCTCCAGTAACAGGAAAATGGCCGATGGAAAGAACAGAGTTTCAGTTTCTTTAAGCTCTAGCAAAAGACAAATGTACTTACGAGAGACTCCGTTCTAATGTTAAGCAAAATTGGAAATCTTGTTTGTCAATCAAACTGCAATTGGAAGGGAAACTAAACGGACTGTGACTGGAGGCAACCAGACAACCTTTTCACAGCAACATCTCTTTGTCAGGCTTCACCAGCAGATGTCCACATAATCTGTCTCATCGTAGCTGTAGCCTACAATACGTGCTATGAACTGTCACACTAGTATTTCACACAGAAAGATCTCGGCGTCTTGTCCTCAAGAGTTCATCTTTCCTCAAGCCCTCCCGCCTTCTCCTCAAACTATATTCTCTGGGGGTGATGTGGGCTTGCAACAAAGCGTGTGTTAATGTGGTACCTGCTCCTTGCTCACATTTAAGGCAAACAGTTTTTAGGAGTAGCTAAAACTCACCAAAGGGTCCTGCTATCCTCAGCCCAGCTAATGGGTTAAATGGACTCAGTATAGCTCCTAGTGCTTTGATCCAGATCGGAATTGGTCTTTCGTGTTCAGCATTGTCAGGCCTCTCTGGAAAACCCCATGGCTCCACTAAGATAAGGTGTTTGACCCTGTTGGCAGAAAAGGTTCAGAGGTTGAGAGTACAGTAACTTTCCTTTGACCGAGCCATAAAATTGCTATCTGAGGATGACGCAATCTGTTTTAGTCACTTCTGTCATAGCGGCCTTATTACATTTCTGGTCCCTTGATGATTTTGCATTTGAATGCTAATTATAAAAGATGAATTTCAACTAATCATATGTAGGAATACCAGAAGCTTGGAAGCTCACGTCACAAAGAGAAATTCAGCATTCAATAGATACCTACTGTCATACACATCTGAGAAAACAGTGAGCCCTTTTTCTATTTTAAAAAAATGACCAAATCCACATCCTTGGTTTATGAAGGAGCAGTTTAATTTGAGAGAAAAAAAAAAAAAGGGAATTGCACTTGTTTCATTTAAGCAAACATTCAAAAATCTGTCGCTCTTTTCCAAGCCATCTCAGATCTCCATTCTAGGAAGGGATGCAATTTATCAGAAAAACAAACTTATCAAAGTAAAACTTGATCTGAGCAGAGCATATCAAAATTAGCAGATGTTTTCTAAATTTGTTGATTTCGGTTGATAAAAGCAATGCCTGAGAGACAACTTATAAAATTATCACTCAAACGAATCTCAGTACAGAGGGTACAGTAGGAGTCTCCAGCACATGTAACAAATCAATCACTTCATGCTGCATGTCCCCCTCAAGCAAAAAACTTATTTCATCTTGATGGATTGGAATCATCCATTTGTTTAATCCCATAATAACACCCACTCTGACAGGACTGTGCTAGATACTGCTGATACCCGGAAAAGTGACTCAAATAAAGTTTTGCATATTTAAGGTGATTTTGCTTGCAAGCTTCAACACTTTACCTTCTTCTTCATGTCTTCCTTCTCTTTCAAAGCCAGGAGATTAGGTATTTAATACAGCAGAGTTCTTAGTGGCTAAAACGATTTTAGAAGTGATTCTGCAGGCTATTTCTGGACCATAATCGTTTGGGAAACCCAAAATCTGTGCTTGAAATAAGGGGCTGAAAAGGATTAAGCTCACAAAGATGTTTCTTGGCTGTCAGCTCAGCCATGAGCGTATTTGCACACAGCAGCAAACAAGAATGGTAACAGAGGATGGGGCAGAATTTAACTATACAAACCCAGCAGGGGAGATTAGAGGCTAAGGAGTGTAAGCCATGAGGGGCTGTTCGGGACAACTAAATATTCTGTGCATAAAGAGTGCCATTAAACACAGCATACACATAAATAAAAACAGAGCAAGCTTTTTTGTCTTGTAATGTTTCTTAATATTTTCCTTCCTTTTTTGCATTCTTCCTTTTGGTAATCAAGTCTAAAGCATAAGCTGGGATAAAAGGAGGCTGGCCATGAAAATCATTCCAAAAGGGATAGTCCAGAAGCTGCAGTATTTGAAAATCATAACGCCACGACCATGCAGGAATACTCTAAATGGGAATCTTTTTGAATTTACAATCTCAGATGTCCCACGTACAAATTTGGTACAACACAGTAAATTAATGGATCATGTAAGCCTGGAGAAACAGATCTACTTTCATAACAATATGGATCCAGAATCCCTTAAGCCTCTAATGAATTGTTAGATAATCTGTTTGGAAGCTGTACTATTTTTATCACTCGATTCAGCACTGTCCTAAGATCCTATCAGTCAGTGTGATAACTTGATGGTGTTAGTTTCATTTCAGAGAAACATTGGTAATGTGAGAGCACAAACTAAAATGCCCCCAAATTAACTGACCTCAACTTAAGCAGAGTGAAGCATGAAAACAGAAGAGTCACTTTCAATGTAAGACTGCAGAAAGTAGAAACACAGAACCACTTATAGATATTTCAGAAGAAAGGGTAAGAAACTTGTAAGTGATCCCTAGAAGCAACACCCTGCAGTCAGCTACAAGTTGCTTTACACCCAAATGGGTAAGAGCTTTACATCCCTAAGGCAGAGGACTGTATTCATTCAAATTCGGGATTTAGACACAAGCCTGCTTTCATACCTCACTTCTAGCAGCATGTGCCAGCTGTCAACCAGTTGACAGAGAAAGAGACTAAGCGTTTTAGGAAAAAACAGATGTATGGGTTTATTCCATAATCTCCAAGTGAGAGAGCAAGGTATGCATATGGTATCAATTGATGCTAATATAAAGTAAGCTATTTGTTCTGTATAGTATAGAATCTCCCATACGATGTGGAAATCTGGACTTACATCTTTTAACAAGGGTCCACTATGACTATTTAGACAAAAGTAAGGTCATTCAACCTCAGCTGGTAGGATCCTCACTCAACAGGGCCTATATAACTAGGCTACATTGAAGAAGAGACAAATTATTAATTTAGAGTAAAAAATGGATTGGCTGTCAACCACGATGTGGGGCAGAAAATGTTGATGAGATGTGGTTACAGCACTGCTACAGCTGGATTGTTTTTCAAAGAACAAATATGAAGTGGCACGGAGATAATTTAAATCAAACAGCCACTAAAACTCTTTTTACATCATCATGCTTGCACGAGGCTGACTGCTAACATATAGGCATAAACTATTTAGGGAAATTAAATTCAGAAGTTTGCCTGTTAGCCGTAACAATGGGACAGTTGACAGAAAAAGGCCTATTTATGTCTTAAAATAACAGGTTTGAACAGAGATGTCTCAAACATTCACGAATAAATATGATCCTTGCTATTTAGCCTTGTAACATGGCAAGGGGTACTGAACAAAAACAAAGTAAAGAAAAGTACATGGAACAAAATGCGTTTACCATACCTACTTATTTCTACTCATCTGAAAACAAACCACA
Organism: Netta rufina; assembly: GCF_964035555.1. Lineage (NCBI taxonomy): Eukaryota > Metazoa > Chordata > Aves > Anseriformes > Anatidae > Netta > Netta rufina. The sequence goes on from NC_140124.1 coordinate 44,002,008, forward strand.
CAATTAATATCTGAGGCTTAAAATTCATTATCAAGTTCTTTTAAATCAACACAGTCATTTCCTTAAAGATCATCTATAAAGAGACTGATAAAATAAAACCTGTGCTAACATCACTAGTCAAAAAAAGATAAGGAGTTTCTTCATTCCTTTATTTTTACATACCTCGATGGGTACTTTAGTGAGTAAGCAGCAGCCAGGAATCCACCTAGGTTGTGTCCAAGTAAAATCATTTTTTCTAACCCCATCTCTTTTCTCCATTGTTCTATGGATTCCACAAACTGATTTTCTGCTTCCCGAGCATCAGCGTCGAAGTGGGGTCTACTGCTACGTCCAAATCCCAAGAGGTCGAAGGCATGAACGGTCCTGTTTTCACAGAGCTCTTCAAAATTGAGAGCCCACATTCCGACACCTCCTCCAAATCCATGGAGGAGGACAAGTGGAGTTTTACGTGTGAGGTCTGGAGAGAATGTCAGCGTCCATATTTTATTTCCATTGGCTATATACACATACCGCTTATTGTATGTGCTTGTAATGCCTGAAAAAAAAAAAAAAAAAAAAAAGAGTGGGAAAAAATGATATTGTTAGACTGATAAAATATAAAGGACATTTTATGGAAACTACTGTTTGGAATAGGACTTCCCTTTCAAAGCTGAGCCTACAGGCAAATATCATAAATAAGGGAACAATGAAAACAGTTCTAAAACTGGTTATTTCATCACAATGTAGAAGCTGTATTAAAAAAAAATTCCTGATTATGGAAATTGATAGAAAAATTTGTTAAATCTATAAATCTTTTTAAAAACAGACTTACATTTTAGCATTTTGTCCTCAGCCTCTTTAAGGTGTAGCAGCGATGTGGGACACCAAGCAGGAAGCCAGCTGAACAGCCATCCTAACCTGCAACAGCAATACAGAATATAAAGTTCCTGAGCAAGACGATCCCATTCTGCAGCATTTGATGTTTTGAAGGAGTTCCTTCTGCTGATCTTAAAAGACCCCATGTATACCACACGTCCTGCAGGACAGGAGTGAGCAGTAGGAAGAAATCCACCTTCCCCTGTCTTTTATGAGGTGGTGTAAGGCTCAGGGGTGTTGTTCAAACAGCACGCTGTCCCTCTGCTGCCTGTCCCTTATCAGGGTGTACCGATGTATCTCCGTCAGAGCAGGCTTCTTCTGGGAACCCGGAGACATGAGCCCTCACCGCGACCCGAGAAGCTTGGCAGGAAATAAAACACAATCGTGGGGGTGTCCAGGCCCCTCTCAGGTTCCCCTGGAAGCCTGCCTGCACATACACCACCCTGCATGAACCCTCTGCTTCCAGAAAAGCAACAAGCCTCGTGCCTGCCAGCCTAACCCGAACTAAGATGCACACACCAAATACATTCAAAAAGTGGAAAATAAGCAGGTTTATTCTAGCAAAGCAAAGCACCAGGGACTTCATTACAGACTTAGAAACAAAGTCACAGCAGAAAATCAAACAGCAACCTCAAGCCCCCCTAGCAGAAGCTACTTTTCAGCTGTCACTTGCTATCTTTATAGTACCCTCTTGACCATGAGAGCAGGGGAATGACTCAGCTAGCAGCACAGCCTCAGGGACATCAAAGGACACAGCAATTAGGTGCAGCTCTTCCTAGGTGCTACTTCTCCCCCTTTTTCAACAAGGAATACCCTTCTCCCTCCCTTGCCTGTTTTTGAAGCAGCTCAGACTTACTTGCAGTGCAAAGGTTGTTACTGTAGGACCTCAAACCACTCCTCGTGAAGAAGAGCATGAAGACACCAAACTCACGATCAATTTTCTTTCTTTAAAGCTTTTTTTTCCTACCCTGAATTCCTTTCCAATTCATTACAGTATTTTCAGGATTGAATGCTGCAAGCATCAGTCGGACAAAAATTGATCTTAAAAGATTACTAGCGTCCAATTTTTCGGAGCTTGCACAACCCATCAATAACAAATTTATGATTTTTCCTTCCAAGTTCTTTATCCAAAGGACATTCTCCCCACCCTTCTCAGGGGCTGAGCTATCCCAGCTGCACAGCTATTTACGTTTATGATACAACACAGCAGGGTGTTTGGGAAGGCACAATGCAATCACAAGCTGTGCTGCATTTAGGGAACATCAGAAAAAAAAGAAATCAAACATAACCTACTTGGTCAAGAAAGGATTCATCATCCAATCACCCATGGCCACTGTTACTCAACGTTATTTACTTTCCTGAGAAACACACGGATGTCTGGCTGGTCTGTAAATAACCTTCCTAAACCCCCGAACGTGGGAAGCACGCTGATGGTGTGTGGACTGAGAGCTGGGCAGCTGAATGCTGTACGCTTGCCCAGATGCCTCCTGCAATCCGAGACCTGAAGAAACTCAGCATCCTCCAGGAACGGTATTCAACTGATTGGCTTCCACATTAAAATAGATATCCTAAAGGGTTAGAAAAGGTATCTTTGAGGTTAAAGTGGGCACCTGCCAAAAGCAACATCACCAGCAAATAACTGTTGAATCTGGGTTTAACAATATCAGCGTGTCTGATGTTATGAATTACTCTGGTGGATTACTAAACAATAGTTATGCCACCACCCTTTTAAGCCAAACTTTCTGCTAGTTAGGTGCTGAAATACCCATTTGTATTCATAATTCTTAAGTCAGAAGCACAAAATCCAGTCTCTGTTTTCCTCAAGCTAAAACTGTATGAAATATTTGTTCTTAGGGAAACCACTGATTTAGCAAAGGAATTGTATGTCTGTAACATGTCAACATGAAGACAGTGCAGAGATATAACCACAATGAAATAAAAATGAAATCTACAGCTCACAACCTCAGAATTTCATTTCCCAGTACTAGGGAGACACCTGAATACCCAAGAAAAATATTTACAGAACTGTATCAGAATCAGGAAATTTTAGCCTAAGTGTTCACTTTTGCTAATTTTCAGTACTGTTTGTAAATACAGAAAGGTTCATTTCAGAAGAGACATCACACACATGTGAACCTTGACAAATAAAGTCAGCAAGCTGAAATGCTTAGAATAAAAATCGTGTATGTGTTTCAGTCATTCTGTACTTGCTGAACTAAAAGAGCAAATGAAGATGACTTTCTGTCAAAAAAGCAATTAAGAATTTAGGAAAATATTTAATCATTTATATTCTGGACTTAATCCTTTGTTTTCCCCCTCCTTTCAACAAATTGCCTGATGTTTTCCACACGCAGAGAACAATGAACTACTTAATTTATTTAATCACATCCCTGCTATAGGCAGCCTGTAGCCTTCCAGAGGTATCCTTTATTCTGTACATCTATGCTAAACGTGTCCTCTAAAAGCACACGCGAATGTCAATTGCTTACATGACCTATCATTTTTATTACTGTGATATTAAGTTAAAATAGCTATGTAGCATCAAAAAAGAAGCAATGGCTCTTTCAAGACCATTTGTTCACCAGCAATGTAGACAAGACATGAAAGAAAACTAAGGATTTCAGCTGGAGTTTCACGTTGTTTCCTCACATCTGTTTGGGGGCAGTTGAGCTTTCACAGCCACCTGAACAAGCCTGGAGTACTGGAGCCAGGAAAAATTGGGGGTCAGGAGTGGGGTTTATGCCCTGCTAGGGGCTCAATCAACACACACGAGTCTGTAAGACGTAACTGACCTCCAGACTTCTTGTACGTGTTTGAGGCAGGAGGCCAGAAGGGACGGGGAAGTCCCAGAGACAAGTGTTACATGGCCTTAGCCAAGGTGACCGGCATGAGGCTAAATTAGCGAGACCATCGGTAGTTTATGCTGACAAGTATGGTAACAAATACTGAAAATAGCAGCCCCTGGGGGAAATACACACAGATCTTTGATGCCTTGTAGAAGCTGGAGCCACAACCACTCTGCACAGGGGCCAGGCCCCAACTGGTAGTCCTGCTTCTCCGGGTCCATGTGGTGCTGGTCTAAACCAGACTGGGAGGGCTGGAGCTTTGTGTGTGATGTGTGTTCGTGTTGTAGAACAGAAAAATTATAATTTCAGTCACTATCCACTTGCCGTATCTATCCTGCTTACTAAATACATTTCAGATTGTACCTCACTGGGGAGCACGGCGCTGTGTTGCAGCCATCTCACCCAATTCCCCCATGACAGTCTGCTGTTGGCTTATTTTAATAACAGACAGCCCCAATCACATCCTTATTTGCTATGCAATCAAAAGCAAACAACAGGAAACCATAGCATGAAGTTTAATTAACGAGAAACCCTGCTCAATCAAGCACAACGTTCCTACTTTTAGTGGCAGGCCTGGGTGTCTGTGAACCACTCAGAACAGTAGATTGTTGTGAAGTTACATAAGGGGAAAGAGATCTCTCAAACTAATCTAATTTTTCACTGTTAGGCAACTTGTGGATGTATAGCAGTCCTGCTTTGCCTCACATGGTGTGATGCTAATTGTCTATGCTATAAGTTGACTGATTTCCATGTATTTTGCCAGACTATTTTTTACCAAGCGGACGCCGAGTTAAAGATCTGAAGTAGGCAGCCCTTATTGTGCCACTCCGGTCACCAGAAAAGTCAGTGAAGGCCTTCCTCTGGAGATACACACGGATGTTATGGGACATGATGGTCTCAGGGAAGGCCTTCCCAAACACAGCAAGTCATGGCAGGCTCCCAAATATACCACCCTCATGGGAGAAGTTAGATGGAAGCTCCTAACCTACAAGTAGCACACCTGGTGAATTTTGTTGGCATGGAGAGGCACAACCTCCAACACCCAAAGTCAGAAAATGAGACTTAATTTTACAGCTCTTAGCTCCTCCTTCATGTAGGAAAATCTTAAAGCTGAGGGGTGTTTATTTGAAATTGTTCTATACAAGTCTTGGTTGTATTTCTGCTTCCTTGCTCATGAACTGATCATTCTTGATAGTCTGAAAGGGCTTAAGACTTCAAGAGTTCCCAGCTACATAAAAACAATAATAAAAAATAATTAAAAAAAAACACAATTGAGAGGTGATAACTGTACTTCTGCTGTTCCTTCTACTAAGCCTTACAAGCCATGATGGGGAATGTTACTACATTTTCCCAGCTCCAACTCAATATATTATATGACAATGTTCATATTGCACTTTTTGAAAAGAGATGAAAAAGCCTATTCACCCAAACAAGGTAAATCTAACTTGAGAAGATTGTAAAAATCTTATTCCACTCAATGAAGACATATACTGTAGACAAATTTTTGACTTACCTGTCAACTGCAGTGTGCTTGACTGAGTGAATCTCATATGTAAGCATGCTCAAAGTGAAAGTATTAGGATTTAGAGGGTACTGGATGTCAGAGCTAAGGAGGCAATTTTTCATTTATAATACATACTCTGCATGTACAAGCATAGGAAAGGAAACAGATATTAAAAATAAGTAATGATTACTGTCTGCAGAAATCTAAGGGGTAAAGAATTATTGAATATTGTGTAAAGGGTAATACTTCTTTTTCTTAGCTGCTCAAACATTAATTTGAAACAAGTATTTGCTGTCACAGCTCAACTTAAATTGCCCGAGGGTAACTTTCAAAAGAACTGAGCATCAAGTAGAGGCAGAGGCACAGCGAATGCGACCCACCCATCCACCTCCACGAACTAGGTCAAATCAGATGAAGAATGTGGCAAATAGGTTAACTCAGATAACTATCATTCTGACAGCTAGATTAAACCTATTTAGCTCGGTGAGAGTCGATTATGTGCAAGACCACTGATGGATTTGTGGCCACTTACAAATTTGGCATGCTCCAAAAAAAGCTCATGCAAGCTTCGGTAATACTGAAGGACAGTAAACACTTCTTGTTATGTTGAGGCATGCACTCAGACAGCTGACAGTCTACCTGATTTCTGGCCTGTAAGGCTGGTTTCAAAAATGAAGCTCTACCATACCAAGATGTTCAACTGAATGTTCAACAGAAGTTGGTTGTAACTCTATATAGGAGATATAAATATACAGACAGTCTTCACATGCTCTTCAAGTTCACAATGTAATTACTCCTGTTAGAGTTGTATGAATGTTTGACTTTGAAGGTGTATTAAGCTTAAAATCAGAGGTTTTTTTCCCATGTATAATACTGTTGTAGAGCTAGCTGCCATAATCTATGGAAAGCTTGGGTGTCAAAAAAAAGGAAAACACAAAATCTGTAAGTGACAGAACTCCACTATATCAGAGTAAAGGAATGCAATGTCATTTGCTATGTGGTGACTTGTCAAAAATTACTGACCTTCTGAGAGAATATATGCAGAGATCTTTCTACAGTGTTTACGATAAACTTTACTTTTGACTACAAATTTTGAAATTAGTAAGGAAATTAGAACTCCCAGTACTAATCAAAAAGGAGACACCGAAATGTATCAGTGACAGAAGCGTGGAAAATAGTTTCTCATCACAAATATTATCTGGACTTAAAAATTCCACCAGTAGGAAAATCAGACCTCAGCATCTACAGCAATTACACAATAACTCACAAAGGACTGAGGGAATGTAAATACCCGAGCAACACAGCTGCATATCTGCTTTTGTCCTGCTCTCAACAAATGAACATATTTAATATTTTTAATTGAATTTCTGCTTAAAAAGCTAAAACACTGAGTGAACTCACTGGTAAATCATTTCAAGCTTTACCCTTAAAGCTTATTAGAATCAAGCTGATCTTTCAAAAACCCTAACCCGCTCCTCTCTTGACTCTCAGAATTAATTCTAGCTATTTGTAAGGAAGAGACTAACATCAACTAAATGCACGGACTTTGTTATACTGTTTCTGCATAACACTAAGAGGAATGGCATTCTGATTTTCAGGCCATCCAGCCAGCAAGATATTATGAACATTAGCTGATTTGAGCCAGTCCCAAACTAAGGAGAAGTTTGCACTATAACAGAAAAACATGTGTAAGCTAATGGAAAAACAGCTCAGATTCTCTCATTTTTTCTGTATAAAGTATTTCTGAAATACTGTGCTAGCAAAGGAATTTAGAACTGATTTTTTTTAAATCAAAATATGGTAAACATCATAACTCTTCACAAGGTTTTAAGTAATTTCTTCACGTGAAAATACTTAAGCATTGTCCTTCAATAATACTAGTCATATATTTAAGTGTCCTGCTGAATTGGGGTTATAGTGCTCAGTGTTTTATGAGAAGAAACCCTAAATACTTGTATATGATCATTAATGCATAAGTGACAGTCAAAATACATCGATAATTAAAAGAACGGGACAGCTACTGTTATGGCAGGTTTCAATATCATTTAAAACTGCAAGGTAAAGCAACCCAGCCAGCCCTATCAATTTCTACAAAAATACCAAGAACAGGCGAAACAGGAGTGAAAAGGAGCTCCTCATATTCACAATGGGGCAAAAGTTCAATATATCAAATTTAGGGCAAAATGTCAATTGTAAAAGTAAAACAGTGTTTTACTATAATGCTCTAAAAACACGCCGTAATGTGGATTTCATAGGTGCTTAAGTGAAAACACCGAGACTCAGTCCTATTTTTTTTTTCCCAGGGAAACAGCAGAAGTAAGTCTGTTTAATTAAATGTTTTCTGCATTTTCATCAGCATCAGTTGTAGCTGATACAGAATCAAGAGGTGAATAGCATGTGGCTTCTTGCCTCTTCAACAACAAGTTTTTAGAGCCAATTCCATTTTGGGCAATTAAATTTCAAGCTTATGGGCAACAACCTGAAGCAATACAAAGCAAAAGAAACTGTCAAGGATAACAAAATCAAATATGACTTCATGTGTCAAAATACCAGAGAGAAGCAGGTTTACATCTGGCTAATTTGTGTCTAAGAGTTAAATTATAACACACTCTTACTTTCTCATTTCATTAATTATTATATATAATAAGAGTTTCTTCCTAATATCTAAACCTACCCTCTCTTAGCTTAAAGGCATTGTTTAAGATGGTTTAAAGCCATTCACTATGTTCAAGTTCTATCTCGTTTTCTACTTACACCTTGGAGAATGTGCCTTTGATATAAGTTGTGTAACAAATCAGTGAACAAAAATACTTTGGAGAAAAACGTAATAACCTATTTCAAGCTAGTATGTGAAAGAACAGAGAAACATGTTTTTAAAACCACAGTAAACTGAAAAGTGAACTTGAGGAGATACAGAACCAGCAACTATTTCCAATTCAAGAAAGTTTTTAATTATGTATTGGAACTGCACATCTCTGGATCATACTTGATAACATTTTTCTGTTTGTAACACAGTACTAAATGACTAATAGTGATATGAAATGTAAAATGCATCAGGCACTACCACTAAAATTAGGATGTCACTTAATCACTGCAGATTTAATTTTGTGAACATGTTCCAGTGCTCCAATATAGCTTCAGACAAGCCAACCTCCTTTAGCATTTCAACAGCTGTAACCATTCAAAATCCAAGAAAATTATACATGCAACCTTGGTACCAGTATAGGCAGAGCTTAAATCTTGCTATGGATGACAGCTAGGATGGAGAGAGGTTAAATATGGAGAAGTAAATAAAAAACATTATTAAAGACCAAGATAAATCTTCCTTCTGTTCAAAGGATATGTAAGAATGTAACTGGGAGATATTGGTTTTAAAATAAAGGTATAAAGAAAAGGATATTGAATTGACAACAAGAGAAAGTATCACTGATTAGCATGAAAGAAAACTCCAGTTTCCTAATTAAATTTTACAAATTTTAGGAAACTAGGACAATACATTTATCATGTGAAAGCAACATGCTCTGCATGAAACTGAGAACAGGGTGAAGCAAATAATATATATTAGACTTAAACCTTTACCAGATAAAGTTAACTGCAGTTAATCTTCATTGTTAGCCTGTTAAGTAACAAAAGCCAATTTCCAAAATTGGCTTTTTTTCTAAATTGTTTTTTTTTTTTTCTAAAAGAAAGACGAAATGCATAGAGGAGTCCACATTGTAGTCCATCTCTGAGAAGCACCCTGCTCTTGCATTTTCATTCCTGCTGGTGTCAGTAGGAGGTGAAATGGGCGACCTGATGCCTGAATCTCAGGCAATCACCACTACTAGATCAGATATAAAAACTTAGTGTTCCTTCCATTTTGTTCAACTATTTTTGTGGCTTCTCTCTCTGTCAGGTTTGTGGAAAGATTCGTCTTTAAAAGAAACTGTATTTTAAGCCAACTAATTATAGAGACCCAGCTGACAGAGAAGCGAGGCAGTTAACCAGTAGATCTATGGGCTAATAATGTGGAAAAAAAGACTAGTGGGGCACGCTGGAGGCTGGCAAGCTTTAAAGTCAGAGGTGCCACTGACAGTAAGATATAATCATGACCTCGATCGATTTGGAACTGGGCAGGGATATCTCCGGAACAGGGCTGAGGATAGGGTTTCATGAGTGCTTAACCAATTTTAGGACTCCCTCTTGCAGCCTTTCCTTCCTGTCCCCTAAGTGCAGTATGTTCTTCAGGACTTTAATTTTCTGTGGATGATGCATGCAGTCAGAATCATTCAATCACACCATCATAAATGTATCATCAGTCACACACAATCTATGCACAGTAACTGTTATTGCAAGGGCTGCCTAACCAGGGCAGAGCTTCTGCACATACAGTAGGAGCTAGATGTAGTGGCCATCACAGCAATTTGAATGGGATGTTCCAAGGACAAAAATTAACTTCTGGCAACTGCAAACATCAGAAGAAGAAAAATATTTCACGGTCCACTTTACAATCATCACATGAAAAAATCAAAAAATGTTGCAATCATCAGGGAGAGACCTTGACGAGCATACTATGATGGCAAGACTCAGGAGAAAGAATTAGGAACATGATAGGGGAACAAGACACCAACTCCTGTAACAAATGTCTACTTACCATTTTGCAGAGATGACAAAAAGACCATATGAAAGTGCTGTGAGTGGGTTAAAAAGGAAAGCTTTTTTTTTTTTTTTTTCCCAGATGACATAAGCCTGCCTATGAAGTTCTGTTTAGATGAATGTCAAGCCAAGACATTCCATGCAATTAGATGTTGTGAAACTCCTGGATACTTCACTAACATTAAAATAGAATGTTTTGAAAACCTCTGCATAATATTTCTAGGAAGTGTAATGTACCTCAGGTCCATTTCAACAAGAAGCCCATGGTATCTGGTTATTGCAGAATATTGCTACACTGGGCCAGAGGTAAAAACAATGCATTCCTCATGTACTTACTGCATCTTGAACTCTGTATTCAGAACATTCAACATCAAGATCGCTGTAAAAATTCACAAGGAAATTTTATTACCATTTCTATTTATATCAACAGTGCTACACAGGACTACTGCGTACCGGAATTAACCTGAGAATGTAGATAAGGTAAATCCATAAACAATGAGCATTTGATGGCTATTTTATTGCTTCTGAAGTTTACCACGGTGTTTGAACTCATTTGAGCAACCTGAGTATTCAGGCAGTAGGGTATATCCACAGTTTGCTCTCTACCATGCTGAAATTCAGCCACAGCCTTGCTGTATACCTTACATCACTGTGCCTCCCTCTTCCCCAGTTTCCTCTCTGTCTCCCAGTACTGCCTTTCCATTTGTTTATCCATACCACTAACAGTAACCAAGTAATCAAGCCCTCAGTTATTTCCTGCCTCATTTTCTAAGGAGTCGGTATTTTATATTTTAATTTAAAAGCCAAAATCAAACTCAACCTAGAGGAAAATCCTGTCGGCAGCTACAGACCAGGTAGGAAAGAATTCAGGATGCAGAGACAAAGATGCAGATGTGGTGGAGAGGAAAGGGGGGAGCTGCAGTCATGGTAAAGCTGTGACAGGGACCATACATGTAACACAGCTTACCTACCAGACAGTCTCTACACCCCTTTGCCTCCTCCACAGCAAATTCGCATCTGATGGAACTCGGCATTGCCACAGTTGTTAAGTGCTTTCATAGACATTGCACGACATGCTGCATTGAGAATTTAGGAAGAAACATATAAATGAACTAAAGAAAATGAAAACTCTCCCCTGGTGTCCTTCAGATATACGTAACTTTCTATTACTTTCGTTTCATCCATCCACTTACTGATGTACTCATGTTGCCCTTCAGATACTGCATAACCTCACCCTTTATGTACTGTTTAAACCCTACCTGTCAGCCTTCTAACACCCAGCATGCCAGAGGCCCACATTTCAGACCCACCCAACTTCCATCACACAGAACAATAACAGAATCTGCAAATAACAACCGCCTGTTACAAATATACACCACTGCCCATCCACGCTCTACCCTATTTTTTGTTTATATCCCATACTGTATCATGCATAATTTAGATAGGAGATGGGTTTGTTTATTTTTCTGTAAAGAGCCATAAAAGAAACACCCAAAAAAGACTACCTAAAGCACATCATTATTCCCTTAGCTCCAAGCACACTACACGCAAACCACACTCCTATCATCCAACCTGCCTCTACATGAGTGTAAATACACACTGAAGATGCACTGCTTTGCTGCTTGCCATTCGAACAGCTACTACGATGTGTTCCTTATCATAGTCACCTACAGTGACTGACTCTGTCAAACTTCAAGAATTGGTATCTGAACTCTGGGCTACCTAGCCTCATTTCTACTCCTTGTAAAACTCTTGGGCACAACCCCTCTCTTCATCCTCAAACTAGAAGATGCTTTTGTTTATGTGACTACACATCAAATGTTTAATGTGTCAGAAAGACACATAAGTAACCTCAGAAAGAGGTAAGAATCATCATCATAGAATGGTTTGGATAGGAAAGGACCCTAATAACCATCTAATTCCAACCCCCTGCCATGGGCAGGGACACCTCCCACCAGACCAGGTTGCTCAAAGCCCTATCCAACCTGGCCTTGAACACCTCCAGGGATGGGGCATCCACAGCTTCTCCGGGCAACCTGTTCCTGTGCCTCGCCCTCAGGGTAAATAATTTCTTCCTAATATCTAATCTAAATCCAGCCTTTTTTAGTTTAAGAACTTTATTCCTTGTCCTGTCACTACACTCCCTGATAAAGAATCCCTCTCCTGCTTTCTTGTAGGTTTCCTTTAGGATTTGGAAGGCTGCAAAAAGCCATTGCATCAAATATCCCCTTTCGGACAAGTGCAGAATAATTAATATGCCTTTAGGATCAGTATAACGTACTAAATGCAATGAAGAAAAAAGTTTCTAGAATAGCCTGCTAGCACCAACCTACCCCCTGTTTTTTTTCCTCCTCATTGCTGTATCTTTCTCTTCCTCACTCCAGTACATGGGTGGACTTCCTCAGTGGCAACAGGCACTTGTGCATCTTTTATTACAGAAAAGATGTTGGGGGGTTTATTTTCCTCTCCTTTTTGTCACCTCGTATGATCCTTGGTTTTCTATTACAAGTCATTCAGAGCTCCTTCCTACTCCGGGATTCCTCACCGTATTTTCTCAGTGTCATTCAAGGCTTTACCCTTAAAATCCCCCTCTTTTACCCTCTTAACCTTATTCCAGAGTGACCTCATTTCGTTACACAGCTTCACGGACTCACAAATCTCTCTTCTCCACTGACCTCTCCCTTGCTGTTCAGCTTCTCATCTGGATCTTTCAGTTTCAGCGCCAACGTCAACTCACTCACCTTTCCTCTCATGCCCTCTTCTCTCTGGCTCTCAAGACAAATTATGGACAAAAACCTATCCTGGAAGATCAGAGTTGCAAGAAAACACTCAAGTTATGAAATAAGCTGATTGAAATTTCCTCAACAAACAATTTTAGTAAACCACTAAATATGAGGGGGGAAAATGAAGATGCTTTCATAATTTATGAGTGGGGAAAGTGGTTCAGATTCTCTCAATAATGTGCAGAAAAACTGCAGGTTGTGCAGATTCTCCTGGCACAGACAAGATTATTTTCAGAGGGCTAAGCTCTAACTGGGCCTACGAGGCACAGCCCAATTGGCCCAAATAAAATACAGAGCCCAGGGGCAGCACTTCTAACAGACTCTATAAAAACTTAAGAGGATGCCCCAAACCATGCAACCCTGGCAAAAGGATTGCTAATCCTGGCACTTCTCATTTTCATCCTCAGATGTAAGGACTTGAGCCAGGTGACTAATCGACCTAGTAAGACATTTTATAGGGGATTTCTGTCATAACAGATGACTCAGCCAGATAATCAGGGAAGGAGAACGGGATCTTCTACCAGAGGCAATGGAAAGCTCCAGGTGAGCCATTAGAAGTGCATGTTCTTTAGTAATGGGACATCCACGTATTATATAAATGAAGCATGAAGCATGCGTAACACACTCTGGGATTGTGTTTGGGCCTGGTGGTGACAGTGGAAACAAAGCACTTGAATGCTGCTTCACCAGTGTTCCCACATGCAACTGGAGGGGAGCCACTGAAAGGATTTTTTCCCTGCTGCTTGGAAAGAGGGGAAAAGACCTTCTGCAGCTCTCTGGAGTCAGCTGGTGGTACCTTTCCTCATGTTGTCTAATACAAGAACAAGTTGCAGAAAGAGTGGGGGAGAAAACCTTTAGCACAGCAGTGTCTAACCTGTGCCATTCAAACCTCTCCATGATGATTCCTGAGGCGATCTCCCTTAAGAATCGTAAAGAAATAAAAACTGGTCTGAAAAGTCACAAATGTATTTCCTGAATTATAAATAGGATGCCCTAAACTTACTATTTTTTAATTGTTAAACTGTGAAAGACAATTCAGCGACCTGGCTGTACCTTGGTGAAAAGGTCCTGACCAAGGCCGCGGTTCCCCAGCAGCCCCATCATCTGCTTTCCCACTAAGCTGAGGGCGCTTGAAAGGCAGTGGGTTAAGTTATAAATGGACCTACCTGAAAAGCCACATCACCACGGGAAGTCCATTACAAGTAACTACTGAGGACCGATGTGAAAAAACATAAAGAAAATTGAAAAATAAGAAATTATTCCCTAAATGTCTGTCCTAAACACGAGCCAAAGAATCTCTGATAAACAAGGGGCTCCAAAGAGTAGTCAATACCAAGTAAAAGAGATGAACAAATCGTCTACTTCTATATTCTCACTGCAAATATATATGTATTTTTAAACCTTTTTCCATAACGCTTGCAGGTGCTAGACTTGAAAAGCAGAGCATTACTGTACTGACTTTTAGGTGAGTTTCTTCCCTGTACAAGGACAGTGCACACACTGCCAAGATCATTTTGCTGCTGTTGCTGGAAGGAGAAGATAGCCCTTACTGTATTTTGCCATCCTTCCCTTTCTCAAGTCTGTGTTGGGGGAGAAGAGATCTTCCTGACCACTGCAGACCTTTCCTTCCCAAACTCATACAAGGACAGGAAAACTAAAACAATCCTATAAATGCCTGATAAACTGCTCATACACTACATGCCCTTTCAGATGAGCACACAAACGCAGTGCAAAAGGCACCAAGCACTGAAGTCATGACTGACACAACAGTGAAGAAGACAAAACCAGAAGAGGAAGGAAACATCCCTTAACCTCTTCCTGCACACACTTCTCACAGTGCACTTATGTTTTCAGTGTCTCTTCAAAGATGGAAGCTGTAGGTCCCAAACCTGCTGTTAGCCGTGTATGCCACAGGACAGGCTGTTAGAAATAGTCTTCTTTCACCAAGAAAGGTAAGAACCACCCGGCTTTCATCAGTCTACCTCTATTTAGCTTGCTTTAGAACCTAAATGATGTAACCAGCAGAAAAATAAAGCAAGACTGAATTGAGAGTAATGTTATGCTTTATGCTTTCATATTACTCTTTAATATATTGGTGTGGCATCACTGTGAACTGTCTTACTAAGAGTCAGAGCTCTATTAAGCTCGATGAATTATTCCTCTTTTATTTCAAACACCTCACTTCAAAGCTATAAAAATAATTCTGTAGCATTTTAAATCACATACCGAAAGGATCAAAACGCAAACAAGCTTGAATGGTATTGCAAAAATAATTGTGGTTACTGGTGTTGCAGTGGAACTTACAGCGTATGTTCTTACATATTTCTCCAAGCTGTTATTTTGTGAGGCTAGAGGTCAGAAGCAAGCAAACTGATGTAAGCTCACAAGTGCAGTTGCCCTAAAATTTTTGTTTTAAAGGAAGTTATTCCACTTTTCACAGGGGGCAAAGGGGGAATTTTTGAGATTTTTTTTTCCAGATACATACATATATTTAGTAGCTGCTATTACTAGATATATTACAAGCCATAAACAGTCCTGTTGAATTCAGAGTGAGTGTAAGTGAACCAAACATCAGCAAAAAGGTTGTGGTAGGCTGTTTGCCTCACAGGCAGAAGTCTACTTCTACAGCTTATACAGAGAAGGTTCAGGGCTGCGAAGAAGTTTGGGCATCGTTAGCAGGTGATGTGTTTAAACAAGCGATCACTTCCTTGATAGAGACCAAAATATTTGTTTAGTTCACCTTCTCATTCTAGGTTAGGACAAGGCCGTGAGTATCTTTCAGTCGAAATTTCCTACAAAGGAACGTGTCACTGCTTTTCTGTTTTCACCCTACTTAGGTAGTTACTAGATTTCAACAATCCAGTTGTTTGCATACGTTGCATAACAAGGTGAGTCACACTATTTTCTCTAAGCAGATAAAATAAACTTCGTATTTATTCTTTGTATACACCTATCGCTAGCAATTTAATTTAGGGCTCTAACGCCATAGAATAAGCCTTCCTCTCACTGCTACAAAGTTTTAAATCCAAAAGTACTTAACACATTTGACTCATAAATTTCTTCCAGGTACTGGGTTTTGCTCTCTGCTTGAAAAGTTGAAGAAATGCTGATCGTTAGAAACAGCCCCCCCCCAAAAAAAGTGCTAACAACCTGGAGTACTAACATTTCATCACAGCTAATGCACTTTCTGAATTCAAGGAAAAGCATGAGATTTTGTTCTTAGAAGTCTAAGAAGACTTAGAAGTCTTTAATGAACTGGGGGCTTACTCTGAAAGGCTTCACATTAAATGGCCTGATTGTTCAGAAGGGTGACACGGACAACTTCCTGAAAATCAAGTCCCTTTAGAAGCTATCCAGCGGAGTAAGCCATGACAAGAAATTTCTCGTAATCCTCTTTGAAAAATTTAGCCTATGACTCCTTACCCTACGTCCTGATCATCTAACGTTAACAACCCCACAGCCCTGGCGGGCTACTGAAGTTGAGGGCATTTGGCACCACCTAAGCAGCGCTCAGTACCCTGTGTGATCAAATCAGGCAGCTAATACAGTTCAGGCTAATGCGCTGAATGAACACATAAACAAAACAGGTTGAGGCAGAGCTATTTTTAAGACTCCTACTTAGAAAATCTGTAAATCATCGAGAAGAGGCTTTGCAAATGAGATGTACTTTATGGATGCAAATGGATGAGAAAGAACACGGAACCAAGAAGGGAACTGTGGTTACAAATGTACAGTGCTGCAGAAGGTGTAATAAAAAAACAACTGTATGATTAAAAAAAAAGCCATTCTAAGTTTGAGGAAAGGAGGAAAGAGCAGTTACAGGTTAGACTGGATTGCACACTGAAAGAAAAGCCTGTGATGTTTATACTTGGAGAGAGAACAGCGTGCGTATACAGTTGTAAAGGTGCAACGGGGAACCTGGAAAAGATGGATAGTCCAGTTCTGGTCCATCCAGATTGAGTTGGCAGCAGCAAGTCATCTAAGATGAAATATAAACCCACAAAAAAAAAAAATCAAAAAAGGTCTGCACAGAGAAGAAAACTGAGCACACAGATAGTTTTGGAAGATAAGAGAACAGATGTATCGTATGACAACATGCAAATAGCATCCTGGATATAAAGTTATGAAAGCAGTGTAATTTTCATGTAAGTTTTTAAAGAATTTTAAGTGGAATTCCTCAAAAAAAAAAAAACGTAATTATGAAAGAAGGGAGAAGGAAAAGGCAAGAAGTGAGTTTGGGGTGGACAGGCAATTGGCAGTATGAGTAATATAATACAACACTCGATATTTAAAGGATGGAGAAGAAAAAAAATGATGTAAACAGCGCATTTAGAGCACATTTAAACATCGGATAGCGGGGGATACAGCACACGCATGACTGGAGCAAAGCCAGATACAGTCTGATCGGGCACTTTCGGGGCTAGAACCGCAAGCTGTGACAGCACAAACTCAGAGCGAGCAGCTTGGGTGTCGTGTTTGAACACAGACTGGGAGCCAGGGCATTTTGTGGTGGGCTCGGGGAGGCAGGGGATGTGTGCTGGGACAGGGCAGCCGAGGCGCCGCGGGGCCGGCAGCCCCCTGAGGTACTCCGCGGGTGCGCGCCCCCGCTGCGGGGCAGGGCGGCGGCCGCAGGCGCGTCCCCGCCGCGCCGGGCGCGACCAAACCGGGCGCACCGCGGGGGGGAGAGTCGCGGGGCGGGTGCTGCCTACGGGCGGCCGGCGCTGGGGCACGGCGGGACCCTGCTACCGGCAGCGGGCAGCGGGCACTCACCGCGGCCGCCGGTGGCGGGGATGGGGCCGGGCGGCTCGCAGAGCCGGGCAGGGCCGCCCACAAACCGCGCTGTCCCCCCCTCCCTCCCTCCCTCCCTCCCTCCCCGTGCAGGCGCCGCTGTCCTCGGTCCCGCAATGGCGGCGGGGCCGCTCCCGCCGCGCTCACCCGTCACTGGCGGTCTCCTCCTCGTCCATGGCGGCGGGGCGGCAGCCGGCTGCTGGCGGCGGCGGAGGGCAGCGCGGAAAGGGACAGCGCGACGGCGGCGGCCCCGGCCATCACGGGCCCCTCCCTCCTCCTCCTCCTCCTCCGCGCTGCGTCACCGCCGCCGCCGCCACCCCCACCACAGCGCCGCCCCCGCCGCCATGGCGGGCGGGCTCCGTGAGGGGCGTCCGTCAGCCGCTGTCACACTCCTAAATCGTGTCCCCAAGCACCGTGTCCCCAAGCACCATGTCCCCAAGCACCGTGTCCCCAAGCACCGTGTCCCCAATTTCAGCCCCTCACACAAAGATAGGAGCCAGCCGCCCCGCTTTGCACAGCCCTGGGTTCTCAGGGGGGTAGTTTGTGGTTGTTGGTACGGATTAAAAAAAGGATGCGCTCCTCAGCAGCATCCAAACCCATGCCATGGGTTGCTTAATTATTCAGCAGTGTGTGAACTACATTCACATTAAACAATCAGCGAACCCCGATTGAAATAGAGATGCAGCGAGTGGAAGCACTGTTGAGGCGTTTTTAAGCCTCGCGTTCTTCCCAAATTTTGCTGCGGACCTCAGGCACTTCAGAAAAAACAGACAGGGCGATCGCTGTTCCTTCAGGTTTCTGAAATCCCGTGAGCGAAGCTGTCACGTTAATTTGGTAACACAAAAGCCGTTCTGCAATTTTAACACCAGCGATCGTCAAGGTTACACAATCTCAGCTAAAGTTTGTTTGGCTGTGTCACAATGCTGTGGCAATCTAACATTTTTCTCTAGAGAGGTGGGTTTTGTTTTGTTTTGTTTTTCCACTTATTCTCTGAAATATCCTACTTACCGAAAATACAAATATCTGTGAATGCAGAACTATATGATTACCACCAGCATTTGCAGTGATGCTCCATGGAATTTGTGAAGAGCCTGAAATAATAGCCCTGAATGCTGTTACTTCTTCTTAACTCCAGTGAAATAATATGTTTAAAACCTCGTGAGTAAGATTTAAGCCCTACTCGTGGAACACGCAGGTGTCAGACATGGCTATTTTTGTGATTTCAGTTCAGTTGTGTTTACACAAGCAGTCATTGGTAACACGTATTTAAGAATGTAAATACACAAATAATGCACTTCCACTCATCAGTCTCTTTCTCTTATTTCCTTTCTTGACAGAAATAGCTCAGTTTCTTTTGAGTTGACTTGAATACGTGGATAAATCAGCTGTATTTCTGTGCATGAAGAAATGACTGCACTAAAGCCAATGGAAGAGGGTCAGTCACATGTCAGGTGGCTGATGTGGTGGTGTAGAAGAATGAAGGATAGCTAGATCATGATGAGAAGCAAAGAGTTCAGGTGAGATTTTCTGTTTTGGTATTTCAGAGAATTTTCTGGACACTGAAAATATCCCTCGGATTCTGAAGGGATGGCCCTTGCCACTGTTTAGTCTCTCACTTCAGTAATAAGCCCCAATGTTCATTTTTAATAGGACTTATATTTGGTCCTTTTTATTGAATTAGTTTGTTGGCCTTCTCTTTAAGAAGAACTATACTACCCAATGTTGCTATTATAAGCCAGAATTTTATTTTCAGATCCCATCATATAACACAGGTGAGATTCCTTTGTTATACACTTTTCAGGGCAAAAGTCTTCTCCTGCTAACATCAGAGCAAAAAAAACAAGTTCTCTTAGCTGTGAGAAGAAAAGCAATCCATCTGACCTCACAAAGCCTCATGGTCCTGGACTGAGATAAAAGTATCAATCTCCATGCTAGAGAAAGACTCCAGGTGACATTATAGAAGCCAGAGTGTCAAAGCCATCTTGCTTACTCTGGATTTCGAACAATAACTTTGAGACCATCTATATTAGAGGTCAGTTCACAGTAACTGTCATTGTTCTTAGCTATTTCAGACTTGAGGTTGTACTATTTTCTATGTCAATACACCTCAAACACAAAAAAATTCTGTATTATATATACTACACTTCCAGTCCTACTTTTGATCTAATAGAAGTAGCTGCTTGTCAGCTAGAGCTGACTGTGACAATGAAACATGAAAAGAGTGCAAGTGTTTATCACCCACGATTTTTACAATGACCCACTTAGTATCTGACTTTTCCAAAGAGCATCACAAATAGCTCACTAAAACCTATCTGATCAAAAACCATAAAGAAGGCTGACCAGGCCAAGCATGTACACACAAAGGAAAAAAATATTGCTTATGCTTGTTTTCTATATGAAAGTGATAAAAACAGCAGCTTGATAAAAGGAACATCATACACTGTACCTATTCTGATTTGGTAGCAACAACTACTATGGCAGCCCAGCTCACAACTGAAGGAGTTCCCATCAGTTGCATCCTTGTGGTGGTTCAGCAAATACATAATTTGCTTCCATAAAGCCTCTGCAGGCCCTTTGTTTCTTGCACCCACAGGTCCTTCTTCTCTGAGTGTCTACCCTACATGTTGTCCATGTAGTAGTTCAGGCAGGACTTCCAGCTGGAAGTTTGAGCTTTGCATTGAAGGTAGCCCAGGTTGAAAAGGAGCTATGTTTGCATACAGAGCCCCTGTAGCACCAGTTTGTAACTGTGCCCACAGCAGTTGTGGTAGGAAGTTGTGTAACTGTGCGCAGGAGTCAGCTGTGGGGAGGTCAAGAGAAGTTTAAGTGCTTCAAGAAGCAAGCATACTGCAAAGAGGGGTGATGATGAGATTTGTCCTTATTGTTATATTCAGTATCAGCGACAGCTGGGGCCATGACATGCTGTGCTGCTAGCCAGAACTCCCCCCTTCTCACACTTAGCTATGCCAGCATGTGTCACTCACACATGGTTAACCTGAAAATTCCCTCCTGGATACAGGAATGGCTGGGAAAGAGACAAGGTTTCATGTTTTCTGGTGGGTGGAAGGGTGCTGCCATTAGTAGACTGTGTCTACTTGGGTCTGTGTGCTAGCTCTGAGAGCACATGTTGAGACATTTTCAGCTGCATGAGACAGGGTGTGTAATCTAGACAACGCCACAACCTTATTTTATATTCTTCACCTTTGAAAGTGGATACCTGCATGAACACACAAACTGGAGCCCTCCAGGGCTGCTGGAAAAGTCTGCACCTAGCAAGAGGCTAGTTTTGATTAAAACCAGTAAGAAGCAACTAACTGAAAAAGTCAGGGTGGACATTAGTTGAGGCTGTCCATGAAACAGCAGATCCAGCGATCTGAAGAGTATGAAGAGTAGGATTAAAATAAAATCCATGCCATTCAGAAAGGCAGACTTGAATGAACTTGGAGAACTGGAAGTTAGGAGTCCTCAGAAAAGCTTGTATAACAGGTAAAAAGAAAAGGAAGAGTGAATTCACAGGAGCAGCAAGTTATTTAAAGGAATGTTATTAAGGACAAACACAGGTTTTCATTGTGAAGGAAAGTCAGTAAGTATAGTTAACGAACCAGTTTGGCTAAATTACTCAAGAAATAAATGTATAGGGATGGAAAAAAAAAGTAGGTTAGGATATTAAGGCTGAGAATTAGAGTATAACTGAAGTATGTAGAAACAAAATTCAAAAAACACAAGTATAAAATGGCACGCAACTAGCAAGCAAAATAATAATAATTAAAAAAATCACTCTAGAAACATGCTAACTGTATGAGGTAGAAATGGTTCTCTAACTACCAAGTGAGAAAACTAAAGGTGTCAGAAGGGCAGTGCCTTCTAAGCCTCACTAAATAGATCAGTAAAATCAGGAAACTGATGCAATAACAACAGAAGATAAGATTTTAGCTGCAGCTAAGAAAAGGGTAGAGTACTTAAGTCAGGTATTTTCAGGTTGACCTGAAGTTCCTCTTTTACTCCATCCTAGGGTATTTAAAGGTGTTGCTCACAGAATATCAGTGTCATTAATCAGTATCTTTGAGAAAGTGTGATTGTTGGGTAGCACAGAGGAAGGCTGTAAAGTGACAAGCACAGTGGAGGGGAGGGAAGAGAGAAAAGAGGAGGTATGAAATGGTAGATTAATAAAATTAATTTCAATTCTTAGAAAAACAGTGAAAGAAATAAATGTGCATCCATGAAAAACAGCATAGAGATTGGTAACTGTCAGCAAGAAATTATGTCTCAAACATCTGACTGACTTTATAACCAGATGACCTATCCTGTGGAAAGAGACAAGCTACAGATGCAATGCGTCTTGATTTTCAGGTAAATTTTCATTTGATTCCCTTCAACAAATTAATCAAGTGTGATTTACATTGATCTACAGCAAGGTGCATACAGAGCTATCTGGAAAACCAGAGTAACAGGATGGTGCTCTATCAAATTGGCAATGGGTATATTAAGTGGGATTGCACAGATCCCACATCTGGTGCTAGTCATTACTGACCTGAAGGATGCTTATAAAAGGGAAAATGCTTATTGAATTCATAAGTGTATCAGGCAGGGAAGGAGTAAGTATGCAGGAGGACAGGGACAGAATATAAAATGATCTTCAATTAGAAATACAAAAAAATGGGAAGCTATTCAACTGAAACAGCTGCAGACCTAAGCAGGAATAATCAGCTGGTAGGGAAAACTGGTTAGGTAGCAGTTTTGTACAATAGTAACTCTGGCTTTGAGTGGTCACAGACTGGGTGTGAGTCAACAATGGTGTGTTATTACAAAAAAAAAAAGATAAGCGTTCTGCTGGGATCTATTATAAGGATTAGAGTTTGCAAGACTTGGCAAGTAATTCTGCTTTGCTAAGCAGTTGTAAAGCTAGTTTGGGGTGTTGTGTGTCAAGAAGGATGTGGACCACCTGAAGAGCGTCTAGATGGGAACAACCAGAATGTCAGGGGGCCTACTGGAAATACTGAATGGTTCTGGACTGGTTAATTACGGAAGAAAAAACTGAGTAGGAGGAATGAGAACAGTCTACAAATATGCAAGAATTTATGACTACGTGGGAATAACCTGTTTTCACTGCCCACCATAGGCAGAAATTGTAACCAGGGCATTTTAGGTTAAACATTAGGACAAATGTTCTTTAAGGGTATAGGTGATGGAAAAAAGATTGCCAGGGTATGGTCAGGGTCTGTAAGAACAGGCTACTTACACATCATGTCCTCCATAAACAGAGATGTCATAGGGGTAGGGGAGCTGCCTGGAGGCAGGGAGGCTGAGAACACGGCTTTCTGAGGACCTGTCAGCCCTATGTTTCAGTCCCTATGCTAACGTCATCAAGACCAGCTGAGGTGGGCAGGAGTCCTGTCCACCAGCACACTCACCATCCCACCACGTGTCCTGGCATCCATGCCACCCCAGCTGATAATAGTTGGAGGGTTTCAGCCCCCTAAAATCCACATCATAATCCCGTTCCTAGTGAAGTTGTTAACTACGAAACGTGACACAACCTCTCTGGTGTAATCCTGATCTCATCGTAACCCTGTTGGTTGTAAATAAAAGCTTGTGCAATGTTTTTGGAGTTTTCTTTTTACACAAAGCGACGTTTCTTTTTTAACCTTACAGCTCATGTTGTAATACGTGATTGGTCAACAATCTTCAAACGTCTACCATAGGTAAAGAGAGGAAGTGTCTCGTGGGTGTTGTACGTCATATCTGGTAAGCTCCAAGCCTGAGAATTTCCAGTCATTACTCTTCAGAAATAATTCCATACTGCAGGAATTTTGGTAAAAAAAAAATATGATTTTGAATACTTCTCTGCGCTTGAAATAAAATAAAAAATTCCTAATGTTTTCAACCAGATTCATAAAAATAACAGTTTTCCAGCCCTGTTAAGTCCCCGTTATTTATGTATTCTATGTGAGTAAAAAACAATTACGTTAACTAGTAAATTTTTTTGCTTTATGTGTGTCAAGAAAATATTGAAAGCAGTATTTAAAGTCAGTAAACATGTTTGGTTACAACTTTTTAATAGTTGTTTCTTCTTCTGAGGGAAATTGTTCTTTCTTTTTTTGTCCCTTTTTTTTTTTTTTAATAATAAGTCTTTGGCAAAAAGAAGTATTTCTATTTGTACTGATTCCAGCTGGTAGAAAATAGTAGCAAGTAGCAGTGTAATGGAAAATACTTATCTCCTTGGAGATTGGCTTTTTTAATATAAAGATCACTTTTGTAAGATTAGTAAATGCTTGAACTCAGTTTAAAAATACATTTTTTCCTACATGGTAGTCTCTGTTGCTGGCCAAATTCATCCTTGCAAGTATTATTTAAATTAGGAAACCCAGTGACAGGCAACCCAGTTATGTCTGTGGTGCGCTGTTTTTATTTACAAGGAATGTACATCAAGTCCTATTTCCCCGAAAAGAGGAAATACCAAACAACACGAGGAAGATTGTGTGCTTACAGTTTGTTATTTTGACTTTCTCTCGGTGTCATACAGATCTTGCTTCTCCCTGTGGCTTTTCTTTTTCTGCCTCTTTTTTTTTTTTTTTTTTTTTCCTTTCTTTCTTCTGTTTGCTTGCTGGGTGCTCATGACACACAGACACATACTGCCCTTCCAAACAATACTCAACCTTTGCATTCACATTCAAACCACAGCGCTAACCTTTATGCCACATATCTCAGTTACTACCCCAGCCTTGTCAAACTTGTCTGGATTTCAGCCAGTGTTTTTAACTGTGAAAGTTATTGATAAAGAAAGACAAGTTTAGCATGATTAGGAAGATCTTTTCCGTCCATTATCTTCAGCAGTGCCCGCAGATCAAAGTCAATGGCTATTCCCAGAGATGGCAAATCTATGGAATGAAGTGATATAAAATATTAAATACATATTTATGTAATCTTAGTGTTCGAAGTGTTGCAGTACATGGCAGCATGAATGCTGTGTTTGTGTCTTTCTCCTGTGGCCGAAAACATGTTATCGCTTCTGAGGAAAAGTTCTCTGTTTTTCCCACTGGTATTTTCCCCAGGACTTCAGGAGCTGGTCAAAAGTAAAAGACTGGGCCATAATCTGCTCTGAGTTATTTTATGCTTCATCCAATTTAACTCTGTGTATTGCAATGGAATTTTTTATCAGTTTCACTGTTGCAACCAAGGAAAGTGCATTTGCCTCAGACGTCTTTCAACTTAAGAAAATGTTCTGATTGGGAATCTTATAATTTCTTTAATTTTTCTTGATGGTGAAGTTATTTCACTAATCTTTCTTTATCTTTGCTGCTGAATATACATTTGATTACTAAATTTAAGTGCTTCTCTTCACATGACCTATTTCTTTTGAGTCTTAATGCTATTTCTTGGATATACTTGCCTCTTCCCTCTTCTATGTCAAGTACTTGGTTTCATCTTGCTTTCTGGTAATTTGGATGATACAAATGGATTGTTATTGATTTTTTTTCAGGTTTTTAAAAGTATTTGGTTTGTCTGAAACTTTTGTTTCAGCAGAACTTTGATCTCTGCAGATCTGAACTGGCATTGTCTGCGACTTCATATATAGTATATTCTGTGTAACATAGCGCATATATATATATTCTATATATTTATATACATATATATTTATGTATATTATGCATAACACAGAACAGCTTGCTGGTCTTGCTTTTCTTTACAATCAGTTACAAAATTAATACCAGTTAACATCAGTTACAAAACGTACACCATTACACCAAGGAACGGCCAATCACTATGTAACTTATGGGAATACTAATATTTATAGATAAAAAAATTGATATTCAATTTTCTTTCTGTATTTTAGTGTAGCTGCAAGATAATTCCTGGAGCATTGTGTATGATTCACCTTCTTGTTTTAGTCCTGGGCTAATAAAAGTAGTTAACAAAAATAAACTAAAGCCTTTTAATTTGAGATGGTGTATTCTTACTCCTGCATGCAGTTTGGCTTATATGAAAAATGTAGAGTAGAGCAAGAAAAAATTGAGGAAGGATGACAGAGGTAAATAATAGCTGCTGTATATGGAGAAGTTAAATAGGTTAGAGCTCTTGTCCTGGAAGAGGGAAAACAGAAAGCAACATAAGAGAGATCCTTAAAGTAATGGATGACATGGAAAAGTAAATAAGAAACAAGCACTCACATATTCTCACAATATAGGAATCAGAGGAATCCTGCGAATCACGTAACAGTTGGAAAACAGTCAGAAGGAAATATTTTCCATGTGATGGAAATAGCGCAACTTGATGCTGCTGGGGACCGAGGAGCCTGTATTATAAAAGAGGGAGTAGGTGGGGCAATGGAAGTTATCTGTTGGTGACCATCAAAGATAATGACCAGATGCAATCCCCAGCTCAAATAATCCTTCAGGCACTCCATTTATCAACAGCAGTATCACAAGTTACTTGTATGAAGAAGTTACTGAAGGCTGTGTGAAAGAAAACTAATGCATGTGTGTGTTAACAATCAAAATGAGAAACGTGTATACGATCATGTTCTTGATGGGTAGCTTCTTGTGCAAAGAACTATTGGTTTTTGAGGCTGATTCAGAGCATTGCTCTCCCAAGAAACAGGATAAAGTGCCAACCTAACAAGAGAAGCACAAAGCCAAATGAGCCATCTAAACATAGCTGCCTAGTACCATTTTAGTTGCTGTGTGATAGCTCCTGGCTTCCAGTTGTTGCTTCAGTAATCTGCAGATCCATCACCAGTCTTGCATTGTATCTGGCAGCCCTCTGCCAGATGGCTTTGATGTTTCAGGGTGTGTCAGGTGGCAGTCCGTGATGCAGATGATGCCTGTGAGTGCCAGCTGAAGCGTCAGCTGGGAGGGGGCTTTCCTTGACTGTCCTTCAGGTC
The DNA here is from genome assembly GCF_964035555.1 of Netta rufina. Lineage (NCBI taxonomy): Eukaryota > Metazoa > Chordata > Aves > Anseriformes > Anatidae > Netta > Netta rufina. Next base: position 44,028,297 of record NC_140124.1, read on the forward strand.
ACACTGTCAGGAGCGGAAGCGTGGAAGAAGCTGTTCCTCACCTAGATGTGTCAGAGCACTTACATGCAGCCCCATAAATATAAATGCTTATGTCCTAGTTACATGGGCTGAACTCAGGGGAAGTAATGCAAATAAATCACATTAAAAAATCAGGTGTGGATGAGTTATTCAAGAGCACGTACATGAGAGCAGATCACGTTGCGTATTTTCAGAGTGCTGTCTGGTTACACTAATCTGGTTAATTTTCACTTGATTTTGATATCTAGTATGGAAAAACTTGAAGAAAGGTAAACTAAGTGCTAATGTATTATTTCTTCTTATCTTTTAAGGAACTATAATTTCTTTACCATTTTCCTCCTTGTTGATGTTTCCGTCTTATAAAGATGTTAAGATGCTGTTGGAATTATCCTGTATCAGATGTGCACATTTAAAAGAGCAAATACGTGTAAATTTTATTTATAAAAATAAAAAAGTGAGCTAGCTTTATTTTCCACTGCATCCCTCAGAGTTGAATAATCATACATAGTGAATAAATCAACGATTAATGTAACTACCCCATGACAGACAAGTATAAAAACAAACAACAGAACACAGCAACTACAGACCTAGATAACAAATGTCCAGAAATATATTAATATCTAGAATAATCTGAAAAATCTCCATCAATCCAAAAATCTCTAAGAGAACATTATACAAATAATACCATAAGAACTCTACATTTTATGTAACCAATGTTGTTGTTATTATTTTATTTTATTTTTGCAAACTCATGACATTGGTTTTCTTAATAAATATCATACAACATTACCTTGATGATACAACAAAACCCCAGGAGTATGCTGAGGCCTCTTGAAGGACAGTTTAACTAAATGGGGCACAGATGTCTGTCAAAGGCAAAATGCCATACACCTTTGAATCTTAAAGTCGTCTTTAAAGATGTCAGGTGAAAAGGGATGTGTTTTTGATTATGTTGCTAATGAATATGGAAAAACAAAAACAGTGTATGGGATAACTCAATATTGCTTCTTATTTAACAGTTGTTTAAGCAAGAGACATGGAAGATTTAAGTATACTCACAGCTTATGTTTTCTCTGGCTAGGTGATGCTGATACCCAGTCAACACTGTATCAGTGGTGCTGAGTGGATCGTTACCTTCAGAGTGAGGTACTTTGATTACATCATCTTAATTTCACCATTACTTATCCTAATTCTGCCATTTACCATTTTTTTAATTCTTTTCAGAAATGTTTCAGAGCCCAGAATGTTTTAAATGGGAGCATTTCAAATCTAGGGTAGCATAAATTTCAAACTACCCTGAACTGATAAAGCTCTGAAACCCGCTAAATTCTTGGTGGTTTCTGGGTGTAGCGACTACTTGTGGACATGTGAAGAAATCTCACTGTAGTCTAGAAGAGGGATTTCAGTTCAGAAGAGCTGGCTCAGCTGGGACCCAGACCAGCCCCTGGTACTCTCACTGGGGTTAGGAAGTTGCCAGCTTCGGGGTGACAACACAAATTCATGCTGACAGTCACCCACTATCTCCCAGGCTTTCCAGCGTGTCTGGAAGAGCAGGCAAGCTCTGTCACAGTTAAGTAGGAAAGAATCATCGTTATTGTCACAGGTGTGGATTTAATAAAGGAAGTAATAGAGGATTTAATCATTCTGTGCCTCAACATTAGCATTCATTTCCTGGTTCTCTGCTGTTAGCATGGGGAAGTGGTGCCAGTAGTGTGGTAGCGTGGCTTGACTCAGTCTGCAGTCCCATGGGGCTGGGAAGAAGTTGTGGCTCCCTCTGACAGCCAAGAGGTGTACATCTTGCTGACAGTGCTGCTGGTCCACCCCACTGTGCATCCCAGCCCAGGGAGCATGCCTACCTTAGCTGAGCCATGAGGCAGAGGGTTCTTGTCACAGGGCCTGGTACGGCCAAGGTGTGTGCCTCCAATTCACAGCCCTGCGCAGCAGAAAGAAGCTTCCATCCACCCCATTAACATATAGGGGATTATTTTCCCATGGGTTCTTGGGCCTTACAGGCAGTCCTAGTGGGATTGCTGTGACTCACACAGCTTTAAACACACCCACTCGTTCCCAGGCTGGACCAAGAAAGATGGTCTGTACCCAGACACCTGTCACTCTCACTGATCTGAACCGAAAACAGACTCTTGTTTATATAACATAACACCAAAACACAGTTTTATTTCTCCTAAAAACCGAAAGAAACCTCAAATGGAACTTTTTATTCCAAGCTCTGTTCTCAGTACGTCTCCAGATCCACCAGGAAAAAGATTTTTAAGGGCAATATTAATTGTTAATCTTTTCTTGACTTTCACTTGACTTGACATTTGATTTTAAGAATGGAGGATCCTTTTTTTTAATTTAATGTTTTGCCTTAGCTTATTTCACTGTAGTACTAGCGAGAAGGAGCAGTCCCTTCTGCAGCTTAAAATGGGGCGAGTACTATATTAGTCTGCAGTTCGATCTTGACAAACACTAGACATCTGCTTCAGAAGGAACTAAATGAGGAGAACAAAAATAGGATTCCTGTTTTCTATCACATTGAATTTCTAATTGCCGATTGGAGATGATTTTCACTAAAATAAAGACTTTTTAAAATTAGGTTTGATGGATCTGAGTGTGCTTCAAATCAGATTATAGAATTATGCACTACAGAAATAAAAGACAAATTAAATGACCTTGATGATAAAAATCAAAGTTTTTTTCTGTACAGACTTACAGTACTAAATTTTAAGTAGACCACTTGATGCTAATAAAGATAATAGGCTAGTCTCTAATAAGGTAGAATTTATGGGAAAAAAAATCTTTAAATTTACAAATATTACATCTTTGGTATTTCTGAATGCATGACTGTAGCAGTCAGGTCAGATTAAACATTTATTTCATTTTTAATGAGTACCTAGTGCTCTCCTAAACCGACAGAATATACCATATATCTTTATTACCCCATGCTCGGTATGTTTGATGACACCACTGGGACCCATGGGACTCAGATGGTGAAAAACTGTGCCAGACTTTGTATTCCAGAAGAAACGAGCTAGATACCAAAAGTAGATCAGCAAGTGCACTCCTTTAACAATAGCATATGCACACCTCCTTGTTCTGTCAGTACTTTGCTTGCCAGCCCTGCAGAAGAGATCACAGGCAAAAGATTTTCTCTTTTGACTCATCCACTTTTTCTTGAACAGCTAGAATTACATTAGTGATTGCTTTGCAGTCTTTCACTGATTATGTCAAATGCCACTTTTTTTTCATGAGTTCAGTATTTTGTTCTTGGTGTTGATGGCTTCTAAGGGGAGTTCTGTAATTTTGCAAAGTCCAGTGACTAAGTCCACCTTTTTAGTTGAAAAGAGTGATTTATTCCAGGCTTGTGATTTTTATTTCTGTTTCAGAGCATCAGGAGTAAATGCCAATATGCATCCCCTTCTGAAAATGAAGGGGAAGCTGTGTTTCTGAGCATGTAGATGTAGCATGTAAACTGGACACAACAGTAATAATGATAAGTTTAGGTCATTAGAAATTGGAATTAATGGAAATGAGCTATCTGCAGTTTAACGGGTTTAACAAGTTTTGTTATTTTCCAAGCAATGGTGAGAACAGTCAAATGAACAGATGTACAACTGATACTAGTGGACAGTAAGTAAGAAGAGAAATTATATACAGACTCGCAAATGTATCATACAATGAAACCGTGTATGCTGTATGAAAGGAAAACAGAGTTCAGAGTCTTTAGATTTAAGCTGTTGGACAGCTGTCAAATCTGCAATAGTTTTGCTAGCAGTACGCCAGTGCTACAGTCCTTGTCTCACTGGATAAGCCAATGCATCTCCCTGGAGAAATCAATTTATGATGGCTTGAAGGATCAGCTATAAAAACTTACACAGATCCTCTTTTCATAATCAAGAATTCCATAAAACATCATTTCCCAACTTACACTTCAAGTTCCTTAAAAGCTAGAGTAAAACAGACCTTATACAGTGAAGATGCAGCATATGCATTTTATCTAGGTACTTTCTTGAAGTTGTCTGCAAGAACACAAGAAATATTTCATGAAGCGCAATAAAAAAACCCCACGTGCACATCTGGCATAGTTTGGAGCACATCTGGTGTAGTTTGGAACAGCTGATGATATTACAGCTGTCTCATTTTGGTTTGCTTAAAGCCTTACACTGTGGTGGTTCAGCAGCTGACCAGCAGCTGAATTCAGGCACAAGGGATGAAGGACAACTGGAATCATGAACTACTTCAGCCCTCCCAGGACCATTCATGATTCAGAGCCTGCAGAGTAGGGCTGTAAGGGAATTTATCACCTCGTTATCTTTGGCAAGCGTTACTTTGAAAGTAGTGGCTGGGAAGACTTTCACTAACACAGACTTCCTGAACTTCCTTCTTCCAAACTTCTTGCTTCTAGTGAAAGGCTGCATCAGGTGGTGAAGTCAAAGACTTCTCTGGGGCACGGTCACAGCAGGGCTACCAACAAGTCCAGTTTTCTTAAAGCACATTAAGTTCTGCCATCTGATAACTCATAGTCATCAAGAGTCATCAACTGACTCTTCAGAATTGTTCCCAGCCATGGACTAACAAATAAATCACGCACATTCTGTCCAGGAGGACTGAACTTTGAATCTTGATGACTTTTAATTCACTTTCCTTGAATTCATGTATAAAATATGATTAATATATAATGCAGATTTTTTTTTTTTTTACCTGCTCTGCCTGGGTAATAATTTGAGAGTGGTTTCTCTCACCTCTTTTAAGCTTAGGCAGGCTGATTTTCTTCTTTTTATGCTATTTCCATTTGGCTTGACAGGACAAACTGTTTGGCAGGACAAACTTTCTGCTCTTTCATGACCTAGTTTGGGATTAGAAACCTGGAATAAAACTAGGTATTTCTAGTCAGCTAGAACCAGTGGGAAATGGAAGAGACGTATCTTTCTTGTACCTTGCAGATTATAATTGATCAGCTTCATTGCTCAGTGTTTATAAAACAAAGCTTCCACACTTTGACCCCAACAATGCTTGGGCTGCCTCAACATGTTTATGTGGAGACTCCTGGCAAGATGTAAAAAATGTGCCAGATATGGCTTGAAAAATAATTTCTTCTCCATTTGCAGAAAGGTATAAACATATCATTTTAGTAATATTATATTACTGGAAAAAATCCCATATATTCCTGTATAATCTGACCAGAAAAACAACTGAGGATGCGTAAAATGGCACCAAATCTTACTGTAACAAATATATCAATTGAAACTCAATTACAAAAAAAAAAAAAAAAAAAAAAAAAAAAGTAATTACCATATTAACCCTAAACTTTAAAAGTCCAATAATCCATTTTATGCTCTAATCTATATGTCATTAGCTTGTGAATAGGAAGAATATTTTACTGTTAATTGATCCTTACTTGTTCCAGTATGCCTCTAACCCGAAGTAAAGTTAAATCTTCAGAGGATGATTATTCCTATGTGTGACTTCAGCTAAGAGCCAATATTCATCTCAGTTATGTGGCTGTATGAAGTATGGTTGCCATACCATACGTATGTCTATAGGTATTTGAATTACAAGGTTTGCTTTACAGAAAGGTGCTTACCTTGTGCCAGCTTTCGGTCTTACCCAGCCTTTCTTTGAGCCTATTTAAATCACTAAAATGGAAGAAAATAAAACCAGCCAAAGAGGTAGCTCCTGTGGAGCTGCTAAATTGAATGGGCTCAGAGAAAGATCTGATGGGTGCCTGAATTGGTGGAAGTATGGGGCAGAGCCTTGGAGCTGGCAATGAAGGCACAGATAGAAAGAAATATTAATGTTGGGTACAGATAGCTACTGAACTATACCCAAAATATGATCACACTTTCAACCAGGTATAAAAGAGAATTTTACTTCACTGTGAATGGCTTCTTAATTTAGTTAAGTACTGTGTTAATTATTAGTCCAAGGTGAAGAGAGACAACCACAGAATAAAAATAAGCTCCTCTCTTGAAATTTTGATGGATTTTCTTTTGTCTCTCTCACTCTTTTTTCCTCTTTTTTTTTTTTTTGTTAATTTTTAAATTTTTTTTTCTACTTTACTACAGCTTATCCATTACACTGTGGCTATAGTCTGCTTTGTGCCTGACAGAGGCAGACCATGAAAATGCTATAATCAGCTAACAATCACAATATTGGACTACAGCAACTGATGGACGCAAGCTTGGGATTTGTATTTAACTATAATTATAGTGCAGTTGGCAATTTAGGGTGGGCAAACCTGATCCATCTTTAAATTAACTAATCCTAATGGAAACAGCCTAGTTACTACAACACAATTTAGTTGGCACAAGGTAATTTGCTTTTGCCATCATGGTCAGTCTGTTTCCACTGCGTCAGCAGTGTACGTGTATACAGATTACTATGCACATACAGGCACACCCACCATCTATTTATGAATCCTATTTTACTTTGGCGACCATCGGATTATGTGCTAACCTTTATGCATGGTTAGCAGAACGTGAACCTTTTAGAAAGAAACTGATAGTGTGCTAGCAAGAATTCATTGCATAGCAAGAATGTGACACCTAGTGGATAGATGGCATTTGAGAAATATGACAGACTGTCAAGGAATACTGACATTAAATGACCCGATCAAGTAGAACAATGACTTTGCTATCAGAAAATACATTGATTTTGAACGACTCTGAGAACAGGGCCAAAGTAATTGGGTATTAGAAAGTCCTTACTGAAAGCTCAAAAGTGAAGAAGGTGTCAGAGAGCAGATGTCAAGCCAAGAAGGCCAGAGATCCTTGAAGACAGAAATCAAAGCCCACAAAGACATTGGTGGATACTGACAGGATGCAGTGGGACCAGAGATTTCCAACATGGAAAACTCAAGAATAAAGTGTTTTTTAAAGAATCCCTTTTGTTAAATCTATGTCCCTGTTATTGCTACATTATTTTTGCAGGAAGTGAGTTTTCATGGTCAGAGAAACTGAGTGGTGAATAAACTATATGGTTAGGCCATTGAGAGCTGGACTAGACTGAGACATGGTTTAAAAGATCTGACTTTTAAACCATGTGCTTTATCATCCTGCCCAAATTAGCTGATACTAATTGTGTCTGTTACTGCTCCATGCGGTGTGTAATGCCTGGATTTCAAGTATTCACATTATCTCCATTTTCTGAGGTGCCTTGCTTCAAGGGCTATAAATAATAGAAAGCCTCAGTACCAGAGACATTTTATTCTGGCTACAGAGTATGACCCATACTTTTCATGGTAAAATGAAAACCATTACAAAATTTAAATGTGAATGTATTTCCAAATTTGCTGAAAAGTGTGTGTTCAATAATAGCCAGATGCTAGAAGAAGCTCCTCTGGCAGCTGTTACGTTCTGTGTTAGGTCTATACGCTGGCTCTAAAGAAACTCTAAAACCAGTGTCTTTTTCTTGCAGTGCCATTCTTGTGGACAAGTCCACATGAAGTCGCCTCGCAGGCTGCTTTGTTCTGGTCTAATTTTACGCAATAAGCCATTATGAACGTACCCTTAGTAGCTTAGTGGCAGCTGCTGTTAGGCAATGGAGTGTGCCCACATGGCATAAGCCACAAAGGCAAGCAACTTGAGGGCAGTGCTTTCTGGACTCTGGGAGACCATTTCTATAGTCATTCCAGATCTGTACATGCTGCACAAACCTGAAGGTATATCTAATTTGCAAGAAACATCAAAAGTACTATCCAAAATGACCATAAAAAATATTCAGAGAGCTGTATTTATTTTATATATATTATTTTGGCAAGCCCTGCAGGACAGTGAGCTGCTGTCTGCCGACCTATTCAACTGTCCCTGTTGTGCATTTTGTTCTCCTCTGCTACAAATGGCTGTGTTGGAAAGGATCTACATTCTCCCTACAAAAATCTTGGAATCAAAATGTAATGATGTGGGAGTCAGCCTCTTTGCACAGATAACTAGTGATGGGGTTAGAGGGAACGGCCTGAAGTTGTGCCAGGGGAGGTTTGGGTTGGAAATGAGGGGAAATTTCTTCTCAGGAAGAGTGGTCAGGGGATGGGACGGGTTGCCCAGGCAGGTGGTGGAGTCACCGTCCCTGGGGGTGCTGAGGGAGAGGTTGGACGTGGTGCTTGGGGACACGGTTTGGTGGCGCCGCCTCAGCCCTCCCGCGCCTGCTCCCTGAGCCACCGCTGAGGCAGCGGTGGGCGGGACCAGGGGGCGTGGCCACGGCTCGGGGGAGGGCGCTCGGCCCGGCCCCGCCCCGCCCCGCCCTGCCCCGCCCCGCGGATGTGGCGCCGGCAGCCGGCGGTGAGTGGGGAGGGGGCGGCCGCCGCCGCCCGGCGGGGACCGGGGAGAGGGAGGGCGAGGGGGAGGAGCCGCCCCCTGCCCGCCCACAGCGCGGCACCGGGGGGCACGGGGAGGGAGGAGAAGGGAAGGGAAGGGAAGGGAAGGGAAGGGAAGGGAAGGGAAGGGAAGGGAAGGGAAGGGAAGGGAAGGGAAGGGAAGGGAAGGGAAGGGAAGGGAAGGGAAGGGAAGGGAAGGGAAGGGAAGGGAAGGGAAGGGAAGGGAAGGGAAGGGGTCACGGCTCTCCCGGATCCAGCTGGCTGCGTCCCGCTGCTGAAACCCTAAATGCAGTGGTGGAAGAGGGCTTCGGCCGCCTTTCGGGCGTTGGTAGTAGGAAAGCTAAAAATAACGAGCGGCGTCCCGTAGCTGCCCGCCGCACCAAGCACGCTGATGCCAGCAATGCTTTGCAGTTATCTAATGCTTTTCATTTTTAACACACAGACCTTAAAAAGCCCCTTCAGAAGCCGCGATGTGCACAATGTAGCAAACATTTGGGATAAAATTGATTATGGGAAGTGATACTGCAAGGCGGAACGGTTGTCAAAACGCAGTGAATCACTGCCATCGCGGTTGCAGTGCATTATTGCCAATAACGTTGTCCTTTCTCTGACTCATCCCGCTTGTGCAAATGTGCATCTGAAATGTTTTTAAAATTCTAGTGTATTTCCTTTAAATACCTGCATGCATGGGTTCAGAGCTCAAAATCTGAATGCTGCAGGATTCTGTATATATGAGCTAGAAGGTGAAACTAAGTGGAAGCCCTGTTAAAACTGGCCATGAAAGCTTTTTTTGTCAGTCAGAGATGAATAGACAGGATTACTATGGTATGCAAAAGCTTACAGTATCACTACATTACATTATAGTATCACTATATATGGTATATTGCTCAGAAAAGAAAAGCCAAGGAGAGTGTTCCCCCTCTGATGGATCAGAAGGGCGAGCTGGTAACCACAGATGTGGGGAAGGCTGAGGGACTCAACCACTTCTTTGCCTCAGTTTTCACTGCCAGTCAGGCTTCCCAAGCCCTTCATTTCCCTGAACCTGTAGATGGAGGGTGGGGAGCAAAGTCCCACACACTGTAAGTAAAGAGCAGGTTCAAGACCACCTGCTGAAACTAGACAAGTACAGGTCTATGGGGCCTGATGCCATGCATCCCAGGGTCCTGAGGGAACTGGCTGATGTAGTTGCCAAGCCTCTCTCTGTCACATTTGAAAAGTCCTGGCAGTCAGGCAAAGTCCCTAGTGACTGGAAAAAAGGGAAAAAATATCACTCCCATTTTTAAAGAGGGTAGAAAGGAGGTCCCAGGGAACTACAGACTGGTGAGCCTCACCTCTGTGCCTGGGAAGATCATGGAAAAGATCCTTCTGGAAGCAGTGTCAAGGCACATGCAAGACAGAGGTGATCCAAGAAAGCCAGCGTGGTTTTACCAAGGAAAAATCATGCCTGGCCAATCTGGTGACTCACATCTATGATGGAGTGAGTGACAGCAACAGTTGACAGGGGAAGATGACCAATGTTATCTACCTGGACTTCTGTAAGGCCTTTGCCACAGTCCCACATGACATCCTGATCTCCAAATTGGAGAGAGATGGATTTGAAGGGTGGCCCATTCAGTGGGTAAGGAGTTGGCTTGAAGCTTGCACTCAGAGAGGGCTGGTCAATGGCTCTATGTCTAAGTGGAGGCTGGTGATGAGTGGTGTCCCTCAGGGGATTCTTCTGGGACCGGTGCTGTTTACTGTCTTTATCAGCATCATAGACAGTGGGTTTGAGTGCACCCTCAGCAAGTCTGCAGATGTCAATAAGATGAGTGGTACAGTTGATACACCAGAAGGAAGGGATGGCATCCAAAGGGACCTGGGCAAGCTGGAGAAGTGGGTCCATGTGAACCTAATGGGGTTCAGCAAGGCCAAGTGCAAGGTGCTGCACCTGCGTTGGGGCAATCCCAGACATGAGCACAGACTGGGAGAACTCGATGAGAGCAGCCCTGTAGAGAAGGATTTGGGGGCTCCGGTGGACAAAAGGCTTTACTTGAGCCCGCAGTGAGTGCTTGCAGCCCAGAAGGCCAACTGCATCCTGGGCTGCATCAACAGAGGGGTGGTGAGGGAGGTGATTGTCCCCCTCTGCCCTGCCCTTGTGAGGGCCTCACCTGGAGTGCTGCATCTAGGTCTGGGGTCCCTGGCACCAGAGGGCTGTGTGGCTGTTAGAGAGGGTCCAGAGGAGGGCCATGAGGATGATTAAGGAGCTGGAGCACCTCCTATGAAGAAAGGCTGAGGGAGATGGGGATGTTAAACCTAAAGAAGAGAAGGCTTCAGGCTGACCTCATGGTGGCTTTTCAGTACTTAAAAGGGACTTATAGGATGGAGAGCGACTATTTGCTCAATCAGATAATGAAAAGAGAAGGGGGAATGGTTTTAAACTAAAAGTGGGGAGATTTAGATTAGAGGTTAGGAGGAAATTCTTCACTCAGAGGTGGTGAGGCCCTGGCACAGGTTGCTCAGAGAAGCTGTGGATGCCCCATCCCTGGAGGTGCTCAAGGCCAGGCTGGATGGGGCTTTGGGCAGCCTGGGCTGGTGGGAGGTGTCCCTGCCCATGACGGGGGGTTGGAACTGGGTGATCTTTAAGGTCCCTTCCAACCCAACCCATTCTGTGATTCAATAATCCGTAGTAAATTATGTGAAATACTTAATGAAATACCGAGGATCATGATTTCTCTATGGATCACACAAATAAAGCTGGGTTGTGAAAGCCAAGCTCTGTACTTTGGGGAACAGACTTGGAAATTACTTGATTTCACTCTTGCAACAGGAGAGAGAAAACTGCTTGATCAGAATAGGTAAATCCTTTCTTCAGTGAAATTAATAGCAGAAAAAAAAAAAAAAAGCAAAACTTCTCACTCTGTTTTAAATTTAGTAAATTCAGTTTGTGGTATTATGGTTTTGTTCTTGTTGGTTTGTGGGTTATTTCTCCCTAAGTGGAGTACGTTAATTACCAGATTAGTCTTTTTACACTTCTCCGTTGCTTTATGAAGTATCATATAACTATAATTGTAGAATTGTTTCTGTAAAAATTGCACAGTCAACATAATTGCTCAGTTAGATGATTTACATTATTCACATATAAAGCTGTGCTGGTGCCCAGCACTTTACAGCTGGACTTTGTCACAGAACCACTTGTCCTACAGCTTTCAGCAAGTCATTTAATTGCTCTGGGCGTAATCTATCTATCTGAATGGTAGGTGTCCTCATCCACTGAAGGTGTAAGTTTCCTTGGAATACTTGGTTAAAGTTTCACAAGCTTAACTGAGCAGGTACCTCTGTAAATGTATAATGTATTTCCATTCATAGCAGGAGAAGCTTACACTAGGTAGCTGTTTGGCTGTTGTTGCAAGCTGTTGTTTTTAATGATAGTTCTTCTTTATTACTTTGCTTTTGTTTATTTCTTTTCTTTCCCAGCACCCATACTTTGCTATACACAGCAAAAAGTTTTCCTGCTTGGAGAGTGAGACATACATGCCACAAAAAACTGGCAGTATCTCCCCAAGCAACAATCTGAGAGTTACTCAAATGCCCTGTAGTACTATTTTTAGTAGGTCCACAGAAATGAGCATCTGCCACTCTGCTAAGCACAGACACCTGTATCTCACTATGGTAAAGTTTTGCATTCTTTAGGCTGACACCAAACAGTATTTTTTTAATAATGGCATTCTTGTTTTGTTTTTGTACTCAGCAAGTTCTTAAAAGATGAAGGAAAGCTGGTCTTCCATGGATACTCTTGAGACAAACTTCAGGCCTCTGGTAGTAATTGAGCTTGCAAAAGGCACCAAAGAGGAAACCATAGAATGGTTCACTAAAAGAATAGTGGACAAAAAGGCAAATGGAGGTGAGTACGACATGGTCTTGTAGAACACTTTGCAATGGATCGGCTGTCCTAATATTAAGACAAGCAGAAAATTAGTTTTCAGGTAACTTGTGATATAAGTAATTACTATTTAGCCTGTCCTACTCCCTTTTGCATTTCTGAAGTTGCTTAATTGGATTTAAGAATAGAATATTGATTTAAGGTCACATGCCTGTTGAAGTTTAGAAGCCTTCCATTTTGGTTGTGAAACACTGGTAACCTCTTGTATTTTTTTTAATCAGTTTTTATATTCATCTTCTACAGTGTGTTTCTCATGTTGATTATGAGAAAGCTGTGAACCTCACCAAAATGAAGATGCATCCCATCTACTATCCTGTCCACCAGCCTTGGCACCATATTGTAGAATGAAATTGAATTAGCAGGAAGCAATTTAGTCTTGATAAATTTATGTTGGCTTTTAATTATCTTTTTGCTAGGTTGTAGATTCTTAGAATATTTCATTAGAATATTTCTTAGAATATTTCATTACTTGTTCCAATATGCTTCCAGGAATTAAAGTTAGGTTAATTTGTTTGTAATACCTCTAGATTTTTTTTCTTTTATAAAGGCATTTTTTATGACTGTTCTAGTTTATATCTGATGGTCGGTAAACTTTCTGTGGCTACAAACTTGCTTTCAGGCCTCTGTTAGGTAAGTCAAGGATGTGTCTATTTCAAAAGTCTCCTTGAAATGAGTGGGACTGTTTGCAGAAGCACTGATTGCTTATGTGACATAAGCTGTACAGGTATAGATCCAAACTGTCCTCATTCTTCCAATTCCTTGTCTGTGAGCACTCCACAGAAACAGTGCTAAAGCAGAGGGTGACCTGCAAGATTCGGAGCACCATTTGGGTGCTGAAAAAGCTTTAATTCTTCATGCCTTTGAAAAGATAAAGCTTCAGTGCTCCTGATGACTAGGTCCATTATGATGTATGCTACGACACTGGGTTTTTAGATATACTCTTTGTCTAAAAATTATGTCACACTTATTTTTCTCACACTTATTTTTTACTTTAAAGGCGCACAACTTCTGATTAAACCATTGGTCACAGAAAATGGAGATAAAAATATTTATCTGGTTGGAGCTTCCCACTTAAGGCTCTTGCTGGGAGCTGAAAATGTGGGATTGGTGAAGGAATGTAATGATAACTCGATGAGAGCTTTTACATACAGCAGTAGGAAAACTTTCAAAGATTTTGCAGGTAAGTGTTTTAAGGCATCTAGTATCATTACAAAGCTGTGGCTAAAGATTATAATCAATTACACTGTTAAATCTTTAATGGTCTTTCTATTCCTTGGAATGGTGGTAGTAAACAGAAATTGGAAGAAAGAAATTCAGAGCATTAGTGAAATTATTATTTTATTGTCCTTTCACGTGGCTTCTGTTTGTTTATTTCTTACTTTATGCTTTTGTGTATTCCAAACAGTTTCTGATTTAGTATGAAACATTTCTGCTGAAAATAAGAAAAAATAATTAACTTGAATGCAGAATTAACAATCAATTGTATATGTTAACATTACGTAATCTCTTATTAATACTTGTGAGCTAGTTTTGATGTTTATTGTATTATACCTAGCTGGAGAAAATAGAAATATTTTGTTTTAGTATATTTATATATGAAACACAATTGAATAACACTATAGAGTCATTCAATGGAATTGGGGCATGATTAGTGAAAAAAATAGTTACTTTTCCTCTTTTAATTTGAGGATGCACCAGCACAGAAACATTTCCCTCCAGATGTGCTACCTGCAAGGTGTTTAACCCTTCCCCAGCGCGGTAGTGGCAGAACTCATTTTGTTCTCCAGTTAAGCACTGGAATTCTGGGTTAGTCTTGCTAATACGTTGTGTCTGTTTCAGCACATCTTCAGTATAAAAGGTACTTGGATCTGTCTGAACAGATAGGTTTTTTTGGAAGTTGAATTGTTTCTTTGTTGCCTGTTTATTCAACACTACAATCAAGAAGGTGGCAGTGTTGAATAATTTCTGCAGTATTATTTTTGTGGCTTTGCTTCACTGAAATTATAAAGCCTTGAGAAGTAACTTGTTTTCTTAGTTCACTTGGGTCATCAAAAATGCAGTGGCCAGTGTGTACCACTTAGAGAAAATTTATTCCTAAGATATTTATTTTAAAAAGCAGAGGTTTTGCTAAAATATGTTATTTGGCTGTAATTGTCGTGTAATACACATGGATTTTTTTTCTGGTTCTGATCACTTTTGATAACTACTTGTTGCCATGGTTGTCTTACTGTGTCGCACGATTTCTTACCACCATCCTTTTTGTTTAGATGACAATCAGAATTTCCTTACAATGTCAGAATGTCAGTATATCATTAAACATGAACTTGAAAATTTGAGAGCTAAGGATGAAAAAATGATCCCTGGATATCCCCAGGCAAAGCTGTATCCAGGAAAATCAATTGGTAAGTAAGGCGGTTTGTCTGTAACTCAATGTCTTGACTTAGGGCTCTATTCATAGCAGAAAAAACTTACTTTTCCTGCAATTAAAAGAAATCTGTAAGGCATTAAATCACACTAATATTAATCAGCTTTGTTTTTTCAGAGTTCCACAGTGGTGGAACAAGGAGCAATGAATGTGCAGTGTAACAAGAGAAATTCCAAATAGATATTAGGGAAATGCTCTTTATAATGAGGGTAATCAAATATTGGAGAATTCTAGAGAGGTTGTGGAAAGTCTGTTCTGGGATATGTTTAGATCTTAACTGGACAAGCTCCTGAGCAGCCCAATTTAAGCTGAACCTGCTTTGAGCAGGAGGTTGGACCAGATGAATTCCAGAGGGTCATTACAACCTGAGACTGAGACTCCGGCCTTATGTTCTTTTCAGTTGGATAAATTTTAACGTATATTGATGTCATCCATAATTTTTATAATTAGTACCCAAAATATTTGCCTTTAAAAAATAAACAAAAACCACCACCAAACTATTTTTAACAGAAGTTGTAAGGGAAGGCCACAAGATGTCATCAAACTAAGCATGTTCCCATTAATGAATAAGTAAGTTATCAGTGTTTCAAGAAACGTAACTAAACATATATGCCAGATGAATTTACACTGGTAATTTTGTATATAGCTGATGTGTTTTTCTGCTTATATCAAGTGGATGTCTATGAGAAAAGGGAAAAACTAATGCGTAACTTCCAGTGCACCCATACAAAAGAAAATTGATGTTCCTTTCAGTATATATCTCAATTGTTTGCTCATTTGTAATTTCCTGAGCAGTTTGCTAATGGTTTACCAACACAGGTAGATTGCTTTCCATAACAGAAATTAAATACAAAATTGTTAAATAAGTGGTTTGTTTGCAAGGGAGATGTGTTGTGATTTATTAATTAGTATAAATCGATCACTCAAAAATGTTTTTTTTTGTATCTTTCCCATAAAATTAAAGTGGCTTCTTAGACATTCTCTTATTTTCGTATTTTTATTTGACTTGTTATGCTTTTTGTTGCTGAAATGCAGCACCTAGACCTTTTCTGCACAAAGCTACACATCGTATTTCAGTTCTGACCTGTAATGCTTCTTGTTGCTCAAGCAGCAATTGGTAATAACTGCAAACTCTTTCTCTTCCAGTGGACAGCACAGTCTTTGTAGGAATAGTTGGAATGCATTCTCTCTATTATAGATTATTGTCAGCTAACATGGAGGTGTATTTTACTTAGCTCAAATATTAGATTTATTTCAAAGGAACTCTAGGCTTGATAAGCACATAACGTAACCCATTTGTTCATATTAACTTTGTTGTCTTTGGAAAGAGTACTAGAACTTCTTTTTCCTTCTAGTGAGAAGATTGTTGACCAATGGTATTCTAGTTCAGATTTTCCCGCTGCATGACAGAGAAGAGTTGAAAAAGCTCCGGCACACGTGGTATGGACAAGTCAAAATTGGCTATCAACCTCTAGGTATGTGAACACCCACTCAAGTGGGTGTTCTCCAAAAGAAACCCAAGCGCAGGGTTTCTTTTGGAGAAATTTTCTCCTCAGCTTGTGTGAGAATACCAAAGGTCCTTACCCACTTCTATTCCAGCATTTAGACTCTGTAGAAGTGATAATTGTGTGTGAAACGTAAGCACTGTACCAAGAAGTCAGTTGTTTATACCTTGTAACTTTCCCATTTACTTGCTACAGTTCACCTCCTCTATTGCCTTTCTGCCCAAGTTGCTTTGTTGACTGATGTTGGAACTAACAAGGCACTTAGGTTCTGGGTAAAGAGCCATGTACATTTTCGGACTTGTTGACATGCACAGTTGATGTCTCTTCATCAAATCCTCCTTGATTCAAAGATAGCTGTAGGATAACCTTTTGCTATAACAACTAGCATTGCAACTTTTCTGGAGTGAAGCTGGAGCCCAAGAGGATATGCAGGCTGCTGTGTCTTGATTCTTAATGGTTTTATTTCTTGTGGCTGCAGGAGGTCTGTGCCATATAGGCCTTTGGTCATAGTTTTCAAGCTAGAGAGGAGGAGAGAGAGCAGGCAGTTCAAAGGCACTGTGATCATCTCTCATAGCACTGAGTTTGAAATTGGCCCATTTTTACTGGTTGGGCAGGTTTTTTTCCTCTTTCAGTGTTCCCTGAGTAGCTCCCTGAAGCAGTTCATGACTTGTGAAATTGGTGGCTTAGTGCCTGCAGGTTCAGTGTCACTAAGCTTCCATCTTAGCAACAGTCTGCATACGACTAAATCTCCCTACCCATCTCAAAGCAGCAAGGGACCAACCCAAAACTGTTCTCTCAAACTGACTCTTGGCAGGAAGGCTCCTCAATGCATGAGATCCCTGAAGCTATTTTGATTTGTAGGCATGTCAAAAGTGTGTTTACAATTGCTTGATTTAAATTCATTGTCAGTATGAAGACTGTATGCTGTTGCTTGCCAGATTCACTTGAGCGTATTTTATACACTGAATAAGTTTAAAATGAAAATATTTATTAATCTCTTGGTCTGGCAGTTCCTTGAGATTCTTTCCTAAACTATAGAAAGTTAAGGGTCTGTCTCGATAACGCCTGCCTCTGGGCTATGGTGTTAGAGGGTTTTCTTCTGTGCTTGTCTCTTGTTTATACAGGACAGGTTCTTCTTGACTGACATTAAATACACACAACATTTACAAGTAAATCCCATGAACTATATGGGATATGGTTATATATATACACTAGTTTAGGCATCCCTTTCATGTTGTGCATTTTGAGTCTGAAATGATGCTAATGGTCTGCACTTGAGCTCATTTGATAATAATTTTTTGATTGAGAGCAACTTTGGAGCGGTGATTTGGATTCTGTTTGTTTGCCTTTCCCTCTGGCTTTCAGAAGCTTATCTGATGGTAAGCTATAAATTTCTGCTGCAGTTTTCTGTAAACTGTATGCTGTAAGAATATTCTGGCATTGCAAGCAAGCTTTTGATGTACTAGTCTTTTATGGAGAGTGCACGTACAGTGTCAATTCAGAGGCCATGATGTCATGGTTCTTTTATTATGCTGGTGAGTACACAGCAGCAGCATACAAGCATAAAGGATCTGGTCTTCCGAGGAGGCAGAGATAAAACAGATTTCAGCATTCTAAACTTGGTTTGCTAGGCATTTCTATATGTTATTATGTAATGCCATTTCTAAATTATGATTGATAATACTCCTCCATTTTTTTGTTAGCAGTAAGTTCAGTGTTTTCCTTGGAGGTAATGTGTCTGTCATGAAATATATCCATTACTACCACACTTTCCAAGTCTTTAGAACACTTGAGCAGACAACCTCAGTGAGAACAACAATTGTGCATTTCATTTATCAGTTGTCTGCTGAAAGGAATATCTCAGCCTGGTTGTACCTTCTGATGTGTTTAAGATTTCAATATGCCTTTCTATCTATTCCTTTAGTTCCTTGAGGTCTGGCAAAGCACAACTAGTTCTTTTGATGCTGAGCAGACTGAAACAAATTTGGTTCTCAGGCCTGTGTATACCACTAAGAAGCTTCAAAAGTCAGGCGTCACATACTTTTTTTATACCAAGTGACTTCTGTGCCATCCTAACCATTCATTCATAGATTCTGGTTTTAAGAATATTAGTGTTTCTTTTCCCCTGGATAACCAGTGTTGATATTGTAGGTATTGAGATATTCGACTTCCCTACTGTCTATGTAGCTACGTGTGTTTATTTAGATATGTCTGTGTTTATATAAGACAAATAATGCTCAAAGTCTTTGGGATGTGGGAGGAGGAGGAACAAAACAGCCATAATGTTAATTGTGTTATTTAGAAAACTGAAACTCGGGCCAAGAAATTCATGTAAAGTCAGGTTTGATATTATACTGACATGTATGTTAAGTGTCTTAATTGATTCATTTTTCTCTGCAGATGAGATACGCTGCTACTTTGGTGAGACCATTGCACTCTACTTCGGCTTCTTAGAGTACTTCACGTTTGCGTTGATTCCCATGGCTGTCATTGGGATCCCTTACTACGTGTTTGCGTGGGAGGACTATGACAAATACGTGATGTTTGCCACGTTCAATCTGCTCTGGTCCACTGTGATCCTGGAAGTTTGGAAACGGATTTGTGCCGTGATGACGTACCGTTGGGGGACCCTGTTGATGAAACGACAGTTTGAAGAGCCAAGGCCAGGTTTCCACGGTGTTCTGGGTATCAATCCTGTCACTGGGCGAGAGGAACCAGTGTACTCAAGTATTAAGAGACAGTTACGGATTTATCTCGTGTCCGTACCATTTGTGTGCCTTTGTCTCTACTTCTCACTGTACGTGATGATGATTTACTTTGACTTGGAACAGTGGGCTCTGGATTATCATGAGGAGAATAAGTCCCACTTTAGCAACCTGATGCTGTATGTGCCCAGTATCATATATGCTGTCGTGATTGAAATTATGAACCGTATCTATCGGTATGCTGCTGAATTCTTAACATCATGGGGTAAGAAAGTTGTTTATATTCTTCCTTTTGCATTGGAAGTGAGAATTCCAAATGTTTAGGACTTTACAGTTGCAACTTACTTGCAACTGTTAAAGAGCTGGCCATTTTAAATTCTTAAATTTATTTAGTGTTATGAGACTGCAGTTTCGTGTTTGGTTTAATTTGCTTGCCATCAAAAGGAATGACCCTGCCTTTCTCTTCAGCTTCTCTCTGACTTCAGTGCAGAAGACCCCCTCTCTGATTTAGCTATTTCTTTGGCTATATTAGCCATAGTGTTGGCAAAAGGGAAGAGATGAGATTGTCAGGACAGGAGCTCAGAGGCAGATGGCAGGAGAAACTGTCCTGAAATCTTTAATCCACAACCTGATGTTGTGCAGAGGACAAGGGCGTTAAGATAATAGAACAAAATCTAAAAACACCAACTAAATTATCTGAAGAGAATGTTTGCATATAATATACATATGTACTAAAATAAATTTATATACGTTTATATAAAAATAGATGCTGAGATTTCATGTCTCTATCAAAATATTTTCCTCTGGACACTCTAACAAGAAGAACTCCTGGGGCCGCCCTACCTCCACTTTCACCTGGCATATTTTCAGCTGAGATCTCATTTAAGCAGCTGAGGCATAGGTAACAATCCAGGCATGGGAGCTGGTGACCAAAGAAGTTGCAGGGTCTGTGCATTGTGTCACAGCTGCTACTGAAGAAATGTTTGTAGAACCTCTGACGTGGAGTCTGAGGTGTTCAGGGTGTTTTTAAGCACACCTTTTACACCCATTTATCATGAGAACTAATAATTAAGTGAAAGCTAAAGTAAAAATCCCGTTCAGTCCCTTGAGTGCATCTTCCATTTGTCAGGCCCAATTTCATTCCTGCTGTTCTGTCCTTAACAAGGTCCATCGGTGACAGTCTCTCAATTTAGCTATGTTGAGACAGCTCCTGCTAATGTGTTGCCTCCTCATTTATTTACTGCTTATCCAGGACTGTAAATATTATCTGACAAAATAGCAAAAAGAAATGGAAAATCTCCCATTCACTTCCCTTTCCTTCCCACTTAACCACCCTTCCGCTAACATCAGCTTTTGTCAGATTATCGTGAATGAACTGAAAAATCTTCACTTTAGAATTAGTAATGCATCTGTTGAAATTTTTGTACTTTAGACTTGATTTAGAGCTTAGGGTCTAATCTAAAGTCCCTGGAGATGGATAGAGGTATTTCTGTGAGCTTTTACAGGTTTTAAATCAGATGCAGTGCTATTTTTCATAATGTACTCCAATTAGTTTTGAATTTTATTTCAGCCAAAGAAAAGTCACGAACTAGTTACATTTTATTAAATGTTAAGAAAAATTGATTTTTTTTTTTCTGTTACAAAACAGCTCTACAGAGAAAGAAAGATATTGCGAAAGGTAAAACCTTTGCAGTAGGAAAAACATTAGAGTTGTAGCCAAAAATATGTAAGTCAACACTCTGCATCAGCTTGGCTTGATAATTTAAATGAGGAACTGGTACAATATAAATTGTTTTCCCATAAAACTTTGGAGAAACTATTCCTCTTATATAATTACTTATATAATTTCTACATGGAGGAAAAAATACCTGTTTACATTTGTATAACAGTGTCTAGTATATGGTATGTGCTTCTGCTGTTTACTAATGAATAATTTTGCTAATGTTTTTAGAAAATCACAGGCTGGAGTCTTCATATCAGAATCACTTAATCCTGAAGGTTCTAGTGGTAAGTAGGTATTATAAGGAGTTATTTAAAAAGAGAACTGGTTTTTTTTTTATTAGCACTTTCCTAGCATTCCCAGCCTGATTTACGGTTTTGTTCAGATATTTGCATAAATATCTGAGTAAATCAGAGGATTTCTGTTGTGGTTACAGTAACCTCTAGACTGTCCTAGATGTCCTGTTTTACAGTGGAGAGTTGGGTTTTTATTTATATTGATTGTTTGTTTATTAAGATACCAGATACATAAGTTTGTTGTAATTCATATTGTTCTGGCTTCAACTGGGAACTATTTTTTTTTTCCAAAATTCTATGGTAAATGGCATTTTAAAAAGTTCATGCATTAACTTCCATCTGTACTAACATTCAGCCAACCAGTCAGAGGAGACTGGTATACACGTCTGTCATTCTGCTTACATACAGCTTACAGTATATACTGATATATTTACTTTTTGTCTCTGAACAAATTGCTTTTGTGTGTGTGTCTGTATATACTATAAACTGCATAGGAGCAGATTATGTACATAACCAAATGCAATATTGACTCTAAGGAACTGTATTGTAAATCTGGAGAGAAGTTTTATTCTTCTTCAGCACTTGATTAGGATTTTTCAGGTACAATACTGTGACTTATTTCTCATTTTAGAAGTAGGGAATATTTTTCTTGGTCATAAAACTTCTTGAAGTGGTTAAGCATAAAGCTTCATTAACATATATTGAGGAACAGATTACATATTTTGAGAGATGTCATCTGACACGTATTTTGTTAAAGTATTTTTTGGGAAAGGTCATCAGCCTAAAGTAAGATCAATGTGTCCCTTCCATAGCATTACCTGTGAGAAAGTGCCACATTACAATAGTTAGGTAGAAGATGACAGGTATTTCTAATATTCACATTTTGCAATTTGAATGTATTTATCTTTGCATACCATGCTTTAGGAAAGCATGAAGCTTATCTAATGAAAATCTGAATAGGATCAATACTGAAAATTATTGTTTCTGACCTAAATTTTAAAAATGGTAAAGAAATTTATTTTCATAGACAGCTTTTATCTACAGGGAAGCTATTTAGTCAAAGTAACTTTTAGATGATATTTTGTGTTTTTTTTCTCAGGACATGAATTTCTGCTTGTGTAATAATAACAAATACTTTTATTTGCAGTTTAACTTCTTAAATTGTTTTGCATCTCTCTTCTACATCGCTTTTGTGCTGTTTGATATGAAACTTTTGAGACAGGTGAGTTCCATAAACATATAAGAACACTGATGCATCTAGGAAAATAAAAGATAGATTAAAATAGGACTTAGTTTTTAAGTTGTTTTTCTAAATATATATGTGTATGTATGGTCATTGTCAAATTTTTATTTTCTTACAAATACGGCTTCCATATTTCATCTGCTCTTGCATGATTGCAGAATCATAACAGAGTAACGTAGAACAATTCTTTCCCTCCTTATCAATGAGTAACTATTTTTAAAATAAATTGATTGCTTCCTCAAGCAGATGATGCTGAAGAATTTTCATTTCCCCTTCTTTTCCTTCATGTTAAAAAAGTGTTGCTCTTTGTAGTGTTCCTACTGAGAGATTCCTGAGGATAAGAGAATGATTAAGTTTGACTGCAATGAGGAATTGAGAATAAATAAAAGCAAAAATAATTTATGGTTGTTAGTTTAAATCATCTCCTGAATTAAAATACATTAAAATACATGAAAAGTAGGTAGAAGGAAAATATTTTTATTCTAAAAATATGAATAAAATAAGAACTTAAACTCTAGATCTCTGTTTCTTGTAAAGAGATCTCTAGCAAAATACCTGTTATGTCCTTAGCTGACGTGACATTCATGGTATTTCTTAAAATTAAAAGTATTTTCTTCTTGCTTTTTGCCTTAAAAAGTAGAAGTTGTTTTAAGCTTTTGTTTTGTATGTTCCACAGATCATCCTTTCCTTCCAAGAAACCTTAAAAACTCTTTTTCTTTTTTTTTTTTTACTTCTAATAGAACTGGCAGTCTTTTAAAAGAAAAGAACTGTTTCATGGATTGTGCTGTCTAAGCCTGTTTTCTCTTTGTTTTTCCTTTCATACTGGAGGTTTCTGAGCCTTTTGGAATTGCTAATAATCCTATTTTCCCCACTTATTTTGTAAAGCTCTAGAATGTTTATTCCTTTGACCGAAGAAACTTAATTTGTCTTCCTTTAAAGTTCATTGCTTAGCTCTGTTATTAATAAATGGTGTGTGTTAAGTGTGGATCTTTACCCTTCGTTGGACTTTCTATACTGTTTCCAAGATACTTAAACCAAGATCCACAAAATATTTACTCATCTAAGTCCTATTCAGTTATTTTCAGTACGTGACCAAGAATGGGACCTAGAGCAGCTATACTTTTCATTTGCTATTGTTAGTTTTGTTATGCTAGCCTGTTTCTGTCATAGTATAACAACTTGCAGTGTTACTGGAACACAAAAAATTGGAAATTATCATAGGTTTATTACAGATCTATTAATTAATTTATTTTTTTTATTTATTTTTTTTATTATTTTTTTTTACTTAAGAGCTTGGCCACTTTGCTGATAACTTCGCAGATACTTAATCAGTTTGCAGAATCCCTGCTTCCTTACTGGCTCCAAAAGAGACACATGAAGAAGATGAAGGAACGCATGCATTCTCTGAAGATGGATACAGACCTGTCATTAGTTGAACAAGTCAACTCAGAAAAAGAAATGGGCACCTATTTGGTACGTTGAATGAATGTTGTTAGAATATGTAATTTTTTAGATTATAGGCTGCTGAAAAGCAGCCTCAGGTTAATTGTTAGCTGCAGCATGGCACGTTAGAGCAGAAATAACTGTTTTAATTTAAGAGGTTTGAATACAAGGTAAGAACAGTTTGGGCCCTGGGTGATAGTCATAATGTGCTCTTTAGAAACAAAGAGAGAACAGAGTAAGGAATTGCTTGATTCTCATTATAAAGTCTGATAGCAATTTTTGCTTTTGAAACATTAGATCATGTTCTGTCAGTTCCTTAGGGTAAGGTACTTTTGGAGACTCCCTAGTGCCCACATTCTCTCTTGCAAGTGAAAGCTTGGTGTCTTCTTATGAGTGGGACCTTGTGACTCTTGATACTTACTGACTTGATCTCTTTGTGATACTTACTGACTTGATCTCCTCCAAATGCAACTTGTGTTGTTTACCAGGCACAGCAAGTTAGGGAAGAGAGAGTTTCCTTCCTATAACACATGAGCATTTACACACTTGCACAAAAGGAAGTATATTCTGCTTTACTAAGCAGTATACACTAGTTTACTAAGAGGTGTACACTAGCTGGGACAGTCTATTAAAATAGAGATCCATATTCCTATCAGTGGCACTACCCACCATTCTCAATGTAAAGATCACATAGCCATCTTATCCTTCTGTTGGAGACTAGGGGTATATTTTTTTATATGCATTTTTGTGTGGCAGTTCTAGTTTAGACATTCCCTTCATTTAGCTTTCACTCCTTTGCTTATGCTGTCTGTTGCTTGTGCTAAGCTATTCTTGCAGAGGTGTAGCGAATCAGGTCAGGGAACTGATCCAGCTGAAAAGTAACTGCCAAAATAAGCCAGCTGTTTCTACTGTGGGGGTGAGAACATACGAGTGTGAAGGTCATAATGTAAAGGAATGGGGACTGTTTAAAATTGTATTATAATTGAGGATGGTGGGAGGACAGATGTGTAACCATTCCCTAAGTTACAGCATGTCCATTGCGGAGGCATACCTGATATCTTTCATCGTGCTTGAAGTAGTCATCATATACTTTTTCTAACATTTGTTATTTTTTGGAGTTATTTTTTTGTCCTAATAGTTTTGATTGTCATTCTGTTAGCTGCCTCTGCTTCTGTTTAACATCGTGTAGAGATTTCTTGTTCTTCGGAGCCTGTTCATGCTTTCTGGCTTTGTCCTAGAAATGTTTCTAGTGGCACAATAGAGGCTGCAGTCCTGGAGCAGCCCCAGTCTTCTGTATTTCTCTCCTATTCTTGATCCCAGCTATATTTCTGGCCATCTCTTGTGCTGGACTTTGCAGTCACCTTAATGTTCACAAAGACAACAGAAAACAACTATGAAAAAGTTAAAAGTTTTCTGTGCTGTAGCTGATGTGGACATCAGGCAATGCAACCTAAATATTTCTGGCTGGTTGGCCCAGCAAGTTATTTCCAGCCTCATCAGTTTTGCTGGTGCTGTTGTTTATGCACCTACATGGTCCCAGTTACATCAGCACAAAGGGGTGGGAGTGAACAGCTGTATCGGGAGCTACTTAAACAAGTATTATTGCTGAAAGAGGTACGTATGTAACAGGCCCCTAATCTCCAAGGCACAAGGAGGAGCAGTGTGACATGGGGAAAGGATGGCAAGAGAGGGTGGTTCTGTTTCCGTTTTCGTTTGGCTTTGCACTTAGGCTAGTTAAAACTGCCAATTAAATTAAATTTCTGGGGCCAGAAATGGAAGCAGGTAGAAAAGACCAACCCTGTAGTCCAGTACTACTGCTGGAAGTTCTTGCTTATTGAAAATACAGCTTTGGCATTTGTAGTCTGTCCTCCTAGTTTGGTTCATGATAGCCTCCGTCCAATTCAGCTCATGGCAAACAAGGCAGCCTCAGATTGTCACTGGTTTCCCTTAGTGGTTTTAAGACTTAGCAGTTTTAAGTTCTGTTTCCTCCTCGTTACCATCTGCAAAATTTTAAGATATATTTGTATAGCCTTATTAGCACTGGTAAGTTTTCTTGGAATATTATGATCCCCACTACACTTTTTGATTTAAATTTGTTTTATTGTATTTCACAGACTTGGTGTGGTTCATTACTTGGTGTTCTAAAGGAGTTGACAAAATAAACATTAGTGTGTATGTTAAGGCCTCACAGATTGGCTCACAACTTGCTTGATCAGCTGCTGCAAGCATAGTCACGAGAGCCTTAATGCTGTGTGGCTTATATTTTTACAGAGCAAGAATTATAAGTAGATCGTGTAACTTTTATGTAAACAGTAGAGAACAGCAGAGTTTGAAATCTGTTTTCAAATGTGGGAGTGCAGTGAAATGGGAAGTGGAAAAAGAAATCTTTGCAGTTGAAGAACTATACAAACAGTCCTTTGGGAGTGTTGGCATTTCTGAATTTATATGGGGGGATGGATTTGGAGATGGAGAGCTTGTCTGTCTTACAATGGAGAACACAGCAGAAATCCCTAAGGTAGTGATTTGAACAGGTAGATCAGTACAGTCCAGCACTGTGCCTGCAGATAATATGCCAGCACAGGTCCAAAGGCCATGAATGGCATCAGGCATTGATATGCTTGAACAAATAAGCTCTATCTCCTGTCCCAGAACCAACTCCTTGTTCTGAGCTGGCAAATACAAAGCTGATGTGGTGGTTTTGAGTCACATTGTCCAGTGCTTCCTGTGCAGAGCTGCATCTGCACTTGTTATGCTTGGAATAATTTTCCAAGGGGACACAATAGGTCAATTGCAGAATTATCACTTTGCCTTGGGAGTGTCTACTTGTAGCCTCAGTTTCAGCTCAATGCACCGTGTACTCAAAACTTTAAATTTTATTTTCAATATGAATATTTCAGTTGTGCTATACTGGTGAATAAACAAGCACTAGACCACTGGTTTGTTTGCACGTGTTGAGCTGTCAGCAGGCAACAGTACTTCTAAAATTATGTCTGTCACAAGGGGGAAGCATTTGACTATGTTTAGTAACAGAGGGGCTTAGGAGTGTTGACAGAATGCTGTATTTCAGGCTCTTTTCTTTTCCTTCTTTCACTTACTCTTTAATGTTTAATTTTAATTTTTATGTTTGTTTCCTCCCCCTCAAATCTCTCGAGACCTTAACCCGGTTTAAAATGTAAAAGCTTCATTCTGCAGTCTTTTTTTTTTTCCTGCTTCTCTCCTCTAGTTCATTTTTATCCTGAATTTCTTTGTTGATTCTGTTACCTAGCATATTTTGTGCTGCTCCTGTGGCTGGGAGAAGGAGAGAACAGAAGGTTGATAATAGCACAGTTTGAAATTTGTCTTTGACATTGGATCAGACTTCTCTTTTCCTGCATAAAGTGTCATAAATTAAATAGGAGGAAAATACTCTTTTTTTTTTTTTTTCATGCTCTGTTGTGTTGATAGTCAATGGGTACTGGGCAAGGAAATGAGAAGGGAGCATGAGGAAGCAGAGGGGATATCATGCAGTTACCAGGAAGAGGATTGTAAAGGGAATCATTGGTCTGCACCCTGCCTGCAACACTTAACTGGGAAACTGATAGCAGGGACAAATAAATGCATGACCGCCACTCTGGTGAGTGATGCTGCCCAAGTGTCCCTCACAAAGACCTCACTAAAATTCAGAGTTCATCCACGAAATTTGTGAAAAAATCTCAATAATTTTAAGTTATGTAGCTCCTCAAGGTCTAGCCTGCACATCAGACCACTGGACCCAGCCATACTGTGTGGTTTGAAAATGAGCTTGAGTGAGGAATGTAGCTAATGACTGGCTCATGTTGATTTCTGAGCTTGCAGGCTGCTAATGCATCTCTGTTTGCTGGAAGAAGATCTCTAGGTGCTAGAGGTGGCATTCAGTTTAATTATCATCAGCAAAAAGATTAGAGAATCGTGTGTTTGCGTGGAGACAAAACTAATTTTATATTTCTTGTAATAATCTGTTACTGTCAAGCCCTTATTTTGAATATTTCAAGGGAGAGGAAAATAGCCGTATGCCAATTTAGGTAGTTAATGATATTTCTCTATCCTTCGTTCAATGAACAAACTGAACAGAATCCTTTTTAGAGATCAGTTGGTTTTGTTATTCATTTTTATAAATTA
This sequence comes from Netta rufina, assembly GCF_964035555.1. NCBI lineage: Eukaryota > Metazoa > Chordata > Aves > Anseriformes > Anatidae > Netta > Netta rufina. Next base: position 44,056,019 of record NC_140124.1, read on the forward strand.
TTGATGCAATCACAGAAAGCCATTATTGATACAACAAAACTAGTATGTAAATATGTATAATAACCTACATGTGACTACTTAGCATTTAAGTACCCACATTCTTGATTCAAAAATCAGGTGATAGATGCATTGCAAATTTGCCACAATAGGGCTTCTTGTTTGCAATAATTGTTCCTTTCAGATGTCAGTACTACATCCTGTCATTTCAGCCTTTAAATAGGCAATTATTTCAGACCTACTCATTTTAAAATAGATAAACAATACTAGTAAAGAGTTGCTTATTTAATAACCTGTGTTTCTGGTTAGGTCTTTCACGAGCAGGCTGAAATACTAGGACATTTCTCGTCACAGTGCTCTTACCAAAAATGTTCTGCCAGTTTAAATGCATGATGCTGTTTTCCTATCCAGCGCTGTTGCTTCAGTATCTGTTTCACTGAGATAGTCAGGACTGTAAATAGGGTGAAACTGTTTATACAGTTAATTCACATGCTTCACATAAGGGTAAGTAGTGTTACCATTGCAGAAACTGCATGAGGCAAGAGAAAAATCCTTGGCGTTCCCTTATCAAGAATTTTGGGTAATTAAGTATTTTCAAATTAACTAGAGGATTTTTGTTCGTTCATTTGTTTTGTACTGCCAGATATACCCAAACTACCTATTTAGCACGAGGAAGCATTTTTACAGTTGTATTGCTAATTCTGCTTTCATATTTTTATTTTTTTTTGTGGGTAAAAGTTGTTGTTTTTGCTCTGTTTTTCAGGGTACTTTTGATGATTATTTGGAGTTGTTTTTACAGTTTGGCTATGTGAGTCTCTTCTCATGTGTTTATCCACTGGCAGCTGTCTTTGCAGTGTTAAACAACATCACAGAGATATATTCTGATGCCTTAAAAATGTGCAGAGTTTACAAGCGCCCATTTGCAGAACCCACAGCGAATATTGGTGTTTGGCAGGTAATCTTTCTGTTTCCTTTTTAATCATGTATTTTAAATGAAGTTCACCAAATTTATTTAAGCTGTGTTTGATCATCAGCCACTTCTGAAGTTTAATAAATATTTTGTCATCTTCAGTGCCTTAGGATACTATTGAACTGTGTTGCATTTTGTAGGGTTTTCAACCACACGTTATTTTCAGTTGCCTTTGAAAAGAAAAATCCTATCATTAGTCCCTGTGTGTGTGTGTATGTTGTAGTCCTGTTGCAATTCCAGCAAAGCAAAGCTGCCAGATCTGGTGCTCTACAGCAAATGTTTTTCAAAAATATTAACATCTGGTGCAATCTCAGAAGCATGTAGCTCATCCCACGCAGTTTGAGAAAATTGAGGAATGATAGGTAAGTACTTGGATTCCTGAGCCACGCTTGTCTATGCGCTCTTGTGGGTACTGGTGCTCAGGCCTGACTGATTTTAAAATTTCTTAGATTTATGTGCAGGAGTAGTACTTTACAGTAAAGTTGTACTCTATTTTAACAAATTAATAGTAGTACTTCTTGGGTTAAGAATTTTCTGTCCTCAGTTGTTTAGCCATACAATTTTGCTAGCACCAAGTAGTTTGGGGCCTGCCAAGTTGAGTACATCCATGAACTATTTCTAACTAAAAATAGCCCTGCAGAACTCCTCCAAAACCAGAGGTATTTCTGATAAAAAGGAAGAATATTTAGTCATATCCAGAGACATTGGCTGTAACAGCAGTAGCCTGATGAGTGTGAAGTAAGCTGGAGGAAATGTCTAGGGGATGATCTGTGGTTTAGTGTTGTTCAAGATTTCTGATAATACATAGTAAAGATGAAGGGTGCAATAAACTAATAGATAGTTTAAGTTAGAGATGTTGTAAATGTTGAAACAAATGGAAGATGAGAGATGAAATCAGGAAACATTGAATGAATGTACTGTGAAAACATGCAAGCCAACTATTCTGAGCAGTGTTTGTTAAACATGTACACAGAGAATAATGAAGTGAAATTATAGCAAAAGTCTTATAATACTAAGTCATAAAAATGTAATTTGTAATCTGATTGTGTTGTAACATTTAATGCATTTTCACAGTCCAGTTCTGTGCTGCCAACATCTTGATGGCATTGACCCAGAGGTGTGACCACCAGTTAAATGAGGCTATGGTCATTAAGTCCCAAGCATAGCTGCAGGTATAGCATTTAGTTTTGCTAGAATGGCTTGTTTCAGTCTAGCAAATAGGCTGAGAAATTCCAACGCTAATGCTACAGTCATGAGATTTTTTTTTTTTGGTAGTATAGGTTTTTAAGCAATAGTAGAAATGCAGTTGCTTTGTGAATGAAAAAAAAATGACTTAAGTTTTAGTCATCTGTTTTATGTGGGAAGTTAGAGCATTGGCTGAAAGATATCTGTTAAAGAAAAACTGGAATTATTTTGTCAGGTGAGCTGAACCAGCAGCTTGTTGTCAAAGAGAAAGTTACTGCTGCTAATTCATTGTGACAATGCTACATTTCAGTATCAGTCTTGCTCATTCCAGAGAGGGCCTTGCAATAAGTAGCCATTATATTGCAAAAGTAATTGTCATGCTGTAGTAATATTTTCAGACGTTTTGTGGGAGCTCTGCTGGCAAGAGCTTCTCAGCCTTATGCAACTGCATGTGTTTAAATGTAAATCTTTCTTTCAACAAATTTCAGCTTGTATAACTGGTTGTGATTTAAGAAAGCTATTCTGAACCATCCTTGCATTTTCTCATTACTTAACTTTCAGAAGAAACAAAAACAGAATGCTGGGACTATAGTTCCTCCAGGAGTTTTGTTGTCTTTTCCTTTATCTTGAAAGAAATACAGTATTAGGAGTGTAACTGTAGATGAATTCACTGTCTTTCATGTGCTCAGATTATGAGTTGTGAAGATACCAAGGATTAGGTTGTTTTCCTGACCACTACTTTTTTTGAGGATTATTCTGACTTTTTTTTTTCAGGAGATGATTTGGCATTACCTACATCTGGGATGTTAGCAGTCTTTAAATAATTTCTTGAAGTCTTTACAGTACTATGGTGTTGTGGGAGAATGCTGCTTAACTTCTTCACAGCAAATACACATACACACATAGAGATGTGAAATTAGAGAAAAATTCAGGGCTACCAGGTGGGCTTTGTGGTACTGCAGGCCTTGTTGTGGTCTTACTGTTGCCTGGTTTTACAGCTGACAAAGTCTAGTTGAATTGCCAAAAAAAGTTCTATATTATCGAAATCAAAAGATGAAAGGAAAAAAAAATGAATTAATGGGTTTTCTGAGCATTTAATGAAGAGAGAGCGAATATCTAGCACAGTTTGGAGACTGGTAAATTAGAGATAATGGCCATAACTATGAATATATTTGTGTTTTATTTCAGTTGGCTTTTGAAACCATGAGTGTAATATCGGTAGTTACTAATTGCATACTGATCGGAATGTCTCCACAAGTGAATGCCCTTTTCCCAGACTCAAAAATGGACCTCATTCTGACTGTGGCATTGGTAGAGGTAAGTCTGGCCTCAGATGACATTCAAACATTTTAGTAGCAAACAACATGGACGACTGTGGAAATGATGCCAGGAAGATTTTCTTCCCTTATTTTAAAAGGATTTTAGCATTTTCCCAACCAAAGAATTGTTTCAAAATACTGCTTTTTATTTTCTGTGTTTTCATGTATTGTGGATGATATGCCATGCTTTTTCTGTACATTCCCAAGATCCTGTTTATTTGTTGCTTCATGTCTTTAAAGAAGAATTTAATAGTACTGTTTCAAGAAGCAAAATAACCTTATTTTTGTGAAATGGATGTTTCTCTACCTGGTTTGTGACTCCAGCATATTTATAAAAATGTCCTGCATCATCTTTATAAATGTTTCCCATAATGGCTGATCGGAAACAAGTATGTATGATGACTATATGTATGCTTATAATAACATTTGGGCTTCATCTTTTCCTAATTTTATGGAGTAAACACTTGAGTGTCTTTCCTTTTCAGGCAAATGACTGGGCATTTTATATCATAACAAATTGTAGGACTTTGTCCATATGTCTCTTTCTGTTCGAGTTTTCTTGTATTGCATTGCTTCAACTTCAAAAAATTATGCTGTTTTAACTTTTAGGAATTCAATTATTTTTCTTGTGGCAAAAAATCTGTGTTGTTCATGTGTAGTTGTTCAATTGAAATGCTTTATAGAGGTGTAGCAGTAGCAGGTAGGTACTGCTGTGTTGTTCTTACAGGTGTTACAGGTTCTGCAATGACTTATGCGCTTGCTTGAAGTTTGCAGAGTTAACTCTAAATGTGAATCACTTGTCAACTGGTTTACTGAAGTTTGAGTCTACAGACAACGAGACAGTTTTTTTTCTATCACGTGTGAACGTCTGCATTAACCTCAGTGAAATATTTTAATGTAAAATTAATTTGGCAATTTAAATGCAACGTTATAATTAGTTCATTGCTGGATAATGTATCCAGAGGTCATATCAAAACTGTGTGACTAAATGTAAGCAGAGTGAAGTTTTAATGTCAGGCTGGCTGTCTGGTATCTGGGCAGGCCTCTGTTTCCTGGTAGGTATAGGAGAACACAAGTATTTTTCCTCCCCCAGTTTAAGTTCTGTTTATATGTAATCCTTTACTGTGCTGCAATTCCTGTATTCTAACTTGGAAGCTCTTGGAGTTCCTTTTTAACAGTGCATTGCAAACAAATTATCTATAAATCCTATGGAAATGAGGATTTAAAAAATGACTAAAGGAAAGGAAGAAAGTGTGGAGGGCAAAGGTAAATTAGTACTGAGGGGAGAAAAGACAAGAATGTTGTTTTATATCAAGAAGCAACTTTGGCCAAGGCTACGAATCTAGAATTAACTACACTGTATGAAGGGGCAAGTAGAGACTAATGCTGGATGAGCCAGAGGAGAGGAAAGGCAGCTGTTTGGTTATAGAGCAGTCAACCTTTCTCTTAATTTTTCTGGTTAGTAAAAATAAGCCTCATAATGTTCTTGTCAGAAAAGGTATAGTTAAAAAATAGCTTGAATCAAAAGTGTGCTTGATACTTGTATAAGTACTCTGTTATAATCTATCTACTGTTTCTGTGTTGTTATAAACTGTTTATTATCTGAGAAACAGAAGACAAAAAAATAAAAGCAAACATAGAAGTCTTACAGTACCCTTTAAGGATGCACGTTTCTGCAGCATAACAAGCCATATGACTTTTGAAATACTGCTGCTTATAAACAATTACAAAACTCTTGAATGTGAAATTTAAAACTTCAGCAGTCTCCTGAGGGACAGACCTGCAGTGTATTTTAAACAATATTTAATACCTTCACAGGTTTCTTTTTGGGAGAATCAGAATAGCATGGGTCATATAATTTTGCAAGATATTTTATAACAAAAAATATGAACTTTCTGGAGTCTAGAAGAGTTCTCAAAAGTGAAACACATTTATATATAGTTTTTATTTCAAAAAGCCATATGAAAGTGATTACAAGAAGCATGGCTTCCACTTCTGTTGAAGACAGTTCCATTGTGGTGACAGTTATACATATTCTCAGTTACAGTAAGGAGTTCTTTTTTATCAGTAGTTATGTTGTACATATTTCAGGTGAAAACACTGATTACAAAAGGTAGAAGGAAGGAAAGATGAGTAGATGTTGTAGGACTGCAGCCAGTTTCAGCAGCAGCATGGATTTTTGGCAGCTTAAAGAGATGGGTCTATTTTTGCCTTCTTCCTGGGTATTTATTTCTATTTTATCTTTTACACTGGCGCTTTCTTTTATCTGGTACACGATGAATCAGATTAAGAAACTGATCTGGCAGAAGCTGTCTGACCCAGCTCACTGGTGAAAGGGAGAAGGGCAGAAACAACAGTGCGTGGAAGACAGGTTTGCCCTTTATAGTAGTGCTGCAGGTTTGTGCTGGATTAAATTGTAGAGCTTCAGCACCACAGCCTGTTCTTCCTTTAAGTATTTCTTCATGCCTAAACTAGGAGAGGAGCACAAGTGTCATGCATTTGCACTATTCCCATGCACCTTTACTAAGCTATATTAATGATTAAATTGTGCACTTTCAGAAAAAATGCAGGAACAGAATATATCACTCTCAACCTCTAATACAAACCTGGTTCATCTAAAGTGCGTCAGTGTCAAGGTAGGAAAAAAATCTGTCACATGTGCCAGGGTGTTGATAGAAGAACATTTCAGATCACCTAGTAGAGATTCTGCACAGAAACACAGTACAGATGAGTTATTTTACTTTCTGGTGTTTGCTGCAGGTGGGTGTGAGAATTTTATGGTGTGTTTATGCTATGTTGACAATGGCTTGGCAGGCGGTGTGAAAATGTTAGGGAATAGAAGAAACTTAGCAAACTATATATTCTTTCACATGTTCAGTTGATGGGGTAGCCTACTTCAATCTTAGTTGTTGTTAAATATTTTAATCAGGTTTAAGTAATTGAGATTCCATTTGAATAATTATACCTCTGTTTGATGCAAAGCTAGACAGAAAAAGGACTGATCTTACCAAAGCCAAGCATAAGTAGTAGTAGCAATGTCCAGATTTTTTATTTTTAATTTTTTTATTAAGTACTTGGTAACGATGGTACTAATACTCTTTCAAATGGAAATGTGTTTATGTGGCAACGTCTGACACCACTCACTACAGATCTAATGAAGAACATGTGGTATTCTTGTAAGCATTCTGTACCAAGCCCTTACAGATTTATGCAAAATAATTTTTCATTAACACCATTAAATCTACTGCTGCCTACACTCTTTGTGACAATACATGATCAAAGTAAGTGCTAATTAAATATAATAAAATATCACGCATTTTGTAATAAATAATAGCATCAAAATAATAACATTTAATAATAAAATAAAAAATAATAAAAACAGTGATCTTTTTTTCTGAACAGTTGACCTATTTTCATCAATCCAACATCTGCTTCCATGGCAACATGATTTTGAACCAGGAGCAGAATCATGAAACTCCCCTCTTTTACTTATGGGCGGGTACTAAATGAGTGAAGCAAGTGCTGTTTTCAAACAAAGAAGTAGGTGTATGTCCTTAAAGCAGCAAACAACAAGCCCTTATTAACATCCTGTTGAAGTGATTATGTCCCATAGTTGGTTTAGTTCAGGCTCAGCTGTATATGCACACTTTTGTTGTGAACCACAGGTGCAAGGTTGAGCATTCTGAGCAAGCAAATGCCTGTGCTCATGTGAGACTGTTTCCAGTCACATCTCTCTTCTTGCACTGATTTGAGGGGGGGAAAAAGATTCGTAAAGAAATTTGGTGAATAGTCAGGATGTAGGTTAACGTATGATATTACCTTAATTCTGCAGTGCTTTTTCTTTTTTTTTCTTCGTAAATTGTTGGCGCAGAGCTTTGTTCTTGATAACTATTTCTTTTTAATTTAGAATCTCATAAATTTGAAGAATGTTAATTAATTCACTTTCAGTACTACTCTGAAAGCTGGGTTCCAGAGATCAGTTCCATGTACAACTCCTAGTTGTGTGTGTGTATATATATATATAAATATATATATTTTTAATGGTCCATTGATAGAGGTGCTTTGTAGCAGTAGCTATAAATTACAGGTTTATATTAATGTATCCTGAACTCCAAAAGTAACTCGTGTATTTAGCACTCAAATGTAGTAAACTAATGGAAAACTTACAGCCAGAGGTACATGCAGTTTGGATGCTTTACATCACATAAAGGCATTAGCTTGGAAATGCTGTGTAATAACAGAGGGCCCTTTTGATAGCTGTAGTATAAAACCTGATCTTACAGTCTACAAATAGAATCTACAAATGTGATTTTGGGAATAATGTATAATGCCATCAGGTCTCGTATAGATGAAAATGAGAACCCTAGCATAAGTACATGAATGGGATATTTGTAGCAAACATGGTTTAATAAACAGCCGGGCTATGTGAATTTGATTTCATGGAGTCCTCATAAAGTTTGAATTATTTGTTCATGAGCTTCGTGTGTGTGTCAGTTCTGTAAGAGGTAAGGAGTAGAATAAGAGAAGCAACCTGTTCTTAGGGTTTGTTTTTCTCAGTGAGGAAAAACCGACAGTCCATTTATCAAAGGGTTGAAAGCAGGAATCAGAGCTTGCTAATAAAGCAGAGAAGTTTGTGTTCTTTTTAAGAGTTATAGCTAATCCTAAATCAAAGTGGTTGAAGGGTGCCTCATACCTCAGCTATTCTCTAGCATTCAATTTTATTGTTTTTCTTCATCCTGGTGTACAGTAGAAGCTCTTTTGAGCACTCCTAATGTTACAGCCCCAACACTCAATCAGCCCAGCAGTAAACTTGGCAGTTGTTTCTGAAATAATATACCAAAGGATCTGGAAAACTCTATTAGAGCCAAGCAGTTTGGCTTGTAGAGAGTAGATGAAAAGGTATATTTATCATCTGGTTCTAGGTAGCATCGTTATCTGCTTTCAAGATAACCTTGGGAGTTATCAAACATAGCATCCAGAGTGGAACTGAAAATCTTTTGAATCCATTTCCTAAGCAAAAGCAGTTTTAGGTGTCTTGTTAGCTTCTAGTTTTCCCCTTATAGTCTTCAAAAAAAAAATCCTGAAATGTTGTGACAAACTTCAGTGATTTATGGTTCTTTTAGTGATAAAGCATGTGTGTGTGTTTTATTTTTAAGAAACAGTATGGGATGCCCTATTTCTCAGAAATGACATACATGAATAGCATTATGACAGGGTGGGACTGAGGCGTGGTACCATATAGAAGCCTTCTGCATGTGTGGAGCAAATAGCTTTGTCTAGGGTTCAAGAGATTGCAGTTCATCAGATATGCAAAGTACACGTATGTATTGGTAACTTCACGTGGCAAAGAAATAAAAAATGTAGAAAAATACATTAGTGTATTCAGGTATACGTCCATTGACACTAATGGAGTTCTAACAGTGCAAAGGGCAAATAAAACAGCTTAGCATAGAGCAATTTTTTGCTAAATTATTTCTGCATTTGTGACAGAAACTACTTTAAATGTATTAGTTGCATAGTTTCACATACAGAATTGTGTAGGCTGGAAAGGCCCCGTGGGGGTTATTTGGCACAACCTTCTGTTGAAAGCAGGACCCTCAATTAGGTTATCCAGGGCCTCACCAAGCTAACCTAAGGCTCATTGAACACTTCCAGTGAGGGAAAGTCCACCCCTTCTCTGGGCAACATCTTCCAGCATTTAATTGTTTTTATGGCAAAGAATTTACTTTTTTCTTACAGCAAGACAAAAAAACCTCTGAAGCATCTTGTGGCTCATGGCTTCTTGTCCTTGTGAAGAGAGCAGCTCTGTCCTCTCTGAAACTACCTGATAGGTATTGGTAGACTGTGATTAGATCCCCTCCACCCAGCCTGGTCTTTTCGGAGTCAGACAAACCCAGCTCCTTCAGCCTTTCTTTGTATGCCACATTCTTCAGCCCTCTAATCTTGGTAGCCCTCCAGTAGGCTTCCTCCAGGTTTTCAGTCTTTGTTTTCCAAGTTGCCAGTGCCACTTGCAAAGAAACGAGAAGAGTGTTTTTCATGTGTGCTCATCTCCATGTATCTTTCTGTCAGTTGCAGTGTGTATTCTTTCTTTGTCCTTAATGTAATTCTTTAATTAGAGAAAATAATTGAAATAATTTATGGGAGCTGTTGGACAACTCTTAACTTCCCTACTGCTGAAATTTTTCATCAATAGTCTCCAGGTATTTGCCTTTCCATCTGCATCTAATTTTCTGGGGCATTGTAGCCTTTTAATACTGATAATGCTTATTTACATGCACGCATGTATGCGCCTCGAGGGCGTTTCATTTCTAGTGTCTGGTTGGAATGCTGCTACTTCGTGTGTATTACAAATAGTTTGTCATTTTTCAGGTACAAATGTAAATAGTGTTTACTGATAAATATTTGATGTGTGGGTTAGATTTCTGTCTGATAGCTTGATTTGACATAAAGAAGTTAACTATAGGAAAAAACGATTAGCTCTGAAGAATAAATAATATCTGGGAAGCTATGCATATGGTTCTTCTGAAATGTTTAATGATAAGGTACAAATGTTACTGACAGCTTTACAAATCTTTTTTAAGAAAATACTTAGTAAGCATACTCGTCAGGTATATTATTCTAGTAACACAGATATCTTAGCCAAGACCCATCTATGCTTGCAATTGTGATGAAAATAGACAAATGTAGAAAGATTAATGGAAAAATCTCCCTTATGTAAATTGAGTAATTATTTGGTTCACTGATGTATACATACATGAAATAATTCTGCATCATTTCTAATTCTGCATGTTAAAAAAGGTTAATCCAAGCCACTGGTGATTTCAATTAACATATTGTTTCCATTTACAAATACCTCTACCTCAGTTGGGAACAGCTTAATATACATAAGAAATCAAATCTAAAAGTCCCCCTTTAAACAAAAATATAAAAAATGATGTTTCCGTTTTTAATATTGTACAGAATGGTCATTTGATTTTTATATTTGATGCTAGACAGGTAAGCAACTGCAGTTCAATTTATTCCTTAATGCGCAATTGTGAGCGATTAAAAACAGTTTTTAATATTTTCAGATATTTTAATTTCAAGCTGAAGCCCTGTGAATAGTTATCAGAAGATGCTGGGTAGTGTTGCTGTAACACCTTGCTGGAAGTTTCTAAAAGTTGCTGCAGTATAAAAACTTGAAGTGTACTGGTTTTTCAGTTTGTTTGACAATATTTGAAGAATAAAAATGAGCTCAAATTTCTATGTATTTTATATATGCTGTGCTTAAATTGTAGGTTTAGTTTGAGTGTAAAGATGTCGGATATTTTAGATGTGTTAGCCTTCTTTGTAACAGGGGAACAGATTGCTTCTCAGAGTGTTTTTTTCTCACCTCAGTGAGAGGCTTCTCCTTTCAGACGGAAGGAGGATTTATAGATTTCTCTATTTAAAATTGTATAAAATGCTTGCTGTGAACCAAATTCTTGCGACCATAACAACGAGGTCAAAAAAATGTCAGTTTTGCTGGTTGTCTGTGAACAGGGAATATGTTTAGTTCTAAAATGAAGCTTTATCACAGATCTTTTTATTGCCACCTAGTGTCTTTTTTTTTTTTTTTTTTTTTTTTTTTTTTTAATACTCATTCTGATTTAGTATAAACTTGGTTTTGGTCATCTAGTGGCAAAAGCTTGTCAAAATGAAAACAAACATTAAAAAAAAATCAAAGGTCGGGGTAAGTTTGATGCTGGTTGCATTTCCTACAGAAATGTAAATGCATATTAACATCTATTTGTTCTTAAGTAGTCTGGTAGCTTTTACAAATACAGATTTTTTTTATTTTTTTTTTTAATAAATAAATCAAAATGGGCTAGTAGTGTGCTCAAAGACATGGCAAAGCTAGGTCAGATCATAGGACTATCTAGGCCAAATTCTGGCAGAGGCCCAGGGAAGAGTATATTAGTATAGCTAAGTTTGTAGTCATTCTTCCTCAGAATTAATTCCCAGGCTTCAGTGATGTCAGCCTTTTTAAGGACCCGTTTCATTATTGAAAATGAACTGGCCAGAACTGCTTATGAAAGCATATAAGCATTTTTAGAATGGCATATCTACTGTTTCAAAAGACCTTTGATTATTTTATAGTAAAAGCTAGTTAAGTTAGGGAACTACTGTTGATGTACTCCCAGCATAATAAATAATTACCATGGATCTTGGTTCTACTGTTTTTTTCTAGCTTTTTTTCCAATTCTAGATGCTGTCAGGGTGATATAACAGTGGAGGTTAAGAAATCAGTGCCATAGGAAGCACTCTAACTGGAAATGAAATACAAGGACACTTCTCATAGAAGCAGAGGTAGAAAAAGGGGAACCCTCTTCTCTTGCCATCAGCCAGGTGGTAGCAGGAACTGGGAGCTACAAAAGGTATCAGGTTCTACTCAACTGGAAGACCTGAACTTTCAAGAAGGATCACAGCAATATTTTAGCTCATGTAGGGGTCCCTTCAGTAATTGCAGCAGAAATTATGGTCTTCTAGGCATGTACCATTCCTCATGAATCTAACATTAGCTGGTAGTTAGTACTGTATTTTTAAGCCATGGAAGGCTGGATGGGGAAAGATACCTTAGGAAGTCTTCCAGGAAGAGAAAATATTCCTTAACTACGCTAATAAATGCTTCAGAACTGTCAACCTGGAAAAATAGCAGGAAACGACTGGGTAGGAGTATATTTTTTATTTTTTTTCCCTTCTGGGATTGTATAAGGCTGCCAAAACGACAAAACTTCAAAAGGGAAGATGAATAGGGAGCAATTGAAGACGATTACAAGACATTTTAAAGAACCTTTAAGAATCAGACTTTCAGATTTCTTTAAAACCCACTTAGCATAATATTGCCCACAAAGAGGTTTCCTTTCATGGATAAATGTTCCTTTTTCAGCTCAGTCGTGATCAGTATATATGGCTTCCTTGCTGGCAGTTGGAAGTTGAACTACCAAACAAAAGACAAATTTGATACCTATTAATATTCATTATTTACCTTCTACTTGATTGTTTATTAATTGTTTAATGACAAGATGGAATATGAATATTCAAAGCTGCCTGCCTTCACAACTATTCCATAGGTTAGTTTAGCATTTCAGGAAACTGAATTATTTTGTAAATAATGTATTAGCTTATTCAATTAAAGTATTTATTTATTTATTTTGCTACTGTGGTATTCATAGTTGTCAATGCAAGCCTGAATAGTGGATAGTGGCATTAGCTAGAGAATATGTATAGCTTATAGGATTCAGAAACCGTATTTCCATATATCTGTGATGTAGTTTGCAATCACATTTTTGGGGTATTTTTCTTACTAGATTTCCTTCTGAGGAATCGCAATGTTCTTCCCATTTCCAAAGTTTAACATAAAATCTTTGACCAGGGAAGTGGTTTTTTTTTTTTTTATTATTATTATTATTTTTGTAATTTGAGGATAAATCCAATTTGTTGTTTGTTTCCCTAGACCTCTGAGAGTGAAAATGAGCAGCTCTGAGCAGGTAAGGGAATCCAAAAGTAGAAAATGCAGGGTTTGCATCTGTAGTTAGAAAAGGAATGGAGAACAGAAGTTCAATAAAAATGTCTCAAAATATCAGGAGAAAACCAGTCATACCTGTGCTAGAGCCTCTGTATTGTCTGTTACATATAAACATCTCTCTTCTGAGAGAGTTGTCATGATGTAATAGTATTGCTTGCATGTTTTCCAGTTTTAAAATTGCAGAATAATATTCTTTTATTTATTATTTTTTTTTTTGCAATGACTACTGACACTGTTTGGTCTTGGAGTCTTAATTACTTCTGGATCCACTTTTGTTTTCATTTTGCTAGCTGTATTATACACCTACTCAGTGTTGTAGATGCAATTAGTAGTCATTTATTGGGAACTTGCTGCATGAATTCTGGAGCCTTTTGTTAAAAATGAGCTAAATTATTTGCTATACTTTTCCCCTTCCTGCCTCTCTTTAGAATAAGTTCCAGAGCATCATTTGCTTTTTAAAATCTGGAGCTATTAAAATAAATAAATAATCCATTATTATTATTATTTAAAGTGTTGAGAACCACCTGACACAGTTAACAGATTCTGGAACTTAAATTGTGCCACAAAATGCCTAATTGGACTGAAAAGCTGTTGTACATATATATATTTACTGGGCTCTGAAAACATTTTATTGATCACAGACTGAAGATGGTCATGAGTCATGGTGTAAAGTAAATGTCAAAGGAATTGGGCTTAATTACTTCATTTTACACTGTCTTTATCTTATACTGGAAGGAAGTGTCAATCCAGAAAGTCACTCTTATGATCAGAAGAAATTAGTGGTGTGATCCATAAATTTTAGAGGGATTTTTCATTAACTGTGGCAGCGTGCAAGTAGCCTGGTATGTGCTATTTTCTATTCCAATACCTTGAACAGTGCTTTTGATGTCATGGGAGATTGGTAATGCATTGGTAATTGCTAAATTTCTACAGTGAATTTCTACAAAAGATGTAGTTAGAATCCACTGAGAATTCATAAACCGTAATAAGTTTGATCAAGGTTAGTTTTAGTCAGGATTTATCGTAAGATATAAAGTAAGCGTGTATGTCTGTGTGTGTGTGATGGGGATTACAGCTAAACCAATATCAAATATGAGGGCATCTTTTATTAAACTTGAAATATTATCATCATGTTTGCAATACTCGAGTTTCTTATCCCAGTATTTTGTTCTGAAGTTCATAACCATTGCGAATTATTCTGCATGAAACTTGTTTCAAAATCTAGTGAAATAGGAATAAGCAGTTCATTTAAAAAAGTGTTTAAATTTTTACAATTATATCTTAGCAAATAAAGTTAGTGAGTTCAAGTACTTTCTCGTCCTAGCTTCTAAAAAGCTTAATTTTTAAAAAAAGATGACTACACCAGAAGTATTTTAGCAGATAAAGAATTCATGCATCGTGAAGAGCAGTATGTTGGAAAAATTGAAGTATTAGTTTAACACCAGTTGCATTTGGCAGTTCTGCTTTTCTTCCTTTGTAATTATAGGAACTAGAGGGGCAAGTAGGAGAAATTGAGTATTACAGTAATGTCTTTCCAATGGTTCTCATGCCAGTTCAACAAGTTTGGGGGAATCTCTATATCTATATCTATATATATTTAAAGCATACTAACGTGTATGGAAAAGATTTGAAGGTTAACTCCTTAGGTGTGAATAGGGAATCCACTACTGATACTGTGAAGTGTTCCTGTTAGTCCTTGTGTTTCTGTTTCCCTCCATAATTACAGGAGACTAAAATTACTTTTAAATTTTGACTGCAAAGAGTACTTAAAAAGCACAGCAGGTAGTAAAAATGGTATGTGGCCATATTCTTCCCCCTGGAGACAGCAGATGGAAAAGTGACACTGGCATCGTAACATTAGTAAGTTTGTTAATTGAGCTTCCTAAGTTTGGGTCCTGTCATGACCACGTAAAAACTGACTTTGGATATGTCAGCATGGATGGGTGGGTCTGCCTTTTTAGGACTTCTGCTTTGGGTTATTTAAGCGGATACTTTAAAGCTCCATGTAGCACAAAATGTAATTGCTGGTATCCTAAATAGTACTGACTGCATGCTCTCGAGGACTGCACGGTTTTTGTGTCAGTATGGCTGAAATTGCAAGCTGTGAATTTGCTGAGTAGCAGTAGAGCTTTTTATCATTTTGTCTTTCTGTTTTTTATGAATCTCCTCTTCTCCCTGTTTCTGAAGGTGGAGAGAGTAACAGCGATGGCAGCCTGTTCTTCTCTGCCGCCCTCTCTGGTCATAGATTACACTTTGAGAGCTGTAGTTTTGCAGTTTAAGTTGAGAAAAAAAAAAAGAAAAAAGAAAAAGAAAAAGTAAAAAAAAGTACAGCAATTTTTCAAAAGCCATATGTTGTAAGATATCTTCTCAAGTGTCAGAGTACATACAGCTGTATGATATAGTTCTGAAAATTTTAGCTAGCAAAGCTATTTACTACAACTGCCTTTCAAATACAAACACTGTAGAAAAAGGGGGTAGGATTGCGGCTTCCCTTGCCGTGTCAGGTTGTATTAATAATTGCAGCTACATCTTTGCTCAGCTTCCCTCCGAAGACATCCGAACTGCAGAGATGCTGCAAGCGATAGGAGCATAATCTTAGAAGCCATAAAATGAGACAGATACTTCTTTTGGTCCCACAAAGGAATTGTGGCTAATGTGTAAAAAGTGTAAAAAGTTGCTTTGTGGCTCGTTAAAGTTTGGGAGAAGACTTACAACTTCACTGACTACTTCAAACAAAAGAAGCTTCCTGTCCTGTCATTTTCCATTAGTGCATTGTCTAGATATTTTGCCTTGTATATATGGAATTTATAACACACAATGATAGCATAGTTTTTTTTGTTTGTTTGTTTTGTTTTTTTTTGTTGTTGTTGTTATAAAGTCAAGGCATAAAATGTAAATTCATATTAGATTCTTTGTACCTTACTAGGCACCATCTACATCTATGAAGCATCATTTTGTCATATGTACTCCTACAGCAGACTCCGTTTCCTATAGAAAAGTTCAAGTACATCCTATGTTGTGATGCTCTTTTTAGCATGCAAGAAGGTTTGCGTTATCTTCAGTAACGTGCTGATTCTTCTGACTTGGTGTACACATCTTTCAATGTGTAGCTGTTTATTTTTCCTGAATCTCGGGTTTTTCAGTAGGACTATTTCTTCAGTTTATCAGGATTGCTGAGTTCTATTCCTGCTCTTGAGAACACTCGGATTTCTCCTTGCTTGATGTCATCTGCACGTTTTTTAAGCGTGTTTTCCCTTTCAGTCACACAAATTGTTGATGAAACTATTAAACGAGGGTCTGATCCAGCACAGATCTTTGTAGGCCCCCCCAGGACAGTCCTTCCAGCTTGACAGTTGCTAATGATTACTGTTGGAGGATTTTTCTTTCCCAGTCAATTGCGTGCTTTCCTATTCAGCAGGTTGATTTAGACTGTTGTGACATTGAGACTACTATCAATCTTGTCAGACTACTTACATTTACTTTTATTGTTGCTTCTCAACCCACGTTTAAGTTGTAAACACTTCAGCACTACAGTTTCCTTTGTGAATGGTTTTACAAGGAATTTCAGAAGTGTACGTTAATGTAAAAGATTGGTTTCTAGTTATCTAACAAATGACAACAAAGGATGTGTTATGAGTCCTCTGCCACTGTTTTATCTATGATAAACAATCAGTGTTACATCAAGTTATGTCTGTGTTAAAATGTGTGCGTGAAAGGTTAAAAATCACACAGAAATGGTTTACAGAGGCCAAAAAGTTAATTATTGGTTCTTGTGTTTTGAGACAAGAACTGTTTCAATTTTAAAAGCTTTTTTTTTCTTTTTGTATGTATGATGCCTTTGGACCATTGTTAATGGAATTAGAATTTGCTGGATTGTTGCATTAAAGGGTGAAGGCAAGTATGTGTGTAGGAAGATTTACCCATATTTTCTTATCTAAAATCTATTTTATTTTATTTCAAAACTAGGTAGCATGCTAGTCATCTGTGGTAACATCATATTTAAGAATATTAGACAGTCAAAGGTCTGGCAGTGCTTGGAGCTGATGTACAATTTCAGATGAAATTTCTGATGTGCTCACAGTTGGTAGTGTTTCTGTTTTCAGGTCACTGGCTAGAGTTTAAAACTAGAGAATAAATATACCTATGGAAGGGCAAGAAAATCCAGTGGCTTCAAATGAAAAGACCACAAAGTATTCACTTTGGATTCTGGTAATGCTAGTGTGGTGGAGTTTATTACTTATTTATTAGTATATTTCTTAAATTCTTAATATCTGGAGAATTCTGTAGCATGATGTGAAATCTGTGAAATTATTTTTATATCTTTGTTGACAGTTCTGTTCTTTCTTGATTGTTTCTGTCCCTGGATTTAGTAACTAAGCCATGCACTCAGGTGTAAGAAAGGTGAGCTTGTCACCATGAATGGATAGATTTTATCTTGGGGAATAGGAGGCTAAAAACTCCCGAGTATGGTAGTAGCTCTCGTGATTCTTCTGCCACTAGAGGTCTTATTTGTATAACAGTGAAAAGTATGCTCGCGAAGATTGCCTTGAGACAGCTTTCTGGTGATTCGTGTGATCCAAGAAAAACAGAGAACACATATGGAAGTGTGTGACATTGAAGAAATGGGTATCAGATGATGAAGTTAAGAATGTTATGAATTAGCAATTTGATATTGCTGGTTCTTCTAAATTCGGAAAATGGAATGAGAGATTATATCTCAATCTACAATTAGATGTAGAGGCTGATTAGGAGTAAGAAACGATTGGAGAAAATAAATGAAAATATTCCATCCAATATGTTTTTAAAGAGGTTTGCCATGAATCTGAGCTGTGTTTAAAGGATCTCTTTACCAGAACCATGTATGTTTTGACATCAGTTGCATTATCTTGGTTTCTGCTTTTCTTTTGCTTTTCATCACAGATGAACGTTTATTTATTTTAACAGTTTGCACTAACATGGAAGATATTTCCTTGGGAATGTGCTTAATATGGAATGTGCCTCATTCACAGAGCCTATGATCCCAGTGCAAGTATTCTCTGTTTCCTGTTCATAAAGCCTGAATCATAACGGCAGCATATAGCATCTCTTTTGGCACTTTTCAAGAGCCTCTCTTTTGTTTTTAAACATTGTTTGGCAGTTGCTTGGCTTGTCAGTGCAGGATCTGTGCAGACAGCTTTCCTGAAAACTGCTACTAGCTTTGGGGTTTTGCATGCATATGCACTTAGAAGCAATTTTTGTAAAACTGAAGTTGTTGATTTGATTCTGTTCTTTTGTGTAGAAGTCCTGCAAATTTTGTTTAGTGAGTCTGAAGATGTGGAATGACATCTGCATGTTTTTAGTCTGTGATTAGCAGGTATGGAATAATGTAGGCAGTAGGGCTTCACGGTGTTTGAATACTCCTTAGATACAGTGTAAAAAATAAAGTGCATGTAACTTGGCAGCAAAATTGTTGGTTATGTACCAGAGTTTTACTGGTGCTGGTAGTAGTTACACAATGGGGAGTTTAAAGGGAAGTTTGGTGTAAGGAGGACAAGAATATTCCCTTTTAACCCTCCTCGCCCAAACAAAACCAAAAACCTTTGAAAGGCAAATTTGTATTTTGAAACACCCCCAAAAAAGACTAATGGTCTATTTTTTGTTCATCGATACTTCTTTTCCAGAGGAAGCCACTTCCTTGGAGGTCTAACAGTCCATACTACTGCAAAGCTGTGTTTCTGTGCATACGATGCCCTTCTCATTTGGCATAGTGTCTTGGTGTTGCACTGCTGTGGCAAAACAAATGGTAGCATGTATCGCCTTTCAACACTGACTTGCTTTTAATTGCTGCAGATGATTTTTTTTTTTTCCTTCTTCCTGTTGTCCCAAGTGTCTGCAAAAACTGGACAACAGCGACTGCTCTCACTGAGTGTCTCTGACAGCTGTAAGACCCAGATGCCAAGTTCTGGCTCCCAAGCCTTGACCTCTTCTTTGGCTTCTTGTCTGGTCTTTTGGCTGGCTCCTCTGCCTGTTGCTGTGGCAGCTGCGGAGCTGTCTCTGGAGCCGATAGATGCAAAGCGAGCTCATTCAGATTCTGCTTCATTGTTGGCAGTGCCACTTCTCTTAGACTTAGCTCTGCGAGAAATATCTGTGTAAGTGTATTCTCAAAAAGAGAATTCTCAAATTGCTGCGATACAAATACCAATTTTTAATTTTCTTGCTCTAAATAGAAAGCGTTTGGCTCTGCATTACTCGGAAGTAAAAGTGCTCTTCATATAAACATATGGCACAAGGAATAGTGATTTTCCATCCCTGACATTTTTGTTTGGCACTAGCTTTCTGGATAAAAAGAATGGCAGCACATTCATTGTATTGGAATATTTCAGCAGCTTTGAAAGGAGCAAGTATGTCTGTGAACGTGGTTGAAGAGACTTGAAAGGGATGTGCTTATTAATTTGAAGACCAACATGTATTTAATGTGTTACCTGTTCATGCACTTGGTATGAGCACCTAAGCATGAAAGGAAACTAAGCTGGCTTGAAAGAGGTTCAGTAGTTTCTAGAGGGAGGGGAAAAGGCAGATGTGTGAATACAGACAGGCTGCAGGGCTGGGTAGTGAGCCTATACCTTAATTTAGGTGACTGAAACTTGTAAAAAGAAAACACGAAGTACAATATTCTCTTTCTTTTATCTCAGCAAAAAGAGAAGTTTTAATGTCCAACAAAAGCGTCTATTGAAATGCAGGATCATTAGAGCCAGATTTACCAGTGAGAAAATACAAATAAAGGACTAATGATCTTAGAGGTGAAACACTGTCTATGACTTCAGCAAAACTAGAAAGCAGGACCAAAATACAATCCTTCAGTGAAGATTACATGGTTGCACTTCGGCAGAGGATGTGCAGGGTTTTAGGAAAAGCTGCTGTAACTAGATAACCTGTCAGTATGTTTATCTGCTTCTATTTCAGAGCGGAAGAGACGGTCATAAATACTGGGTAGAGGAATGTAAACTGTTTCAGAGCATTTCAATTAAAAAGATGAGGGGGGGAAAAACAGGTTTGACCCTAACTACTTGCAATATATTTGAACATAAACATTTGTCCTCAAACCACTCCAAAATAGCTGTGAAATAAACAAAAAGAGAGTTTCAGAAGGGCCAGTGTTCCATCTTGCTGGAGGAAACTGAAAAAAACAGATACTCCTTATATCAACGATCATCCATATACATGACAGTTTGGGTACAGATAAGTTGGATTTGGGTAGTTCCATATGCTCGTGTATTTTGGGGACTCAAGGCAATCTATATTATTGTATACAGAGTTAATGTTCTTTGCTCCTGTGAACTGGAGAGAGACAAAGTTTGCCATGTTCTCAGCCTCAGCAGTTTGGAGAGAGAGAGAGAATTAAATAAAATAATTAAAAATTTCAGGATGAAATGTGGATGAGTCATTTCAATACTTGGAGCTCTTCATAATTAGGGAGCATCAGGTGCATAACTGTACAGAGGCTTGGAGGAAGAAAGGGCTAGATCAAAGCTCTTCTGGTTGGAATTATTAAAGCATATTTGCATATCAGTTAATAATTTGCCATAATTTGTACGGGTTCTATTAATTTTCTAAATCCCTCCAGAAATACACACTGTAATTTAAACAAGTAACTCCATACTGTAGCAGCTTTCTAATTTTTACCATTTAGTTTAAACATTAGTAATAATAATAAGAGTACATTTAATACTGTAAATAGGAATGCTGAGATTTTTACTTTAAATGCAAAATCAGTCCCAAACAGATTTAATGTTAGTGATTCACGTCTCTTAACGAACATCAAAATTCTGAAGTTTTGCAGGACTTTGAATGTTATTTTCTAGCATATTTGGATAGTTTTCTTTTTATTGCCAATTCCCAAAATAAAATTTCATCCAGACCCACCACCCGATCCAAGGTTCCAGACATTCCCTTAATAGCCTACGCATTGATCCACTGACTATTGGAAATCTTTTAATGTGATTCCAGGTTTTGAATCTGTGTTGGTGCATATTTAAATGTAGGTTTCAGTTTAGGTCCAGCTCTGTATATGAAGACACATAACAGAAAACTGCCTTTATTTTGCACAGGAGACATCTTTTTAATGCTGAATACCATAAATGCTGGGCATTCTTTTCAGATTTCTCTTGTATCTGAGATATGAGGGGAATGTATATTGCTTACAGAGTTTTCTTTTTCTCTTGCTTTTTTATTACAGTGTTATTGTCTCCCGTTGCCTACCAGAGAGTGTTGGCAACCAATTCTAAATGTATGCTATCCTAATTGTATATAGTCTGTCTGCCACTGTTTTTGTTGCTGTGTTATTTTTTGTTTGCTTGATTTTTTTTTTTTTTTGGTCAATCCTCATTCAAACCCTCATCTAGCTTGAAGCCATCCTGGCCTCTGCTAATCTATTTTTATCTGCTAATTGGTTTTCCTGCTGGAGGGAATCACACATTGTAAAGGGAGGTACTGATTTGTCTTGTCCGTGCATGATGTTTTTGTGGCTTGGTGAATTGCCACGTTGTTTGGTAAAAACTGGTTTATTTTAGAATATTAGCTGCAGATACCTTGGATCAACTAAAGTGTAATTCAAGGAAAAATTGTAATGCAACACACTTTAAGAATTTCATAATCACGAAGTGTGATAATTGATTGCAGTATGCAGTCTTGTGTGGATACAGGGGAAAATTTTTAACAGAAGGATGTAGTTTTTTGTTTGTTTGTTTGTTTGTTTGTTTGTTTTTTAATCCAGAAGTATTTGATTGATACATATATTCTTGAAATTGGTTGAAATTGGCACAGTCAAATTTCTGTATTTATGAATTGGGGAACTGCACTTGAGGAATGCTTTTTTTTTTTTTACCAGAGCCAAGCATGGGGAATTCAAATTCCTCATTTACATAACTTACATTATAGAATAAATATAAACATCTTACTTGGAATTTGATCAGCCTATTCTAGCCAATGTTGCCTTCTTCTCATAGATGCCCAAGGAGATCAGCAGTACTGATTTGTACTCACGCTCACTTCCACCACCAAGAAGTTTATAGACAGAATTCATTTTTCTGGATCAAGTTGCATGTTTCCACTCCTTTGTCAGAGGCAGTATCACTACTAATCAGTTGTGAGAGCATTTCTATATCTGTAGCAGTCAAAATGAGTTACATTATATATATTTGCTTATCTAACTTGAAACGGAACAAGGGCATATGACCTTCAAATTCTGTAAAGGTCATCTTGGAATAACTAACATAAAGATACCCCAGTACCCTTGGGAAATTACTGTAAGAAAAAGTAAAGAAAGGATAGAGTTCTGAAATACTTGGAAAATGTATAGTTATCATTAAAAGAGGCCCAGTGCAGTGCATGATCCAGGTAATATACATTATGTTAATGACTGTAGGAGTTGCAGAACAGAAGCAATATAGTGAGTTTAGCTAGCTGATATATCTTTTAAATTAAATCCTGAAAGCTGAAGTTTGTTGCTGTATAGAAATAATTTATTACAGACCCCTTAATACACAAGATTATTTTGAAATTTTCTTTGTATTAGAGCCTTGTGTGCAAGCCCTTTTACAACGTATATCTTAGAGATCATGTATTTGAAATGGAAGCTCCATACATTCACCACAAAGTTAGTTATTTCAAATATTGGGTCAAATGCATATTTGACCACTAAAGCCTTCTGTACTTCCACTTTCATTATTGTGATGATATTGCAATTAATATAAATCTGTTTGTTAAAAGTTCTACACAGACAGTAAAGGATCATGTATGTGGTGAACAGAAAAATGTTCGTAGGGAATTGTATATTGATGACTTTTCCACCTATTTTTCCCTAACTGATAAGCTTTTCTTTCTTTCCCATTTAAAATTGTGAGAATTACGTTAAAACTTTGGTTAGCTCAGTTGCATAATGATAGTTTATACTATTCCAAAGTGGTACACAAATGTTAGTTTGTTTAAACTGTAAAAAAGTCTGTAAGACAGATGTATAGATTGTCAAGCTGATGGTTAATTAGTCAAGGTTAATAAAAAGGAGAGGTAGTATGTTTACAACCTGTTAGCAAAGAGAAAATACAGCAAGTGGGATTGCAGAGCCACTTTATAGGACAGAGCTAATTATGAAAATGGAGTTTATAATGAGAAAGATAATTTTATAGTCCAAGTGTGGGTTGTCTCACTAAGATATAAATTGGCAGCCTTTTTTTTTAACTGTATCTTTTATTTTCCGAAGGTGTATACTCCATAGGTCTTCTAGTACTTAATATTTTCTGACTTAAATGCAGTAATGGGTTTACATCAGTAACACTGTTTTGTGGAGTGGTGATTACCTGTGCAAACATAGGACATCTTCTCAAGAATAGGGTTCATGAAGAAAAAAAAAGTTAAAGAAGTTAATGTATTCTTAATAGCAGCATGTTCTTTTGGGGCTACTAAAAAATAGTAACTCTATTTTTGTAAACATCTTTTTGAAATCGTTTTGTCATTTCACACTGATAATTCCTTGTGAAAATCTTACCACGTGAAAAAATGAGTCGGGTTTCATTTGAATTGGACATTTCAAATATTTTATGAAGTACATTTTTGTATATGTTATTACGTTGTAGCAATTTGTTCTTTAACAGTTTCTCTTTTGAAAAACTCTTGAGTTCTTCCTGGAAGACTTTCGTTTCTTACTGAGTGACCCCATGCACTTAGAGCTATAATCCCTGTTAACTAGAAGATGTATTGAGGAGTTAGTGACTTGGCTTTATGTTGTACAGGTTCCTCCAGGAATCCATCATTATCTTCACTTGCAAAGATATGCTGCACAGGATTGTTCATAATCTTTGCTCAGTAGATGGCTGGTTTTGTCTTTCAGCTACAGTTAGCTCATAGTTCTTTTTCCAAAATAACTTTGAAAAGCAGGATGTATAAAATACATAGTGATTTTTAATTTTATAATAAGGACTTTGAAGTTTGTTACAATGCTGCTTTTTATATATCATTGTTCAACTTTTAGTATTGAATAAATCAGAATGTTACTTACATCAACTCCAAAACTAATCCTAAAATGAGAGAGAGACAAAGTTTATCTGGACAAATGCCATTACCTCAAAATTTAAACAGCGGTTTCATTTTTCTTTGGGTTGATCTGATTTGTTTCTGACTTTTAGTCTGAGGAAGTTACAATGATACCAGCATGATGATTTGGTGCAATGATTGTACCAGTGCACTGCACAGATCAACATTGTGACAGTCCTTCAAAGCAACATAGGAGTCTCTCCAAAGAATTATACTGAAGTAACCCTAGCTGTATGAATTCATGCTTTATCCCATATTAGTGTTACTTCTTGATTAGACAAGCTCTGAACATTTCTAACGTTGCTTTGGAAGTTGCCCTTTCTCCCTGCTGAATTACCAGGATGCTCAAAACTTCAAACAATTTCTGCCTGTTTAGTGTTAAGTACTTTAAATTCTTTCTCCATCATCATTTTAGCCATATTCAGGATATAAAGTTTCTTAGCATTGTTTGGGAAGTGGGGATTTTGGTCCAGATCAGTGGACAAATGTACTTGCATTTCATACCTTTATCTATAGGATAATTTTATAGAAGGTTTTTTTAAACAATAAATGAAGGAAAAAATCCCAAAACTTTAAAATCATTTCAAAAGAGAACTTTAAAGTGGTTCTGAAAACTAGTTCCAATTGTAGAGTTTTTGAAAAACAAAGGCAAATTCTTACACTTTTTGTTTTATACCTCCACAGACATAATTAATAATTTGCATTCCTTTCCACAGATGTTTCCCTAGCGACAGGATGTTTGGACTGCAAAAAATAAACTCAATGAAATTTGACCTAAAATAGTTTTAACAGGTAGATATTTATTGTCAGCAACAACATAGGTATGGTGCTGGAATAAAGAAAATAATGATTTTGTACATTGGAGAAGACGGAGTCTGTAATAGCTTGAAATGAGTCATGTGAGCATTCAGCAGAGTTTTTCACTCAACATCGAAAGCTTTTTGAACAGTGCACACAGAACAAGATCTATTTTGTTGTTGTGTGGACACACTATGTTTGGCAAGACATGAAAACTAGGCTGCTTATTCTTTGAGTAAATAACACATTTTAAGCAAAGAAAAGTATTTTAATCATTTATGAAAGTAGGTAGTGATCCCACGTACATCACTGTGTTATCTCAGCAGTTGGGAAAATTGCCTAAACACAAATAAATGGTCTGACAAGGGCCAGTGCTCTGTTTCATTTTCCCTTTGCAGGCATGTTTTCTCCTGTGTTTAAAAGTACGTGGAAAAATGTATGATGATAGGTTTAGAAGCTGATACAGGGGAATTAATTTATTCCTTCCCGTTATCTGATACGTACTCATTTTATGATAAATGATAAGGTTTTTGTGAACGCTTTTATAATGCAGCTGAGATGCTATTTTGGATCCCAACTGTGGGAAGCAAACTTTGGAAAAATCTTACATAAGCAGACGGGATGTCATTTGCTCTCCTTTTCCTCTGCTTGACACTGAACTGACTCTGTAAGTCTCCTGTGTATACTCAGGAGAGTTTTGAGCCAAATATTTCAATATTTATATCACATACAAGCAAACAAAGACAAACAAAACAAGCAAAACAACAGAGCTGGGAACCCCAATGGGGTTAATTTAGCTGCTCTCTCCTCCGCAGTTCAGATTTAATGTATTTATATATTAAAACACAGATTAGCCCTTTTATCTCAACATCTAGAAGATACTTTGAGAACAAAATCATTATTGTGCAGGTTTGTCTATTTTTAAAGTAAGCTAATGATGAAACAGAAGTACTAGCTTTGATCAGGACTGTCAAAGTTGTTTTGCAATAGTTGCTTAAAGGTAAGATATATAGTTTTGGAATATGTTGTTAGGATGTGTCCCATGGTGGGGGATGTGCTTCATCCATGTATAGACCAAATGTGAGGGCTTAAAAAAAGTAATTTGATGAAAAGAAGCTTTTTTTGGTCTCTCCCTCTAGCAGTGCTGCACAGTGATCAGGCCTCAGGGAATAATGGATACATTTTCAGTTACGTTTTTCAAAATGTTATGTTTTTCAGAACATAACATTATGTTTTTCAGTCATGTTTTTCAAATTTTTTTCAAAAAAAACAAACGTAGATGAGTATTTCTATACAGTCTCTGGCTTGAGGAGTCCCGAAGCAGCAGTTTACTAGGACGTGCGCTGGGGAAGCCATCATTATCCACGTGCCTTTTCTTCAGCTCTTTCTTCCAAAGGCAGGATGTCGGATGTTTATATGTTCTGTTCTTCAGTAACACAATAGCATTTATTTTCATAACCTTGGAAAAGCAGCTTTAACATTCTTCTGTTTTAAAACCCCGGTGAAGTGTGCAGGGCACAGGGAGAAGGCCTAGCTGGAGGTGACTTAGGAGGTGAGGGCTTCTCCCACACGGTTCTTGGTAGTCTGCAGTCCAACACAAACTTCTTCAGAGCGTTTTGTTTTAGGCAGGGCAAGCTTCTTTGGCTGAAGGCAGAAGAGGAAAGTTTTCCTGGTTCAGTGTGTGGAGTCAAAAGAACTAATTAGGAATGAAGGACAGGAGCCTGGGGAATGGCCATGCCTCTGCAGGAGTGGCTGTCTTACCCCAAGCAGTGCCATGAGTAGGGAGAGCACAGTGGGTTTGAGACAGTCTGGACACCAAAGCAAGGTACATGATGAGGAGGAAAGGAGAATAATACATAGCAAGATGCATCTGAGCAGAGGTGAAGGAGTTTTGAGTTGGCTGGGGTGGTTGGAGGATGTGCATAGGATGATATACAGGAGTGTTGGGTTGGGGTTGTTCCCAAAAAGCTGGGGATTTTGTTTGCGTTTCTATACATTTAATACTGAACTCTTTGGAATGCATGAAGTTCCTCCCGAGATTTCAAAAAACAGGCTTTCAAGCCATTTTCTTGTCTCTGGCATCTTTTTGATTTTTCAAACTTTGTTGGAGTGGCAGCGCAGCTGTTTCTTGTCAGATAGTGACAAACTGATTATCCACCCTGTCCATGCAGTCAAAGGGATTAATTCAAGAATGGCTTGTAATAAAAGCTACACAAAGTGCTTAGGGGAATTACTAAAAAAGTGTGTTTTTTACTGTATCAGTGTGTGATCAGCAGTATGCATTGACTGCTTTTTTTGGTATACTTAAGAGCATAAGGGAATGGATGCTAAAAAACTCGACAAGGATACATAAATAGTGATTCAAACAGTTACATATTAGTGGTTGAAAGACCTCTGGTAGGCTCTCCTACTTGCCTGTCTGCGGGAATATTCAATAATAGCAAAACTCGTTCATGATTACATGTGATAACACAATTCCCTCCCACATCTCAAGCTTAAAAGCTGCTTGGTGTAAATATTTTGAAGCATCAAATTGTGCTAGATACTGTTGGATGCATAGCTTAGAATATGTTTTTCTTGTAGTTTGACAATGATCTTAGAGAAGGGGAAACAAAACACCTAGTGGTTATTAAGAAAAGCTGTTTTGGCGTAGGCAAATGCTTACTATGGCCCTCCTTGTTATCTTATGGATGCAAAAGGAGATGAGAAATAATCGCAGTGGAAAGTTTCTTCAGCCATTACTCGGTCACACATCACATGGTTAAATTAAGTTCCTGAGGCTGTGTTTTTCTTGTTTCTAACAACATAAACATGTTGGTCAGTGAGAAGTATATGTATAAGGGCAACCTTAGTTTGCTTTTGAAAGGAAAGGTCCCTTACGATAGTGATAGAAACAGCAAACTGTGCTTTAGAATGCTTGATCATTCCTCCTATATCTGTAATATCCATATTGTGTAAGGGGAAATGTAAGGCAAGAAAATAGATATGGCTTTCGTAGGAACACAGTGAAGAGAGAGGACTGGATCTGCATCAAGTGGTATAGATAGGGCTTTGAAGAGAGTGCTGTAAAATGTTCCTAAACTAGAAAAGTGGTGACCTTCTACAAGGTCTGGAAGGTGAGACTGTTACTGCTAAAACTTCTACTCAGATAAATATGCTGAATTTCCAAAGAGAAACCTTTCACATCTTGTACAGCTACCCAAAATACATTTTCTTTTAAGATAGGCACAAATCTTACAGTGTTTTCTTATATAAACTGAAAATTTCAAACTGCCTTCCTTGTAAACAGCCTTAAAATTAATTTCATGCTTGTCTATCTTTATCAAAACTTTGTGTACAGAGTAGTAACTGCCTCTAATTTTGATTCCTGAATTTTGTTGGGCTTGTGTTTACTTCTTTTTTCATGCTGGAGTTGGACTTCAAACCCCTCTGCTTTCCTTCCTTCCTCTGTTCCCCAAGCTGCCTTGTTTTTTGTGTTTATTTCTGTATACAGTTCTCATATCCTAGCCTTCAGACCTTACCTAACCTGACACACAAGCTCACTTTATGTAAATCTGCAAAGGTCCACTTCATGTGCTGGTTTCTTAGTATTAGGTTATTCTGGTTAGGACTCGTTCTGCACGTAGAAAGTTAGAACAAGGCATGTGATAGTTGCCAAAGCTCTGCAGTAGCAGTGCTGACTATTGCTGTATCTTGCCTAAAATTCCTGTGATATTGCCACAGAACTAACTGCGAGTCTAGTCAATGTTGATGGAGAAAGAGCATTTGGAGTGGAACTTACATGGTCCATGCTGAATACCTGAAAGGATCTAGGCATTATAAAAAGTGGCATAACTTACTGCTTTATGGCACATTCCTTAGTTTTTGGTTTTTCTTTTGCAAATATACTACTACTGTACAGACCTTTCCACATTATATATCTACATGGGTACATATGAGTACTGTGAACTTCTATCCTCTGAAGGATAGTTTTTACCTCAGAGCTGTATTGTCTTATTTCTTTGGAAGCTAAAGATTAAGATCTGAGTGAAGTAATTACGACATCAGTTACTCAGGTAAGCAGGCACATGATGTAAGCCAGAGATTCTTGTTTGATATCTGGAACACACCACAAAATGAATTATTTGCTCTCTGAATATTGTGAACAGTGCATGGGCCAAGTAATAAAAATTGCTTGCTCACCTTCAAGCTACAAGTGAAATGGTTAAATGGTAACCGTTAGAAATGAGAAACTCTGGATTTGTCATTTCATCGTCTCTTTTAATAGAAAAATAGCACTTTAATTTCCTTTTGTGTCGGTGTTCTGTTTTCAGTGTTGGGGTTTTGTTTTGAAAAAGAGATTGCCAGGCAGAAAGTTGAGCAAGACTGAAGGTATTTGATTATTTTAATTTGTAGAAGCGTGTATGTGTTTCTTGCGAACACAGTCTGTGCTGTCAGCCTGGAACTTCTCTACCTTTTGAGATTTATTTAGACCACTGCAACTACTATGAAACTGCTGGATTGGCAGATGTGGACTTTTTTAGTTTATTTTACCAAAACAGAAGTAAAACTTGACTTTCAGTAATTGCAAATGCAGCTTAAACTTTATTCAGTGTGTTGGAATTATGCTTGTTCTGGGCTTCACAAGAAATTTGTTTTTGCAGATGACAGAACTAATTTTTGCTTTAACTGCCTATGCTATCGATTCAAGAAAAATTAAGAAAACAATTCATTATAGAATGTGTATCTTTAGCATGGGGTCAGTTAATTTAACATTCTTATCTAATATGCTATGAGTGCGTATTAAAATACAAAGTAATTTGGCATAACAGCTAACTTTTGCCTTATTAAGATCTCTGTGGTTATTTTGCAGCTAAGTATGATTGCTTTCTCCTTTTTAAGAAGATTATCTTTCTGTTTCTAAAACTGTATCATCTCTCCTAGCTAAAGATAGAAGGAGAACAATTTAAACTTCTGATGAGATCGTCTGAGGTCTGTTTGGAAGCTTAATAGAAATTTAGTTGATTTTAATTAAAAGTCGATAGAATCGAGTGCGTTTACCCACTTTAATGTTACTTGTTTACCATAGGAGATAATTTACAAGGTAATACCTACAAAGTAATTTAAAGGTGTATCTTGTTGTAGCTGAAAAAGTGACTAGTGGAGATGACAAGATCATGATGGATATTTTTTTAATGGATTCAGCTATGTTTCCAAGAATGAACCACTACTGTACCTGTCACTCACATACTTCTGTCTCAAAAAAAAGTTTGCATTGTAGTTAAATAGAATTCTTAAAGGTGAATAACAGTTAACAACCTTGGAAGGTATGTAAATCAGCTTTACATATTTACTAAAATCATATATATCATGCATCCATTTTTGTTACTATTTGTTATTACCTATATATTTAGGGATGTTTTCCATAGGAAAACTCAGCCAAGGTTTTGTGATAAATTTTAAAGACAGAATGAAGAGCATGGACAAATGTACAGGTTTCCTGATACGAAATTAGGGTCCTTCAGCAGAAAACAATTATTTTGTGTAGAATGATGTGAGCCAAGAGAATTTAAATTCTGATCATATATTTGTGGTATGGTAACCTCTAGGTTTATGAATGAGGATTTACAGACTGTTGATGGAATGGCCTCATAGTTAGTGTAGTTGCATAAATGATTTCTATATGTATAAAAAAGTTTTGCAAGCAAGTGGGAGAAAAACACTACATCTTTACCATAGTTTGTTGTCATTTGGGTTTCAGCTGTTTTTTTTTTAGTAGCACTGCATGTTGTTTTATACTGTGAAGAGTATTCATGTCATCTGTACCATCTGACTTTGTATTTGACGCTTAACTTACTTGTCTGTCCTAACAGTCAAAAGAAAGAAAGGTCCATATCCTGTGCAGTCCAGGTTCCATTGATTGCAAAGAGGGCTTATTGAGTTAGGTGTTTATTTTTAGGTAATGCAGTGATTGATAACTATTGCGAATAGCAGTGCTTGCCTTCCTTCTTTTCCATTTGAATCAATATATAGAGATGAGACTTTTGAGATGCATGCATTTCTATTTTTGTACAACTCTGCAGTGCTGTGTGACATTAAAAGTACAGCTGAGCAGTTTGATTAATTGCCATTGCTATTGTTTTCCTAGATTTTGGTAGTTAATAAAATGTAATAGAAAATGTTGGTTGTAGGGGTTGCTTCAGGAGACCCCGAATTTCATTTGAAATGAGATTGGTAGAGACAGCAACTCCCAGCTATGTGCTTGACTGTTAACATGTTTTTCTTTAGCACTGGTAATGCATATGCCAGTGTTTAAGAGCCCGTTCCTAAGTTCGTGGCTTAGAAGAGAGGAGAAATGGTTGCTGGAAGATCTAGGTCCAGACGGGGACCTTCATGCTGCTCCAGAACCAAAGATACTCCAGTGCATAGCTGGCAGTTATATTAGTCAAGAGAAAACAATTAATAAAATACCTTGTTTATCGAAATAAATGCATCTCCACATCTGCATCTGCACGTTGGCCATTTCTTGGAAGGAAATGATAGAGAAAATTCTGAAGTGTGTTATGTTTTGTGACTTCAGTGCATGTTTACAATGCTCTGCTGCTCCAGATAGCCCAGTGTAAACTGCTGGGGCTATGTAACAGGTAATTTATGTGTGTGTTAGATTGAATTTCTACATTACTAGTGGTTACAGTTTATGAAATGGTAGTAAAACAACCTAAGGATAAAATTAATGAACATATGGAAAATACATGTAAGAAAAAAGTGAACAGATATTATCTTATTTTTTATAGTGGTATAAGAAAATGAGCCTGACTTTTAATCCAGATGGAAAAGTAATAATTCTAGTCTATTTAAATAGTGCATAATGATTACGTGGGCTAACTGCTGGAAATTTGCAATAAAAATATCTCCAAAGGATTGAACAGTTCCAGATGTTAAATCATTAAGTATGTGTCTCCTTTTATACTGTCATTTTTATGACCAATTTATTCCATAAACCTGTTCTTGAGTTCTGAGAGAAGCATAGACAAGAATAGCACAGACTGGCATGAACCTGAAATTGAGAGAATTTAGAGGGATCCTGTGGCACTTCATATATCAGATTCTTTTGAAATGTTTGAGTGATCCTCCTTCCATTACCCCAAGAAAAATGGAAGAGAGAGGCTAAAGCTATTCCTGAGTTAATTTACTCCCATGAAGGTTGTTCTTAGTTACTTTCCTGTTCTCAAAGTAAGCGTGGCAAGTCTTTTACAGTTGTGTAATGCCCCTTATAATATAGAATAGAATGGATGACTCAATCTCATTACCCACTTTTTTAAAAGGAAAAGATATTTCAGTTTCCCATAGGCATTTTAAGGAAGGTCAGTGATGTCTTTATGCAAATTCCAAGTCTTGTTTTCAATGAAAAGTTTCTATCTTCAGAAAAATCTGTTCATGGAAGCAGCTTTTAGAAATTATAATTTTAATTCACAGATGCTTTATTTCCTATTCTTGTTCACTGTCAGGATCTTCAGTTCATCCATGACAACAGAGTCACATTTCCCAGGTTAAAAATAAAATACCTTCACCAATTATAGCAGCATGTAATACCACCTGAATTCTGGTAGGGAGGTCCAATCTTTTCAGTCTGTCTTTTTTCCTCTCTGATTACATCTTGAGATACATTTTTGTTTGTCTCACAAGTTGTTTACTGTGATTCCAAGTTAAGGAGCTGTTTGCATTCTTTTCTTGTAACTGGTTATATTTATCTTATTTTGTTTTTCAAGTCCCTTAGGCAACTAGCTTGACCTGCTTGCCAGTTAATCCCTTAATTGGGGAACTGAAGAAAGAAAGGACATCTTGTTTATCTCATGTATTTTAAGGCATTTTGGGAACTAACATTAAAGGTGCTTATTCACTTGCATTTTCTTCCTCCTTGAGAATATCCTTTATTGCCTATTTTACTAACAAATGTTCAGAAGTACACTGGAAAATGTTGGTTCCCTTTGCTTGTTAAAAAGCATTTGGGGTACACCTAAATATTTCTAATACAGTAGCATATCATCTGCATTAAGCTATGTGAAATGTCAAGTGTTTTCTCACGCTACCTAGCCCCCTTACACTCCACATGAGCACTCCTTGATACTGTGTGTGTATGTTAATGTTATATGAATAGGTGGAATTTGAGCCTGGACCATTTTCTAAATCCCTCCAAGGTAATTTCATCTCAGAAGGGCTGTAAGGTATCTTCAAGAGATTGGTATCTTTTAAAATGGTTTGATAAATGCACCTTTGTTTTGTTATTTTGCCTTTGTCTTGGTATTCAGCTCTTCAGTAAGGGGTGGCTATCTGTGCTTGAGTTCACAGTTCATTCTGTGAGGTGTTTTTATCTTCCACAGGAGTGCTCTCTGCAGGTTCCCTGTCCTTTTGTTGAAGATCTTTTCAGATACTGTGAGTGCCCTTGTTACTTGTAAGGGGAAATTAGAAGAAACAAAACTGGCCAAAAAAGCCCAAACCAACAAACAAGTAAAAAACCACAAACCACACCACTTCCATTGCTTAATACTGCCGGTTTCAAAACAAATCTCTGAAATTTTGCCACTGAATGCTAAAACCTACTTAAGAATTGATGTGACTGGACATACAACTCATCTAAAGAACTGACTTTTCCTGAATTGATGCAGCACAAGGTCAGCTGTTTTTATTCTCTGAACAGCAAACAAAATTCTGCATCATCAACTTAATTTGTGATAACAGGATTGTTAGGTCCTGCATCTTACTGAAAAACTGATTATGAAACATAAGTGAAGTATTAAACTTGTTTTGGAGCCATTTACTAGGAGACCATCTGAATTCTTGGTCTGCTCGTTCATTCAGTGGCTCCTTCCTACTGTCATCCTGTTCAGTCTGTTTTCACTGTTTCCAATGTCAGAGAAAGGACAGTTTGTTTCACTGTTAATTAGATGATTTAGGTGTCTTTTGAAATGTAAAGAGTCTGGTTTCAAAGGGTTCTTATTTATTTTTATGAGTCTTAATAGCTGTGTTTTTTTTCATTCTTCACTTTGAAGTTACAAAAACATATGTTTCATACTGATGGCTAATTCTTTTGTTAGCACCAAAATGCTACCCTGCCAGGACAGTTTCTGCTCTTAAAATGGAGGATATTTCCTTCACTATACTACAGTAAATGACAAAGGTTGTTTGAGAAGAGTTTGCAAGGAATTAGCATTTTTGCAACTTGCATTTTATGTTGCTGCTTTTTGAAGAGTGTACCTGCTAACGCTGGGAATGAGTGTGCAGGATTTGGTTTGTTGATATAATGGAGTTACAGTAGATTTCATATAAATTAGAAGTAAAATGAGATGACTAGAGAGGAAATTGAATGATCAGTGTTCTTCTTCTTGTAGTCTTCTGGGACTCAATTTGCCATGTAACACAACCTCTTAAATCTGACTGTCAGCTAAATAAAAATTCAGTGAATATGTGATATGTAGATGAATGTTTTACTGGATGTTTTCCAAAATATTAGTCCAGGTCTGCTAAAGATGGTGTTACTTCTCTGAGTTTTCTTTTGTGGTTTAAAATCAGTTCTCTGCCTTATGTTGGTCAGCTTCTGCAAAATATTTTTTATAAGTATTTGTTTATACAGCAGTATAATACTTAATAGTTTGAACTACTTATCTATGGTATTTTGAACAGAGCAGGGTAAGAGACCATCAGTAATAACACCTTACATGATGCCAGGTTTCCTTCGTAGGCTTACAAGATTGCATGTTTTCAGTCCTTGCTTTTTAAAGATATGGTAGCTGAACTTACAGCTTATAAGCATGTAGCACACTTGTACAGAAATTGTAAAAAATGTGATCCTTGGTACATTGTTTCCAGCATAAATAATTCTTTCTATTTAAGAAAAGGAAATCACCTATTTGGAGTTTGACTTCCAACAATTTCTTGTCATTAGTTCTTTTTCTTTGCCTCTAAGTTCAAGAGCCTTCTTTTGCCTTTGATATCTTGTTTACATACTTTAATCAAATTACCCTTTAATTTTCTCCTAAATTAAAAAAGATGCTTCTTTACTTTGTCTCTCTGATCCTTTAATCATTCGTATGATTCTTCTGCAAGCTTTTCTCAGTTTTTCAGCATTGTTCCTAAAGCAAGGAACACTAAATGGGTTCCCCCCCTCCCCAAAGATTATAGTATGTGGATGTTTGTTGTCCTGCACTCTGCTATGTTTTCACTTGCAATTTTAGACATACTTAGCTAGCTTTATTGGTTTAAAACTTCCTGCACTGTGTATTATTTTCTAAATAGAGTAACTCTTGCAAATAAAGTACTTTCTAACACAAGCCTGAAAAAGATGTGACTTTGCCAGTATGGGTCTCACAAGTACCAGAAGCAAAGTAATTTCACTTCTTATCTTCTCCAATTCCTCTGTTTACAAAGTACAAGATTAGCCTTGGTTCTCATGCTGTCCAGGGAATAATATTAAACTGATTACAAATCAGTAGCCAAATCTTTCTTGAGTTACAGCTTCTGAGGACAGTCATCCCTTTGTACGTGATCTCTTTGACCATTTCTAGGTACAGCATTTCACTTGGCTGCTCTGAGGTTTTATTTCTTGGCTGCATGCAGTAAATGAAGAGATGAAGTTCTGCACGAATGCCCAGTTTTCTTCAGAATTTATCACTTGCTAGTCATTACAGGTTCTTTTTTTTTTTCTTTTTTTTTTTCTTTTCTTTTTTTTTTTTTTTCCCAGAAATTATTTAACTTTTCTTTCAAATTATCATCAACTGAACATTCTCATCAGTAATGTGCAGTCATGGTTCATGTAGTGCTGCAGACAAGGTACAACCATACTTGGATGATCTCTTTGAGCTGTATCACGTGTCTGACTTTTAAGCCTATCTAATTTATATCGTGCTGGTTTATTCTATTTAATCAAAAAGTTGTGTAAAAACAATTTTTTAATGCAAAATCAAGTAGTTCTTGATTTCAGTTCAGATGGTTCAGCCTCTTTTAATAAGCTATTGTATGATCTATGGCATTTTTCTTTTCATAATTTTGTATTTAACATTAACTTGGAAACTCATGTTTTCAGAAGGTATAGGTATTTTATGCTTTTTATCAACCAAGTTTTATGTTGTCCTCAAAAAACAATATCTAGTTCATATAATGCTTGTTACGGCAGTGCAGGTTGATTGGTACTAATTCTTAATTATTAGCATTGACAAGAATTTCTGACTCAGGCATAAAACAAACAGTAATGGTATAAACTTTCTGTGTTGCATTCTGTGTCTGTGTATCAAATCCTTCTTGGGTAGTTTTATGTGTATATCCATTCCTTTTGCTCTTTTCTAGGTTGAACGATGTGCCATAAAACAAATGCATGACTTGGGAATTAAGTTATTCAGGAAACTGAGTTGTGACTGTAAATACATGGAAAAAAAATGAATATGTAGCAGAAACAATACCTGGCCTAAAAATAGAGACCGTCCCAATAGAGACAGTCTTCTCATCCTTCCCTTTGGCATTTAGGAATTTGCATACAAGGGGATGGTGAGACTGAGAGTGGTATTGTAGAGTGATTCTCAGTGATTAGTAGCTCCTTCCTATTGTGCTGGCCACAT
Organism: Netta rufina; assembly: GCF_964035555.1. Taxonomy (NCBI): domain Eukaryota; kingdom Metazoa; phylum Chordata; class Aves; order Anseriformes; family Anatidae; genus Netta; species Netta rufina. The sequence goes on from NC_140124.1 coordinate 44,092,490, forward strand.
CAAGTTTACCTTTATAACAACTGTGCCCTGCAGTGTAGAACTGTAGGACTCTGTTAAAATTTACTGATGTAGTCATCGAATGTAGAGTGCTATTGACAAGTAGTTCTTGATTTCAGTTCAGATGGTTCAGCCTCTTTTAATAAGCTATTGTATGATCTGTGGCATTTTTCCTTTTGTAATTTTGTACTTAATATTAACTTGGAAACTGCTAAAAAACAAGACTACACTTGTATTGAAGTAGATTATTAAAAAGTCAATAGAAACACAACAAAAACTGAAATGGCTGGTAATTGTCAGCGTAAATTTATCCATCATCTGGAGCCTGTTATTTTCTCAGAGACAATTGAAACAATTATACTGCAGTGTGGGGTAGGGAAAGCTTACCCCAAGCCCTAGAAAGCAAACAACCTCCCCCTCCTCAGTTTTATCAGTGTTCAACTACCAGAATGCCCACTGTGTCAATGAACAATAATTTTGAAACTCTATTTCTCTTCCATGTGAAAAAAAATGAGTTTGATTTAATGTCAACACACTTCAAGAACACATTACTTAACTATGTGAAGCTACGTCCTTCAGACATGAATTAAATGAGCTTGTAGTATGCAGGTAAACTGTATCCTGTCCTTTTGACTTGTGTTTAGAAGAAGAAAAATAGTTCGTTTTTTTTTTTCTTTTTTTTTCTTTTCTTTTCTTTTCTTTTCTTTTCTTTTCTTTTTTTTTTTTTTTTTTTTTTCCTGCTCTCTGGTAAATAGCTTAAACCCTTTGCTCTTTGCTGTAGCAGATATATGTGCAAATATAAACAAATGGCTAGAAATGCAGCACAGTGAAGTATTGTTCAGAAGCTCCTGTATGGTATTAAAACTACTAAAAATTTTTAAAAATATGGTCAACTTCTTAGGAAAGCTATTCTTTATATTTTGTATTATGGGTACATTTGCATTCTTCACCACCATTTTTCATTAGAGTGATAACAAATATGGTTCTGTCAATAGCTCAATTTATTCTGTGCACGCAGAGCAGCTCTGTCTGGAGGTGGCTACTCGGTGTCCCAGTAGGCTCAGAAACCTTGGACTAGCCTTTTTTTTATGACAGTGAGATCAATGCTGTTGTTACAGCTGCCAAGTGTGTTTAATCTCTAATAATGGCAACTCCATTATTTACCAAAATAATTCCAGAAGCACACTGTGTAAGGTATTATTCGGTAAGACTTTACAGGTTTGGTGGGTTGCTGAACTTAAGGGAAGAGGAGGAGGGTAGCACTTGCTAAATGAAATGTCTAGACTCCTGTCTGCAGGAATCAGTTGGCTCTCACCTATTTGTATATTCATAACACATATTTCAGCAGCAGCATTTTTCTCAGTTGTCACTTCATGGTAACAAAGCAGCAGCAGTTCCTTAGACGTGGCATTTATAACTACCAGAGCAGCAAAGCAAAACAAGCAGGCATTCCCTATTGTACTGGGCTTCTTTTGCCTTTCTGAATGAAGATTGGGACCTTCAGCTTCTTAAATATATTCTCTAAGATTGAAGAGCAGAAACATCTACATACTTCAGTATATTTTCACTTACTATTTTAGACACTTCACTTGCTTTATTGCTGCACTGTAATATTTCCTAAATACAGTAACTCTGTCCACGCTGCTTGGCTGTGCAACTCCTTTCATGACCTATATGGCTGCTAGTCAGCCTTGATGGGCTGTGTTTCCTCCTAGACATTATAGATGTTGATTCACAGGGGGCACTCTTACAAATACATTGAAAGCACCTTCTTCCCAATAGCGTTACTACTTCTCATGGTGAGGGGAAGTAAGACAAACTGTTTTGAAATGTGAACTGCTAAAATAATTTCAGGTGATTGATACCTGTATGCACAATGAATTCCAAAAATGCTCAGTGGGTTATATCCCATGCGTGTGTTTTGTGGGTTTTTTGTTTCCCCCTCTTTAATATTACAAAATTTGTGTCACAAAGTATCTGTGACACTTGAATAATACATAAAGATTATTCTTTGTTAATAGTGTGTCAAGGATTTCGTTTCAGAAAGGCCTAATTTGTATATTTACTCCTCTATTACAAAACAATAGAGTAAAATGAAATGGTCGGTTCTAGTTCTTATCAGGAACATTTTACTTTGGTGGTAAACACATGGTAATGATTGTAATGCAATATTCCACTGGAATAAAAGCTCCTTTCCCTGAATCTTCCCTGAGTAAAGCCCAGCCTCCTCTCTTTAAGTGTGACGGTTCCAGCAGATCATGATATTAAATTTGAATTGGCTTAAAAAAAAAAAAAAAAAAAAAAGGAAACCTCTACTTTATGAAGAGAGGGTCAAACTTCCGTGGCCCCAATAATTCTGTTGTATGATTTCCCTTTTGTGAAAACCTATCAATTCCAGTTTCATTTCATTATGTGTGAAGATTTTGATTCAGCCTCCAAAAATATCGCTGCTGCATATAGATGTTTTTAATTTCAAGGGTCAGGTGTAAGATTAAACTTTCAGTAGTAGTTTGGGATTGCAGTAGAATATCAAATGCATTGTAAGGTTTGGAATTGTAAGTAGAATATCATATGCATCAATTATACGGATGAGTATATGTGCATCAACATAGGGTGTTTTTATAGTTAGGAAATAAGTTGGTTTTGTTTCTTTCTTTTCTTTTTCTTTTTTGAAATCCTTGAAATACAAAACTTCATAGAAATTGGACTGTAAAGTGGATGTGTCCTACAAGGCAGTTATTTTGATGTGTGAGGGCTGAGAAGGTATAGTTTGAAGCGAGAATTAAGCATTTCCCATCACCTAATCTCCTGAGTGCTGGCCAGGAGGGCCTGGACAGGTGACTTGTATTCAAATTGGTCAGTATTTCTCTTCATTTTAAAATAAAGTTAAAAATAAAAACATGAAATGGAAGTGTTGCTAACAAAATAAGTAAATAAAATATTGTTTTGATCCACTGATCCACAGAACACAGAAATTCTGTAAAAGGATACAAGTAAAAGTAAAGCAGCTAATGCGGTACAGATTCATTGATTTCAGAAGTTTCTGAGAGCAACTAAGATCCCTGTGTTACGGCACGATGACAATTCTTGGTTTTCCCATCAGTTGTTCGGTTACGGAGTTGTTGGGAATCTTTATTTTGGATGCTTAGAGCCTCATCTGTCGCTAGTAAATTTTTGACAAGAGGACCTTCAGATGATGAAATCTGTTTTTCACCTTTCATGTTCTGTAGAAACTATTTGACTCACGAGTATCTCTATTGTACTAGTTATAGCATTATTTACAGGGAATTGCAGCTGAACCATTAATTCAGCTTCAGACTAATCAAAAGAACCGGAGCCTTATGAGAATCAGAGCTTTTCCTTTTTCTGATTTTTTTTTCCTCTTTGTAATTTCTAGATTTTGGAGGGATGGCTCTTGAGGTACTGTTGAAACATGGCTGGGGCATTAACTTTTGTTTGGCTTTTCTAACCTGTAGTTTTGTAAAATTGATCTAATGATGGTGTAGTGTCTGTCAAATGGAGATTAGTCTTCAGCACATGCTGGGGTGGAGTGTTGACAGTTTAACTAGCCTGAGAGGAGTAGTGATTTATTCGTATGCTTCCAGAGATGGGAAGAAGACTTCACAAGAGGGACAGGAGGCAAATCTGGTAGTAGTATAGCAAATTAACATTTAGCAATGTTCATTTACTATAGTAGGCAACCTTAGGAGTCCAGGACTCTCATCTTTCTTGTTTGTTGTGTTCTTGGAAAATGTCTGCCCCATGTCTGCTCACTGCCTGAGTTTCTTGAACTGAAAGGTAGAGTTAATGGTTGTTAAACGTACAAAGCAATAACATGCGCATGCGGATGTGATATAGCATGTATGTATGTTGTCAACTTCAGCATGATTTGTCACCCACTCTTGAGAAGGTTTTAAGACAAGGCTCTGGTCCCTGCAAAATTCAGGTGAGCTCATTCATTTTATCCTAAATGACCAAGGACTGATTTGTTTTCAGTAGGATGTCACCTTAGATTTCCCTTGAGCACAGCGCCTTTTTTTTTTTTTTTCCCATCCATCAAGGACAAAGTCATGGAGTTAGAAGTGGCTTCTTGCCATGTTACCTGTTCTGACTTCTGTAATATTTTTTAAGTGTTTGCTTTTGTGTGTGAGATAAATCAGACCATAAATATATGCAATTGTTTAAATAAGTAAAATGAAAATAAAAATAAAAATCCTCTCCTCAGTTTTTCTGGAAGAGGGTGAAAATATCTTTGCTGCATTCCCCCTAGATTGGCAGGATCTAGGGAGAAAGAAGTCTTTTAGCCCAAAAGAAGTCTTAAACAGGAGGAATGACTCAAGATTAAAATGAGCAGTAGACAGAATGCTTGGTTCTGTGATACACAGTTAAATAACTGGAGCAACATGCACTCCTCCCTCCACCCCCCATTTGTTTGAAAGGGGTGGAGGGAAGGGATAGACAGTCCATGTGTTAGTGCTGTGGTATCCAGGTTACAATACGTTATTTTTAGCTGGGTTCAGAAGTTGCTTCCCCGTCCTAATATGCTTTCTTTTGTTCAGATTTGTCGCTGCTGATGGTACGTACGTGTTTAGCTGTATCGTTAAAGGAAATGTACCGCATAAACAAGCAGCTCAAAGGTTTTGTTATCCTTAAACACTTGCTGGGGCTGAACAACTACCTTGGAATTAATTCTAATAAGTTGTGTTTAAGTAATAAATTAATGCTTGAAAAATTTTGCAAGTGAGAGCTTAACTTACATTTAGTGAAGAAGTAAAAGCCTAGAGCAATATATTTCTGCATATTGTGCATGTATGAATTTTGAAAGCTCTAACTAGACTGTGTCCAGCAGAGAGAGTTGGCTTCTATCAAATTTTACATGTAACTCCTGCCTGGAAAAACTGGCCATCGTCAGTTTGTTTCTTGTTGACTACATTTTTACTGTCAATATTCTTATTTGATAGATTTAATCGCACATCATATACTCAACATTTTCTTAAGTTTAACAACTAAGGAAACTTCTGAAGATGTTAAAGCAAGCAATCTTGAAAATTTCGGGATCATCAGTAAATTTTAAAGTAAAAATAATAAAATATATATATATCTTAAAAAAAAAACAAACAACACAACAGCTTCATTAAAACACTTTTAAAAACCTTGATAAGCAACACAACAAATACAACATAATGCTGTACATTGCTATAGTTCTGGTAAACCAGAAGATCCATGTGTGTTAAATCTGGATAGATGCAAACTGAATTTACATACACTTGAGTAGCTTATTTATTTTATTAGACTTGAGTGCTGTTTGTTCAGTATCAGGCAGTTAAGGTGGATAAAATATTTTTGATAATAGTTTACATGTTAGAGGCTTCATGTGTACCTCGTTGTGACTTAAGACTGGAAAAAAGCTTTCATTTGCAATATAGGAGCCTTCTAACTGGATCCCACAGGAAGGTTGTTATTAGCCATTTGTTTTGCACCATCTTTTATTCTTTCAAAAGAATCACAGTTATCTTTTTGGAATTACATCTCAGTGTGGGGAGAGCCTAGACTTACGGACTGGTATTTACTGTAGAGATTAGGATAGACAGAAAGGAATTTACTCATTAGAAGAGCGGGATGGTTCACTGAGCTCCTGTCTCATAGGAATCCTGTCGCACTTGGGTAAAACTGTGGTTTGATTCATGTGAGGCGTGGTAAATAGCGTTATAGTTCCAGATTTTATCATTGCCTGATGATGTGCTCATACTCCTCTGAGATCTACTCGTGTGTAGACAAACTTAATATCACAGAAAAGTTTTAAGATTTTAAAGCGGCTTTGCACTTCTTAAGGGGAAATGCGTTCTGGATACTGTGTCCTCAAAGCTTGCATTGAAGTCAGGTGGAGTTACTTGTATAAGTCATCAGTGGTCCATGCATGCAAGGCTGTGATTGCATTTGATTTTCTTATGGTAAAGATAGATTTTAAAAATCTGTGTTGGGGACTGTGCACGTCTGAGAAGGTGCATGGCAGAGAAGATGAGATGAGTACTTAAAAGGTTTATCTTGTATTTTTCTCTGTGCCTGTAGTTGAAAATTTATATATTTTTATTAGTTTTAGTATTTTCATCATACTGAAAAAGGCATACTGAAGTTTTAAAGTAACTTAACTAGAATTCAAATCTTCAAATATTTATTAAAATAAAAGTTGCAATTTTTTTCCCCTCTGATAATTCAGTGAAGAATTGTAGATATTTTTCTTTCCTTTGAACTTTCCTGGGCCATGAAATCTCTGTCTTTTCCTTGTTTAAAAATTCTCTCCAGCAACAAATTTTATATTGTTTAAGGTATAAATAACTTCTCGGCATCATATGAACTAGCTAGGAGCTCCATTTACAGAAGCAAATAATCTGTAATGTTTCCAAAATTTATGGAAACAGTTGAGCAGGCCAAGCCTAGAAGAAGTCTTAGCTTTGACTTTAAGACCCTTCTTCTTTTCTTTCTTCATCAAAGCATTTGTCCATTTAAGTACCTTACTGCCACTACTCAAAAAGGGATTTCCACTCGGTATTGATCTTTAATATAGACAATACTTGTAGCTGTCATTATTAATTCTGTTGTCCTATATTCATTTTCATATTTTTAGATATTTCTGTTTGAGCTCAAATCCAGCATTCTCCTAACAGGACCTAACAGGTCCTTCTGTAATTTTCCAGTGTTCATGACCTTGGTGCTCATATCAGAAACTGGGCTATGAGGAAGAGTGTGTCTGGCTGAAACACATGCTTCTGAAACTATTTGTGTGAGAAAATAATGAAACATGTAAATGAAAGCCAATTAAAACTATTTTCCTGTGTAGTGAATGCTGTCTTTAATTATTGATATGGAAATTAATGTACTTCTAAATTAATTCAAATTGTTGCACTCGGCAAACAATAAGATGGCAATGTAGAAAGAATTTCATTTTACAGCTGGATGTGTGTTCAGATTTTTATTTGCATAGAGTCTCTTGGAACACCTTTTTTTTTTTTTTTGGTGGGATCTGCAGTATTAGGTAAGACAATAAGCATGACAGGAATAATTTAGTATTTCTGAAGTTATTGGTAAAACCTCAGGAGAACTCCTGGCCTCATTTAAAAGAGTGCAGTGGTATTGGCCTATTGACCTGAAGCACTTGAAATAACTGTCTTAAGCATCTCGTGCAGAGGCTGGATTCTCCAGCTGAACTATCTGGGCACTGGAGTAATAATGTTATGGCTAATAATATACAAATGTTAAAAAAAAAAAAAAAAAGGAAAAAAAAACCTCAGTCTCAAGAAATAGAAGAGTCCTAGAACTAAGGAATGTGACTAACACTGGCCTAATTGTACATCTGGGTTCCTGAAAAGGTGAGAGTTATCATGAAATGGGAAACTTTAGAGTTCAATGTTTTAATCTAGGCTGCTCTTCTGGTTTGCTGCACAGCGTTGAGGAAATCGATTAACCTCAATTCTTTTAGCAATAGAGTGGGGAGAAAAACATAGCTCTTCTATAATGGATGATGTGAATAGTTTATTTTATGATGCTAAGTGATGATACAATGCTAATTGCTCTTCCAGTCTGAGATGGTGTACAACCTAGTAGATAATGAAGAAATTGGGATTTGAGATTACTGAAGCTTAATGAAGTTTAAAATGTTCGTGTTTGACTTGTTGATGGAAAATACTACAATGAAAATATCTGAACATATTCTCAGTAGTTTCAGAATACCGCTTTAACCCCAAATTTCTTTCTCCATTGTGTAAAAATAGAAATAATTTATCATTTTATGAGCATTGGTCCTGCAAAGGTGAGCTTTTGTGTGTTTGCTCTGATGTAGTTTAAGGAGTGAGTTTTTTTGGCTATGTAACTGAGGGAACTATTCAATCAGGAAAACCAGGCTGGAAGAGTTTGTTGGTGTGGGGCTCACACTAGGGTGATGCAACTTCCTTTTTCAGCAAGCAAAGGCACGTATTTCTTCAGCAATAAAGTAGCCTGCATAGCTGGGTAGTGGTGAGGGAGATCCAGCAAGCCAAATGGTCTGTATATGTTGGGGAAGTGAATGAAGTCAGTAATTTTCCTGTATACAAACAAGGAATAACTTCAACCCAGATGCTTGGAAACAGTGCTTCATTCCTGAGTTCTCATTTGAGGTGCACATACAAATGTTTGCGCTGTACCAGAAGGTGAGCTAGGATCTTGGTTTATAAAGCCACGACCAACATTTCCACAAACAACACACGAATTCATTTAAAGACCTAGACTTCACAGTTAACCACTGGTGTCCAATTAGCATCACTCAGAAAGTGTCAGGAGTGGAAAGGCAGAACTGTGTGACACTTAGCCAAATGGAACCACAAGGTTACTGAGGTTACAGTGTTTCTGAATAATCTGTATGGCCTTTTGTTGCTCTTAACTATACTTTCATTCCTAAGAGAGGTTTACTACCTGCCATGGGATACCATCCTATATCTTACGACCTCACACTGTATTCAGAATCAAGTAGCTCTTCTCTGGAGTTTTTAGTGCATGCTGTTGGGCTGCCTCCATTCAGTGTCTGATATCTTACATTTTTTTTCCCTCTGTCATCTGGAGACTTCTCCAACTGTAAAGGATGCAATTAGCATTTTAATGGAGAAAAAAAAAAAAAAAAAACAACATGCTGTTTATTTTAGTCACTTTTTGTCTTCAGATTTAAAGTAGACTTTTTTCTTAGCAAATTTAGTTGTATGGAGAAGGATGTCTGAGTTAGTGAAAATAGAGAGCTTTGTGTGATGTTATTTTATTTTTTCCTTGGCAGAAGGTAGAAAACATGAAGGAGTTTGTAATTTTATCCCCTGATAATGCAGTGGTCATTAATCAGAACAGAATAATTTCAGAATGACTGAGCACATCAGAACATGTATGAAAATCTTTCCTAAGACATTCTCCAGTCCTATAGTCTCAACATCCTTCATCTGTACGAAAGTAGTTCACAAAGCTTCTTGTCTTCCTGTCTTAAATCTGCTCTCACAGAGGTGCAAACAACATCACTTATTGGCTCAGCTCTGGTCAGCGGTGGGGCCCTTACCTAACATGGGGCAGCTTCTAGATTCTTCTCACAGAAGCCACCCCTATGGCCCCCTGCTACCAAAACCTTGCCACGTAAACCCACTACACCTGCTGACCATCTGCAATCAGCAAGGGTCATTTGCACCGTGTAAGTAGAGCTAAGTAGAGCGAACAAGGGAGCCTAAGCCTACCCCATCAGGACTGGAAACTGTATTGGGAATCATTCCAGGTAAAAACAGAGCTAATCTTGAAAATGCTGTTGCTCTATTTTAAAACCTTGCTTTTATGGTAGAGTATTGCACTGTTGTAAATACTTTTATATACAAGGGATTATTTGTCTTTGTGGGTTAATAATATCACTTCATTTCCAGTGACGGAGTCTAACCAGTCTTACTTTCAGAGAATGTATTTAAATGTTGTATGAAAAAATACGTATTAGATTTGAAGGAAATGATAGTTGTCTTTCTTTTTATTAATTTCTCTTCATTTGAGAGAAGAGTATGTATTCTGAAAAAACAGATTCACATACGTAATGTTGCAAACGTCTTCGGAAAAGTGTATGGTTTAAAATTAATATCTTTTTTAAATGCTCTTGCTGTGCAAATATCAAGAAAGAGAAGAGACACACCACACTTGAGAACAAAATGTGAGCCATCACCCTAGCCTAGCCAAAGCAGTGCTTCCTATTTGTAGAAATTCTTATGGTAAGATAAGAATTAGAAAGTTTCAACTTTATTTGTAGTTAATTTGTAGTAATCCTAGATGCTAAACTGCTAGTACCTGCAGGTTGGAATGGGCTGGGACATACCTGTGTGGGATGCAAATGGGTGGTCTTGTCCATCAAGTAGATGCACAGATGGGTTACAGAGTGGTGCATTATTAACCAAAAATTTGGGAATTACCAGTGTGAATGGCTATACTCTTACTCTAACATCGGGTATGGAGAATAGAGTTGAGGGCTCTAGAGGCATAGCACCATAGGAATGTTGGCCCATAGCAAAAAGTATTACAGTGCATTTTTAAAGGCAACATGTTGAGAACTGGCTGTGCAAGTTCCAGATTGATGAGAGAAGCCCAGTTATTGATCCTATTAAGTATATCCTGTTGCTAAAAGCACACAAAAGACTTGCAGCAGCAAGTCCACCTAGAGATAACACGTCTGACAATGTTCTAAAAGTATGAAGAATTTATATTAAAAATAAAAGTCAGTTATATATATTTAAGCTTTAAAAAAATAAATAAAAGGACAAAAAATTGAATAGGCCATGTGAAGCTAAGACTGCTGGCATGCTGGGGAATAAAAAGAAGGGAAAGAGAGATTTGAACTTTTAACCCAACCATGGACAAATGAAATTTGTGTCCCTCTAAAAGCAAAACATTTTCATAAAGGTTACCAGTCCTAACAACCAAGCAAGTCCTTAATGAGATCAAGGAGTCAAACCTCATAACCGGGTAACAAAGTACCTCTGGTCAAGGTCACTGTATTGTGTTTGTATTGTAAAACTAACCTCCGTTGTATGTCACAGTGGAAAAAAAAATAAAGAGACCTTACTGTAATTATATTATCCCCTTTTAGAAATCTGATTTTAGATTTTTCAAGCATGTTTGTATTCACTCCAGGTGACCAAAATTACAACAAAAAAAATCTCAGTTTAAATGGTTTCAAAGTCTTAGTGGTCATCTTTGAAGAATAATGATGGTAAAGACTGACATATATCTTCAGAAGAATCTGGAGTGCTTCTGGCCCCCAAATGTTTTTGTTTTAAACCATGTTACTTAATGCCTTCTTGTGTGTGTGAGAAGTCAGGTAAAAATCAGTAAATGTAGGATGGAGAAATGCAAAGTTACTTAGATCAATTGAAAACATCCCCTCCCTCCAAGACAACAGGAGAAAACCTGCAAACTTCTAAAACCCTGACTCAAGATAAAATACGGTGATATACATGTGTAATGTGTGTAGTGATACAATATGTGAAATATATGAAAAAGTCAGGTAATAATAATAAAAACCAAAATGCATTAACATTTAAAAACAGAAGCAGTACGGAGTTTGACACCTCTGTAGTTTACATTTGGCATCCCTGCATTTCTGAGGAGGCTCTGGATGCTTTTCAGGTTTGAGGTGACAGGATAATATGCTTGTTCCCACTGAAAGTGAGCAAAATAGTGTAACTTCACCCTGTGTCTGCTGACTAATAAAAACATTGTTTCTGGCTTGAGAGCTAGGTATCTGTGATGCTAAAATGATACATCATAGAAATTGATTTTAAATTGCTATTTATGGTGAAGACATCTTGTCTAACCTGTTCAGTACTATCAAAGAATGGTAATGTTCTTCTGGGTTGAAGGAAAAATATACTTTTTTTTTTTTTTTCTTATAATACTTGTATGTCTTGCTGGATGGTCATACTTTTCAATGTTGTTGAACTGAGAATTTTTTTTCCTGCTTATGTTTGATGCATGCTGATACTTCTCCCAGTAAACCTATGAGATGAGATGTAAGGAAAGAAGTGCCAAGTAGCAAAACTGATTTATGAGCCTGTTTTCTGACAGGCGTTTAACCTTTTAGGATTTTGCGTGGCAATTTACTAAGTTAGAAGATAATTCTTTAATCATTATGTCACAGAAAAGCTGTACAACCTCAAGTACTGCCAGATCCCTCAGACATCCCAGGACAAGATCTTTTATTGTATTTTTTTTAAACCTTCTGGAATATATGGGAAATATTTCTTTTACACAAAAGAATGTGTAAAGAACAATTGATCAAGGAGATATATGTATACATAAAAGTTCAGGTGAGAGGTTTTAGGAATTTCTTTCTCAAATAACAGCTCTGAAAAGAAAGACAATTTTGTTCATGTTTTGGCTGTTTGCTGTGCTATTAGTTTGTTTCTAGCAAAGATTCCTGTGACTGAGGGAGTCTGTTTAGATAAAAGATTTGAATCAAAGGGCTATGATCTTCACTTCTCTAAACATTTAGACTTTTTTTAAGATAGGAATTGCACGACTTTATCAGGAGCATCTATTTTTAGAGGTGCTGACCAGCAGCTCGCCCCAGGAGTCACCTTGTCACCTCAGGAGGCAGCAGGCCTTGGGGCTGCTAAGCTGGCCTGCGTTGCAGGTTGGGGCCAGCAGAGCTGCTGGAGCAGTGGGGAGCATCACAGCCAGTTCCCCGGCACTCTCTGTTCCCAACAACAGCCTCACCGCGTGCATCAGGCTTGCTCAGTCCTGTACATTTGCTCACTTTCATCTTCCTCCGTATGCTCCTCTCATTTTTCCAGAAGCACTCACCTTAACCAAACTCAGCACAAAAATGAACGGCGTTTTTGCCGCATCTAGAAGCGGACAGAAAGCCACTGTAAAATGCGTCTGGCATTTCCTCAGCTCAAAGAAGAAAGAGGATGCCTTTTCAGTCTGGTTATAAGGAAAATGAGTAAACATGAGTGGGCCCCATATTCAGGAAATAAATATTTGCTTTTCATCATTCCATCTGCCCAGACCGAGGCCTGGTTCAGAACTGGAGGTCTGTAGGATGTGTGCTTCCATTGTGCCATCTTCCTGGCTTACAGCAGGGCCAAATCACCGAGACTAGGTTACTCCTGTCATAAAATCCTAGAATCATTTAGGTTGGAAAAAACCTCTAGGATCATCCGGTCCAACCTTTAACCATAGCCATGTCCACCATTAAACTATGTCTCTAAGCTCTACATCTACGCTTCTTCACAGGTTTCTCTAATTTCCTGAATGACTTTTGAAAGTGAGACAAACAGCTGCTTTCAGTACCACGTTACCCCATACAGGTACAGATGGTTTCTTCCTTCAGTCCCTGGGCCCCTAAGATTGTGCAACATCACTGATCAGCTCTGTTAATATTTATCTCTGAAAAGTCTCAGCTTCCTACCTATCTCTGCTTGCACATTATGTTGTAGTAACTCAAGGACTGGTTCAAGTTTTAGCACTGGTCCAAGATCTTGCCTGGCATCTCAGCATTGCCTATTTGACATGCTTGAGGCTTCTTCTGGAGCCACGCTCAGGATTCCTACTTAATTCATTTCAAATTGAACATGGCCTCCTCAGCTGAGTTCATTTCAGCCAGAGGATGAGTCAGCTTCAAGTTCTTAGCACATAGGAATAATCAGCTGTGATGTTTCATAGCAACGAAGTGATGCTGAGCCCTTGCTGTAAGTTGACTCCCCAATGGCCTCACAATTCTAATTGAAGCTGTGAGTACTGCTGTTTTCTTTTTCTTTCAGCCTCCCGAGCTGTAGGGAGGTGAGAAGTTGTGCTCACTGCATGTTGTCAGAGCTGTTACACCAATGAGATTAAACTTTGTTGGTTTTCTTCTCGTACATCAGAAATCAGAACTGAGATCAGAGCCTCTTGAGAGCCCCTTCCTGATTCAGATGTGATGGTTTTGGAGATGTCCTAGATGCCCACTGAATTTGTCAAGGAGTGATTGCTGGATTATCCCGATAGAAGTTGTCTGCTTTTGAATAACAATACTACATGGATGCAGCTGTATGTATCCGTCCCACTGTATAGGAGATTATTGCTTTCTAGCCCGTACGTGCGGTTTCACATTTTGACTTCTCAGCTGATGGAATGACTCGGTACCCAATAGCAGTACTTACTGCTGGTGAACACAGCTAGCTTTTCCTCTCTTCCACTCCCCATTTCCTCCCATTTTTCTTCTGGAGTCTACACCATAATATGAGCTTCATGTTCCTTAAGAATTTAAGCAGTTCTGGAAGCATTTCATAGCCTGCTTTTATGGGAGTGTATGAAGGCCTACAGCTGTGAGATAGGTGACCACTGGAAAAGCTTGATTGCAAGAGTATGACCTACAAAAGGGATCTGCTTTAGCAGCAATGATTCATCTCAAAGCAGATTTGGCTCATAGCTAAAGGTTCTCTCTTCGTGAGCTTGAACAAACCAGGTATGTTTCCAAAAGTTCAAGCTGGTCAGCAGCTAAGGTTAAACTCAGGGCTGTGCTCTGCTGCACAGATCTGCTATGGCCATGGAAGTTGACTTGAGAGCTGCATGGCTGCCTTCCAGCAGCTTTGATAAAGGACTCTTTTATAGCTAGGGCAGGTACTGGTGATCCAAAAGAATTAAAATCTTGTGTAATTTTGTGAACACCCATTCATGGAACAGACAGATAAAGAGGGCTTGAGGACATAAAGGTTTGTTTTGTGCTTTTTTTTTTTTTTTTTTTTTTTTTTTTTTTTTAAGTTACGGTTTTTATGCAAGCTTTTCAGGAGTTGGCAGCATATCCAAACACCTGCTGCAATGTTTAATTAAAACACTTCAGCTGAATGGAAAGCTTCTCTTCTGACCTTTATTGAAAAGCAAAAGGATTATTTAACTGCATTGTTCTAAAAAGGAAAAAAAAAAAAAAAAAGACAAACCAGAAACACAAAACCCCCAAACCTCTATTTTTTATGGGAAAAATGCAAGTGATGAATTTCCAATATGAAAATTGTTAATTTAATTTTTCCCTACAGAATACCATTGTTTCAGATTAGCTAGTTTTATTGTACACATTTCAATTAATTTGATTTCATTAAAGTTGCACAGGAATAGAGAGTGTAATTAATCTGCAGCTTACTTTGTGATATATCACAATCCATTATTTTTATCTCATGACTCATGGCTATGACATTTTGTACATTATTTAGCATTGCATGATTCACCTTTTGGTCCAGATGAAAAAATGTGCTGTGTCCTGCTAAATTTACCTAGAGCTTCAAACAGAAGTAGAGTAAAATATGCCACTTAAAATAGGACGGAAACATAGAAGAAAGCTGTGAATTACATTTAAATTATTAGTCTCCCAGTGAAAATTTGTTTGCAGTGTGGTTAAATACCCTGCTTTGCTTTAAATGTGTTTATTCAGATAAAATTCTTATCTTGGTGTTGTGAGGTGAACAGATTTTTTTCAGGAGGAATAATTTTCTTGTGAATCAGCTTTGAAAGCATCATAAGACAGTTGTATGGAAAGCCAGGTACTTGTGGGAGAAATAAGGAAATGTCTGTAAATAAGAAGAGATTCATTTAATCAGGTAACTTACTATTCACAGTTAAAGGTAAAAACTTGAATGCACAACATCTCTGAAAAACAGCTGGCTGAGATAACTCTTCTTTTTTTGTGCTACATACTCTCAAGGCAATTAACAATAGCATCAACTTGAATGTTTAAAATCATTTAAATTCCAATGTAGATGCAACAGCAACTTTTCCTAGCATAAATTGAAGAAAAATGTCCAATTGAAAAGTCTGTTAATTAACTCACAATATCCAGAGCCAGCCTGCTTTTTTGGGAAAGCCATCTGTAAGGTTCATTAAATACTGGATTTACTTTCATATGTGTACAGTTTGATAACTTTGAGCTTGTCCAAAACTCAGTTGGGAGATACCCGTCCACTTTGGCTTGGACTAAGGCAAAGGAGGCTTGAGGCAGGGCAAAAGAGTTTTCAAGGACCGTGGTGCCTACAACAGGTGACAATTTCTGTTTAGCACTGAATTGACTTACACTAGTATTAAACCATTGGCAAAAGTAATGCTTTTTACCTCCTTTTTTTCTTTTTCTTTTTTTCTTTTTTTTCTTTTATTTTTTTTGGGTGGAGAAAAATGTATGGCATAAAGGTAGAAAGAAGTATAAGTTTTGTAGATTAATAGAAAATAGCAAACTTTTTTTTTTTCTTCTTCCTCAGTGTGGAACATTAGGGCATTTTGACAATAAACTATACCTGTCAGAGTGGGAGCCTATATGTAATGCTAGCAATCAGCTAAGAGGCACTTCATAAGGCTTGGTATTAATCATACTGTCAATTTCAATTCCATGGGCATCCTTCTTTCCACTTTTCGCTTAGAATTTATTTCAGAGCACGATCAAAGCTCTGCTGTTCATTACATTCAGCATTAGCTAATTTGGCTTTTGGCAACTCTTATCCCAGTTCCTATTAAACACTATCCATAAATTGAGATAAGGGTTGTGCCAAAACATTTCAGGATTATCAAATGGTAGCACAGAGATGGGTGCATTATCATGCTGCTTTAAAGACTGTTGGGTTACTGTAAAATTAACCATTAGCAAATATTTAAAAGCTCCGAGACAAATTTACACCTACAGCATTTTTTCATGTCTTTGGAATTGATTTAGGATGAAACAAATGAGAGAAAAATCATGTCTTAGAACATTTCTGAAAGGCTCATTTGTGTACTTTGTATTTTTATAGAGAGCTTGTAGGAAATAGTCTTGTAAGCGTGCTGTATCGTACTTTGCATCACAGAATGTGCTGTGTTTATGAAACAAGATTATTAGTTTTTGAGCTTATGTACCTGTAAGTGTTTTTCCTAAGTCACAGTCAGTTGGAAGCCTTTGTATAAGGGTGATATCACAAGATCTTTTCTTTACAATCTTTTAGTATTTTAATTCAGCAGGTGTTTCCAGAACCTGCTTAATGTTTAATTTCTAGTGATAGATCCGAAAACGGCAATGTGCAAGGCTTACGTATATAAATAAAATTCCCATTTTACCAGCCTTTATTCTTCTTTTTTTCATGCTTCAGGGTCTTGGGGGGAAAAACAAACAAACAAAAAAAGTCTTCTGAAAGTAGGCTTAACATTTTCAGTGTAAAAGATCTTTAAAAAGACTGATCAGGTACGTAAATACTGAGAATTAAGGAACTAGTGGCTTTATTGCGGCGTCAAATAAGTCAGGGAGAAAATTCCTACAGATTTCAGTGGCAGAGGAAAGGGCCAGATCTGCCTCCTCTTAAATGTCACTGCTGGAGAAAACTGTGGAGGATTGTTATGCATCTAAATCTTAAACCGACCAATACAACCGGCTACCACTTCAGTTCATTAGTTAGACCAAATATGATGTAGAGCAGCTGTGGTTGAAAAGCTGGTAAGAAATAGTCTATAAATAAACAGGAAATTTTGTTTTTAAAAAAGACGGAATTGGTAGAAAATATAATGGTGCCATAAGAGGGGAAAAAAACTACCATGACTATCCAACTGATCAGATTGCGTGTACTTTTCAGCTTCACTTAGCATGTGCCTTGGTAGAATATACTTAACAGGTTGCCACTGATTTATGTTGGAAGTTGTGTCTGGCTTAAATTCTTCCTAAGGCTTTCAGAGAGCAGGACCAAGTTCCAGCAGGCATACTGGGTTGCTTTGTTTGCTTTCCAACTGGGCTCTCTTTTTAGAAAACAGGAACTCCAAAAATACCCAAGGGCAGAAGGGACCGTCCCTTGCTCACCAGCTCCCTCACCAAGGGATGACGCTTGAAATTTTTTTTTCGTTTTTCTTCCTTTTTTTTCCTGCTTTGTTTCACTTTTTGCTTTTGCTGTTACTTCCTGGAAACATGAATAGAGAAGGTTCCTTACAGATTATTTTTGAAATCTTTTATGTGGTCTTATCTGCTCAAGTCCCTGGCTGAGGAGCGCTGGTCTGGAATTGGCTTATTTTCAGTAATGAGAGCTATGCAAAGCGATTGTAGTGTTTAGAATAAATTTGCTTCTTCTGAAAGAAACCAAATCAATAGTCTGGAGGCATAAGGCCAAGACTTGACTGGAAAAGGGTTGTGTATCAGTGCTGCTAGAGACCAGTGCTGCTGGTGTGTGTTTAACAGGAACAAAACAAAGCCTGGCTCCCGTGTTGTGTAGCTTAATACTTTTTACGTGATTGAAATATGCCTCAAAGCTGCATATTATGCCTGGTGCCTTTTTCAGTGTAGATTTCTACTTGTGATGTTTTATAGTGGATTGGTAATAAAGTACAGAGAAAGATTTCTGCACTAATTAAAGCAGTTGGAGAAATGTAAATGTGCGGACACAGTGCAAGCCAGCATTCATCTCTTAAGACAGGTGGATTTAGTACATGTCGCATAGTACCAGCTCCAGAAAAATGAAATACATGTTGTGATTCAGCTGTTGAATATTAACACCCAGATTCAGCAAATGACTGTATTATTTATTAATCTTCCAATTTTAAGCACGTGCTTAAATGTGTTTTTCTGAACATAAATGTATTTACAGATATGCTTAAAGCTAAACATAAGCTTAAATACTCTGTTGAGCAGGACTCAATTTCAGAAATGTGCTGGTACAGATGATAGAAGATGTCTGATCTGGTCTTACCTTTCTAATGGTCTGTCATAAATGTTGCCACCAAACTCTCCCTGCAGGTTGCTTGTTTCAGTTTGGAGTTTATGCATTTTATACAAATGCCTAGTCCTGTTTAAGAAAAGAGAAAATGCATATTTTTTTAAAAAAAATATATATAGATTACTGTTGTGCTGAAAAGATGCACTGCTTCTGTGCTTTGAAGTGGCAGCAAGCAGGCTGACAAAAGGCTTACTCTGATCTCCAGAATGTGCTTTCTGATGCTCCTAGGAGAAAACTGCCCAAACATGGTGAAGATCTAAGCTGAAAATCATTGTTTTTCATCATCGTCTGAAATATCATTGTTTTATGTGCTATGTAGAGACTTAAAGGAGCTCATCAGATGTAAGTGCATGAAAATTTCACCTGTGCTGAGCATATTCCGGGTGAGAGCAGAGATGGATGTCACCGTGTTAGTGCTAGAGTGGCAAAAGGCATTAAGTCTGAGGCAGGATGATTGCACTTTGTTCTTGGTGTTTCCCTTGAGTTTTGGCAGCAAGGAGGAGAAAGCTTACAGTCATGGAAATGCAGGAGAGATGGGTTTGCTGGTTTGGAGATAAAAGGGATAGATGCAACATGCGGATTGTGACAGGCATTTAGATTGTAAATGTGTCCATGTGTATGTCTATGGGAGCAGAAGACAGTCTGAAAACTGAATGGGAGAGGTAAAGAAACCTTGAAATAGGACAAACATGAAATAATGACTTCCTTTTGTGTCATCCAAACCTCCCAGGAATTTGAACGTTTCTGTGGGTAAAATGAAATTTTGAAGGGAATTATCAGAGGGTTTTTTTTCCCCACTAAGATTCTGTGTAAAATTTATTAAAGTTCCATAATAATATGGGATGTGAGGTTTTAAAGCGGGATTTATCAGAGTAGCAGAAGAAAGGCCTTTCTTAAAGTCCCTCAGCTGTGATAATTCTATTCCACCAGTGGGACTCTAATAAAGCTAGCTCGGACTAAAAGTGGGAAGGAAAGTTTGCTCATGCTTTCTTTTTATGTATATTGCAGAAATATTTTCTCATAAATTTGTTTTATTGCTGTCTATTAAAGACAATTTAATTTAATAGGACTTCCTGAGCTCCGTGGAAATTTTTCTTTGCCTGTATTGCTCCCTTGACAGAATGATTTTTCACTTCCCTTCCTCATTTTTCCTGCTCTCAGAAGGATACAAGACTTTCAAAGCTAAACACTGTTGCCATAGAAAGAGGTAAATTTATTCTTTGGTCTCTTCCTAGTCTTTGATCTTGGCTTAGTTTAGTGTCAGCATACTGTGAACCAGAGTCCTAGCAAAAAATCTAATCATTTCCATGCATTCTGCTCTGACAATAGCACGGTCCTGCAGTGATACTTTCCTTCACGTTTGCAAAGGCTTTTTGTATAGAGTCATTCAGGTTGGAAAAGACCTTGAAGATCATCTAGTCCAACCTCTAACCCAGTACTGAAGTCCACCACTAAACCATGCTATGAAGTTCTACGTGATTTCTTGAAGACCTCCAGGGATGGTGACTCCACCACCTCCCAAGGCAGCCTGTTCCAATGCCACACAACCCTTGCAGTGAAGAAATTTCTCCTAACATCCAATCTCAACCTCTCCTGGCACAGCTTGAGGCCATTTCCTCTTGTCTTATCACTTGGCTCCTGGGAGAAGAGCCCAATCCCCACCTGGCTACAACCTCCTTTAAGATAATTGTAAAGTACAATGAGGTCTCCCCTGAGCCTTCTCTGCTCCAGGCTAAACAACGCCAGCTTCCTCAGCAGCTCTTCATAAGACTTGTTTTCTAGATCCTTCACCAGCTACCTTGCCTTTCTTTGGATGTGAAATAGTCACATACCAGTAGAGGACAGAGGCTCAAAGTGATGTACCGTTCTCATATGTTGGCTCTCGTGTAGAGTTGCTTATCTATGTGGAGTTGAGTAACCACAGACCATCGCTTCATATTACATAGTTCTAGACTGGGCTGTGTCCAGATTTCTGATTTTAATTGTTTTTTTTTGGGGTAAATATTAGGTTGTAAAATAGGCTTTTCTTACAAAATGGTTTTGAAATCCTTCCCAGCTGACACTTGGCATGCACTTTATCGACTAACCAGCACCGAAGCTACTGCTTTTGTTCTTTTTTTCCTTCTTTTTTTTTTTTTCTTCAGTTGAGTAGATTTTGACAGGAGTTGCTGCAGTCAGACCGCTGCAGAAATCAAATCAGCTGTTCAAAATTCCAGGAATTTAACCCTAATTTGCATTTTTCATTTTAGAAGAGACGGGCTTGGGGACGCTGCTCCAAAACACAGCTGCTGCTTCTCCTCCTGTCAGTAGCTGCGCAGAATAGAAAAGTTCCTCCAGCTCTCCGAGCACCCGGCACGAGACCACAGAGAGTTTGATAGCACCGAGTTTACCAAGGGGGGGACTTGTTGCTGTTTTTCTCTGTGCCCACTTGGCAGATTGAAAAACTGGAGGGGACTTTGCTGCTGGCATCAGGGAGCTTACAGCTTGTGTTAACGTTATCCCGGGTTTTGCTCACAGTGAAATACTCCTCTTGAAATTGTTTTGAGGGGCATGTTCTTGGAAACAACGCTGGGTTTTGATGGCTGCAGTTAGAACTAGTGGTTGTTTTTGTAACCTGCTTTAAACAAATGCCCAAATCAGCTCTGAAGAAGTTTTAGTATTGCACAAATACGTTTGCACTAGTTGTGTAACAAATTTGGACAAGCTTAAGTAGTTTCTTCTTGTAATATATTCATACTAGTATTAATGTAACTTTATGCTGTGAAGGAGAAATTTTTGTATATTCTGGCAACTTATACTGTACTTTTAAGACATTTATTTTTTGAAAGCAGATGGTTCCCTTTCCTGGATCTCATATACAGAAATGATACTAAAACAACATTAAGAAATCCGTACAGAATATGAATGATAAAATGAATACAACTACTCATCTCCTTACTTCTTTCCTCAAATTCTCTTGAATAACTGCTTACGTTTCCTTAGTCAAATGGCAGTTCCAAAATAAAATATGAACTGTTAATAAGTTAGATATATTCTCTTTTAAAGAGGTTGTATGAGTCATAGGGCAACCAAAAATAATGACTGTTCCCCATCTGTATTCTGTCCATCTAGCACTCTCTGGCATGAAGGCTTTCTGAATGGGAGGCTCTGCCCTCGTGTTATTTGTTTTTTAAGGCTACCAGTTGTGCTAGCATGAAAACAGACTTCTGGCAAACAGTGTCAAAAGCAGTTTTCATTATGTGTGGATACCAGGTCTGTTGACAAAACAAATGAAAAACCTTTGGAGTACTGCTTACTGGGCTTTGTTCAGGTGATAGGATGATAAAACTCTTCATTTGCTAAAGCAATTAAAACACATTAGTCTCCTAAATCTTCTATTAAAAAAAATATATATGTATATATATATATTTTTTTTGAGGGTTAGCTGCAGCATTTTTTGTTGGGACACCATTAAGTTGAGTGGGAAAATAAAACTTTTATATGAGTAGGAGAACATTTTACTGTTGTCATGACTTTTTTTTAATAATATGGTATTGCACATCGCTTTACACAGCAGACATGTTAATCGCTTCATTAACCTCTTCATCTGTATTCAGGTTCTCATCGATGATGTTTTACTGTCACATTAAGTTTCAGCCTTCCTCTCAGCTCTTCAAATTAGTATTCCTTGCACTATCCGTCTGTTTTCTGGGCCTGCTAACTTTTTTCTGTTATAGATTTTCAAAAATAATTTCATGTCTGGCTCTTCATTAATCTCTTTTTGTTCTCTTACTTTGTTCCTGTTATCTGATTTGTTACTGGAATTGACTAATTTAGAGTTTCACTACCACTGCTACTGGATCTGTAGTATTTTTGCTACCTTCTTGCTCACCTAATTCGAGGATCTTGGGGATTTTTGGTGCATCAAGATCATATAATTAAGCAAAATATTTTTTGGAAAAGAAGCAATAGTCTTTTCTATTTTATGAAAATTTGGGGCAATTTGATAATTAGCTCAGACATGCAGTCTACATTTAGGTGTGTCTGAGTACCATCATCATGTCAGCGGAGCCTAAGCCGCTCTTAAAATTAAGCATATATGTTATATGTTGCCTTATGTTGCTCAGCATTTCTCAACTAGGGGCAAGCTCCTGATTGCAAAAATGCATCATGCTGTTAGCTCAGCCATTGATAAAACAGGATTTAATCATTCTTGCTTAGGTAATAGTTAAATATAACACATGAAGAAACAGAACCATTGACTTGTATTCAGTGAGATGAGGGGAATGGTGCAAGTTGAAGTGAAATTTAAAGGCTGGTTGGGAAGCACTAGGTTCAACAGAAATTCATACACATTTTCTCATAAATAATCTTACAATATTTTGTGACAAATGATGACTAATATGGCATCTTAATTTCAGAACATTTCTCCATTTACTGGAAAGTTTCTGTTCATGACTTTGCCAAATACTTTGCCAAATACTCAAATACCAATTTGAAGATGGTATTAATTTATTGTGTTTTATTCTAATCTGATCCTTAGGAGTGTTTTTAGATTTTAATAACTCTTTAAATGCAAAAATTCTGGGTTTGTTCAACATTTTTACAAAACGTTTCTATCATTTCTATTATGGCATGCACATGCATATACGTGTTGTTATAAATGTGTATAATTCTGTGTAATTATATGTGGTTTTGGTGTGTTTAAATGTTTATAAATGACTGTGCTGGGTGCCATAATTCATGTTCTATGCATGAATAAAATGTTTAAAAAGCTGTTTATCTGGAATCAAACACAAATTTAAGTTGAAAAGTAAGAGTATATAGTGAAAATGGGATTTTTATGAAAATAAACTAAACAATATATGTGTATATTCAAATTATGGATGACAGTAAATAGAAAAATATGGAGTAGCTGAGCCTAAATATTCTTATACTATGTTATCTGTGTACTTGTCACAATAAATCATTGTTTTTATATCTATTGCTAACACTTGGAAAAAGTATTATACTATTCTATCCATGCTTCAAACTCTATTGAATAATATTTTTCTTTTTACTTTTTTTTCCAGCACTTGCTGCTAGCAATAAAGTTTGTCATGGCATTTGTAATTCCCGATAAACCAAGAGACATCCAGATTAAACTGGCCAAGTTGGAATTTGAATCTCTAGAGGCTCTCAAACAACAGGTAAGGGTAACTGACTTGTACAGCAGTGAAAGGTTTTGATGGCCTGAAGGAAAAAATAAATTAGGAATATTCTGCTTTAGCTTTAAAGAATAAATACATAAATCCCCAGATGTTGAAATTCCTTTGATATTGTATAAAACATATCCTTTGTGTGCTCCAGGTGCAGCTGTTAACCTCCTCTATTCTGTGGTACTTGTGTGTAATTGGCAATTTATTTTTTTTTTTTTAAACATCTACCATAGCTTCTTGTGACAAAGTGATCTCTCAGTTCTGCACAAACCAAATCTGCAAAGAACATGCTGCCTTTTCTAGTTACACACACCCAAAGCCTCATGTGGTAGCAGAACATTACTATTGAGGTCAGCAATGTCTTCCGTAATCAGCCATAACAAATAAAACCCAAATTGAAATTGAATCTAATGCCTGATAGTTTTGTTTTGCCTTTCTCTAGTATTTTGGTGTGAAGTTACCAGGAGCTAGTCGTGGATCACATGTACTCTTTAGATGATATTAAAAGGAGCAGGGCTACAATTCAATTTTAGATGTTCCTTCTCTGTTTTCATTTTGTAAACAGGCAAAACTAGGTCATCCACAACAACCTTAAGCTCAAGTGAATACAGTCACCTTTGGTTATAGCATACCAACTGGAATATATACAGAGTCTCTTTTAATAAAGAAAATGTGTGTCAGCAGTTAGGACTTTGTCTCCTACCCTTGTATCTGTGCATTCATTGAACTAATGTATGCCTGATCCCAGGTTCTTCAGGGTTTTGTTAATCCAATAGCGAAAAGTTGGTCTCAATTTCAGTAAGAACCAGAAGCCTGCAAGAGCATTGACTCATTTTTAAGTGCCTTGGTAGGTACTTCAAACATGAGTATCTACCATCACGTTTTTACATTTCCTGTAATTGATAACTGTTGTGTATTTCATAGAAATGTGAAGATTTGGGCTTTTCTTCTGTTGCCTGAATTTCAGTACAAAAATCCTGCGTTTTAAAGTAATTTGTGGGCAGTGCAAAAAGCTACTGAACCATTTATTTTGGAAGCACATGTTCAGGTTCTTCCTCTTGTTACTTAGAGTCATCAAGGTAATCTAAAGCGTAAGTCTTTCTTTCAAGGAAAGACCTACAACAAACAAAAAAAAATAGAAAAAGCTGTTTAAAAGAACAGGTATGGGGCAAATGTCTGGGGCAAATGTGTTGTGACACGCTAGAGAGAAACTGGCTCACATACTTTTATGTAAGTGTGAATTACAGCCCTCTTTTAATGCTATCCAGATATGCATGCCATGGTGTTAAAAGTGATGTGTACTTTTTCAAAGTGTTAGAATACCACTGTCTTGGGATGTAGCTATTAGAAGAGTATTAACAGTATCAGACAGTAAATCTCTAAGATGCTGAAGTAGATTATTAAGCTCCATATATAACGTGTAGAGAGAAAATCTCTTAATACTTTTGAACAGATGTATTGATTATGTTTGGGATCCTTACGTTTAGGCAGTGCAAGCACTGGTGAAAAATGCCATAATTAAAAACAAAACAAAAAAAACATGACATTTTATATTGGAATGAATGTCTACCATTTTGAAGTTCTCAAACTTTAGGTAAGGAGGGTTTTTAGGAAGTTCTGAAATGCTTCTTTTGAATATTTCTTTATGTATTTTGTGTCGAGACTGTTGAAAGGGACTGGACTGTTGAATAGGTTGTAATAACTTGATCTCTTTTGACAATGTGATATACTGAATGTGTGTGCTACATCTGTGGGCTTTGTTTCAGATCTTCCTTTCATCGTCTAGGGCAAGACTTGTTAGACTTTTTTTTTTTTTTTTTTTTGGGGGGTGGGGAGCAGTAAATAATGGGAGCGTACTAACAGATGGTTAAGGAGAATATGGTGAAAGATTATTGGAAAAAGAGCAGGAGCATTGTGATTCACAATCCCTAAAGTTCTGTTTTGTTTTGTTTTTTTGTCACCTGGACGGAAGCCTGGATCTGCTACTGGGGTGATGGGCCCTTTGGTGAGCATCATGACCCCTCATGAGGAAGTAGCTAACTCTAAACTGGGGTGAGGTGCTTAAGACTCTTCTCCCCTTGCTTCATTGCAGTGCTTGTCTCTGTTGCAACTATTTCTTGCAAGTGCAGAAGCATGCTGTGCTGTTTGGTCTAAACCCAATTTTAAGGAAAAGAGACCAAATATAGGTGTGCCAGCAGGCTGCAAGGGAATGCTCAGCTAATTCTCATGTGGTTCAGGAATGACCATGTGTGTAGGTGAATCCCAGTGCTGTAAAACTAGTGTGACGACGCTGCAGCTTTTCAGGGCAGTGTTCTAGTGACATTAAAAGCTACGTGGATAAGCAGTTTGGTTTCTGAATGCAGCTTGATGAATAGACAAAAGGGTCCAACCTCATGGTTGGAGATGGGTCAGCAATCTATCCTTACAAAAGATCAAGTTCCAGAAACACAAGTAAACCACACATTAAACAGCGTAGCTTTTATTTGGTGGGCTAGGTTACAGTAGTGCTTTCAGGTACTGTGAGATCTTCCCAATATTACTGTCTGCTGACAAAGACAAACATTAGAAGGAATACCTTCACTGAAACCGGACCCAGGGAAACCAAATGAGAAACAAATGGATGGAAAGTAATTATTCACGCAGTTATATTATGAGCATGCAATACTGAGAGAGCTCCAACAGGTTTTATTATTGTTTTTCAGGAAAAATAAAGTTTTAAATAGTGGGGAATGGTGTCTCTCTTCACAAAGTGCAACTACCTAGACAGAATCAGTATTCGGAAAACAAAAGCTTATTGATATCTAAAAGAAAAAAAGGAAAAAGAATTTTAAATGGTTCTTTTGCATTGGAAGTCTGAATTTTCTGAATTAGATAAAGATGCTTTTCCTTACAGCATCTCTTTCACTATCTCATCAGAATAAACATAGCACTGATAGCAACAATAAAGGTAGATATAAATATTAGTAAAAGAGTTCACTTTATCAGAATAACTGTAGGGAAGAAAAACAAAACAAAAAAAACAACACTGTGATGAAGCTTGAGCAGAAATGCAGGTGTGGAGGGAACCAGTCTGTGAAAGTCCTGTCATCCCTGTGCTCCAGCTTCCTTCCTCAAGGTGTTCTAGCACTCAGTGGCCAGCGTCTTTTAACAGGAATACCTTTTCCTTCTGCTGAGTGAAGTCTTTCAGCACCCCCTCTGAAGAAGTGTGTCCATCTGTTCACCTGTGTCCATCCTGCTGGCACTAATCATGTTGAGTATACACCAAGCTTGAGTCTGCTGGCCCATCTGGCCACTGTCCTGTGGGACTCCTTAGCTTCTCTGACAACACCCTTCTGTAGCTCAGAACAGAAATGCTTCTAACTTAAGGCTCTTCTGCATTGGGCAGCATCTTTGCTGCTGCTTGTACCACTGCAAGCTGTTCTTGCAGAGCTTTCCCGCTTCCATGTCATATGCCTCCGAATGTGACTGGGGGTGTGATGGCCAACATAGCTGCTTGAACCAGCAGTGAGCCTCAGAAATGTCTTTTCATAGTGGGAGGAGGAGGAGATCAAGATCCTTTTTTTACTACTTAACACAGAACATGAGTTGTTAGTGCTTAACATCCTGCTTATTTATCTTGCAAAATGGGAACTCATTCAGTGTTATAATTACTAGAATTAGAGGGCTCAAAAAGGAGGATGCGTAGCTTCAGGACTACCCTCAAAACACTGCTGATACTAAAAGCAGAAGCTTATTCGGTGCTTGCTGGCAATGCTGAGCAAATGCAAGCCTGCAGGCAGTCAGGAGAGACAAAATAGCAGAGATGAAAAGAGTTCATTCAACTAGTCAAAGATGTGCAAGACAGCCAGTCAGAAAGCCTGGTGAAACTTGAGCTCAAACGATGAATTTCAGTTAAAACAGAATGAGATGAAATAAAACACCCACTTTGTTTTAACCTCCCAAAACCTTAAAATTATATTTTTGGGAGAAACATTGCTAATTTTAACGAAGTCTCATTTTTCCAGCAAAAATGTGCGGCTAGTTTACTGGTTTGTATAATCAGACACAACTCACAGATGATGTTAAAATAGCACCATTGCTAATAATCGTTTACTGGTTTGTTATTATAAGAGCCCAAACTTATTAATTTAGCTTTGCAAATGCAGCTTCTCCCCCACGAATAATCAGAATGCCTCCAAACATGCCTTACTGTGCCATTTGCATGCGGTTGGTAGCTGCAGGGATATAATACAAGTGTAATGCAAGATTCATTATATTTTCATAGCACATTTTTTTTAAACATAGGGAGACTTGCACCCTATAGGAGAACAAGCTGTCTTCACACATAGTTTTGCCAGTGTATTTTAAACACGAATTCCTTAATTCTGGTCCTTTCTTTGGAAATTCCATTTAATGCAAAAGTGTGGCAAAACCAAAATAAATGATGATCCTTCAAAAAAAAAAAAAAAGGGAAGAAAAAAAGAGAACCTATAATTAATTTGATGGAGAAGGCTTTGTGTCCCCATTTGTGACTTTCCAGCTGACAGTGAGATGACACCGTGTCTGCCTGGTTTATAGATTAATTAAACATTTGAGTATGTGACCACTGAGAGTCAACTGTATCAGTACAGACTTTTAAATAAATATGAGAATAATCTGATGGTAACTGATACCTTTGCTTCTTTTGCCTTTGAGTGTGCAAACAGTACCCCTCCCGGGATGCTGGTGTAATTTCCTTTTCCAGCAATCCATTTGTTCTCTGTGACTGTTTCCAGGGTGAAATAGTCCATTCAGTTATGTTTCTGTAACAGCCAAGCCACCCTGGAAAGGTAACTGGTTTTGGCTTTCTCACGTCCTGAGCTGGAGCCTACTGCTGGAATCAACATCAGTCAGTTTAGTCCTTGTCTTTTGCCTGACATCCCGGATCATTGACAAGGAGCGATCTCAAGAAGGAGACCTGGAGTAAGTGGATAGGATAAAACTAGGTTAAAGTTGTTCCTACTAGTACAGTGCTGCAGTTAGATCCGTCTTTCAGAGTTTCAGAACCTGTGGGGGACCCCAATTACGTATGAACTGGTTTGAATACAAGGGGAGAGACTGTTTCACTTCCTATACAAATGAGAGTGAAATGCGTGGTGAGACCTGATTTCAGGAACTCTGTTAACCAGCTTTCAAAAGGACATTTGTGTGCCTGCACTTACAGACTTCTGCATAATGGCTGTGCCTATTGCTAAAAAGGTGAAGGAATAGAGCAAGGGACAAAATGAAATCTCATCTTGTCAAAATTACTTCAAAAGAAAAGAATTCCAAAAGATTGTACTTACCATGATTGGATAATGAAATTCTCTTTATAATACTCAAAAGAATTCGAGGTGATTTTTAAACAAACAAAGGAGTATTGGTTGCAAAAACTGCTTCACACCCCCAGTAAAAAGAAAATCAACTCTTCGTTATATTTTTTTTTTTTAAGGTGGCTTCTCTGTCATCCTGTCTACAGGGAAAACTCTTTCTGAGACCAGCTGGAGATCAAAAGCAGTACACAGAATTCCTGAAATAGAGACCAAAAAAAATAAAAGGGGGGTTGATGCCCATGTGTTGCTAGTGAGGATACTTGCTCCCTGACAGAGTCTCTCCACATGTTGCACAGACTGATCATGGCAATTCTAAGAACAAGTTTCAAGCGTGATACATGTTGTGTCTCCAGCCACTGGGCTTTTATTCATCTTGAACATGGGAAGTCTCAATGCCTACGGGTGGTGCCTTGAATACTCATGCTTTTTATTGCATGAAGAATGGCACCCTGATCTGTATCTGCCACATCATTGGGGTGGTTTACAGGCACACCAATTAAACAAGTCTTTGCTATATATGTATTGGCAATTTTTTTCTGAAATGATGTGTAGTTTCTTGTCTGAATAGCACAAGAGGAGTAACGTTGTGTTTTATATGCATAAATTTTGTTTAAATTGCACAATGTCCGTAAGTAATACACTGTGCATAAGACTTAGTAGCACTTTTTTTTAATGTTAGAGTAGTTCTTATACAGAGCTTTCAGGCTTTGAAAGCTTCTGGCTCTTGAGGAGTCTTACAGGGACACCCACCTGGCAGGCAGTGCAGGTGACTGACTCATAGTCAAATTACTGTCCTAAGCTGCTCAGGTCCCACAGCTGAATAACATACTGCATTTGGGCTTTTGCTTGGGGTTTAATGTTTTTGATAAGAGTATAACATGGCCCAGTGGCTGTAATTAGAAATTGCCTGCCTACATAAAGTAGGTATCATTTTGTATTTGTGAAAAGAGATGGATGCTGGACCAGACTAGAAATGGAGTGTATCAGGAACAGCTGTATTGGGTGGAAAAGAAACGTTTATCAATTAACAAAGATGGCATGCAATATCTACCAGAAGCCACAAAAAATGTCAGGAAGGAGCAGGAAAACATGGCAAGTAGGGGTTGTGCATCCTCCTAAAATTCTTCTACTTTCCAGTGAATTTTCTTAGCTTTGATTTCTAAGCCAGGTGCAATTTGCTTGTATTCTTTAGTGGTCTCCTATTCCTAGAAAAATTCTTTAGCTTTTATATATGAGAGGAGGGGTTTGACTGAATTATCATTGAGATCCTTTTGGCTTCTGGAATCTGTGAATTTGAGTTTCCATAACTTTATTTCATGGGCTTTGTGGAAAATATGACTGCCTGATTTACTTTTAACTTATTAATGATACTTGCAAATTTCCTTTAAAACAATGAGTATACTTAAAACTTGTGCTTCAGGGTTTTAGATAATTCCTTTTTTTCCTATGCATGAATGGCCAAATAATGTGAAGTGGCTGAAATCTTTCTTGGAAGCAAGGTTACCTTTCTAATAACAGTGCGGGAGCCAGACAGATGACTAGATTTGGGAAAATTAAAATTGGCAAGGTTCTTTTAGCTTTTGATCTTCCACTATGGCATGCTGCATGAATCACTTTTCCTACTCTGTTTCTTTCCACCACGGGGCTGTTGCCCTGAGCGTCCTTTGGTCTCTCCTTTTCTTTTGTGGTAGAGTTGTTTAATCTGCCAAAAAACTGAGAAGTCTGAGAACTTTCAAATAGGTAGTTATCTTTAGATGACATATGCAGAAGTTGGTGGTGATGAATCTCATAGCCTGTTTTGTCTTTGAAGAATGCAGATCCATTGTAGCACAGCATAACAAATAACATTTGGTTTCTTTTTAAAAACCAACCAACCAACCAACCTAAAGTCAGGTTTATCACGTGGGACTGAAGCACTTATAAGACCACCTTCCAAACTCCGGTGACTTTATAGTAGAAGGAAGTATTGTATTGATGAAGAAAAGTTTATGTCGCTTAATATATTTGGGTATCTTCACCTGTTACTCGTATAAAAAATTATTTTACATCTAAAATATTAATGGGTTTATAAATATAATTTTTAAATAATTGTTCCATTATTAACTATATTGGCTTTTTAGGCAGTTACATGTAGAAGAGTCAGGCCTTTGTTTTATGACTGATGGGCTCAAGTCCTAAGTGGTTGAGTCTTTCTTCTGTTTGGGATTTCTTGGGTTTCAAGGGGACATCTTGGTTATGGAGTTGTGGCAGCACCTCTGTAATCTACAGCCAGATTCCTGCAGCCCACGCTTTCTGCATAGGAATTGTTACATCTTTCCTTTGTAACTACTGCGTGCCCTTATTTTCTTAAAGGCATCTTTATAGTTACAATAGGCAATTTTTGAAAAGTTCAGCTAATTATAAGCAGCCACTTTTCCCTGGAGTAGATGCATTTAAAAGTTACCATCTGTTTACTCGTGTATTGTGTGCATCATGTTTTCCAGCAAGCATTAATCGCAGTGGGTAGCTCTGAGGGCAGAACTGTTGCACTAAGATAAACATTTGAGAGTCTGTTTTAATGCCCAAAGCCTCTTAGTTTTTTTAGGCCAAATTATCTTACATCCTCTGTCCAGTATTTCTGGGCATGCTACAGTTAAATGCTACTTTCTGAATTCAAATTCTGTGTTGTGGTTTTGTTGATGAGTTTAAAGAGAGGTAATCTCACAATTAAGGCCCCAATTTAGATGACAAGATTAAGATAGTACTTCTACTTGCTTATAGCTGACACTTAAAGAAAATGCTAGTTGTATTATACTTACAATATTACTTAATACTTTTTGTTATAAGTCAGTGTAAATATAATAATACTGCTGCAAAAGGAGGATGTTTTGTTACATCAGTGTGCTTTTGCTAACCAGAATGTATGATTTCAAGTAATTTACATTTTTAGTTTTCTGAAAAAAAATATTTTTACAAATTCTGTTTTCTGTAAGCTGTAAATAATTATAAGCAAACATAGGAAAAAAAAAAAAGTATTGTGTACTGTACAATTACTCTAGAAAAGACGAGTAGAACTTTCTGAAGAGCAAAGTGTCTTGTTTTTTGCATTGATACCAGTCAGGAAACATAACTTGTGGTTTTCTAATGTTGGCTCTATTTGGAGGGGATATAGATGAAAATATCAGAAAAGCAGAAACTCTTCTGTTTCAGCTGTTAGTCAGTGCAATGCCATTAGTGTACGTAATCAAGGGAGGTCAGAGGTTGTTGGTAGTTTTTTTTTCTTCCGAATATCTCCTTAAAAGCCAGGTAGTGAGAGCTGGAAAGGAAGAGCTGTCGGCTCGTCAAATATCCCGGCGATCACTTGGCTGTCACAGTATATGGAAGTTACATAAGGTGCATAAGCACGTTACATAAGGGCTCCCTGGTGCTCGGAGTCACTGGCTGTTCTTCCAAAACCAGCCACCACTCGCCTGAAGCCAGCAGAGAAACAGAGAGCACGCTTCAGAAATGTGCATCGAAATTATTTCTACGCTAGTAGCAGCAGTTTTGCAGGAGGTGTACATACGACTATATTCAGCAGAAATAGAGTGACATGGAAGAACAACAAAATCAGATAAGAAAAGAACTGAATTTTATTTTGACAAAGTGAATATCAGTTTAAAAGAGCAGCTTAGATACCTTGTATTGCAGAGGTATATACTTTTAAATATATTTTTCAATATATATTTTCAATACTGTTTGAAATGGTCAGGAGGTTTTAGGCCCAGACGGAGGGACTTGTTATTCACATACAGGCCAGTTAAGCATTTCTTTGCTTTTAATTTGGAAAAGAGAACTGCAGCTCAGCTTTTGTTAGCTTTTTTGATATTGCTAGTAAAATCTTCTAAAGATTTAACTGGACTTCTCTTGCAAAAAGAAGTATAGATATTTCTCTAGAGGGGGAAAAAAAAAACTAAGGTGGGAAAAATCTGCAGAGGCCTTTTTAATTCATCATGGTTTAAGAGCAAGATCAAAAGGTGTTTAATAATGAACCTTTTCCACTTGGAGAAGCACATTTTAATGGTAGCAGTAAGAGCATGACTCTCACTCTTTGGTCAGATAGCAGTAGCACCTTCTTCACAATGTGCCTGATTTAATTTATATTACGAGTTAAATGGTTGAAATCACTGTATCCAGTAACTCTAACAAGTAAAACAGATGATAGCTCTACAAGGTGTTCTCTTCTCCTTAAGTTATTGGAAAGGTTTGATTCAGACGTGCAAGGAGTGCTCTCTTTCATCTCTTGGCCTCTCCTCAAAATGTCTTTCAAAGGTGGGTGAGATTCAGTTCACAACCTTCTTGTCCATGAAACAAAGCACAAAATTTTATGGAGCCTGACTTGGTAAGTGAAATGCAGACAATTCTGCCCGTTGGCAGTCTCATGTTAACCACTAGCTTCCTGTGAAAAGCACTTTCTGCTGGGTCAGCCTGTTGGCTGGTCCTGCAGCAAGCACGGCTTTCCATTACCTCTGTGACGGAACATTTGGCCATAGCAAAGCAGCCCATTTTCCTGCATTAGTGCCACAAAACTTACGGGTTGTCACCTTGCTGTTGTTAGGATCTCATTTACTCGTTTGTGACTCCTTTTTTGATTTGCTAGGGTGGTGCAAACTGAGTGTTTTCCTTGAGGAAAATACACAAATCTGTTCTGACTTCCTGTGTCTAGGAAGATTGCCCCATGAAACCAGCCTGCAGCCCCTGTTCTGCCTAAATATAACATTTCATGCACGCCTCCAGTGCACGTGATAACTGATGGCTAGTCACTAAGAGAGGGGTCTCTGTGGACAGTTAAAGAAGAATAATTATTTACCTGTTGTAATAAGTAATGGGTTGTTTTTCAAGGTGTGTAGTCTAAGTTCATCTTACAATGCACCCAAATTCTTAAACTTCAGAGTTTAAGGTCTTGCTGGTTCCTTATTGATACAGAAATGGGGAGCTGGGACTCAAGGACAGCCATATCACATTATGGGTGTCAAGTGTATCAACAGCAAAATCCATGCAATATAAGTTAAAGAACCAGGTAAAGGAAAATATTGTGTCCTTGGTACTCAGTTTGTGGGTAAATAAGGGCCAAACAAGTTAAGTCCATGTTCTAGTTCTGTCCAATCTGCAGCCAGACTTACCTTTATCTGACAAAAAGAGTCCCTGACTATTAAATGTAATATATGGAGACTGTTTGGTTTAAAAATGGTCTCCTATTCATGCCCTAATCTGCCAATTTTTGTACCAATTTTTCTTCTTATTCTGTCCAGTGTGCTTTATTCTGAAAGGATGTTTGTCTTTATTCATTGTGTGCGTAGACTCTATTGATATTTTCAGTTTTGCATTCCTTTGTTTTACTTAATGTTTATGACCTCCATGGGAAAAGACATTGTTAGGCTGTAACACAGTGGGTTTCATGACCCTGGTGTAATAAATGTACTCTTTGCCTCGTTGCAGTTCACCCTGAGCTCTAATCGGTTGTTAGGAATTTTTGAAGTCCCTATAGAGCAAGTGTTTTGAAAACATCCATTTATTTGCCACTATGAGTGGTCCACAGCTCTACATGCAGTGACAATGGAATTAATCCAGGGAAAGAAACGGTCTGAAAAAAAGTCATTTAAGTACCCATGCTAGCCTTGCTCCATCCACTAGGCAGTTTGTTTATATTGATTTTATTAGGAAACAAACAAAGAACTGTGGAATAAAAGAATCTGTTCTGAATTGCACTGTTCACTCATCACAATATTCAATATTTCAATAAAACGTTCGGGCCTCTCAGCTAGATTAAATTGTATTTACTTTACGCTCATTATACACACATTTTGGTTGTAGCTCTCAAAATACTCCCTTCTCAAGGCCTTCATTTCAATGAGAGCAGAATGTTCTGATGTGGAAAGAAAGCCTCCTGAAAACAAAATTGAGTGTTCAAACCTGAAATTCAAAGTGGAGGGAGGTGGAGGAGTGACAGGAACGGTAGCTGCAAATGGCATGCTTCTAAGACGTGCCTTCATTTGATTTTTAATTTTGCATTGATACCAAAATCAAGCAATTTCAGTGTCTTCCCAGTAGAAAAATTAACGAGCAATTCCTGCCATCATCTGCTGAAGTGTTAACTCTGAATTTTTTCGTTTTTGTTTGAAGTGCATCTTTATTTTTCTCATGTGCTGACTCCTCTCTGTGTGCATGTCCTTGCACACCTGCATGCGCATATAGCTGTGTCCATAACCTTATGCTCTTTATTACTGTTTTGTTTTTTTTTTTTGTAATTCTGACTTAACCTGTCAGTAACAATTTTGATAGTAATTGTGATACTGAATCATTCTGCAGCTGTTTTATTCAAATACTATTTAAAATTTCAGGCTTTCTTTAATATTTGTGAGTTGGTTTTTGTTTTGCTCCCCCCTTTGGGTATATATACAGCCTATGGTCTTGGTACTGCAAAGGTTTATGTGGAAACACAGCTTTATCTGCATGGGCTGTTCTGCCTCTTGTAAAATAACCTTCACTTGCATGTGGCTCTGAGACAGAAGTTCTGCAGTTTGACTAGAAAGGCTAGGCTGGTCATGTGAAATTTTTTTATTATATTTGGATAGATTAAGCCCTGGAATATTGTTACAGAGTCTGGTTTAATTTCAGTGGCTGAGAGTAGAGAATGCAGTTGTAAGAGGGCCAAGCCAGTGTCTTGTGTTTTCTTTCTATTTTTTTATTTTTTTTACAGCTGAATGGAAACCACAGTTTCTGAAGCCTGGATGGATGATGAATGCTATGTGGTTGTGCTTTGTCACTATTAAAAGGGAAAAGAAAAATAACTTTACAGAAACATTGTGAATCTGTAAACCGTGTGAGGCAGTCCAATCTTATTTTCCAAACATGTCTCCAAAATAATAAGAGCATCATTGCACAAATGCAACGAGCTTGATACTTGTACTGCTTTGAGAAGATGCATGCTACTGGATTAAAATTCTTGCACTTTTGTATGGGAAAGTTGTTAGCTGCTTTGGCTGTTGGACAAAGAACAGCATTTCTGTACCATCTAAGGACAATCCTAATGCCTGCTGTATCCACGTGCAGATATTTGCCATACACCCTAATTTGTTGAGGTCAGCGGGTCGTTATACAATTCAGGAGCCTCTTGCTTGTGAAGAAGAAAAATTATTTTAACAGTGTAAAAGCGTTGTAACTACTTGGAAATATTTGCATAGCACTAGCATTTTGATACCGTGGCTAATATAATTAAAAGTAAACAGAAGTACAGTCTCTAGTGAAAGCAAAAATCCTCAGTGCTGTATCTGCACAGAATATCATATAGGCATACCGGTAGAATTTGCTTTAGATATGCTAGTCTCTCCTGCTACTTGAAAAAGAAAAGTAGAAAAGGTTTCATCTGAAAGATAATTCAAAGTTAGGTTCCTGTTCTGAATTACAAGCCATCTATGCTGGCACCTACCCCCCTCTCTGTTAACTGTACACGGAGAATCTAGAGACGAGTCTCCCTTAGGGTAAAGTATGAGTATCTGCACGGAGAGATGTTTGCTAAGAGCTTGGTCCATAATATAAATCCTGCTTGAAAATGAAAGCCTTTACATTTTGAGCAAATAAAGGACGAAATGAGATCTGTCATAATTTAATTAAGGGTGAATAATGGGGCGTATTAACACAAGGCTGAATTTAAGCTTCAGAAAACGTGAGTATCATCCCTATCAAAGGTCCTGCTTTATGGTGTCTGCTTGTGTCTTTCATTAAGCTGTATTTAAACAATGTGGCCTGACTGAAATAACTGACTGGAATGTCTCTTCAGGCAGTACTCCTCGTTTTTTTTGCATGCACTTTATCTAAACAAACACACACACAAACTGTATGCATTAAAATAGATCATAGTGTTTTTTGTTTTTTGTTTTTTTTTTTTTTTTTTTTTTTTTTCTTATCCTGTTTGTTTTATTTAGAAATATCTTGGTTCAGTTTACAGAATGCTAGGACCAGAATTTTTTGTATCCACGTATTTGCTTGTTTATGCCTAAGATCTTTTCATTTTCACTTTTGGGTTTGCTTCTTCTATTATCATAAACACCTTACACAGAAGGGAAGTAAGCAAGTGAATTTCATGCGGAGGAGCACACGAGAATGATGGAGTTTGACAAAGAGCAGTGGGGAAAAAAATACAGGTACACTCTTGTCAGAAGAACAAACTGGCAAAATAGATAACAGCTATTACAAGCAAACTCCTTCAGCTCTAATCTTAAGAACTTTTGTACCCATGGCAGGTATAAAATTAGCAATTGGGATTTTGTCTTCAAATTGACTGAATCCCCTTAAATGAACAGGGTAGAGAGCAGGCTTTGTTTCCAAGGCAACAATCGGCTGTCATCCTAAGGACAAGAAAGGTGCTTAAGTGACAAGGTTGGCTTCGGAGAACATCTTACTAAATGTAGATTTTTGCATTCATTCAAAGTACCTGGAGCTACAGAACTTTCCTGATGTGCTGTATAACTCTCAATACATCTTTGCTCGGTCACGAGAAGAACTCACTCCTACAAAGTACGTACCCTACCCAACACCATATTCTAAATATGTTGCAGTTCGTGCTGCGTGTCTAATTTCTCACTGTGACTACTACAGAAGACAAGTGGTGATATCTATAGCTAGGATTATCTAACACTTATTACATTAAAGTACAGTATTAGAGCAAAAATTAGGCTTTGGAGGGTGTGGAGAAAAAATAACAGGTATTTCAACACATCTAATCACCGTTCGTTCTAATGAACAGCTCTCAGTTGCCCCAGAAGATATGATCATGATGACTCACTAATGCCTGATCAGGGTTTTATGCAATGTCCTTTATACATCAGAAGTGATTTTTTTTATTTTTTTTTTTCCCTGTGTACTTTACAGATGTTCACGGAGAGCTATTCATACCTGTGTGATGACATGAGAGAACAGTGATTTCTGAGAGAAAAGCATGCTAGCAAAGAAGCAAAGATAGCATTTCCTTGGTAAAGGGGTGAGAAGAGTTAGCTTCTCCATGCCATAATGGAGCAAGTGGATGAGGAGGACTTGATTACAAAAATTCTGAAAGTCAGAAGTTAGTTTTACGCAAAGGAATAGTAAGCCAGAGAGAAAGATTGTAAAATCGAAGAGGCAAACTGGAAAGATTATTTTAACAATGACATTTGTGTTTTTCCCTTCCTTTCCCATCCCTTCCCACGCCTTCCCTTCGTTTTATAAGAGAAGGGGGGATGAATGCAGGCATAAAGACTCAGAAAAGATTCAGCTGATGGGGGGACAAAGCAATATGTTATTGGGACAGGTTGCAAGTTTGTGAACGATTCTTTGCTCTTTATTTAGACATTTTATTTCATGAATGTGCACATTAAAATTCTTAACACGTTTTGGAGGTTGTCTAGCTTGTTTGTAAAGTGAATGGTAGATTTGGAAAATAATGATCTTGAGGCAGTTGAATTGGGAAGAAGTGGTTTACTAAATAATGTAAGTACTTCTGCAAATCCTTTGAGACAGATTTTTCAAATTACAGTTTCTAATTCCATGGAAATATTAACTTGAAATTGTAACCTATTTAATTCTCTTTATGCAGAAAAGGTTGGTTTGTTTGGGAGGTTTATTAATCAGCAGATATACATCTCCGAGAGCTATCATTGTAATAATTTTGAAAGCCTCAATTGTTTTCTAAAATACAGGTATTAAAACCTGTGTAGCGTTCCCATTGAGCCTAAAGAAATGCACAAATCTGTTTCACTTCATTACTTTTTACAAGTTGAGAAGCACAAAAGTCTTCAGCTGCAATGAGCCTAACTCCATTAGATTCAAGAGCCTTGTCCTCCCAGGAGATCTAACCCACAGTTGCTTTTTTTTTTTTTTTTTTTTTTTTTTTTTTTTTTTCTGTGATGTTTTTAAAGACCTAACACTTAGACAGTCTTAATTATCAAAACCAAAATGGGGACTGAAGGCTTGTAATGGGATACAGTCATTTTAAAGTGAGGCACAAGTGAGAAATAGTAAACCGAAGGGAACTTGCCAAACCACAGTTCTGCCCCTTGTGCTCTGGATTCTTATTTAGAGTTGCAGTCTGATCTTATTTTTATTCCTACCTCCATCTGTGATAAGTTAGATGATAGTGAGTGAGGCTGCTTTACCTACATTTGTTTTTATTTTTGCTGTTTCATGGCTAAGCAAATCCCTTCTGTTTAGAGCCTGACTGTTGCTCCTTGATTTACATGCTGTTTGCTATTCAGGATACACAGTTCCTTCTAGAGTACAGTCGATACTTAAGCAATGTAAATTAAGACTCACCTCATTTGCAAATAAATGGTAGTTCTCCATAACTTGGATCTTCAGAATTGTAATTGTACTCACCAATTTTTGTTTCTGTGGTGACGCCCTGACGTATTCTGAGTTCTGAAGGTAGGGATTTTGCAGAAATAACATACAAGAATGAAATCAAAAACCCAACTAAGATTTTCAGAAATGGTCTAGCAGATTAAGTGTCTGACTTCCACTGTATGTCACTGAAAATTAGGTGTGGCCTTTGGAAATTATTGAGGAGTTCACCTTTCATTTCAAGGCTGCTTTAAAAATTGCATATAATAACTTTATTTTCCCCTGTTCTTTAGATTTTTCACTTTACAAATTTAGTGTTTTACTCGTTGCATGATATCTTAAACGTTTCTGAACGGTAGTTAGCAATACTTACTAAATAATATACCATCTCTTTATAAGAATGTACTAGAGATTAGGAGAGGAGGCCTTCTGTATTCAGCCAGGAGCCTCTTATTGTTGCATCGAGTAATCTAGTGGTCAGATACAAAACAAAATCAATTATATTTGTTATCTTTAATCTTGAATAATTTAGATCAGACTGGTTAACACTGGTTTTCAGGTGTATCTCTTCCGCGGCAGTCGATGCAATCCGGGTATTACTCATATCTGCAAAGAACTGGCAAGATATTCACTTAATATAGTAAGTGAAGTACTATGTCTTCAATGTTGCCAGAACAACAACTGCGGAGAAGAACTTATTATAGTGGTCTCAGAAGAGACAATGCATGCTTTTGCATTCCTAAAGCTAGCTGAATAGATCTTTTATGCTAGAATTGTTTGTAAGTGCATTCTCACTACAAATCTTCTTTTATTACAAATTTCTTCTATTTTGTAAGTCATACAGTGTGATTGTTTGTACTATAAGGAAATCAGTAAACAAAATACTGAACTACTTTAATCCTGGGAGGCTAAATTCCATAGTAATTTAGATTGTGATGAAGCAGCTAGATGTTTAATATACTCCTCTGAAATGTTCTGTAAAAGCTGCTTGTCTCCAGTGAGCTGTCTGGCGCTCATCAGGTACTGCATTTGCTGAAAAAAATAAATGGTTTGAATAGGAAGATGCATAATTATTTATTGAGGTTTGCCATCACTTGAATTTACTATCTATGTGAAACATGAAATGCATTAAAAAAAAAAAAGACAATGCTCACTTCTGTGGCAGTCTTTCTGCTATGCATATACTATACTGTAAATAATTCTTGTAGCTTTTTATGCTTTTACATGTTTTCAGAAATTTCAAAGTTGTATAGTAAAAAGGTTTACAATAGCTTCTAAATATAAATAAGCTTAAAAATAAATCCTGCAAAACCGCAGCGATCCATTTAATAAAATACTCATTTTTGTAAATGCACCGAAAAGAGTGGGTGAAAATAGTGTGACACATCATGTGGGCTTAATCTATTTCGTATAAATTTGCTGTGAAAGCTCTAGTTCAATATAGATAATGTGCAATCTGTTCTAAACATCCAGTTGTACAATAAGGGTAATTTGTGGGAGACAGTTATGGATCTCAAGAGCCCTTTCATCATTCGGAGTATTGAATTAATCTCCTCCTAAATGCTCATTCAGAAGGTGCCAGAAGACTGCTCTGTTTGGTTGCCATGGCAGATATTATTCTCCTGGCTCCTTGGAGAGCTAAATTTCTATAAACTGTGAGTGTTCTCAAGTTTATCAAAGCAGTGAGCTGTAGTTACTCTGATTTCTGTTGTTGCTGTTGACAGTTTCCTTCTGTCATATGCTTGCTTTAATTTTTTTAATGTTCTAAACTTTTTTTTTTTTTTTTACCTTGCTTGCTCTCCGATAGAGCAATAACTTTTGTTTAGAGACAAAAAGGGAGAAAACTTATTTTGCATATAGCCTCACAGTCCAATAAATCAGATAAAGCTAAAAAGAAATCTGAAAATTCAATACCTGTGTGCTGAGAGACTAGTGAAAATAACAGAGCTCTCCGATAAACGCAGGTTATAACCAGGGAAGGGAATGAAAGGATTTTTCTCAAGTGTGCATGGGGGCAGATATTGTGAAGGCGATTGGCCCGATTTCTTATACAATAAACTTCAGCTTCATGTACTCGTGTTACCACAGTCTGCTTTAGCAGAGCTAATGAAGCCCAATTTCCTCAGGATTTATGTTCTGTCTTTCCTGAGCCTACGTACAGCTGTGCATACAGCTTGATTAAACACCTGGCAGCCGCTTACTGCCTAGCAGAAGGGGTTGTGTTACAATTGTGCTCTCAATGACAGGGTGCTGATTTGGATTTCCCTTCCTCCCAAGTAACTAACTTTCAAAAATGAGGTCAAAAAAGGTATTTAATATCCTTCAGGCTTCTGCAAATTGATAACTTTTGCTGAAATTGGCTGCTAGCTGGAAAGTTACTTCATGGTCTCGCCATGGCCCCTGCCCTTTAAACACCTGAGCCAGGTAACTTTGGGGAGACAAACTGTCACCGTGAAAGCTGCGTCTTTTAGGACACAGTTGGCCACGACTGAAATTCAGACTCTATCTTGAGGTTTAAAGAATTACTTAATGTTTATTCTGTAGTAATGCATCCTGTCAATGCAAGTGCATCTTTGTGTCGTGTTGTTTGCTTGTCCAGATGGATGCACATGTGCTTGAAGTTCTTGGGCTCAATACCTTTTTTTTCTTTTTGATGTTTGGTTTCTCAAGATAATTATACTCAATATAAGCCTGTCACGAAGGAGACTGACTGGATAGCAAGTGATCACAATTTGCAAAGAGCTACCTGTCGGTACTTACCCAGGTACACACATCAGTGTTCATTACAGTGTCACCCTCAGAAAATTCTGCAGTCCTGACATCTGAAAAGTAACCTTAGTGTTTGCTGCTGTGTTACCACACTCTTCAGCTTAAGAAACATCCAGAAGCAAAGCTGTTTGTGGCAGTCCTGCTGAAAGACTTGAATCTAACTCCTAATCAACTGTGAATGTGGGGGAGGAGACTGCTTCGAGTCAGTGGCAATGTGAATGATTGTATGGATGGGCATCAAAGGGAGAAAAACATTAATAATTAGAGTGTCAGAAATGTTTTGTCAGAATGCAGATTTACCATCTACCTTCTTCAAAGCCTGTTTTAGTCTAGCACGAGGGGACAGGGCATCTACAAGCTCTAAGGGGGCTGGATGAGCTAAAAAGTATTCGTGCTGTGCTTCTTGTTATGAATATGCATCCTCAGTGCAAAACTGCATAACGATAGCTGGTATTAGTCCTCCTGGAAGGTGGGATTTGTTGTGTGCACAATGTTAAGAAAATATTAAAAACAAACCTGAGGGGAAGGCAAATATTTAGAACTCAAGAGTAGGATGATGCATCATAATGCACTCAAAATGGATCTATAAAATACGTTCATTACGGTTGCATTTCCTCTTTAAATCAGATTTGTTCCTGGAACAGGACTGGGGAGATGCCATTCTGAACAGAACCTACACGTAGTTCAGACTGCCAGCAAATCTGTCGTAGGCCATCTCATTGAAACAACAGCTGAACTATTGAGTGATGGAAGTGTGAAGTGATTAAACAAAGACAAATGAATAAAAGAAGGTTAGAGTGGCACTAATACGAGATTATTTCAGTGTGAAGCAAAAGAGGAAGTACGTTAACTGGATCAAATGTTGCGTGTCCATGAAGGATATTTTTTAATATGAACGTCTATAAATGTCAGCGTACAAATAACTGCATGTCCTTTTTCTCATTGTCCTGTAGTGCATCATGAATGCAGTATTTCTGCTGGATTTCAGGTCTCATGCTTCTGTAGAAAAGCAGGAAGACATTTGGGTAGTGCAGGAGGCTCTTTGTTCAGAGAAAGATGGCTGTGGTCAAAGAGCATGTCAGTGTTTAATTAGTACACAGCATCCTTATCAGTTAGCACAGAGAATATTTTAGATTCTTATTGCCTAGTGTGTGGTTAATTCAATGTATGCTGTGCTGTACAAGCAGCAGTAAACATATTTTCCCAATCTGAAAGTGGCCATTTTTGATTATCCATACAGAGGAAAGGATGTTCTCTTTTAAACAGATTATAAAGCACTAAAACATATTCTGAGGTGCTTTAGACAGTAGACATCAATGGAGTTCCCTTAACTTTCTCTTCCTGAAACATGTGTCAAACTGAAGTGTTTGATGTTTTATTTTTGTCAAATCAATGCACCGGTCTGCTGGGAAATTTTTAAAATCATGAGGTGTGCTATAGTTTTCTACGGATGGGCATATATCTGCATCATTGCTTGCAGTATCAGACTCGATACTGTTCTATTAAGGAAGCAGTATTATGTTGCTGTTCTGTGTTTACTTTGTTAGGTAAGAGACTGAAGTCTTCAGCACTTAGAGAAAAAATTTGTGGAAAAACAAATTCATTTATGTGAACAGAAAGTGTCATACCATTATATAAATAACTGGATGCTTACACAGAAGAGTGTGTCCTTCTGCATGTACCTCTCAGCCTTGTTTCTCTCTTCTGTGCAATTACGTGAACTACAGATAGCATGGCATGTCGTGAGAGGTAGCTGATATGCAAAAGGGAGCCCTGCTCGGAGCAGGGCTTTTGGTGAGATAACGTCTGTGTGTTTCTGGGAGGCAGGCTGTCGGGAAGGTTCAATGGTACTGCTAGTCTCTGCATACCAAAGCATGCTTTTTGAGATGCCAGCTCACATAAAATGGCTTAGAGAAGCCAGGAGGAAACTACCTGACAAAAGAAATACAGACTCTTTGTAAAGCTTTATTGTATTTTAAAGTTTCAGTAAAATGCATTAAAATTTAATGGAAGAGCAGGACTGGAAATGAATAGAATGTTTTATAAGTTCAGGTAATACGTGATATTTTTCTGTTTGTTTCTATTGACAGCAAGCAAACTTGAGAAATTGTTTCAAAGCATTATGCTCCTCTGTAGTTTGCTAGGTCATTCAACCACTAATAGGTGTAACGTGCACTGTTCGTGGCTATATTTCCTATGAAACAGATTGGGAAAGAAAGATTTGCTTTCCTAACGAGCATTCGGAGAATCTAAAATTTAGAGTTTAGTTTAGTTGCCCTGTTTTTCATCTCAGTTATAGGCTCTCCCTTTTTTTTTTTTTTTTAAGATTGCTTTAATTCTTGAGCCTCTGTTAGAACTGGATAACTGGATACAGAGT
Source organism: Netta rufina (assembly GCF_964035555.1). Taxonomy (NCBI): domain Eukaryota; kingdom Metazoa; phylum Chordata; class Aves; order Anseriformes; family Anatidae; genus Netta; species Netta rufina. The sequence continues at coordinate 44,136,696 of NC_140124.1, forward strand.
CTGTGAAATTTTGTTTTAAATTGTTTTTAGCATTGTCGTAAGGTGATGTGTTTTTTGTTTGTTTTTGTTTGTTTAAGATAGAGCACTCCCGGTTATATATAAATGAAAGGAGAGGTAAATTTGCTAAATAGATGAGCTTCTTGCAGCTCCTTGTCTTTCCTGTTTTTTTTTTTTCCTGATAGATGCCATCAAATTAATCAGCCTGTCTCTTGAAAAAGGCTTGGTCCCCTTAGCTGACATTTGATAACTAGCAGTGAGGTGAAATCTTAATGAAATAAAAGATAGATGGGTTTGGGTTGATGGAAGAAGTACTATTGAGCAAAGCTAGAATATAGCTGATCTGCCAAGTTGAGAAATTGTGGGTAACTTATGCTCACATGCGGTAAGAAGACACCTTTCTTCTGCAAGTGGGGCACGCCCAGAGTTTCCCTTACTTGTTTTTGTCTTGGTGATGTTGAAATTATCAGACCAAACCATTAATTAGTTCATACACTTTCTTCTCTGGGAGCGATCATTCCTGTTGTTTCCAAGAGATGTGTAAGAAACTGAGGCGAACACAGTTAAAACTTTGGAATAACCATTGATGGGAGCAATTGCTTACTTTCTGTATCAATTAGTAAGAATTAGGCTTATCTCATCAATCAGGAGAATTTGCATACTTGGTTCCAAAACAAGATGACCTTTAATGCCTCTGTGAAGGCTCCTGTTTGTCACATAGAAATCTCACACAAGAGCATTCATAGAGATACATAATTATGAGTTGGATTTTCTTGTCTTTCCCCTTTTTTCACTGATGAGCAGAAATCAAGAAGAGATTCACTCCTTCAGTAACATAAGCCAAAGACTTCTTTTTAGTGGAACTTCTGCAGGTTCCTTGAGAGAACGTTTAGTTAAGGTGTTGTTTGTATTGTTCTTCCAGCATTGTGCTTATTCCCATGTCACAGAAAAGTTCAGTGCAAAGTCAAGAAGCTAGTTCAGTAGACGGCAGTTTCAGTGGGATACATTTCTTTTATCAAAAGTTGATAAGGCTGCATCAGTCCACATGCTTGAGTGCCTGGGGTACTTACCAAAGAGGTTTTATCCTGTTCGGTTACGCAGACAGTCAGAACCACTGCTAAAAAATACCCTTTAACCTGGAGTTAAAGATGCACAAGAAGAATGAGGAGTATGGAGCAGTTAGCGTGGGATGTATGAAGGGAAGTTGTGATGTTGGCAGCATCCCTATTTCTCTTTTCTGTTAACTCAGAGGCTTCCAAAGGAGGAGTCTTGTCATCTGCATAGATAGCGTTAATTGTCCGTACGTGGGACAGGAGAAGGCCTGAGCTGCTGCTGCTTTTATGGGCCAAAGGTGGTTTCTGCATTCTTGAGAAGAGTACAAGCACAAACTAGTAGAAAAGAACAGAAAAACTGGAAAATGCAGGTTTTGTTCTTGTATGCCTTCTACCTACAGTCTTGCAGCTAGAGAAGGACAAGGAACAATCATCATACGTAAATCTGGCAATTTTTCTGCTGCTCTCTTACAGTTTGCTGTTAGGAAACTCATACAGAATACCTGAATTGTTTTTTTCAGTAATAAAGAAGAGCTTATTTTTACTCCTAGCAAGAAAAGAAAAATACTAGGTTTTGAGGTATTAGGTTAGTGACCCAGTGGGTATACTGGTACATTAAAAAAGGCAAAATTTGCAATAAAATTACCAGAGTAAAAGTTGTTATTGAGTTGGGAAGACAATAATAGAAAACCAACAGCCTGTTATTGAGCTCTGTAGCTGTCTCCCTGTAAATAAGATTGAAAACACAAATTATGCTCCCCCAAAAATTAAAAACATGACTCAAATTAGATTTTAAATCACCATCTACCTCCAAAACGTCTCATATTTTTTTTTCTATTTCTCTTATTCTCCCAAATCTAATCTCTCTTTTCTGACAGGCTGTGACACATAATATTCTAATATCTTGTGACAAGGACAGTACAGACAGAGACTGAAGTTGCTTACTCAATAATCTTAGGCTATTCCTTAAAAAGGGAACACTACCACAGGTGTTGGAAATGGAAGCAAAAAGAAATCTAAGTATACACAGAAATTACAGAGAGATTTATACTACTGAAAGGTAACTAGCCTGTAGTTGCAATGCAATTATATCAATGTGGCATTGATTTCTAGTGTAGTGTTTCAATAAGAATAGAAAGTCCTGAGGTGAGATCAGAAGGGAAATGTTGTTTGCGACCATGGCTGTCCTTAAAAATTGTTCGCATTGCCCCACAGGTTGTCTGTCCTGCCCAAAGTTACTTCTGTTTAAAGAGACTTTGGGTCATTTTGTATATACCAGGCCTATGCCGAATTTCTTTGTGTGCTAAGTCTTCAATTTTATTTGTCATTTTTTACTGGATGTCTCCCTTTTAATTTATCAATAATGAGTACATCTCCCTTCAGCTCAAACCCCTACACTCAGCTTCTAATATTGAAAAGATTTGACAGTTCATTTTCTCCCATGCATTTTGTTTTATAAATTTCATTTTGTGCAGTCATGCCTGCCTGAGTAAGGAATTATGTGAGTTTTGAGACTCTTAACCACTTGTTCCTCTAACACAAGCCTGAGTGGACTGCCTGTGGAAGGGTTGCTGTAGAAAGTTGTGCAAGAATTCAGACTTAGCCCTTTTTATTCACATTGTAAGTATCAATAAAACAATTCAAAAGGTAAATGTCAATAAAACAGTGGCATGAGTTCAAATGATGTGCAAATAGTTGCAAAAAAAATCAGGTTGTACAGTTACATGCGATATTATGGGTAGAAAAAATGGACTATTCCAGAAAAATTTGCAAATTAATTTTCCTTTAGTCTGGAAAAAAGATTGTTAGCAGGTTTGTTTCCAAATTTCCTTGAGTGTCAGAGCACTAAAAATAAAAGGCCATGTTTTCCTCTGGGATAAGCTTAATTTTATAACTTCCCATTTCTCAGTTTTGTGTTGAGTGTTTGTTTTTTTTTGTTTGTTTATTACTGGTGAGTAAGGAGAGAAGCAGAATAACCCTTTCCATATATGATAAGTTCCCTTTTTCTGGCAGTTTTTCTCCTTGCTCAGCCTAGTTGTATGTATTTTTTGAAACTATTAGTAATATTTTTTAAATTTTGTTTTTGTCTAAATTAATATTGCTGAGAACATTGTATTTAATATCCCATTAATTTTGTTGAGAACGCCCTTTTGCATATAAACATTTTACTGGAACTGCTCATAGTTGTGGACCTAGCATTGTTAAAGTCTTCTTTATTTGCTTCTATCTTTGCAAGTATGCTTTCTCCTCTTTTCCTTGTAGTATGTGTTGATGTGTACATATAGACAGGAAAAAAGGAAATGAGATCTGTGTGTGCAGATGCTGTCGAATTCCTTTTTCTTTTAATGGATATCCTCTTTTCTTTTGATATGGTCCCTTAAACCAGTAATAATTACTGTTATTTCCTATTAATAAGGAAAATGATGTGCTCTGTGGTGTGTGAGAGGTGTATGCTATAGATTCTTGAACAAATCTTTCACTGCAATTGTGAATTATTATTTTTTTTTTTAGGAAAGGATGCAACTGGCTGCCATGCATTTTGCAGTTCTGTTGATCCTGTATGGAATACAGAATTTTCACTCTGTTTGTACCAAAAAGGAAACATAAGCACACGAGCACTGACATATCAAGCTCAAAGTGCAGAAAATGGATTTCTCCGCCTTGTTAGTATTTTGTAATTATTTGTCCTGTCCCAGCTTGCTTTTTTGATTTGCCCTGAAGGATCTGTGGAAATGCGTGCTCACCACCCATCTTACACTATCACATAAATTCACAGCGAATTAACTAAGTGACTCAGTGGATAATATTAACTCACTTCAGTGATGCAAAAATCATATGATGCCTTAAACATTTGTTTAGAGTCCTTTGACAGCACTTACTGGAGTGTTTTCAAAATCTGATTTGTTTGACAGATGTAGCAACCTATTTTATACAGGTCATCTTATAAAATTTATAAGACAGAGTACATATTCTGACAAGTGGTAATGTTGTGCAGCGTTTCTATAGCAATAGGACACACTTGTAATGTATTACAACTAATGTGGTGAAGAGACATTATTCTAGATATTTGTGGTTGCATGCTAGAGAATATATTTGTTGTTGCGACAGGTCGAAATTGAGAAATAAGCATGTGATGGGACTGGTAACCCAGGATACCCATTAAAGCACTTTACAATGTATAAGAAACATTTCCAAGCAAAGCCTCGAGGTCAGATAGAATTAAATTAGTGTGGCAATTGAAGATGAATCACAATAGTTAATCCCTTGGTGCATGCTGAAGCTGGCACCATTTGCTCTGATTTCCTCTGAAGCAAAAGCAGGTCGCTCTAGAGCAGAGGCTGGACTCAAGCACTGCGTATCTGCCCACCACATCCATTTCTTGGCTTTGTTTCATCTCGTGGCTTTATCCAGCCCCTCGGCACAGCAAAGTGGGGATGTGCTCACTTGTTCCTCCTCTCCTTCCCACTGCTCCTCAAAAGCAGGGTGGGAGCAACAGGAGGAGGCAGTTCTGCCTGCAAGCTTGGCCCTTACCTGCCGCAGGATTTAGATGCAGACGTGAGCAATTCTCAGTTGAAAGAAGTAAAAACCAAAGGAAGAGGGTGCAATTAGGACAGCAGAAAAGGACAGGGAATCAGCAAGGGATATAGTGCTATATCCCTTAAATCCCTATAAATCAGCATATCTGCAGATCATTGTTTATCTTCCTGTTACAAAGCTGCTTAAATGCCCAAACTCTTCAACCTGGAAGTAGTAGCTATCATATATCTTTAATTTCCTATATCTCTTTATTGCAGAATAATTTCATAAATCCTTGCTTACAGATAAAGCGATTACTAACAGAAAGGCACAAATTTTGTTAGGGTCTCTAATAACTATACCAACAGCTCTGAAAAAGGGGCCTATGGAGAGAGTATCTAGGGCATTGCAGTACTGCACATAGGCACACTGAGGTAACTCACAGGGGAACACAGTTGTTGTAGTGAAAACTGCAAGCTTCTCCAGCAGAGCACTGCATCGCTTCTGAACAGAAAGGTCACCAACCTGTAGCAAACAGGCTTCCTTCCCACTGCTTTGGTGAAGAAAAAAAAAAAAAAAAAAAAAGGAAAAGGGGTTTGCCCACTCATAACTTAAGAAGTGTAAGACTTGAAATTCTGAAGTAAATGAGAACTCTATCTTTTGCTAGGTTGTTTAAAATTGCTAGAGGTTAGCGAAGTCATTTTATAAATATTGTGCTATCTGTAATTTAGGACCATGTCAGCTGTTGTAGCTTAGGTTATTTGAAAGAAATGCAGAGTTATATATTACCAAACCAACATATTTTACTTCATTTTCAAACTGTCTGCAAGCTATTTCAGAGCTTATTCTGACTCTCACACACGCTTGCCAGGCAATCTAATGCAATTCTCTGCGAGTAATGGTTCATAACCAATTGTGCATCTTAAATGAAAATGGAAAGGTTGGCAAGCCATGTGTGTCCTGTGTGCATGTGTTTGTGTCTGCATATGGGCTGTGAGATGAAGGGTTTCTCTAGGCCAGGCCCCAGAGTGGCAATAAGCAGGTGCCTAGGGTAGAGTGAAGCGCAGGGCAAATGTTTTTATTTCCCTGTAATATTTTCTGGTCCTCTGCCTGTGCTCAGTTCAAGAATTTCCTGAGCCAGATCAAGCCATAAACCTACCATAACAAATTCAAGTATTGACCTTATCTGGGTACGTGTATGGACTTATCTGGACAGATAGGTATTGGCATAAATATATTTTTTTAAACCAAAGTCAGTGCCTATAACTGATCAATACTTATGCTTAGCTCGGTGTTTAATTAATGGAAAACAAGTTGCCTCTTTCTCCTTGTTTCCAAGGGATGGGTTGATTGGCAGACAAGGCACTTGCCTCATCGCAAGTATCTTTGGTGACAAAATTCATTGTGTCAGTTGTGCTATTCTGAAAGTACTGGCAGAGGGACCTTTGATACACTCTAAATTTGTAGAACTGATTTCCTCATAGTAATAATAAAGCTATTGTAATTAGCAATTGGTTTCCAGCTTAACATTGACAATTTTTTACTGGGCTGTGCATAGATAATAGCAGAGATCCTGCAAGAAGAAAGCTTGTCTTTGAAGAGAAATACAAGAATGAAAATGCTGCTGGAAATGATACGGGCAGGACAAGAAGCTAGGGCAAGGAGGAAAAACAAATTGGGTGACCTGGGAGATCTGTTCCCTTCCTGATCTTGGAAGAGACCTTATCTAGCTCTTAGGCAGAACTGAGAGCAGTCCTTCTTCACCAAATAATTTAAATACTGAATAGTTTCTTTAAACTCACTTTTCATGCTGTTATGGCAGATAAACTGAAAGGCAAATTCCTTCTTCAAAAAGAACGCCTTAAAAAAAAATGATTGCTTTTGCTACATATCTACCCAGCACTTGGTGTGAAAACTGTATTTCTAAACACATGGTTTATAATTCAAGTATATTTTAATGTTTTGTGTTTATACTGCTGAGTTGTTCGTTTTCTCTAATATCATCTGACATGGGTCTCAGGCTGAAGTTTGCTGCCTGTTGCAGGAGAGATGGAAATTTTATACTTCTGGCATTTTGCTTTGTGTATGGCAGCACAATAGAGCACAGCCATGTGTCCTCCATATTACCTGCTTTTTATATCAAATTTGTCATAGAAATTTCCCAAACCAGTGCTGTAAGTTGGGGTGGAGTCCAATCTAGATTACTTAAGTAATTCCCTGTGTAGAGAAGCAAACTTTGTTGTTGTTATTGCTCTTTTTTTTGGAAACTGAGTAGAGCTGTATACTGATACAGAAATTTACACATTTGGAAATAAATGTGGGCCCAGGTAGCCACCTGGGCAGGCTTGGGATAGGGACAGGCGTGCCCCTGTGCTCTCTGGGCCAGCTGCCGCTCCAGAGGGTGCACAGGGCCCCAGTGCTTTGGTGCCTCCCTGTTGGGCTTTGTGTGACTGGGTTGAAATGTTTGCCATACCCGTGGTCAGAAAGCAGTGGGGTTATAGAGTATTCTTTGCCTTTTTCCTTAGTTTGGGGCATAATTCATTGGGAGAGACTTTGAGACTTTTCACACAACCTATTCCTTGCTGCAGCGAGGATTACAGAGGCGTGTTAGTGCTCTTAATTTCTCCCGTGTTCTCTTTTGTGACATTAAATAGTTTAACTTTGTGCCTTTTGCCTCTGGTACAACAGAACTTGTTAAAGGCTGTTGGCAAAACTTGTGTGGGTTTTGGCTGCGTACCACCGGAATAGATGTTATGTGGAGTCCTCTGGGCCAAGCCCTTACTATGAGGTTTTATGCACCAGAGGGAGGCTTGTGTCTATAACCCAGCAGGTCCTTTCCAGTCTTCAGTCCCCAGAATGGAAGCACAGAGCTCACGTAGCTTTGGTCTGAAATTTATATTCTCTCGGCAAGCGGTGTAGTCCCAGCACCATCTGCAAACTTGCTCGCTGGAGCAGAAGCAGGGCCTGCAGGGTGCAGGCCACCATCACCTCTGCCGCCGGCCTTCCTGCAGACCCTGGGTTCACCGTGAGGCACGGCCAGCACAAAGCACGTCACGTATGAGGTAAATGAGGCTATGCTGAGCAGGCTGCTGCTGCTGCAGCTAGCAGAAAGCTAACTGAGCTGTCTGCAATAGCATTTCGGTCTCAGGCATGCCCACGGGTCAGGGCTTCATGCACGGAGGCCTCGGTGAACTCTGCTGTCAGCAGGTGAGTCGGTGCTCGGGGCATCCATCCAGCTCAGCAGGTGAGATGGGCAGGCAGGGGGAATGGTTCGCTTCACCTATTTTCTCCATTGTAACTAGCAACTGCAAACCGGTAATTAATGCTATCTAAAAGTCCCGAGAAACCCAATTTTATCATAGCTCACTGCTGTAATCCAAACATTGTTGGCACGCTATTAGCCCCGTGACAAACCTCGCCCTTAAGCTGTGGTGAAATCAGTTTGACACAGGTCACAACATTAATGAAATGTATGACTGACGGGCACGCTTCTCCAGTGACCGTGCAGGCCATCCCTCTGCACTGAGACACAATCAAGGTCACGTCGCTTTGGATGTTTTTGCATCATTGCTTTCTCAGCTGGTCAATAGTTTGACTCCAAAATCTATTGACTGGCAGCTTACTGGGTGAGAGGGGTAACTGCATACCCTAAAGAAGAAGAGAGCACTTGCTGGGGTGTTATCGTGCTGTGGGTACGTTCAGAGCACGTGCTCTTGGGCGTTTAGTCATAGTGGTTAGCGTTGTATATTTCTTTCACTTTCCAACTGCATAATCAGAAATGGTGAAAGAAGTGAATTTTAAAAAGTATGAATTAAGATAAAAATAATTCAGGTGTTCTGAGGGTTGGAAGAATTCTTAAGATATACTTTTGAGGACGCATTAGATAGTATCATAGTATTTTCTTCTACTACTATGTCTACATTTTTGTACTACCTACTGAACTAAGATTCAGCAAAGGGTGACTAATGCAATAAGAATATTGTAATGAGGATTAATTAATACTTTGCAATTTAAATCAGAGACAAATATGAAGTAGATCAGAAAAAAATCTTGGAAAAATCTACTACAAATGGGGTTGCTTTGTCTGCTATGGCTCACAGTGCTATTAATCACACAATACTCCAAAGCACATACTATGTGAATCTGCACATTTTCCCTGACTCTGCACTTATTAATTTTGCAAACTTGCTTCATTAACAGTAGCTTTTTGTACTTGGTATTCTGTTGTGAAATAGGCATGCGTAAAAGGGAAGAAGAGAATTATTTTTGGCTCTTTGCTACTACCTGCCATTTGTCATAGCAGATTGCCACTCAAGATCTCTGGAGTGCAGACATACCCCTCTGTCATGAATCCTGTGGGAACAGCATGAAAATCTCTCAGCCTGGAAGGGACCTTGGGAGGCCTCAGGGCAGGGTTGGTGCTGAGTTGAGACCATGTGCTAGACCTCGTGCAGTCAATCAGTATCATTCATACATGGGGGCAAAGCCCGACACAGTATTCCAGATGCAGTTTAGAGGAGAATGGTATTTGCAGTGGTCAGCAACTTTTTGGTCCTCAGAGAGGATTTACAGGGTCCTTCTCATGAGAGCCACACAGCTCAGCATTTGTTTCTTTGCCTGTTAATCTTCCATTTAAAATTCTTCCACCTCCTTATCAAAAATCTGCATTTTGGTTGGTTAATGTGTATGCATTTTGTTGTTTTCACTAATTTGGAGCATCGCAGGGCCCTTGGTCTTGGCTCTGCTAAATAAGAAAGTTGTCAGATTGTTCCTAGAAGTCTCAAAGAACAAATCTTTCAAAATATTACCTAACCAGGGGGGAATTGTATTCTGGAAATCTTTCAAGAAGACATCAGGGTTGTACTGGGTGAGTTGCTCAGAATAAGCATTCAGTGTTATATTGCAGCTATATGGTGTAACACAGAAGTCCTGAGACTTATACACGGGAATTTCTATGCTATACTAGTGCAGAGGTGTTTTCTGCTACTCTAAACAAGCATCAGTTGTCATCTCCAGTTATGGCAATTGTACCTTAAGAAGTCACTGAAAAACGTGTCTGATTCAGAAATGAGGCACACAAGGTACCCAAACCTGATGTCCTTAAGCTCTGTTCCCTGCAGAGTGTCAAATGCCACATGCATAAACCTTGAGGGAAGGTCCATGGTTCTAGGTAAGTAGTTACCACATCCTTTCACTGTTATACTCAGCAATAACAAATTTCCACTATATGAGATTTTATACTTCCACACAGAGTAAAATACTACACATGGAAGAGTCGAACTGAGTTTTAAAGTAGGTGTTAATTTGCCTTTTCTATAATTGACTGGCACTTATATATTAATGTTGATAATGATCTTGCAGTTGTCATGAAACAGCTCAAGGCCCAAGAAACTGTCTTTGTTATGACTTTGTACTGTTAGGAAAGAATAATAAGAAAACGTGATGGATGTAAAATAAAATTATAATTTGATAAAATGAGAAAGATATCCTGTAGCACCACGCTTTCTTTAAGCAGTAAACTGCTGGTGAGCCATTCCACATGGTGAATACAGGCAAAGCAGAAGATGGAGTTGCTGATTTGATACATCTGCCTTTAGGTCTTCTTGCATTGAACTATAGGGCTACTTGTGTCTGTTCATATATACAAATGTGTATGTTGAGTATGCATATGGAAAAGCACCATACTGGTGAGTCATTAAATACTGGTTTTGTTAATTTTTATTTTTTAAGTTTTCCTTGAGTTTTGGTTGAATTTTCTGGTTTTTGTTTCCATACCCTGCAGAATAATTAAGAGTAGTTAGGAGATGGCTTGCCATGACCAAGCAGTACTCAAATGCAAGAAATCAACATTAAACAGCAATAAGGAATGTGAAGAATGTCAGCCTTCTGATAAACCTTTTTTTTGTCTGTTATTTTATATAAATGTGTGTGAAATGAGCACTGATAATGGAAGTGCAGGCTTATCTGTACCGTCCTCTAGCGTGGAAAGCGGAAAGAAGGTCACAGATGTATTTGTGAGATAGGGCTTGTGAAACGACACGTTGTGGCTTCGGATGTGCCCAGCACAGCCCTGCGAGGTGGGAAGCGCTGCGTACCGGGGCGTGCTGCCTGCAGGGTCTGCACGTAGGTGTTGGAAATGAAGGTGGGTTCCCGTAATGAGGATTGCTTCTGCCCAACATTTCCAGTGAGGCTGTGGCTGGAACAAAACGCAAGCACTGCCACTGCTGAAGCCCTTGGCATCTCGAGTGCTGTGGCTTTACGAGATGTCTAAAGTGTCTTTGTGCATTTCTGTTAGTTTGCAGCTGGTTCTTGCACATAGCAGTAGTGTTCGTGGCACTAAGCCACACAGTGAGGCTTCTGTAGACCCTCTAATGGGAGAGTGACCATCGCTGTTGTTGATCTACAACCAGGATTCTGTGCATTAAAATTTATTTAGTGTTTCTGGTTGTAAACACACCAAGAAAGTAGCCTGACCTACAGGCTTGGTGTGCAACTGTGGGAAAGTATCTGCTCTGTTTTGTTAACGTATTTTCAGAAAATTTAATGTTGAAATGTGGTGAAATCTAATTAATCGGTAAAGCCTATTTGTGAACCTGCATTGAAGAGCTTTTGCTGTTTCTACTAAAAGTACTGCTTAATTATGTTACGCATCCTGTATGGAAAAAAAAAGAAAATTAAACCTAATTTAAACTTAATGAAATGGAAATAGCAAAGCTATTGGATTACAGCAGATAAATATTTTGAGCGATTCCGAACAGCAGAATGTTAGAATAAGCTACACCATAGCCCCCTACACACACAAATAAAGTAATATTAGTTTAAAGGTACTCCCAAATTATTGCATCTGTGCATGCACAGGCTGCTAAGAGTTTTGCTTAAAGCAGGGCACGAAGTTATTGCGGTTGCACCCGAGGGAGTCGTGTTGGTAGGTGCTGTGTGGCCAGCCCTCGTGCATCAGCTGCCTGCTCTGCAAGAGGAAAGCACGAACCTTTTGTGAGTCCATCTCAGCTGGTGGTAAAGGAGGAGTTGTTCCCTGAGCTAACTCATTCCTGAGCTGCACAGCTGCAGGTGGTGGGGGTAGGCTTTGGATACTGCTCACCTGACGGGTGTTTTTTGGTGTCATTTCATATCCAGTAGGTTTAAACAATAGATGTAGAAGCTTTAAATTCCTCTTGCAATACCCTTAAAATAATACATACAGCTTAGAAAGGAATGTTTTTTTGACAGAGAAGTTGTAACTCGGTCCCACAGGCTTGTCAAAGAGCCTGTTGGGGCTATTGGGAGAAAGGTGACCATATTAAAAAAAAAAAAAAAAAAGTGCCTGGTGAGTTCCCTGTCCACTATCAGAAAAAAACATGCTCCCTTTCCTGGATGTCGTCCTAGAAAAATATTTTCCCAGCAAAAGAAAAAGGAGCGTTTCTTTTCACAGTGAAAGAGAAGAAAATTAAAAAATTCTTCAGCCTGAGCTTGGCAGAGAGTGCCATTGTCTCGCCGTGCCACCCCGCCTCGTTGCCAGAGTGGTAGCTCTGAGGGAGCCCGGTGCTGCCAGGTATTGTGAAACGGGTCCTGGCATCGTGGCAGTGATTAAAGAAGAGATGAAATCGGCAGCTTTGGGGGCTCTCGCTTTGCTTGTGATTCATTTCCTGAAATATGGGAGCGATTGCACTTGGCCTGCTTTGGTCCGGGCTGTTTGTGCCATGGCAGCGTGTGAAGCTATTTTAGGAGCTTTTCTGCTCACTGAAGAATCTGGGAAATTTGTTTGTTCATCACGTGGATCTAAAATGTGCAAGCTGAAGATTACCCTGGTAATAAAAGAATACCAGCATAAGATTAGTTCAGTTAAAACGAGGAGAGCCTTCAGAAATAAATGGCTGTAGTCCCACTTGCACAGGATCTTTGGACAGATTATCACCTAGTCCTCATTAATACTCATGTGCTGCTTGTTTTTTTTCCCAGAATTTGTTGAACTGCGCGGAGAGTAAAAGTTGCAGTTTTCTGCATTACTCATCAATCCCCATGCAAGTCGAACAGCACTCAGAAATTAAGAAATCGTTTCCAAAAGAAGTGAATTAGGTTTGAACTGAGTGAGGTGGTTGTGTCCTGCATCTCCCTGATGTTTTCACATCAGGGATAGAAGGCACTGTAATAATTAAAGGTGCTGTAGTTTTACACAGAGATTTATTCAAAGAAGTGAGCCCGGTCGCAGAGGAGAAATCTGTATTCCTGCATTTAGCCGTGGTTTTTTTCTGCCCTGTTGCCATGGAGAAGCATATAAATATTTGTATCACAAACTAATTTTGCTTCTCTTATAGGTGGCATGGAAATGCAGATAAAAATGGTAAAGAACAGTAATTGCAGGTGGTTTTATCATGCAGAGCAGTGTTTTGGAATGGGTTCGAGCACGGACCCGCAGCAAGCGAAAGTTAGAAGGTGATGTGTTGAAATCTGACATCTGTATGCTTTGGGGTAGAAATTGAGTGAAAGCATCCATTGTATTTGCATTTTCCCCCCTTTTCCAATTTTTTGGATAGTGTTATTAGGTGTTTGTCTTTCTGCTAGCCTGTTTACTAAGCCATTCATATAAAATCAAATACAAGAATGAAAGAAAGAACTTTATTTCTGAAGCGTGTGTCCCTTGCACCAGTGGGTGAAGGACACCGCTGCTCAGGAGACAGAAGCTGCATAAAATCATTTACCCATACGATCACTGCACGTTTTTGTGTGTTTTTTCATTCCTGCCTGCCAAAGCTCCTAGAAGAAGGCCGTGGTCTTGGACACCAGCCTAGGGACTCTGGATTGCAGCAGTGCTGTGCTTCTCCTTGTCTTCGCTCCTCACCTTGTCCTTGGGGTCGGTCCCTGTCTGGTCTCCTCCCTTTGACTTTATCTGACTATTGCCTCAGTCTTTCCCTTGGGGGAATTAAAGCCTCTGCAACTATTTCTTAGCATACCAGGTGGTTTCCAGCCATTGAAAGACCTTTAGCTGATAACCAGTGACGTCTGAGTGCCTTCTCTGGCAGGGTTTCAGCTCAGCTCTTCTTGCCCCTGCAAATCCTGCGTTGTGAAACCTCCTCCTTAACACGAAGCTTCAAAGAGCACCTTTGGTTTCTCTGCTCGGCAGATATTTTCGATACCTGGAACTGTTACTCTGGCTTCTCGTAGAGATCTCTCTGGTGACGTCCCAAGATAATGAAAACAAAACCAGTTAACAACAGGGCTGGAAACAACGCGTATCACCAGAGCAGTCCTCTGCTCCTTTCTTGTACCACAGGATGTTTTCAGGCAATTCAGCAGCAAAAAGCTGGGCAATACAGAAAAAACGAACAGCACTTAGAGCTGAACGTTCTTGCAGTGGGAAATTGGAGGCAGTGTTGTGTCAGTAGTTCATTGACCTTTTAAGATCCCTTAGGAAGTTAAATATTTAAGGCTAAATGACTACTATGATTGTTGTAAAAAAAAATTATTTTTACAATATTCAAGATTTCACAGTGAACATTTTACATCGGTAAGGAATGTAGCTTACAAATGTGCGCACCGCGTGGCCAGTAGATAGATTAGCCCACTGATGAAAGAATATCTGCTGTAACAAGGGATAATTAACATTTTTAATTTCCTTTTGTGTCTGAGATTGTCGCAGCCCTTCATTGCGATGAACGCTTTGCTCATCTGAAGTCATCTTAAGGAACTATCCTGTATTAAAACAATCAAAATAAAAAAAATAACTGACAAAATAAAATAAAATCTGTGATTCCAGGGTAAGTTTTTGTAATTCCAGCTTGGTAGATTTCTTCCTAGAAGTAGGATATCAGTGGTCTGCTAGTCTACCCGTGCCTGGTGCCGTTGTTGCGGTAGCAGCCAGCGCTGCATACGGCGAGGGGACGCGATCATCGGCTACCCTGTGCTCAGGCATAACCAGGACAGGACTCGGGGGGCTGCAGAGCAGAGGTGGCAGTGCCAGCTTGTAGAGTTTCATGAGCATGGTTATTGCCTAGACTGGCAGAGAAGGGTTTCAGTACAACAGTAATGTCCCCTGGCTTTTCATTTTGTTGTTCTTAAAGCAATTCCCCCTGGCCAGGAGGAGAAGTTTTTTTCTGTATCTGTTGGGCTCATTAATTTCAGCGTGAGGAGTTGTTATTCATCACGAAAAGAATTAATTAACACACAAATTGCATTATCATTTGCTGAATTTTTTGATGGGAAAAGCAATGCCTTTGTTAAAACTATTGTTTATCAAAGTCACGCGTGACAGACTCACGTTTTTATTTTTATTTACCAAAGCTCAAATTATTTTTTTTTGTATAGCTTCATTATCTGGTTGTCTTCAGAACTGTCCTGCTTTCAAATTCCACCGTTTTGTTTAATTCATCCTGCTACCACTCCATTTAATGTGCTTTTTTTTTTTTTTTTCTTTCTTACTTCTCTCACAGCAAATGAAACTTGCGGCTGAGTCACTGAAGGAGTAAACACGAAGAAACGAAGATGACTGCAGCAGTCACATGGACGTGTGGGCACGTCGCGAGCATTTGTTTGTGATGATCACAGTGTGCACTCTACCATATATTCAGTAGGTGGCACCTGCTTGTGTGATACGCGGTAAATATTCGCTGCTTGATGCTGTAAAAAAAAAAAGGTAATTTATCCTATTCTCCTTGTTCCTTACGTACAAGGGTTTGTGAAGCTAACACTAAATAAAGCACTCCAGCTTATGCAAGGTCTGGCTGAAATCTGCCAGACTCACCATACTTGAAGTGATTGAAAACAGATCTGGTGAATAAGCATCCAAAAGCGAACTAGAGTTTTCAACTGTAACTTTGTAAAAGAAAACAGAAGTATAAAGGTAGGCTGGTGCTGTCCCTTGGGCTTACTGCCCCTTTCCTTCCTTTATTATGATAGCTAAACCTCTCCTTTTTTCAAAGACTGCTTATTAGCTATTTTTTGCACATAGCAAATTAATTTAAATGTTTTATACACTACATAATGAAATACACGATTATTCCTTATAGGACCTGAGAAATACTAGAACATAAATATGATAAGGTATGCTTTATACAGTCCTGCGTGCTCGTTACCTAAGTAAACCTGACTTAAAGTCTTCTCAAAAGCTGGGTAAAAAGCATTCAGTAGGATACAGATTGCTGATCAGTGATTTATGAAGATGAAGTGGCAGATAATTGTATATTTATTTATTGATTTACATTAGCTTTTGGTGTCACTACCTTGGGCCTTGAACTATGGCATTGTATTAATGGGTCTTCTGGTTAAATGAACTAACAGAGCAATTAAACTTGATACACTAGTACTCATATATGTAGCGAATAGCTCTTTTTTTCCCTTGTGTTCCACAAAAAAAGGTAATTTTCCTAATATTTCATTGTTTTCTGGCAGTAATAGGACCAAAATCCCCCCAGCCTCTGACAGTTTATGTTCTCCAGCTGTGACCTTCATCTGTGGTAGATGTAACTTAACTTTATATGATACTTGCTGGAATGGTGTGTGGAAAAATCTGTCACTACAATTAAGGTATTTGCCTGCTTGGCACATTTCAGATTTCTGCCACAGGGCCCCCACAGAAGAACAATACAACTAAGCCAAAATAATGTATTTTGTCTGGAGTTTGAAATTAGCATTTATCAAAATCTGCAAGTGTGACCCAGTAAGAAATGGCTCGATTCCCTTGGGAAGAGGAGCAGAAACGTGCTACAGCTGCTGTCTCCCTGTACTTGCTTCTCCTACCATGCAGCCCCCACGCTGCTGCTATTTCGGGGCGAGCTCTGGGGCTGCTGCTCTTTCACAGCCTGTGCCTGAAGCTGTAGCAGGGCTGTGGCAGCACATAGGGAAGCTCTGCCCCGGGCAGCCAGCAGGGATCTCTGAGGGGTGCACAGCTCCCCATAGCACTGTAGAGATCCCCAAAAAGATGTATTTTGAGGAGGGGATGAGCATATTCTCTGGGAAAGCTCCCTGGCTTTGCAGTTTGTTGCCCACTTTAATCTCAAGTAGCTCACATTTGTTAAAGTTATACTCTCGCTGCCTAGTCGGTGTGTTTGAGCATGTTCAGGAGAAGAATCTGTGGGATGGGTTCCTGCTGGAATATATCCTGGTGGGTTTGTGGCAGCTGTTTTGAGGGGATTCTGCTAGGACTGCATAATTTCTGTTAATTTGTGCTGGTTTAGGAGTGTGAAGTGGGCACGTTTTTGCTGGTAGCGACTGTATCAGGTATCTGGAACAACTTTCCAAGATGGGTTGGAAAAGGAATCAAGTCGTGTCTCAACTGTAATCACGTGAAAAAAAAAAAAAAAAAGTAATGACTTGTGCAAACTGACCTCGTGGCTGTCTGTGTGGCCGGTTCATTCTTCCCGTTTCCTGCAGACTCGTAGGAAAATCTGCAGTAAGGTTTAGTACCTGGTGATGTAAGGGACATTGAGCTGTTGCCCTTGCCTTGGGGAAATCCCTTCACTTCAGCTTAGTTTCCGTATCTACAAATGGAGATAATGGTGTGCCTCAGGTGGATCCTGCACCTAAAGCTAGGAAGCGGGGAGGAATTATGACCTTCCATAGTGTGCAGCGTAGTTCTCCTGTTTTAGCATCACAGCTACTCTACAAACATGGTAGAGCATTTCTGTCTTAAAGAACAAACACTTAAGTTTGAGTAATATTACCTGTATAATGCAAAGTTATCTTTTGTCACCAAGCTGAAATTTAGCTCCTCTTTTTCTGCCCGGTGCATTTTGTCCTTTTACTGGGGATGTGCTGTGTTTCAGCCTGTTCAATACAGTTTTGTTTTGTTCTTTTTTCCCATTCACGATGCCATGTTCTCATTTCTCATGTGAAAGGAAAAATGTTTCTGTCTGCGCTTCTGACTGTGTCCGTGTTATTTTCCTTCTCTGTGCTGGAGATGCATTTTTAAAAAAAAAAAAAAAAAAAAAGTGGAGAAAATGGTAGGGATGAAAATTGCTGACAAAAATCTGCTGTCAAATGAAAATACGGGAAAGAATAAATAAGAGATTCACCAGTGACTGCCGTTTGCAAGCTGTGTAATCTGTTTCTCTGTCCCTAGTCTGGGTAGCTGCATGTCCAAGGCAGGGGAAAAGGGGAATGCGCGCTGAGGTTCCTCACTTGCAGGCCTTGAAGACCTCCTTGCAGGCCTCCTGACTCGGAGAACGTCTCTCTCTGCGCCCCGCTGCTTGATATAAAACACGTCTGTCAGCAGAGGCGTGATGAGGGTGATCCCAGGCAGGGTGCGAGGCCTGTCAGCCCTTCCTCTGAGCTCCCAGGTCTTCAGCTGAGCCTCGCCCAGGCCTCGGGCTCTCAAGCTGAGTGTGTGTAGAGAGGAAAACAGATCCGTCTCTCCTCACCTCCTCCAGCCCCACATTTCTCAAGAGGGAGTACCGAGAGGGAAGAAAGGGGAAGATGTTACACAAGGGCTCGCTGAAATTAACTGCTAGGGAGGGCTGACATGGCATGTCTGGAGACCCTAGCGAAGTCCTTACAACAGCCCCCTGCTTTTCAAGTCCTCTAAGGTGCCAAATCTATGTGCATTTTTCCACAGGACAATTCTTCTACCACCTGGGAAAGTGAATAGGAGTGCTATGTTTTTGTTTGTTTTTCTCCTCTAGTGTAACAGGCTTCAATCTGTCACTAATTCCGGCCTCTGGACTCCTAGAAATTGGTATTTCCAATACATGCAGATAGGCCAAAGTGAGTTAACTTGTAATAAGCTGTAACAATTTCAGACTTAAAAAAGATAATCATAGTCTGTGTGTTAAGATGTCCCCAAACCCTCTTTCCCAAGAAGGGTACCCGGCCCTCCCTCAGGACAGCGCATGGTGATGACTGACGAGGGATCCCGCTGGCTCGAGCGGCAGGCAGCGGAACACGTGAGTCAGAGTTGTGCTTCCCCAAGTACGGGCACATCGAGATGTTGTTACTCAAACACTTCGTACTGAAAGCAAGTCATAATTCACAATTAGTGACAGACAGCTCGGCTCTGATTCATCCCCGTAGACTGACTTAACCATTAAACAGAGGGGCAGCAAGAGGCTGTATTTGCACCGTTCCTTGCTGATACGATCCCACCACCACCGGTTTGTATTGACCCGGTTGGATGCTCCCCAGCAAGGTAAGGTCTCAGCTACAGAGGCCTGCGGGTACATCGTCACGCAAGGAGCTGATCATAAAGCACCACAACATTAATTGCATGTAATTACACAGCCCGTTGAATGCTGTTAACCCCCGCTAACGTGTTCGACACCATGCGGCCGTACTGTCTCTGGTGAGGATTTGGGTTACAGGTGCAGTTAAGGATCAAGCTCTGAACTGCCCCAGCTCCAGGGCCCTCACCTTGAAATGCTTTTCGCTGTACCTTGAAAGTAAACAAACAAACAAACAAACAAAGTGTTAATCTGCTAGCTAGAGGTTAAGGCACAGATGTTTTCAAGCGATGACAGCGCCAGCCCATGCCTGTATTTGAGCTTAGGTATTTCAGTTGTTCTCCCAGCTCTGCACTGACACAATTTTAGCCCAAGCGTTCAGGAGCAGATGTTTTCCAGCACATGGCAGCCTAAACACTGCAATGTGGGCCTGGGCTGCACAATGTACACTGTGAAGCAGTTGCAGTAAATAAGGGGAATTAACTCCTGGCATCCTGCTACATTTGACAGTATAACGAAGCAGGAGTTTATGTTCAGAGAGCGCTACGTCTTACAGCCTGGTTGTGTGGGTTACGTGCTTTGGGTGCCAACAGCTTTGTCGTAAGGTGCTTACCTTTTGTGCCCAGCGCCAGCACGTCCTGCTGGTTAGCCCTGACATGTTCCAGTGCTGATGTTAGCAGCTGCTTTTTTACTATTACCATGTTATGTTACAGAGAACAACAGTACTGGTCAAGGTTTGGATGAAAAACACGTTCTCTGCACTGGTGAAACATCAAATCCCATACTTCGTTACAGGAAAATCAGTTTACACACCACCTCTGCCCATGTGGCAAACTGGTACACAACCGTTTGGGCTAACAGGAAAAACCTGAGACCAGTGCAGCACCTCATTTTTCCCAAGTGAGAGCAGCAGGGTGGGTGAGGTGGCCCTCCCATGACTTTATGGACGTGCACATGGCTAGGGCTGCTCCCGCTCACTTGGACAAACATGCAGCAAGGTATTTTAACTGAGATGTTGAAACCCAATGTATTGTAAACTGCAGAGCTGCCAGACATGAGGCAGAAAAGCAGCAGCTAGCTGCTATGATGTTTGCTACGATGGGAAGCTGGACAAGTTTATCGTGAATGCTCTCTAGGTGCACAGTAGCTCGTAGAGTTTACAAAAAGATTTAAAGGGCTGAATGTTTAGAAGTTCTGCCTAAGAAATAGCTACCTTAACCTTTAAGCAAAAAGCTAGTTTAGCAGATGCGAACCAAGACACCCTTTAAGCACAAATTAACAATTTTCAACTCACCTTTAAGCCCAAATTGACAATTTTTAACTATGCGAGAGAATAGTACCAGGTTAACCGAAAGTTTACAAATAAACATGCAACCACACATAAAGTTGTATTTTTTCCAAAGCAACTGTGCTCCCCTTTCTCCTATCCCCTATTTCAACGTATCATTACGCGAGGCAGGGCTCAGCTATGTTCAAGTGACCACTCAGCATCAAAACCTCCTTCCCAGCCAACGCGTCTCCGGAGGTCCGGCCTCCGGTGCACTGCACCGTGCCCACCCGGAGTAACAAACCGCACGGACATGCGAACCGTAGGCTCTGCGTCAATCAAGGTATTACTTTTATTAACTGGATTTTCCATTTCTGTCACACACCGTGAGCTTTTGTACAATGAAAAGCCAAACACTGCCGGAAGCGATAAGATCAGCTGCTATTTCGGTACCCTCGTAACACACACACACGCACACACGGATTCTTTCTTGGTGAGAAATGTTTATATTTCTGTTCATTAATTCTGCTTATTTATACTGCTACTCTTAAAATTCTGTGTCAAGATTGTCACATCTTAAATACAGATGAAGTTGCTAGAGGTACATTTTTATATATTTATATATATATACACACATACAGAAAAATACAAGACTAATTGTTTTTCCACAATATTTAATTTATACACTACTGTAACTATATGCAACTTTTAAAGACACGTTAAGGGGTACAAGAAACTTGTTTACTTGCTCTAAATAATAGTTTGGTCCAATATTATCTTACTGTAGTGGTTATTCTCGCCCTTCCTTGTACAGGACAACATAATACAACGTACACCACATGCACAATCATTCACCTATCAACAACTGGATAAAGGACACCACTCAGACTAACATTTGTACACCCAAAGGTTCAACCAACCATACACAGCTAATAAGGCTATAATACAACTATGCAGCATAAATGGTCAACACTGCTGTTCTAAAGTGAGCACCATATATATACATTTGTATATAAAAACATTGGAAACAAAATACACCTGGGGTTAGTTAAAAGGTGCCATTCCAAGGCTGTACATAATATCAGGAAAGAGTATTTACAATACTTGGAAAAAAAGCTGCAACAAATAAGTTTATTGCCAATGCCCTTTATAAACTTTTCTCCTACTTCGATGTTATGCTCACTGTCCGTGAACCACACATCTTATTTCTGGCCCTTTATAAGATCCCTGCTCAAAAAATTTCAAGCGAATATGTTCTATGGCTTCACCCACACGTCTATCCTTGCAGTTTTTGATTTATAAATATCACGCTGACTAAACTGCAACTAGCTCCTAAAACTAAAAGTAAAATGCTTATCATTTGCCTTGTTTAGGATGCAGGATGTAAAATCCCTGGCTAGGCTAGCCAGTAAGAATACCCCATGCAATTTAGACTTTTTTCTTTCTTTTTTTTTTTTTTTTTATACTAATTAAGGAGAGCTGTCATGAACTGTAGAAATTAAGACCAAGCGTAACGCAGTTCTTTGGTGCTCTACTCACTCTACAGTGGACGTGAAATGCGTCGTCTGTGACCATTCTGCAATGTGACAAGATGCTCAACAGTGTAAACTTCTCTCAGCCATCCGCTGTCTGGCCAGGGCGCTGCTACATAACACCACCAGTTTTACTAGCATTGCTCAGAAGACCCAGTGCACAGCATGAAAAAATAAAACATTCTTGCCCTTCCCAAAACTAGGAATCTGCAATATATTTCATTCTAGATAATAAAATTCCACAAGTTAATTTATCTGGTCAAAAGTATCCATTTGTACACAAATACTCTAAATCAAGACCTTGTCATGGCAATGGGAAGTCCAACAGAAAGGCAAATAGCTGTAAAATAAATACTTTGCTCTAAGCTATTTTTACGGACTTTATGAAAAAAGCATGATTACTGAGGGAAAATAACTGGCACATGTATGGGGAAACAGCAGTATTTTAAGAGTTAGACTTAATAATATGAAAAATGTAAATGGCAATAAACTTGAATCCAATTACTTAAAGGTTTTCCATCCCTTATTGCCTTTTGAAATCTCAGGGAGGCAGGGAGAGAGAGGGAGGAAGGCTTACAAGGTAAAAAACTAAAATACTAAGTGTCGTGATATACTAATAACAAAAGTAATTCATACAAATACTTTATTCTCAGCATGTAAAAACTCAGAAGTAGACTTAATAATTTACCTTTGTTATATTAAAAAAGAAGATTGTCTGCTTGTAATATTAACATATTTCTATGGGAAAAAGCTGCCTTACAAATCTACTTGCTTTTTTTTTTTTTCCTTAAAAGCAAAAACCAAAAAAACAAACCCAAACAACCAAACACAACTGCCTCTAGCAAAACAAGATCTTTTCAGTTTGATTTTTGAGCCACAACTTTATCCACGTTATAGGTTAAGACAAATAGGTGTGGGTTTAAAATCATATTTCAAGATCACTAATTTTCAGTGCATCTTTGCTTTGTACAAGCCTTGGAACATCTGAAAGCTCCCAGAAGAGTTTTCAGCATCAAAACATTATTGCTTTGGTTCTGTTTCAGACACATAGAAGTATGCCACATATCACGTATTTTAGATATCACAGAAGGTCAGAACAAGAATTAACATTTCACAAGCAAACAAAAGCTTCTCTCTCTAGGTTAAGTGCAGAACATGAAACTTCTAAGTGCTCCATTTACATTAGGATCCAGATAGTCATTTTAATTTAATCCAGATCTTCCATAGTAAAATTATAAATGTAAAAATTACACAATAAAATATTCTGGTTTGTTGAAAAAGAAAAAACGTATTGGCTAGCAGCATGCAAGGACCATGCATTGTCATACCATCAAGCAAACACAAAATTAAAGTGTAATAAATAACTGCTCAAAGCCCACTTAAAAATCTTAAGACAACAAAAGGGGGTTCGGTGACAAGGTGTTCACAGCTCTGAACAGGAAGAATGATGCTGTCAAGTAGATCGAGCTATCAAAGTCAGGCCGCCGTCAAATGACATGACAGCAGCTGGTTTGACTGGAGGTACACAGCAGGCCCTCCTTTGGGTTCCGCTGAATATTCACAGATATCGTCTTTTCACAGAGAGGTAGTTGTAGCACGTTATTTTTCAAGTTCCTGTTCTTTATCCGTTCCAACTCATTTGCCGTGTCTGACATGTGGTCAGAAAAAAACTTGAGGCTGCCCAGCGACGAAGCCGGGTTTGCGCTCCCGCTGGAGCTTATACACATTTTCCACGTGGATTTCTCCTGCACTTTTACACTGGAAAAGGACAGAGTGTTTTGAGGATCAATAATGTATTTAGTGCTGCCGTGAATCTGTGAGCCTAGGCAAAGGCTCATTAGCTTCAGGCTTTCCACCAGTTCCCCTGCACTTCGAGACGACAACTGCAGCGAGTTCCCAGACCCAGCGCACCTGCGAGTGGAACCCGAAGTGTTGTTGGTGCTGCCGCCGGAGCCGCCGGAGGGACTTCCCCCGCCTTTGTTGTTATCCCCTGGGCTCGTTTTGTCTACTCCCCCGCTCCCGTTGCTTGGTTTGCTTTGCCCGCCGCCATCTCCTTGGCTGCCTGGCGGCCCTTCGCTGCTATCCCGCCTGTGCCAGGAGTAGGTGAAGCCGCTGTCCTTGTCTAGGCGCCTCCTGCTTTCCGAGTCGTCGTCGCTCGTTTCGGAGCTGCTGCAGCTGGAGCCCCGGCCCTGGCTTTTCCTCCTGTGGTAGCGCTTGTGCACTGTGCTGGGCGAAGCAATGTTCATTTTTAACCTGCTGAGCTTTGGGGGTAAGTTCTCATCCATGTCGAACTCATCATCGGACTCGCCCTCCTCAAAGATCTGGTTGAGGACTGGCGCGCTCTTCCTTGAAGTGAGACGGTTTGTAACCGAAGGCTTGCGGCGCAGAACAACTTGAGTAGAAAGAGAAATCGGTTTCTTATCTTCTTCATCCTCCTCCTCATCTTCTTCTACTCTGAACAAGCACTTCCGGCCACTCGTAGTGGGTTTTAGGCTCACAGGTGGCACCACTGAAATTGCTGGTCCAGCTAACTCGGGGATGTCTTCTTTTTTTGCTGCGTCACCGAGGGCCTTGCTTCTGTGACCATTGAGGACATTTTCGGCCGTGCGAGCTGGAGACTGAGGAACAGTCGCGTGGGAGAGAGGCGAAGCCGTAAGGTCATCCTCCAGATCCTGGGGTACATCGATTTTCGTTGGCCAGGATTGCCTGCATAAACAAGTACAAAAGATAAAAGGAAAGTCAGATCGCGCTGAGCATGTAGGAACACGTAAGAAAATCTACGATCTATACAAGAGGAGTACAAGCACTGCCACACTGACTGGCCTGCTGAGTTACGTGTTTGTAAGGAGCAATACTGAGTTACTGAGAAGGAAACGTGCTCAAAGAATGTGCGTTCCTTTAGAAATGCTGCTATTTGAAAAGAACGTCGGAGGCAAAGTTTAGAAATTATGTTGGTTACAGTCAAATGAAATCTTTAAAGAAATTACTGTTCAGAAAATGAATTAAGCAATAGAGAGCTTTAAATAATTGCCTTTCCAACAAAATGATCTGAAGCAGGTATAGATACAGGAAGATACAAGGTGATTAATGCACAGGTTGAATAAAAGTAGTTTGCAACACTACTACAGCCTGAGGTTTTTGTTATTTTTTCCCCAGTACTCTTAATATAAAGATCAGGTTAGAACTAACACAAGCGAAGGCAGAAGAAATATGTAAGTCAAAAGAAATATTCCCCTATTTTCATTGAATTTCATTCAGACTAAGCTCTGTTCTACAAAACCACCTTTGATTTCAAACACATGAATTGCGATCAAACATTTATTTAACCTTAACTCAGCAACTGGAGTAATCCATTAGCATGAATTCAGATCTTAAATTGCTCAAGACCATGACACTTGAATAAACACAGTTCAAAACGTATGGCTGTGTACTGAGCATTAGCCTCGAATCAAAATCATCGAACATCCTGAGCTGGAAGGGACCCACAAGCATCGTGGAGTCCAACTCCTGGCTCCACACAGGACCACCCAAAAAATCAGGCCGTGTCTGAGCGCTGTCCAAACACTCCTCGAACTCCAGCAGGCTCGGTGCCATGACCACTTCCTGGGCAGCCTGTTCCAGTGCCTGACCACCCTCCACGTGAAAAACCTTTTCCTGATATCCAGCCTGAAGCTCCCCTTCTGCAGCTTCATGCCGTTCCCTCAGGTGTTAGTAATGAATGTAACAAAGAGGTGACACTCGAGAGTAAATCAGTTTTACAGTTAGCAGCTGATGTCTTTTATCTTCATTATCTAAGCCAGAATATAATGATTTATACTTTACTTTAAAACCTGAAATATACTGGAATTTTCACATCATACAGAATGAAGAACAGACTGATGGTCTTTCCTCTCTAGCTGTATTTTGAAAGCCTAGTCCGAAAGATGAGCACCTTTACACTGAATAATTAGATTTCTTCATTCAGTGTAAGCTCCACATTTCTTGTGGAGAATGAAAGTTTTTTTCTGACCACTTAAGTTATCTTTAATTTTTTTATTTTTTTTAAGTTTGCCAATCCCATGACTTTACATAACTAAAATAATCCAGTACAACGCATGAAAAGCTGTAGCAGGAGACTTCTCTTTACACGTGGTTAGCATACTACAAGACATTCCCAAGGCTCCCTCTGTAACTGCTGGATAGAAAATGATCCTGAAGTGTGAGATGCCCGTCTGCAAAAGGTACCAAAATTTTGGGGTACAAAAATCCACCACTAGGGCAAGGAGCTGCTGGTGCCCTCCCACCTATTTACCCCAGAGAGCAGCTTGGCCCTGAGGGAGACAACCCAGCTGGCACCTCTGTCCCGAGCTTTCCAGCACAAAGTGGAGCCTCAGCTTGGGGTCCTCCTAGGTTTGAGAAGTTGGCATCCTTCCTCAGGCCCCAGCTGGCTCCAGGAGTGCTGGAAACCACCAGCCTGGGTTTCTGAGGACTTGTGCTGTGGTGGGTATTTGAAACACAAACAACTGGCAGTGATTAGCAAACGGGACTTAGGTAAATGAGAAGCGTAACTGCAGAAGCGACCAAAAATGAAGAACTGAATGTTTCGAGCACGTACAGTGCTTTAAGAACACGCCGGTTTGTCAGCAAAAAGGCAGCGAGTTCTGCGGCTGTCACAATAAAGAGTAAATATAGTATCTAAGAGCGCTGCAGTTTCCAGGCAATAAACCTCCTCACTACAGTATGTGTATCACACAGCAGCCCCTGTTTGCCTCCCTGCTTTCCCCCACTGTTGTTCCCAGTAGGTCTGAGGGGAGAGCAGGCCAAAGGAAAGCTCCAGGTTGCAAGTCAGTTGCTTGTGTTGGTTTTGCTTTAAGCTCTCAAAATAAAAGGAATGCGTTCCTTGTTATCTTTTCCATGAGGTCACTCTAGATAAATCCTTTGAATTTAGAACCATCCTGAAGACAAGGAGTAGCCTGAATGCTGCCTGGGCCTATTAACAGCAAGAGTCTCTCATTTTTTGTGTATGGGCTTGTCAGGAAAAGAGAATTCGTTCTTGGGAGGCTGGCTTTAACCACTCCATTCAGTGTTACAAATTCATCTCAAGATTCAGATTCAACAGACTTATTTGTCCTAGTTCCTGATATAACTGGAGCGGCTGTTTTACTGAAACAGTGACACCGAGGCAGGAAAAAAAAAAAACAACACACAATTTAGAAGCAGACTTTGCAGTTTTAGAACCCATTTGTAACAAGAGTTCGTTTTTTATAGATTAAAGGTAGTTGTACCTTTTATCAGTTAGGCCAAGTCAAACATGGATGTGCACCAGAAGGGAACCACAGCATTTATGGCCCCTCTGTCATTCCTATTATATGACTTTACGTGTGGCATGAAAGCTGCACAAAGAAATTTTGGGATGGATGAGCCGTCTTGTCTTTTTCTCTGCCACATCAGCAATGCTGAAGGTAGGCAGCGACTCTAAACATCAGCACAAGCACTTAATATCCTCTCATTAAGAGATTAGCTGCCAGTGACTGTTACCATAGCTAATAACAGTTACCAGTAATATTTCAACAAAGCCTAAAAAGCAGCTTTTTGAAGAGATTGGAGGTTAAAAATGAATGGAAATGTCTCAGTACCACCTCCATCTTCACTGGAAAGATTGTCAAGATGGGCCAGTGAGGATTCTTCTCAACACCAGCAACTTCTGGTCATAATCTAATACTGACCCAGCAAATTAAAAACAGAGTATTTAAGAAAAATAACTGCTCAAATCCTGTCACCCCAATATCTGTGTGCGAATAAACTATTCACCTTGTGAGGTTTTTTGTTTTGTTTTTAAGCATATGCTTCTGTAACTGAAAATATGTGATGCTTTGATAATGAGTTGAACAGCAAATGGACTGGTTGAACATACCGATCACCAACTACATGGCAGAATCCCTCTCTCCCCACTTTTGCTTTACTGTCTGCCACAAGCTGGAGCTTTGAAAATTCCAGGAACCTTTACTATAAGTGTTTTTAGCAATCCTTTTGTCAAACTAAAAATTCTATGGCAATATCTTTAAATGGATGATTAAAGCAATTATTTCAATGATTTTCCTTAGATAAGAAGCACATCGAACTACATTAAAAATAAAATAACACAACCTAAGGATGTTTGCTCTAAGCTCGATTTAGGGAGCGTTCAAGCCCATTAAGACCAAAGCTAACAACTAAACCTTAACATCAAGTTCAGCATGATTTCTCATCTATTCCTAATTCCTCATCACCACATTTAGGAATTATGCAACTGATTTTTTCCAGGAATATTGCACACACTATTTTTATGAGGAACTGAAGGTCAATGAACATGCCTCTTCCTAGCAGGTGGGAAAACTTACTACCTCAAATACAGACTTCAAATTCAAATCCTTTAGTCATATCCTAAAAATGGTAAAAAATTAAAATATTGGTAGCTGATTTCCAAACAAATTCGGAAGCACACAGAGCACTCTGAACACACTTAAAAGTGGCAATGAATAAGCATGTTGCAGTTTTTCAACTAGTAGTGCTTGTGCAATTCAATAACAAACCAGCTTTAAAAAACAAAACAGAACAAACCCACCACCACCACCAAGAAAACATCCTCACCAACACAGAAAAACACAGTTAGATTCCTAAATTCTTACCTGAACTGAGCTTTGATGTTGCTAGGGCTTGCAGATCTGGTCTGAATTTCTTTCTCTTGTTTTTCTCGCAAGATCCTTTCAGCTAGTAAGAAGTAAGTAGCAGTGATGTGATTGTATTTGTTAGTTTCCAGTGCCCTAGGGAAAGTACAAAACGAAACATGAAACAAACCATACATCAGTGGCTTGCTGGAAACTGGACATGCAAGCTCACGTATCACTGTACTTCTCATAGCGGGAACAGCACCTGAAAACAGAACTGTGTGTTTTTGATGTTTTGACAAGAGTGGCTTGGTCTTACTAAAAAGTAAAGAGCCAACAAGTCTATTAATTTCACTGTGGCTGAATGGGGATATTTTTAGGTTATCATTCAAAAAAAATCTTCCTTTATTGAACACTTTAAATGATAAAATTGTATTTCATTAATGTTATGCACCAATAGTAGACTTTCTAGTAGACACTGGCACATACAACCAAAGTATTAACTTTTATGTAACTGGATGAAAAACCTAGGTTGTTTTAGGGTTGTCACATTAACTTTACAATAAAATTAAGTTCATAGGCCAGGTTAAGCATGAACAAAAAGAAAACAATTACATCCTCTTTCAACTTATGGAATATTTTAGGGTTTTGCAGGTTTTAATGTATTAGGAGAAACTATGCAGCTTCCTAGCAAGCTCACTCAGTGACAATGGCAATTTTGCAATATCCAGATAAAAGAAACAGTATTTTAAATTACAAAGTTTCAGGCATACCAGAAGAGTACTAAGGGAAAAAATGCTAGAATTTATCACCTCTAAATATGCATGAGAACAGACCTAACTAACTAGTACAGATCAGAAGCACAAGTCAAAGCATGGATTTCAGTGCAGTCAGGTTTGCTCGAGATTGCACACTACTACAGGAATCAAACACTACTCCAAAAGATTTTCTTCAAGTTTTGCCTAAGGGCAAACTGGGTCTACTTAAGTATTTCTCATCCTAGAATCCTCTTCAGAGGAGCAAGATTGTAATATTTTGTTAACTGAATGGCTTGGTATTTTAACACTGAAACACCCAGGCTCTAATGAAATCCTTTAATCAAATGCAGTGACAGATGCACAAAATAAACCATACAAGATCGAGAACTTACTCCACGATTGTATCTCTGTCTGCTATATCACCAAGAACCATGCGCTGTATTATACTGTTGTGTTCCTCCTCAGACAGATTTTTGTATGACACTAGAGGAATATTGTACTTTGTTGCTGGAGAAGGGTCGACTCCTTGGAGCCATGCGTGGTTTTCAATCTCTTCCAAAGATGCCCTTCGCTTCGGATCTCTCTGCAACATCCGTGTAATCAGACTGTGAATAAAAAATAAAGCTAAACAAAATGCACTCACGTGTTTAAACAGCAGCCACTGTAAGAGCAACATTAAGAAGAAATTTTCTACTGTCAGTCCAGAAAGATCCTTAGAAATGTCTACAGTAAACAATGGGAGGAGAACTTCTTTATTCTCAAAGACATTTCAAATATTTCTGAGCTGAAACTATTTATTGAAAACTATAAATAACATAAACACTATAGTTTTCATTTACTATGCTTAGATTCTTCCAATTATTTTTTAATAGGTTTATATGGCAACTGTGACAGATGGCCTACAGGCTGGTCTGCACAATAATAGAAATATAATTTTCTATTATTGCTGCTGTCAACAGGACTATAGAATGGCAAGATAAGTAGATATGTTTTGTTTTGAAATAGCTATCAGACACTCAATTCTTCAGAATCTGTGAAAGGACAGGGATCTGTTCTACACTTAGAGAAAAAAACACTCTCTGGGATGATGAAGTGACAAACTAATGGGTTGATATTGACTGTTTACAAGTGTGGGTAGGGAAATGCATAAATTCCAAGAATAAACAGAGAAAGAAGACATGATTAGCACTACTAGCTCGCTATATGTGAAGTTTCAGTGTATATCATGAAAAAAAAGCTTTGGGAAGGTATTTTTGGCGCTGAACAATGAACTGAACATGGATGTAACAGTTTTGATGCCAAGGTTTTGCTGGAACTTCATTGCTTCAAAACACAGAATGAAAGTTCAGCAGTTCTTACATATGGCTTTAGTTACTCCACTGACTACATTGTACCATGCAACTTCAAAACTGCAAGGCCACACAAATCACAGAGGTAATTGCAATTTTATTTTATTTTGGCATGGGAATTAAAAATGGAAGTTAATCTGAACTTCTTATAAACCTTACTGTAAAAAAAGGAATGTCACGTATATAGCGTCTGTGGTCTCTGCCTTTACCAGAAGGAAAGTTCAGGTGAGACAGGGGAGCCCATTTCCTTCAGTTTTATTAATATTGCAACAGATAGAGAACCAATTATGCACTTCATAAAACTTTTTGTTTTTAAACTACACCTGTACTAAAACACCTGTAGTAAAGTGCACCACAAATCCACCACGTGTGCCTCCTATAGGCTTGCTTATGCACCCCAGAACACCATGAATGTTTTCACACAAAGCAGTAAGTTTAGGCAGTCTGAGAGCCATTTCCCTATGAGAGCCTAACCCATCAAGCACTTTGGTAACTGGCAGTAATTGCTGATGTGCCACATATGGGGAGCAGATCTACTTGGGCCTTTAAGCAAATTAGTGTTAGCCAATATATTAAGCAAAAGGATACAAAACCCCAGTAATTTCTTGGCCCCAGCACCATATGCAGCATCTCAAGAGATTTGATAGAATTCACTAATGAGAGCTTTTAAAAGCCCTTCCTGTATTGTACTTTAAACCTATCCCTTTATGTAAACCTCCTCAAGCTGTCGAGAGCACTAATAGCAGCTTTACCATAATACCAGAAATGTCAGACACTACAAGACATGAAAACCAGCTATGGCATCATGTTATGTATTAGAGTCCTGGACCACATAGATGACAGGTGGAGAGGAATAGTCAGTATGATCAGTTGTAACATCCATTTCCTTCCACGTCGACTAACAGAATACTAGGTCCTGCTATAGACTTTTGACTGGACAGAGATGCAGCTGGGATATATATTAAAAGGACTAACGACCTCATTAACCCATCATCCTATAGAACATATCAATACTGGACCATATCAAAAAAAAAAGCTGCAGTGAACACTGCAGAAAAACATCGTATCAAAGTGAGTCATGATTCCCAAGTGGCATATGGTATTTGCAGACAGATTATTTTCCTCCCGTGATTGCCTAGAATGTTGACTTGGAGCTGCAATTTCAGTAGGAGATGTGCAAAACTTGCTGTGATATTCTCGGCTTTTGACAACTTGTATTTTGAACAGAAATCTACAGGAATCATTAACTTTGTCACCTCTGCCACAAAATTCTCCAAGCAACACCTTGTCATTTGTCCAGCAGGAATGGTGGCCAAAGCCAGTCAGTGGTGAGTAGCTTCTCTGATCATTTATAAAATGAATGACAACTGAGGGACATGAAAGAAACACTGGATAAAATCAAAATAAAGTTTCAGAAAAGTGTGGAAAAAAACCCTACTCTCAATAAGCATCATGGGATTAACCTTTAGTAAAAGCAGATGCAGGAAATAAAAAAGTTATACTGCTGCCTAAGAAGCTACTCAGTTGATGTGAAGAAATACTAACAACTAAGCAAAAGCAGTAGGCACAGTAATTATTGTGGTAAAATTGTATGGGGACTCTCAAAGATAACGAAAATCCACTCCTATGAATGCTTAAGTTCTTTAGCACTCTACTTACTCTTTACATTCTTTGGACACATGAGGTGGCACGGTGTATTTGCAGTCCATTATCATAGTCAAAGTTTCACTGTCGTTTGCTTCTTGAAATGGTGGTTGTCCACACACCAACATAAAGAGGATGACCCCCAAACTCCATATATCTGTAAATACATAATTTAAAGCAACTGTTGAGAAAGCAGACATAACTACCATCAAAACTGTGAAGTATTATTAAGATACGAATATAAATAATATGACTAAGATAAGTAACTAATTAAACCATTTATGTAAAGCTATTTTCTTACACATTAAGGGCCAATCATTAGAAGTGTGTGTTTTGGTCACTGTTTTTGTTGTTGTCGTTGTCTGTTTGCTTTTAGAAATCCATCAAGTCTTTAACAAAATTAACAGTGATCTCCATTAGACTCTTTTTTTTCCTTCCAATTCCTGCTTTTGTAAAATAAAAAAACGTTTAACAACTTCCTTGGTCCCCACTGAAATGACATATGAAAAAGAAGCACTGCTGGGCACGAAGCAAGTTGGTTTCTACTTGCTGTAAAAACTAACATTTAATTCAAATCTTTATTAAAAGTTTGCCTAGAAGAAAATATTTCAGAAGTCTCTTTGCATTCAGTACAGGAAGCTTAGATGTTGTCGCCTAAAATTTCATTAAAAAAAATCAAATCAAATCTATACTATATTTACCATGCTCTTAAACTTCAGATACAACTCCGTGCTACGGCAATTTCAGCAGCAACTTTGAGTCTTAAAGCCTAGTACTTTGTAGATCTGTACACAGGAAACCAAACAGCTGAAGGAAGATAAATAAAAAGGCAGAAAGCTCCTGAGGGAAGGGCGGCGGTGGCTGGCAGTGGTCACAGGAAGCAGAGCACACCAGCTCTGGACTGCAAGCAGCTGAAGGGTGAACCGCACTGCTGGCCACCCAACTGCATCTTGCTTTCTGGGGCCTGCCCAAAGCACTTGACGTGCATTTAAAGCCGAAGGATGGCTACAGCTTTATTTAACAACGTAAATCACGCACATGCATCCATACAACACTTATTTTGCTGGCTACAACCCATACTTCCTACGGTTTAGCTGAGAGAGAAACAGGAACGCTACCGGGTAATTTCCTCCAGAGCTCTAATTTGTACTAAAGGTAAACTCAAACAATTATTTGATTTCTGTTGCACTACTTTAGGATCTCAATCCTCAGTAGCCAAGAAGTTTTGGTGCATTATCTCTCACCACGTAACAGATAACAAAACCTAGAACATGCGAGTTTGTGCATTTCTATAAGCAGTCATCTTTTGTGCAGCAACGCCCTTCCTAGATTTTTATCTTTCTCTGAGAAACCCATGTTGTGGCACAGCCCAGCCCATCTTCCAGCTTTCTGTTCAACACTACCCCCCCCCCCCCAACTAAAACGCTTCGTGTTGCCTTTCTGCAGGAAGGATTTGAGGAGAGTCCGCAGAGCATTCGTATTTACAGACAAATTATGTTTGCTATACTAAAAGTACGCTGGCTAAATTTAAGCCGGGAGAAAAATACTGGGGAGGGAAGCGAAATAATTAAAGCACAAATTCCAAGTCAGCACATAAAAAAGTTCAAACAGAAGGAAGAATGGAATAGTCAAAAAGACCAGCTTAAAATATCACAGGAGTCCCAAGAAAAGGACAAGAATCGCAGTAAAACAACTAAATTTCCATGAAATTGCCATATATAGGAAACTCCAGCAAGCCCTGAAGTGTTTCAGCCTCGCCGAGGAGGCACTGAGCATCCCCGCGCGTGTTCTTTTAGCTGGCAGCATCCATTCAGTGTTCTGGTTTGCACACAGAGCAGTGACACAGCGTACTACACACCAGCTGTGTGGTTGGCTTTTCTTGGAGAGACACACGCTGGGAGATTTCACTTCGGAAGGATCTGTGATGACAGCTACTGCTTAAATAACTTGGGGAGAACTACAACATGTATGTACAGTCACTTCGTAAAGAAACAAAACTTTGCAGGAGCAGAATCCAACTCATCCTCTGTATGCAAAGGAAGAGCTGTAGCTTGCCCTAATGTCACATCCAGTCAGCTATCAACCTGCTGTTTGCTTTAAAAAAATAAGAGTAGTTACTGATTGTGCAGCACACGACGGAGAGCTCTGCATAATTTCTTTCATTAGTTGCTGTATCTTGCACTTCATATCCATAGGTCTTTCCAACCTGCTAATGGCGAGATGAAACATCCTACTATTTTTCATACCACTGCATGAAAAATAGATTCATCATCGTGAAATATCAATCCTGCAATGAACTGCTCCTGTGTTTCATTGCATCATGCATTTTGTGTTACTAAAAAGTCATCACGTGTATGCAGAGAAACATTTTGTTAAACTAAAAACGTGCTTAAGACCTTTTGTTTGATCTGGTCACACAATCCAAGTATTTTATGCTCCCAGTGAAGAGTACCAGGTTGGCAACCACCTCTTATTCTCACATACTACAGGCAAATTCACTATTAGACTTTTTTCTGACAAAAAGTGTGTTTTGTTAGCCTGAGAGCATAACAGGCATTTTTCTGATGCGGCCAAGTAGTACCGTGCAGAACCAATTATATGGCTTTTATTTACACCCTATTTTTACAGCTGTGGCTGAAGGTCTTCAGCCTCTTGGCATCTATGCTCATGGCTACGGAGATGACTCTGCTCACAGCATCACAGACAGTGTGGAAGTCTAAGCAGACCTGAAGCATGCTAATAATTATGAAGCGAGACTGCAATGGAACAGCGTGCCTAAATCAGTCTAATCTGTGTGTGAAAACAAGAAGAAAACCACTGGAAGACTTAACGTGTTCCCTCCCTATTTTAGTGCAGACTGTACGGAGTCACAACAGATGTCATCTGGGAGTCATCTTTGCAAGCCCTCCAGAATCACATAATGGCAAGTCTCTCCTCGTATAGCCAAGCTAAGTGCTTGGATGGCTGCAGGTGTATAAAGAGGAGGCATTCAAGACGTCTGTCCTGTCCCCTCTTATGTAGCCTCACAAATCAAGGGACATCCTGACCTGTTCTCTGTACCAGTGTAACTACAGCCAATCACTTGTTTGAAACTCCAGGTGCAACTAAGCCAAACCCAACCAAACAACCCCTCAGAAGAATAAGGCAACATCTTTAATGAGGTTCTCTTTCTGGTGAGCTGCAAATTGTCACCTTGTTAGAGATGCAATGGGAAGCACGCAGCAGCTTTCATCCCACATGGAAATGAGTAACAGAGGATTGCAGAAATTTATTTGATACTCTTTTCTGAGTGGTGGTAGTAGTAGTGCTGTGTCCAGCTGTAGGCTCCCTGGTATGATGAAGGGACTGGAGCACCTCTCCTAGAGGAAGGACTGCCAGGCACTGGCACAGCTTGCCCAGGGAGGCTGGGGGATCTCCCTCCAGAAGCCACCTGGACACGGTCATGGGCAAAAGGCTGTAGGTAACCCTGCCTGAGCAGGGGGGTCGGACCACTTGAGCTATCCTGAGATTCTGTGATTTCCAGGAGGCTTTTTGTAAGGTATAGGCTCAGGCTCAAAGTACCTCCTTGCAGTATTCAGCATCAACAGGAAAACGGAGCTTCTTTCTGCCCATCAGAACCAGCGCATCTGCAGGTGTTTGAGAAAACGGAAGGGTGAGGCAGCACAGGAAGCACCAAAATAGTGTCAATAATACGAACGCACAACTTGAACGCACTGTTTAAACCAACAAGGGGTAATTTTACTCAGCTATAAAAATCACATTTTTCACTCCTCGCACCAGTGTAAAAAAAGGATGGCCCTAAATATAAAGGAAGTGGTTAAAAAAATGGGAGGGAAACATTAAGCAAGTTTTCAAAGTAAATTGACTAAAACCACACAAAACCTGCAAGAACAATGGAAAAACAGAACTGGTTTGTAAGAACTGCATCAGTCACTGGTGTTTCTATCACAATTACTCAGACAGCTACACGCAATCTTAAACAAGGATGTTGGCTTGCAAATTTCCAGCATCCAAATCCAAGATGCTGAAACCTTCAGAGCATATTTTCCAAAATAGGAGGTGATACTCACATATCATTTTGAAAGACTTAACAGACCAACAATTAAATGACTATACAGTATACGTAAGAAATGTTAATGTTTATACCTGGTTTATTAGTCTTAAGTCATTCTGTACATGTAAAAAAATCAATTCTGTCTCTGTGCTTTCCACTTTCCTCCACTGGAAATCCATAAATGCATATTTTTCAAACAACTTCAGAAAAATATACAGCAAAAAAGTTTGGAGAAAAAAGAAAGCACGTTCTTCCAATAAAGATACGGAGTTTATTGTCCCTTTAATATAATAATAATACATTTTGAAAAACTCATGGTTTCCAGAATAGCACCGTTTGGCTAAGACAGAGGCAAAATTTAAGGTATTGAAGAATAGCTGTCTTTGAGACATTAGTAAGAGTTGAATCTGAGATTATTTTTTTTATGGTGCTTGATTACAAAATTTTAGTATTTCCCCAAATGATATACCAAGTCACACAGGAATGCTCTACCATACTGCTTTGTGCTGCTATAATCAGAGCTCCTCTATTATTCATTCCTGTTAATTATGAGAGAAGTGTGTTCTCTGGATCCCAAGGAACCTAGGGAAGATGGAAGCTGTTTGAATGCAACTGATCAAGTGTTTCGATCAACAATTAAGTTACTACATTGTCCATTCTTGTGCTGGTACCCTGCTATTGTGAATTCCTGTTCACATAGGAGGTAGAGCAAAAGAAGAACAGGTCCTGCTGCTGGGGGGACCGCTTTCACCAGCGGAACAGGCAACCTTGATCTTTTATTTCTAAATCCCAAGAAGTGCTCTTGCGCTGCTACAAAGGGAAAAAACAATATCAAACAAAGTGAAAGCATCAGTCAAGACCTCATCAGTCAAGACCTCCTGCTCCGATTTTGTCAAAAGCATCAACTTTGCCAAGACAGTTGTGCATACAGACCAGAAAGATGCTGGGGCAGCAGCAAATTAGGAGCCCGACATCTTATCAAAGCAAGATTTCCAGAAAGAACATCTGTTATTAGACCCACTAATAACTGGGGAAAGAAGAATAATAACTCAAAGGTTTTAGGTATAGAAGCTTTTCCTTAGATCTCCGCACACTTTCAAAAACATACTTCAAGGGTGGCCTTCACTTAAAGAAAAATGTTCTTAACTTTATATAACTTGGCTCAACTCAGAGGAAAAATCCCAGCTAAGACAGGTTATTGTTTGCACATTATTAGAAGCTGCAGAAATACATTTAAAAGCAGAGAAGAAAACACATCTCTAGGTAGAGTGGCACTAGTTCACCAAGGGCTTGCACAAGCAGAGTCAAAATACCCCAAGGAGAAGACAGAACTACATGAAGGATCTGCATGTAGAACAACACACTTTTTTTGAGACCTGTTACATGAGTTAGACCAGTAAAATAAAATCCACTTGCAGTTCAATGTAAATATAGTTTTTTAATTTTATAGTTCTGAAATATAGATATTGCAGTAAGTTTACTAATGGTAATGGGTAACTTAACTAGATAATGGAGCAGGGTGGGTTTTTTTTTGTAAGCACAACTCCTTGGCTTTGGCTAAGTCAACAACATTTGTAGCTTACATTCCTTCATCCTCCCAGAGGTCACCTAATTTACTCTCTCCAGAAAATGGATGCAAAAAATAGAATTTGTGCCTGAGGTGTTGCATGCCTTTAGCATATTTAGGTGTAAAACTTCAAGTGAGGGTGCTGAAGGAAGACACATGACTCTTGTGCACTGCAGTTGCCAAAATCAGGGTCTCTTTCAAAAGCACAGTGAAGATCTTCAGATATGAATTAGCCTTTAAAAATCAGGCACCGGGAGCTTGAAATTACCCTTGCCATGTCCTGAATGAAATGAGAGATTAGCCTTTAAAAGCATTAGCTAGCTAACTGCACTGGAGGATATCTGATTGTTTTGAAAGCTGCTAACTAATGTTGCTCAGGAAGGGGCTGTTGAAGCAGGATTCCCAGAACCATGACAACCAGGGCTGTGTACACGCAACTTCCTTACATAACACGAAGTCACTGCCATGGAAACCAAACCACGTCACCGGCTGCCTGTGCGACGCCTGTCCTCACCGCCGGGCAGGCAGGCAGCTGTTTTGTCCAACGAAGGATAGCCACGCTCATCTGCATAGCCACCGAGCAGGGCTTCAGCATTTCGGGCATTTGTTGCCTTCTGAAGTTCATGATTTAATCCTAAAATCAGCACTGTGGATTTCAGAAAGTTACAGTTTACAGAGGATCCTTACAGCTTCAGTCAGATGCTTGTCACGTTTTATGTATGCTCTGTGAATTTGTGATCGTCAGAAGCTAAATTTCCATGCCCCTTTTGGAATGGGCAGATTTGCATTTAGCTACACAAACCGAGTCCATTTAATAAAGTTGTTTACTTCAGACCTGTAGTGGAACAAGTATTTTTTCCAGCTTACACAGCACATATTGTTCAGTTGCTAAAACAGACCTTTCTGCAGAAAGCCTGCTTCTTCAGAAATATGAAGTATGGATTTAGTTGGCTGTTAAAATAAACACTCCAGTGACAGCTGAACATCATAGTTATCTTCCATGAGAAGCCACTTCATTCAGTAAACAAAGAAACTCAAAAACCAGCTTTTATGGAGAGGATACGAATGCTTACATGTTTATTTTGCCACTGCAAAGGTATCTACAGCCTGTGGACAAACAAAGGCTGGAAATGGGCCCAAGTGCCAGCATCAGGGACAATTCCTGGTGACATTAGTGTCCTCACCACTGCTGCTACAACCTCGTCAGAGGAGGTTTGTGGGAGAAAGCCCAGTCCAGGGAGACGTGTTGAAGATAAGCCTTGAATGCTGATAATTCGAGGCTCTTCCAGTACCATGTTTTTTTTTCTGTGCAGAGCTAAATGTGAGAATCTAATGTAAAAACCACACACATCGTTGCACTCTAGGCATCTTCAGGGTTAGACAGCAACTGGGCAATTTCTGAAGCCTGCTGTTTTCAGTGTGGACACAAACCCTCATCCTGAACTACTTTATTTGGGTTGGAATTTAGGAATGGAACTTCCAGTGGGCTCAGGAATAGGTCTAGACTAATAATTCACAAGGATAACAGTGGTAAGCGTGCTTGCTACAAACTGAAATTTAAGATTTTCACGGCACAGGCTATGGAAAACAGAATGGAAACTCACATTTGTTACAACTTCAGATCATTGCCTGAAAAGCCAAAACATAGCTTCAGAGACAAAGTACACAACAAACACTGCAGATAGATTTTTATATGCTTAGTGATAAAAAATTATACACTATAATAAAGGGTAAAGCTTGGGATCATAATGCTAACTGGTTGAAGGGTGCCTGTTACATCAGTGATATATTTGTGCTTCAACAGGATAAGAAAAGTATTTCCAGCCTATGATAAAAAGCTTAGAAGATTTGCAACACATCCATTAAAAGTCAGCAGGAAAACAGTACAGAATAATCCTGTGTTAGCAATATCAACATTTCTGTGCACCACAAGTACTTCTACATTACTATATGCACAGGTAAATCTGGAAGATGATCAGACGGGACAAAATATAAATTCGAAGAGTGTGGGTAAGGAAGGAAGATTATATTTTCTGAGGATATTCAATTTTTAGTGTTTGAAGTATTCTCTCATTCTTTAACTTTTCATGAAAAAGACTCTGAATAAGTTCGCATACTGACCTCCCCAGCTTCCAGAGATGCAACTGTCTGTGGCATCACCACAGCATTCAGCTATTTTTTCTTTAGTCTTTGTAAAATGGGATTTATTTCTCCCTTGCAAAAGACCGAGGCAGAGATCATCTGCAATCAATGCCAACCTTTCCAAAATTTACAGGCAGAACTGTGTACTCTCCCTGTCTTAAAGCACTACAAATCCAATTAGTGCTATTAGAGCACAGAGCAGACAAGAGAATCAAGAGAAATCTTTTCCTTCCCCTATCCCTCAAACAAACAAAAAAAAGAGCTTAAATACCAAATTGCATTTAGCAAATTATTTTCATAATTAGCTCATCTGTCTGATGAAACAGTCTGTTCTATATGTTATTTTATTTGACTAAGACATAATCATCAGTAACTGGTCTTATCTTTGGAAATGATTTTTATTTTCATTCAGCTTGGCAACTATTGCTTATTTTTTCCCCTCAAAATAATCATCTGCGTTTTGCTGATTGCATGAAACTATTGAAGACAAACTGTTGATGTTCTTCATTAACAAACCAAGGAAACCCACACGAGCAGTAAAAGGTTTTACTGCACACACGTCACTGCCTTTACTCCAAAATAGCCTGTTTCACCGATTCATCAGTTCTGCATTTAGAAATGCATCCTCTCTTCTGGTTTCTGTTGCTTACCCACATCTCTGAAGTTACTGAATCTACAGTAAAAAAAAAATTAAAACCAAAATCTGCTTGAACTTTCTAACACTACCACTCCAGAAGAAAGTTAGCCAGGGTAAAAAACCACAAGTATAAATAGTTAAGTCTATATTGAAGTCTATATAGCACATACAACTTATATACACATTTCACTGCATTGCTTTAGTACTTATATATTAAAAAACACAAAGACTTATGATACCTATGATATCCTTCATACTTTCCAATCAACTGTACCTCAAGGTTTTAGCTGTATGTTGCATAATTTATGCTTTATTTACAAAAATGAACATCTTAGTACAGCTCTGCACATGAATGATTAAACAAGCAAAACTCGAGCATCTGGTTTGTAACTCAGTAGTACAGCACTGATTTAGGTCCCACCAGATCCAAATTAGTCAGTCATACGCTGAACGTAAGTAATCTGAATCTTTGTTTGCAAGAGATATGAAGTGAAGCTTCCAGTCTTGTGGAGATCGTATTTGTCATAATGGATTCTTTCTCCACAACAGCAGTTTGAAATATTGTGAAAACAGTCCTCCTGTGAGCACGGGGAGATGACTAGGAAGCATCTCCTTACGCAAGCTGCAGTTTAGTTGAGGCTAGTAACCAAAGTCTATCTTGACAGCATCTCTGTACTTCCACTTGGGGAAGTTATTCTTTGCTTCATCCAGCAATTTGTGAACGCATTAAAGGACATACATTAAGTCATCCAGAATGGAATACAAATTTTATTTCATAAATATTAGGCAGCGTGAAAAATTGTAAGTCATATGGATTTACTGAGAAGTTATCATAACCACAGACTTGCACCCTTTATTATAGCTCTGTCACATCGTAACTTCACTTCTGAATACAAGGCTCCTCTACCTGTAGCATAACCCCCTGACTAATTTGAGGCACTGAAGTAATTTTCTTGTCAATAAAGCAATTAGATTGAGGGGGAAAAAAAAGCAGAATCAAAGTTAGAATCAATGTATCACCTAAAAATTGGACTCCCCTTTCATTAAAAATAAAGGTTACTAGCTGCATGCTGGCATGGAACAAAAGTATATTCTTTGTTAACATGACACGAGCTTGCTAAAGATTTAAGCTTTCTAAACACACACTACAACCAATTCTCTAAATTAGCCCCTTCTGAGAAGCACAAAAAGCTCATTTCTGCTCATTTTTTCAAATTTGACTCATTTCTTCAGCAGTGCAGCATGAGGAGCACAGCACAGCAGGGAGAAGGTAGAGCAGCCCTGGCCACTAGCACAAGAAGAGCACAGACAGCAGCACTGCAACACACAAGGTGCTTGCATCAAGTCCTGTTTTGCTCCAAAAAGCATTTCAGCCTGAACAGTTAGAACATGTTATTTTCCTGAAAAAAAGAAAAAAAAAGCAATGGCAATACTGCTTGATGAATGACCCCCATTTTCAGTCAAATGAGTTTCTCTTGCCTGGAACGGGAAGATAAATGAGCTAGGCTGAGCTGATCTAACCTAAACTTGCTTCACACTAAAAGGGGGCAGGTCCTATCACCTTCCCCCAGAACTCTGGATGCTCCCATCGCTTCCTTTGCGTCAGCTCTTCCACTCAGAACAAGTGAACAAGCCACTCCATTTGCTAACCTGGTAGAAGTTAAGCCTACAGAAAAACGTAGAGTCTTCTGCCAAATTAGCTAACCAAATCAGCTCATCAAATGGTCAGCAACAGAGAGTGCAGCACATGAGGAGAGGCAGCTCTGCACTGATGCAAGCAATACCAAAGGGGAAGCCCTCCTATGCTGGAAGCAGCTACTTACTACGGTATTTTAGCTTTCTGCACCATCAAACCTTCAACAAGCTCACTGTATAACGTATCCAACTACCAAAACACATTGCAGTGTAACATTAAAAAAGGGGGTTTCAAAACAAAACAATCAATGGAAAGGAGTTTTTGCTGCTTATTTCTGTAAAGCCTGGCTATGATCCAATTGTGAACATACTAAAATTCCAAAAAGCTGTCAAGTATGTGGAGTGATTCAATACCACGTACGGTTTACAAACCTCTTACTATTTTTTTTTCCCCTTGAGTCAAGTCTGTCAAATCTTATATTCAGCATTTTTATAGGGTAAGAGGTCACTGTACACAGCCACTGGGCATTATGCCTACATCAGCCATTCAGTTTGTGAATAAAGTGCTATATGCATGCAGAACCACCAGGACTAGCTCCATGAAGGCCAGATAAGGTCACCAGGATTAATTAGCAATGCTCAAGCACCAGGTAAACCTGGCTGGAGCGCTGAAAGACCAAACACACTCCGGGAAAATAAACTTGAAAGAAGGCAGCAAAGCAGATTTGGACTACAAAGTCAACTGGCACTGAGTTTCAGTAACTATAGTATTGTTAGCCACGTGTTTTTATGAAGAACTTCTTCCCCCATCCTCTTTGCATCGCTGTGAGGACAGGACAGCCTGCAGCACTGTAGGCACCATCATCAATTATTCACTGCTATTTGTGTACTGCAGCACCATTTTAGAGGCCTACGCTCAACTATGCTAAATAAACAGTCCCAGTCCTACCATCTGAATTTGCACATTTCTCATCCCCAGAAGGCTGAATTTACTCTGCAAACGTTGCCATGCCTCTACGAAATGAATACCTGGCTACAACAAAATCCTGCCAGAAGCCTCAGTGCCTTCCAGAGTTACTGTAGCCTACACAGTACTTACCATTCGCAGAGAGTCCAGGCAGTTAAAGCAGATCTCGCTCTCCTCTGAAAGAACCAACTAAACTGAAAAGCTAATTAAACAACCACATGGAAAAGAGTCGATTTCTGCTTATTTAATGATCCGATTTTTGCTGATGCTGGTAGAGAAGTGAAGTAAAAGTATTACCAGAAGCATGCCCTATTCTTCCTCATCTGCAGCTACTTTTCACCATTGCTGGGGTTCGCTGGATTACACCACTGCCCTGAACAGAACGGCAGTCTGATCTAAGGCAATCCATCTATTTGATTTATCAGATTAACTTTAGGTGCAACACGAGTCCTCTCACTTTTCTCCAACTAGAACAAATTTTAACTAAGTGTGAAAACAACATGGGAAACTACAAGCAACAGAACTTCTCATTATCTAACCGAGCTTTTTGGAAAGCCCTGAGAACATATGATCATTACCTAATACTCTTCTTGCATCACTTTAACTGCAGCCTTAAACACAAAAGGAAATGACAGACCTAAATTACCTAGGCTCTTTTTCAAGTGTGAAAGCTTTTAAGTAGCTTCACAAAGGGGAGATTAATCTCTAAACTAGCTGAAACAGTTACTTTTCATAAAGCAAGCTTCTCCATAATATTAAGCGTATAGCTTAATAAAAGGCTTGCCCTGAATATTTCAGCTCTCTGTAGCAACAAAGTGTAAACAGTTTTTTTTTTAGTCATTCTAATATTATCCAAGAGACATGAGAAAAGCCATTTTTGTCACAAAGTCTCTCGCAAGAAACCTACATACTATTTTTTCTTGATACATTTTTTTAATGACAATTTTACGTAAATGCAAGTGTTTTTTTTTTTTAAAATAATTATCATGAATGGAAACATACCCTAAGATGAGCAGAGTATAAGCAATTTTTTTTATTATTAATACTTTGGCATTTTAGTAAATTGAGTTGGTTATCAAGTGTGCAGATGCTTGCAAAGAGGCAGGATCATTCGGTCACACTGAGAAAGCATGACCTCCTTTCTCATCAGCAGCCAGTTTTAGATTGGTCCAGCTATAATGTGATTTCGTTCTAACTGGCGAAATCTCTTTGTTATTGTCAGTCATTATTCTTGAAATATGAATAGCCCAACAGCTGAATGAGTTCACAGCACTTTGACACTATTTCAAGCTATATAAACACACCTTGCAAACTACTACCTCAATAACTTGTAACTGATATAACTTCTTTTAAAAGAGTCTAGTTCTGAATTTATACATACTTGTAGTCCTCTAGCAATGACCTCATCTTAGCATTACAGTTTATCTTTAAAGGTTAAAATAAAAGTTTGCACAAATTTATTTCTCAGTTGCAGGACTAGTAATAAATTCCCCAGACATGTATTCTTGTAAGATTCTCCAACTACAACTCTATTTGAACGAGAAAAAGAGGGGTTTAAAATTTGTTTTTGTTTTTCTCCACAATGTTTGCATTAAAAATATGCAAGTAAGTCATAGTTAGAAACCTTACATGGTGTATCTTACCTTGTCACCCACGGTTAGAGGGGAATATTCAGACCGTTCAAGGTCATTATCTTACTGGCAAATCAGAGTGAAAATATGAACTATCAAAGTTTACTGTAAATACTGCCCTGACAACCCTTTCGTAGCGCGTTACAAAGTGGTGAAAACTGCCACTAAGAAAGTAAGAAGTACTGCAATCTGCTGACAAGGATATTTTAGTACCTAGTAACTGGGACTGTACACTGAGGAACAAACAAAAACTGCCCAATGCTAGGTATTT
Source organism: Netta rufina (assembly GCF_964035555.1). Classification (NCBI taxonomy): domain Eukaryota; kingdom Metazoa; phylum Chordata; class Aves; order Anseriformes; family Anatidae; genus Netta; species Netta rufina. Next base: position 44,181,485 of record NC_140124.1, read on the forward strand.
AAATATTCTGGGAATTAGAGCTTAACTAGCATTACTAAACATAAGCTAGAAGAAATTTGTTTTCAGTTAACTTCTTCTACTGTGCATATCAATCCATCATCTGTAAGACAGAGGTGGATCTATCTACCAGTCTATCAACTGATTCAAATCATTTTCTTCTAGTACTATCATTTAGAAGTTTACCTAACTGCTTACAGATTCCTCTAAGAAACATTTTGTGTGATGTCACCATTCTTGCACTTATCATTAAGAGGTCCAAAGTGTGCTTCATTAACTACAGAATTCAATTTGGACCATCTGGTCAAAGCTTTTAGGCTCAAGGCAGATTTAAACTCTTCAATTTAGCTTTCCAAGATAAGGAGAAAATCTCTCAAAGCTAAGTATCAAAAAGATAGCTCTTCAGACAAACCCTAATGTTTCTGTATTTCAAGTAATGCCCTCAAATACAGAGCTGAATAGAGAGATTACACTACTTTACCATTTATTTCTAAAAGTAACCCTCACAAATGTCGTATCTGCATTGCAGTTACCATTTATTCAATAACAACAACTTTTTATATGTAAAACTATGCTAGGACAACAGATAATTTATCATCACGGAATACGAAATGCAGCATCAAAAGTTATAAACTTGAAAAAAATATCAGAAGATGACCACTTAAAGGTAGCATCCCAAGTTCCCATGTCTTGTTCAGACCTTCAAAAAACACAAACCTATTCTAAATTCCTATTCCTCCCAAGTCCCCATCCTCCATGGATTAACTGTTCTCACCTACTGGCTACATGGTTTTAAGGAGAGAGGATACATTAACCTATGTATAACCCTATTCTTCCCAATACCTCCAACCTCCCCCAAATCCCCATACACCCTTTTTCTTCCAAGCATTTTCAGTCAGGCAGGAATATCAAAATTTCAGGTTTTGGCTCATCTTCTGAAATTTGACTGCTACATTTTTCAAGAAATAATCCACAGAAGTATAGATTATATAGAATAGAGTATCTAAGCAATGTATTTTCCCCATCTAGTTTCAGAGGCCATTGCAATCAGTTACAATCACACTTCAGTGTTTTTAGGTCTTTTTAAGAATCTTCTGAAGAACTCAGGAATTAGGATTTCTGTTTTGCCACTGATAAAACCAGAACCAACTCTTCTAAAACATTTGACTTCAAGTAGAAATAATTTTTCAACTGTAGCATCAGCATGGATTTGCAAAACCACAAACAAAGAGATGTCACATTCCTAATTATAGCACATTTGAGAAAGTACTTTCAGGTCCAGAAATCCCATAGTAAAATATCTATTCAAAATTAGAAGCCATGAAATGGCATTCAAAAATTCAAGCAACAATGGTAAAATCTAATAACTCAAAAAAAACTTAAGTGTAAGGCAAGAATGGTAGTTCAACAGCGTGCAAGAACACCTTGTCAGCATATACAGTTATTTGACACTTTACCAAATAGCTTAACAGAAAAGCAACTGGAATTCACTCAGTATTTCCAGTTCTCAAACAAGAAAAGGGCAGAGAGGGAATCGTGTGTTAAAGCTCGTTAGTTTCTTGTCTCCTCGTTTGAGGAGACTCGTTTGAAACTAACTGTCTATACTTACTGCAAATAGATTCCTAGCACCTTACAGCAGAATATGTAAGCAGTAAGAATGTCATTCTTACATGGCTCACCTGAACGACAAACTTTGTCTGGGAGGATTTTTAAAAAATAAACAGACACTTTTCAGAAAAGGAGATACGCCCTCTAACGAAGTACAAACATAAGCATTGCATTCACCTTGCTATAGAAGTCATTTCCAACAAACGCAACTGCATCAGTCCCTATAAAAAGAACTTCAAGCATTTTTTGAGAATTTTTGAGTATCTCCTCTAAATAGAGTTAATCCAACACTAAGTCATCTGTAATTTGAGTGATAAAATATTAATTCTTGCTGATTAGCTGGCTTCCACATATGGCATTCTCTTGAAACAGGAAACAGAGTGGTACATGGTGGTACTTAAATTTAGATTAACAGTTGAATTCAAACAGGACATACCCACTGCTGGTGCGTCATACTCATCCCCAAGTAAAATTTCAGGCGCAGAGTATGCAAGAGATCCACAGCTTGTGGTGAGCTTCTTTCCAGGCTGAAATTTGTTGCTGAAGCCAAAATCAGTTAATTTCACAAGTCCTTGTTTTTCAAAGAAGACCACATTCTCTGGTTTTAAGTCTCTATGAACTACATGCAGTTTGTGGCAGTACGATATAGCGTGAACTATTTGAGCAAAGTACTTTTTTGCCAGATCCTCATTCAGACCTTCTTCATGTTTCATGATGTAATCAAACATATCTCCTCCATCGCCCAGCTCTAAGATAAGATAGAGCTTCGTCTGGGTGTCAATCACTTCATACAGCCGGACAATATTGGGATGCTGCACTAGTTTCATGCATCTAACTTCTTGAAAAAGATGTCCAGTAGCTAGAGTATCCAGCTTGGTCTTGTCAATTACTTTTACTGCTACTTTTTCACCTGTGAAGACATGTCGAGCAAGTTTGACCACAGCAAAATGGCCTCTGCCCAAAGTTTTATCCAAGTCATACAACCCTGCAATTTTTCCATCATATCCTCGTTTGAAGCCTGCCATTCTGTTTCAGAAGATGAAATAATGTTTAAGCTCTTTGGAACTGTGATCTTTTCATATAAGAGTATCTGATGCAAATAAATAGTCCATTGTCACTGTCAAGCACACCTGAAAAAAACAGAGACAAGATTATGTACAGGTATGAAAAAAAAGCAAAATTGTTATTCTGTAATTCTTTTAAAGTTACACTGGCACGTTATTAAAATTACTGTAATTATTATAGTTTACTTACAAAATTCTTCAGGAGTTTTTGGAAAGGGTTTGATAAGCCACACTGTGGTGACCAACAGATTTAAAGTGAGTTTCAACAGTGCAATAATGAAAGTTTCACCAAAGCTGGATGGCATTCATGTTCTTGAACTAGAAACCTTGCAAGCAACACTTAAAATCAGCACTATAAAGACAGAGCCAAAACCTACAACTTTTCTGGCTACTTTAGAAATCAGCTGGGCAGCACGGAATTTTGACCAGAACATGCTTGATTTATTTTAGATTTTGGCACACTCTTTTGCGTTGCAGCATGAAACAATTCTCTCCAATACAATGTTCTGAGGGCATGACTTTGGACTTTCACCTTTTCCCTTTTAAACAACTTTCTGTTTAACAAAGCTCATACTGACATACAAGAGTAACAGAATGAAATCTTGTACGTAAGCTTAAACACTAACAATTTACACTGTAATTACTGCAAATGACCAAAGCTTTACAAGCTGAAATGAAACATTTGGGTTAAACGCACTTTTAGTGCAAAATATATATATTTCATATTTTGACTAGAGTTATAAAAATTGGTGATAAGAAGGTTGTATGTAGGCTGCCTATGTTCAGCACTCCTGGGAATGAATCAGGATGAGAGGAAAAAGAACAGGAACAAAGCAAAAACTCAGGAACTGAGTTTGTGCTGAACTCCTGCTTACTACTTGATCTGACAGTTAAGCAAGCAAGGTCCAATTTACAAAACATTCACATTCAAACCCATTTTAGAAGGTTTTATGTCTCTCTGACATTTTATTTCACACAGAACTTCCCCAAAACTTTTCTTACATCTTTAACTTAAATTCAAGTTTAACAATCTGTAGTTATCAAAAAGCTAACCATTCATCCCACATTGAGTACAAAGCAGCTAGAAATATGAAAATTAGATGGCTTATTGCCAACTCAATAAAACACAGAAAACACAGCTCTTTATATTTTTTTTCTTTAGAATATATTTTCTCTGTTTCAAAATGGAACTTCAAAAAGAAAAGCTCTGAAAAGGAAGCTGGCAAGCCAACAGCCCCTGACATTAGCTATTCTCAAGTCAAAAATGTAAGCACTAGATTAAAAACACTCCCTGCTAAACAAGTTATTTCACAGGCAGTAAACTAATGAACCTGGTTTCATATGGATTCAATTACAAGGGGGTCCTGTGAGGATTCTCTGATGTTTAACAAGCTCACCTTACTGCTTCTCTCAGCTGGAGTCATGGTATAACCTCTTCTCTATCCAGCTGTCTATTTCCACAAAGTCCGTGGGAATTCAGTTCAGCACCTCCACCCCTGTAAAATTTGAATGAAATCAATCAACTTCTGAAACCTCACAACTGAAGCAAAGAACAGAGCAAGTGCAGCTATTACATAAACATTGCTGGTGGTTTGTTTTTGTTCCTTTTTTTTTTTTTTTTTTTTTTTGGGGGGGGGGGAGAGGGGGAGAGGCAGATGAAGGGGAGAATATTAATCAAGCTTTACAAAGAAAAAAACTTCATTGGCTTGTGTTACTGTAGCTTTCTACTCAGCTATTAAGCACCACGCTTCCAATGCTCCTACAAAAAACAATTTTATTTCACTTATAGATGCCATAGCATGAAAAGCTGGCACTGAAGTTACAAACGAGTTTTCTACACATTAATTTTTTCTATTGAAAAGTTGGTTTGGATTTGGCTTCGCAAGGTACATAAGGGCAATAGGCACCCATAAAACTAGAATGAGTGTCCAAAACTTAAGAGCAATAGTAAAAAAAAATGAAGAGTTTCCTAGGACACTTGGGACACAGTCATTCAAATCTAGAGCCTCCCACTGGAAAACAAAAACAAAAGTCTATTTTTCAAGTCATGCACAAAACATTGTCTCTAAGACACACCAAGTTTATAATACGCTCTCTAACCCAAAGCAAACCTATCCTTATTCATGCAGAAAGGTGAAGTACTGCTTTGAAACACACACCACATATTGCAGCACATACCGCATACGTGAGCGATTAGAGCTAAACCTCATAATACACTTGATAAGCATGCCTAGAGAACTCCCCTCAAAAATATTAGCCTTCCTGTAGCTGCCAACAAACATGGGCTTCTTCTCAGTCTACTTTATGACCACCTATATGGGGGGGACTTAGATCAATGGGAAGGTAGAAAAGAAGCAAATGTAACCCAGAGGAAAAAAAAAAAACAAACTCCAGAAATACCTGAGAGGAGACTGAAGAAACAAGAGGAGAAGGGGTTGTTTTGTTTTTGTTTTAAAGCTAATGCTCTGAACAACTCCTGCTCAATACCAGGGGAACCTCTAAACAGATGTTGTCCCAATACAGCAAAAGAATAACTGCACAGAATAGCCCCCACTGGTTGGGAAGTTGTGTATCAGGCTGAGATTACTGAGTCAGGGAGCTTGATTCTATACTTATTCAGAGAAAAACAACAACCTTTGTACTTTACTAACTGCCCTTCGTGGTATTAAAATCACACACCAAGGGGTTTCTCTGCACACAAGGGCTTTAAAGGACTGAAGCTCCAGTATGGTTGGGGTATCTGCTTCCCAATACATCCCACATCACTAGCCTTACAGAATTTCCCCTACCAACTGAAGCGCATTATATCATCCCAGCTTTATTCCAGAAAGTACAAAGCTAGATGAAAATGTGCTACATTAGACCACACATTGAACAGTTCCCCATTAGAGAACGCACAGGGTAGAGCAGAGGACAAGAGCAAACGTAACAATGAATAATGAAACCCTACTTATCTTTATCAAATTCAGAAAGCTTCTTTACAGATGTTAATAATGCCTGATGGATTCCACCCCCACGCATACAGTGAAACCAGGCAGGTGCTTTATTAAAGCATGCAATTTCTTAGCATCAAGAACATCCTGCAGCAAGTTGTTTAATAACTTAACTATGGGCTTTGAGAAGAACCACTTCCTCTTGTTTGTTTTCAGTCTCCTGATAATTTGTGCATCTTCTCATTAACTGTCTGTCCCCAAACCAGAACTATCATATCCTTATTTACCTTGCCTGAAGCAACTCACAGGCTTAGCTTCCTTCCTAGCTTCAGTTCAACCTTGTCAAGTCCAAGTTTGTCATTCCTTTTGCAGAGGTCATTCCATAGGCTTTAGAGGAAGGTGAGAAGAACCCTAAACATTTGGTGTTTTGTTCAGTACTCCTTCCTTAGAATTTCTTGGGGTTTTTGTTTTTTGTTTACACTGCTGCTGAGTACTCACAATGTTTTCATACATAATGCTTTATTATAATTCTATCATATTCCATCATACTGACCTGATCCTCAAAACACAGGCTAAAATGAAATAGTCCATCAACACATGTAAACATCCTAATCTGTATGAAGCAACTGGAAAACTCTGCCTCACCCCACTGGACGACTCTAGAGTCTCAATCCTAAACAGACTGCAAGTATTTTCAAACAAGTAAAACTAAAATAAATGTAAGAACCATCTCTAGCACACCTTAATCCCTGCTTATAGATTAAAGAAAAGCAAAAAAGAAAATTACAGAGAATCTTTTTAACTGCCACTAGGACATCACCCATCCCCACGCAAAGCTGTTTTTACCCATAATGAATCCTATACTCAATACCTTATGTTTAATTATTTAAAAGTTTTAGAACCCTTAAATTAAAGAAGTAAAAGCTGTGTCATAATACAATAAACAGCCATTTGCTATGTAATAGAAGCTACCAACCCCACAAACTCCACTGTTCAACTTATTACTGGCAGAGGGAAGGGGATAGAGCAAATTCAGGCAGATGTCACAGAAGGTAACTTGTCTGAATTTAAGTATCTACAACACTCAGCTGTAAGGAGAAATTTCTACATAACTACTTTGTTCACTTGGCACATTTTCAACAATGTTTGTACAAACGCAACACGCAACTTATCTCTAAATGACAGAATACAAATAAACATTAACCTGCCAACAAAACCCCAGCAAAAATAAGTTAAGTTTAAGCCACGGAGAAATATTCAGACAGTAATCAATAGGAGAAAAGCTTACAGAAATGGAAGCTAAAATACACTTATTAATGGTGCAGTCCCATTAGTTGAAATTAATGCAGATTCATTAGCAGTTTAACATAAAGGCTCAGTAACAGACCAACTAACTCTTAATTCTGTGGGTTTAAAATAAATCTTCAGAGATAACGCTCCCACAGCTGACCACAGGGATGCCACACAGACAGTTTGAAGTAAACATACCAAAAGTAAAACTTTTTCAACAGGAAGTGGGTACAAACTAATGGATATCCATGTAGTGCATATGCATACAAACCTTAAATACAATTTAAACCTTAAATACAATTTAAATATGCCAATAAAAAGACTGCAGTTCTTGTATCAATACTTTTCAGAGCACTGACTGTTGAAACGTAAATTTTCCTTTTAGCACTACCATTACCTGCCAGAGAATGGATTTCCTTCTTTCAGCGTCTCACTACAGTCAGAAAGCAGAATTTTGATGGTACTTATGGATCAACTTTTGGTCCAGTTACCCACGATACCACCTTTAGAACTGAAGCCAGCTTCTCTTACCCTTTCGTTCTTCTTCTTGCGGTTGTCTCCTTAGTTACACCAGTCAAGTTCTGGGGACTAACTATAAATTCAACCACCCAACGCTTCCAGATATAACACATCTGCTACCATCACACTCCAAAAGAGGGTTAGTTTAATCACAGATCATTTCAGTGATCCAGTTTACAATGTGACCTCTTGCACACTTTTACCAGCACAACTGAAAAAGCTGCACAACGCAGCAGCCAATAGAAGGCAAACTTCAACCAGACATGCTTTGCCAGCAAACCAAGCCACAGCCAGAGAAAAATATTTGAGAGCAAATTATATCACAGAAAATATTTGCCCAGGTTTCTTTTAATTCACAATGTCTCTTTTTTTTTTTTTTTAAAGTTCTTTTGTTAGCATTTGGGTTTTCTAGTCGGTGAACTTACTAACCATGAGCAGCATTTAATCCAGGTGGCTAATGTTTTCAAAATGCAGCTTTCCCTAATTCTGCCAGCGTTCAGCTACACCCCTGATGCTCATTTCATGCCATGTAGACACATACTAGTTAACAGATTCAGAACAGATCTGTCTTTCCACAGATGTTTGTAAGTTGTCATCAGAAACAGACCTGAGGGTGCTGTCTGACAGCCAGCTGAACACCAGCCAGCAGCATGCCTGGGTGGCCAAGAAGGCCAATGCCATCCTGGCCTCCGTCAGAAATCGTGTGGCCAGCAGGACCAGGGAAGCAAATGTCCTGTTGTACTCTGTGCTGGTGAGACCACACCTTGAGCACTGTGTCCAGTTTTTTAAATAAGAATGATAGTGCCTTGCTCTCGCATGTGCAGGGAAGAGCAATGAAGCTGGGGAAGGGACAACAACTGGGGTTGTTCAGCCTGGAGAAGAGGATGCTGAGGGGGGACCTTGTTGCTCTCTACAACTACCTGAAAGGAGGCTGCAGTGAGAAGGGTGCCTCTTTTCTCAAGTCACAAGCGACAGGGCACGAGGCGATGGCCTCAAATTGCACCACAGGGATTGAGATTGGATATCAGGACAAATTTCTCCACAGCAAAGGCGGTCAGGCACGGGCACAGGCTGCCCAGGGAGGTGGTGGAGTCCCCACCCCAGGGGTATTTAAGAGATGCATGGATGTGGCGCTTCGGGACATGGCTCAGCGGTGGATTCTGTATATCCCACCTCACAAAGTACTGCAGTTTCTGTAACAGAGATTTGCAGCAGCAGTTTTGTAATATCACATGCATCTTATTAAGAGACTTAACAACGGTACCGTGATTCAACCATCTCTGAAAGTGTATGAATAGATCTAATAGATCTGTTTAGAAAAAAAACACCAGTATGTTTCAGAGACATTAGCTCTTCTTTAAGCAATTCATCCTGTCCATAAAGTTTCCATTAGATTATATATTACAGGCAAGACCAGCCTAGTTCATCTTACCTTAATGTCTGTATTAGCTTCTAACTTTAGAAAACAGAGATTCAAGGCTCCATTTCAACAAAATGCTATAATATTATCAAAGCAAAAATTTCTCTCCATTATCAGGCTAACAGACATGAAACCCGAAGTAATCTTGACTGGTGCTCATCTCTCCAGCGAGAGACCTGTCCCCCTTCATGGCAAATGGAGATTCAATCAACGCAGATAGGAGCCTGTGATAAAACAAATTGCGCCCTAAAGCAGATAGCTAAATAAAACAAATGAATCATTTCTTAAGAGCACATATTTTCATTTTCTGTACCAGGAGCTTAGGATGAGTAGTTCCATGGATGTATACATTATTTAATCTGTCTGGTGGATGTGTATAAGTTTCACCGTCTGTTTCTCCTTTTGGCCTCTTTTGTCTCAGATAACTAAATAACTGGTATAACATTGTTATTCATTAAATAACTATATGTTGAGAATAAGTCTTAGCTTGCTATTCTACCTAGAAGCTGTCAATCAAACTTTGGCACAAGTTGCTCACAGAGATCCAGAAACAATTTTTTGACTCGGAAAGCAACTTACTCAAACTGTTAGAACCTGAGCACGTGTCACAGGAAACATCTCAGTACACAAACTGGGCAAGTTTGATTTTTCATGTTATTTCACTATTTCCTGCCAACATTTATCTGCCACCCTATGGTAAGAAACCTTCAGAGCCTAATCTATGAGGCTCTGAAAGCCGTCCACCTTTGTGACAGCGTGATCCACTGCTTATGTGTGAGGATAGCGCAGTGTGCCAATCGCCTTTCCTTTCGTACAAGGGAAAGCCAACAAGCTCTGAACAGGAGTGAAGTGCTGTGTGAGTGAACTGGGAAGAACACACCTGCTTCGTGCATGTCACATGCTCCAAAAACTGGTCATAATTCAATTCCTCCACAGTATTTGAGACTTTTTAAGCCTTGTTCTACCAGATGTGTCTTGACTCTGAAAGGCACACTACGGGACGTGTGAACTGGAGCACCTGCAATCTGCCTTTGTCTCCACACAGGGGTGTCACGGCCCAACACAGCCCTTCCTCCCCAGCCTTCCTGCCACTTGAGCCTTCCCAACTACCAAAGATACTCAAAGAGATGGCAGCAATCTGTGCCTGCCCTACAGCCAAACACTGCAGATCCAGCACAGGCTAGGTTTTACAGCTGAGCCCTAATATACGCATGCTGCACCACAGCATACAAGCACATCCTCCCCTTCACTGACGACAAACCCCATAAGCTCTCCCGCTCCTGACAAGTTCCTCAACACAACACTAGGGCAGATTTCTCCGAGGTGTACATGCCTTTATTTTGTTTTCATATTAGGCCTCATCAGCAGCTCCCACAGCTGCAGCATTCATCTCACAGCACTATTACTAAAATGTCAAGACAGATCAGCAAATCCCTCTACCATTCAGCATGGCTATACCTAAGATGATGAGCAAAGGTAGGAGTTATCAAGTAGCTCTATGATCCGAATATAAAAAGAAGTCTTAACCTGCATTAATTTAATGGTATACCCTAGTTTTAAGTAATTTCCAGAATTTTGCTCTGAAAAGGTACGAGAATTGCCAGCTGTTAATTAAAGTTTTGCCAGTAAGCATTTATGAAGCCTGAAGTAAAAAGTCAGTGCTTTATTATTTTAGAATGCATCGCAGGAACCAGAGCTACTGAAGCCCCTCTCTTTCTCTTCTTAGATTCTACACTAGAAATAAAAAACCAGAAGGCTAACAAATATGCTTCAAATCTAAGGCCCATTATTCAGTGAACAGCCAGATGTGTTTGGCAGGCCAATAAGCTTAATAAAAAAAAATTGCTCCTGGACCTATAAATAGAAGTTTTTTGGGGGCGGATATGATGCATGGGTGGTGTGTTAGTGTTACAGATTTGGGAGATATACAAAGCGTACTAGCTTATTATTTTGGAACAGAAATACAAGAACCTGCACGACCTGAGAACTGAGAGCAAGACACTGTGATTCTCCACCTCTCCTCCACTCTTTTGAGACCCCACCTGCAGCGCTGCGTTCAGCTCTAGGACACCCAGCACAAGAAGGACGTGGACCTGTTGTAGAGAGTCCAGAGGAGGCCATGAGGATGCTCAGAGGGCTGGAGCACCTCTCCTGTGAAGACAGGCTGAGGGAGTTGGGGTTGTTCAGCCTGGAGAAGAGAAGGCTCTGGGGAGATCTTAGAGCAGCCTTCCAGTGCCTAATGGGCTACAGGACAGCTGGGGAGGGACTCGTTGTCAGGGAGTGTAGTGATAGGACAAGGGGTAATGGACTTAAACTAAAAGAGTTTAGATTAAACGTAAGGAAGAAAATCTTTACTCAGAGGGTGGTGAGGCAATGGAACGGGTTGCTCAGAGAAGCTGTGGATGCCCCATCCCTGGAGGTGTTCAAGGCCAGGCTGGATGGGGCTTTGGGCAGCCTGGGCTGGTGGGAGGTGTCCCTGCCCATGGCAGGGGGTTGGAATGAGGTGATCCTTAAAGGTCCCTTCCAACCCAAAGCGTTCTGTGATTCTATGATTTGAGGCAGCTCCAATGCACAAAAATAAATAAAAAGCTTAAAAGAATATGATGCAAGATAAAAATTTGTTCTTTGATGAATGATCTCATTCTTAGGTGAGATATTCCCAAAGTTTTAGATCTACAGATTGCCATCAACCCTCCTATTTTCCTGAAGATAAGTACAGTCACATCAAACACCGTAAGTTTAAGCTTTCTTCTTTCACATGGGCTTACAAATGAATGGTAAATGGTTTGCAGAACACCGGGAAACAAAGGCTTGACAACTGTGCTGTAGAAACTCCACAATACAGTTGATATCTTTGTAAAAATCATTTTCCATACAGTCAAGTGAACAAAGCTACTGGATCTAAGTTAGTCTTTCAAGGCACCCAATTTAAAAATTGTGTCTATTTCTTTTTCTTTCACAAAAAGGAGGCAAGAAAAGAAATGCAGACAACACTGAAGTAGGTATGCATTGCAAAGCAACGGCGAGATAACAGTGAGAGCATGACTGTGACCAAAGGATAGATGCCAAAGCTATTAAGGGGACAGCTGTGCTACGAGTGATCAAACTAGGACCCACAGACAAACCATCATTAGTAACCACTGGCAGTGGTCCCAACTGCCTCTAGTTGTGAGATGTTTTAAAAGCCCAAGATCCTTTCATAACCATGCTGATAATAGCTACAGTTCACCAGGCACTTTCCGTTTCTAAGAGGAGGTAATACACAAGACAAATGCAATCTGCCCTATGGATTTGAGAACTCAGCAATAGCTTTACAGCATTTAAAGTCTTCACACCAGCCACAGCTGCAAAAGCAGCTCATTTCACAGTGCCTGTTCTCCTCTTGTGCCTGCTCTCAATGTCCAGCATGTGGCTAAGCAAATAGAGAAGCAGTCCAAGAAATGCTCACCACCACCTCGTTCACAAATCAGGTGCTTCAGCAGTACAGGCCACTTAAGATCCAAAGCCACTCTTAAAGTATTACTGCAGAAGAGAACACCAGACCTTCCCAAACGATCATCTCCCCTAAACTGCCTTCTGCAAAGTAGCACGGAAAAGCATCTTTAAAAGGACTTGCTCCAAATTTCCTATCTGCTAGTACTTTTTTTTTAATCTTTAAAATCAGTTTGAAAACTTTGTTCCAAAAGCGTGACATCAGGTTATATAATAAATTAGTTTCACTCAAAGTTAGCCCTTTTTGCAGTAACTGTTGAAAGAAAAAATACTCAGCTATTGGAAATTAACGTGAACATCTTAGTTACGGATATTCATAAGCCTTTCCAATCAAGATGTGATATCAAAAGTCTGAAGATCACAGAAACCAACAAGCTTTTCAACTATCTTCCAAGCAACAGAAGGAACTTGTGACAGGTAGCTGGTCTCCCGAGCCCAAGCAGCCAGCTCTCCAGCCTTAATAAGCAGTACCCATTTAGCTTCTCAAAGGCTTCAACATGCTAAAGCTCATCACGTCTCCCTTCTCTTTTTCCATCATTTTTTTTCAAAATTAACTAGGAACATGAAACCGATTAAGAAATTCTTTGCGTATCAGACAGAAGTCATTATTGTGATTCATGATGGTATCACTACCTTTTAGACAGGATTTTTTTTTATCGTCATCATTTCCAGAAAACCTACCGCTGGAAGTTTCTTTAAAAGAGAAAAAAAAAAGAAAAAAAACCTAACATACAGACAAGTCAAATTTCTATCTCACCAATCTGGACTCTTTGAGAAAGACCTACTCTGTGCTCAAGACCTCTCAGAACTGTTTCACTCTTTTTGAGTCTCTGCATTAAGTTTACCACATAATTTTCTTATGCTAGACAACAGAACAAAAAACATGAACAAGAGCTCTAAATATCCCACCAGTAATCAATGAGTAATTAAAACATTAAGTCATTTTTGAACAAGTTACCACTGATTTAACACCTAACATCAGCTTTGTTGTTTGAACTCGGAAGCACAAATGTGATTTTGATTCTGTATCAAATAGAGGAGAAAGCATCAAACACTAGCTCAAATGTTACGTATTCAGATGCAAATATATGCGTATTGTTAGCATCGAGTATAAGCAATGATTTCTATTAAATTTCTTAAGAACCATCTCTGAACTCAAATGCCAGATAGGTGCCTTTGTTTGGCATTACATCTGATAACATAAATATTAAGTACTTCAATTGACTTTATGCTGGCCTTTTCCATCCAGGACACAAACTACTTGAACAAACAGCACCTAGCCCAACCTATAGTTCCAACATGCACGCCCCAGCATAGTTGCAGAGGATCACTGTACAACAGAGAGATTGGTTGTCTCGGAAAGCGATCCCACACTATTTCATATTTTGCAGCCATGAGAACTGCACAGCCCTTTCTCCTCACGAAGTTCTTACCATTGGTGACTTAATCAACTTGGGTACTAGAACTCTGCCAGGGTAAGTTATCCTAGAATTGTATGTGAATACAGTTTTTCAAATCCTCTTAAAGCTCTTACATAACATTGTTATGTGTATTAAAAACCAGCTACCTTACATTATTAGAGAAGCTGCAGCATTCCAGTTAACTGCTGGAAAGTACTGTGGGAAGGAAGATGTGCAGGACTTCATGTGTTACTACAGTTAACAGCTTATGCAATTTAATATTAGTATATTCATCATAAGCTGCAGTTCATCGCTGTATCCAGGAGGCAGTGTCCCTGATCTGAACCATGTTTCACTGTTATGTTTTTTTTTTAATATGTATTTTACGACATAATTAGAAAACTGTACCAAGTAAAAACGGACAGAAGTTCGCGAAGAAGTTTTACAGACAAACATTTCAGTGGATTTTTAAAAGCTGACGAAATCTAAGAAAAGAAATTCTTTATTTTGTGAGAGATTCTGAGTGGCGAAAAACAAGCTAGCTACACCAGGATCCTGTGCCCTTGAAAGCAGGACAGGCAACAAAGCAAGACAAAGGCACTAGTTTGGCATTACTGTTCCTAGCAGGATAAAAAGAACAGTGATATACTGAAGGTATAGACTGCAAAATTACTCAAATACTGTATTAAAGGCAGAGAGGTTGAGCCGGAGAGGAGCCCAGGTTGTCCAGAACACTGCACAAGGAAGCTGACTACTGCAAGTAGACGGGTATCTGCAAAAGCATATTAACGTGCAGCCTTAACGTGCTATTTAAAATAATCTGAAAGCAGACTATGCATCTACAGTGCAACAGGGAACAGTGACTGTGCCACACCACCCACACTGCATGGGAATATTAGTTCTCGTAGCAAGACAATTCAGGGAACGTCAGTAACCTGTGCAGAAATTTCTGTATCCAAAAATACACGCAGAGCAAGGCTCAATCTGTACCTTCCTCCTTCCCAAGTGAATAATAATAATAAAAAAAAGTTTATCCCTAAGTTCATTTAAGATATCACTTCCCCCTTTCCCTATCTTTGGTAGAAGCCTCAGGCACGAAGCACCAAATTCACTCAAGGCAGTCAGACAGATGTAGAGTCAGGCACCTTGTTTACCAAACACTGCCCCAGCATTCAGCTTAGCTTCTCTTCCCAGTCACCTGAAGCACTGCACCACCATTCCACCCCTTTCCTGGCCATTTAGAATATTCAGGAAAAAAGTAAGACCAGACTGGACTTTTTCCCCTTAGCTGTGACTGGTAACTTCTCAGAGCTGGATTTTTCATCCACCAGAAATAAAAAAAGTCAAGTATTAGTCTATCTAAATTAATACTTCAGCATTTGGCAAGGTAAAATTTGATTGCATTAGTTAGCAATGACCGTTAATGCTTGCAAGCTTGTTTCACGTTCCTTCTTTCTAAGGGTAAGCAACTGTACAAAAATAATCATCATCTCAATTCCCACTTTCTGAGATGTACTTAAAGGTATTTAAAAAAAGAAACACTCATTAACCCAGTTCTTAATGGTGCATGCCTTGCAAAAACTGCCTAATTCTACCCTAGTAATCATTTGCTTGTAAACACTTCCATATAGATTTTATTTTGCTGAGATTCATTAAACTGGTCCTTCCCCAGAGCCCAGAGATCTAAATATACTCATCATAAACAACTCCAAAAAGCAGCCTATATGACTAAGTAGTGACTGCACTACAGAGGGCAGGAGTAAGCAGATTTGCATGCAATTCATTCATGCTAGATGGCTCGAAGTCATACAATACAATTCAGCTGTTCCAGGAACTGCAATGGTACCATTGAGGAAACCACTTCTTTGCATATCTCCTCTTAACTAGCACTTGAAAGCAAGAGGGTCAGTCGGAAACTACCTGTGCATAAGCAAAAGCCCAAAGCTTTTTTGGATTTCCATACCCCATGTAAAGCTTTTCTCCTTCGCAGGTGTTCCGGCACCACTTACCAATAAAAATATCCGATGTGAAAATAGGTCACATATGTCCCCAACCATCCCCCGGCCAACACTGGCTTTTTCCCTAGTGGATGCTCTCCAACACTTTATTCAGCCTACTTCCAAAAAACACAAACATGCCACACTCATCTGTCCTTTAGCCATTCCCGAGCCCCTAAATCCACCTCAAACATCTCCAAAAGTCACCTCCCATGAATTCAACCAGTGCAGCACCATCTGGATGCTGAAACCCACCTGGCAGAAAGCACAAAGACCTCTCCGGGACTTACCTACATTCCCCAGCCCCTGCTTACAGTAACCCGAAGGCGGTTCAGCGCAAATAAACGCATTGACAGGACGAGCACTGACAAAGAACAAGGGGACGCTGGTGTCAGGGAAAAGCCAGCAGCAGCAGCAGCAGCCTGCATCCTCCACAAACCTGTTGGCTGAGCACCTGGCTCCAGAGGGGCGAGATGCACCGTCATCCCCCACCCTTTAACCGGGGTGGGGGGGGGCTTTATTTTTAATTTCCCCTTAAAGCAACAAAAAAAACGAGGCGGAGATGAAGGAGGGGGGGGGGAGGAGAAAGGACACACACACCCCAACCCAAACTGCTTTCCCGGGTGCCCCCACCACAGGGGGTGCCACCACAGGGTGGGGGTGACCCCACAGGGGGGTGTCGCCGTCCCCACATCCCCTCCTTCCCCCCCCCCATCCCCATCCCTCTGTCCTCCACCGCAGCGACCTTCGAGGAGCGGCCCCCGCCGCCCCCCCCCCCGGTGTAAGGGCCCAGCCTCTACGGGCCGGGGGAGGCGAAGGGAAAGGGGTGAAGGGTGCTGCGTGTCCCCACCACCACCCCAAACTTACTGCCTCCGCCGGCGGCGGCGTCTCCTCGGGCCGCCGCGCCCCGCGCCGCCCCCCTCATGGGCAGCGCCCCTCGGGCCCGCCCGCGGCGGGAGCGGCCGGGAGGCTGGGGAAGGGCTCCGGGACGCCTCAGGGCGTGTGTGGGGAGGGCTCGGCGGCGAGAGGAAGGACGGAGGGACGGACAGAAGGACGGACAGACCGGGCCCGGCGCTGCGGCGGCCGCTCTGAGGCGCAACTGACAACAACGGCCGCGGGGAGCCGTTGGGGAGGGGAGGGGGGCGGGGAGGGGAGGGGCAACGGGCGGCAGCGCCAGCCCGAGAGGACGGGGCTGGTGCGCATGCGCGGGGAGGGGAGGGGAAGGGAAGGGAAGGGAAGGGAAGGGAAGGGAAGGGAAGGGAAGGGAAGGGAAGGGAAGGGAAGGGAAGGGAAGGGAAGGGAAGGGAAGGGAAGGGAAGGGAAGGGAAGGGAAGGGAAGGGAAGGGAAGGGAAGCCACACCAGTGCAGAGTACAGCAGGACAATCACCTCCCTTGACCGACTAGCAATGCTGTGCTTGATGCACCCCAGGATATGGTTGGCTCTCCTGGCTGCCAGGGCACACTGCTGGTTCATATTCAGCTTGCTGTCAACCACAACCCCCAGATCCCTCTCTGTGGGGCTGCCCGGTCTGTATGTAAAGCCAGGGTTGCCCCATCCCAGGTGCAGGACCTGGCACTTGCCTTTGTTAAATTTCATGAGGTTAGTAATCACCCAGCTCTCCAATCTGTCCAGGTCTCTCTGCAAGGCCTTTCCACCCTCAGCAGAGTCCACAACTCCTCCAAGTTTAGTGTCATCAGCAAATTTGCTCAAAACACCTTCTAGTCCTACATCCAAATTGTTCATAAAAACATTGAAGAGGACTGGCCCTAAAATGGGGGACCCTTGAGGGACCCTACCGGTGACCATCCACCAGCCAGATGTGGCCCCATTTACCACAACCCTTCGAGCCCTGCCTGTCAGCCAATTGCTCACCCATCGTATGATGTTTTTGTTTATCTATGTGCTGGATATTTTGTCCAGTAGGATCCTATATGGATCCTACTACAGGCCAGGGAGGGAGCCTGGCACATGTGTCAGAGGGAAATAGCTGTACATTTAATGTAACAAAGGGCAGGGGAAAACCTTCTGCAATTGCACTACAGAAGTGCTCAGGCTCCTCAGTGCTAAAGGGTATGAGCAAAGCAATTGCTCAGTATCAGGAATAATGCAAGACTTTCCTCCAAAGATCAAGAGGAAAAAAAAAAATCTTTGAATAGCCAGGGAAAGGAGAGACTTTAAAGTGGTACATTGCAAAGTGTCCCTTTCTTCAAGTAGAAATGGCTAATCAAGGTATATGGAGAGAGACAGAATACAGGGCATCATTACACTGAAGCCCAATGTTAAGAAAAATCTTTGGCAATTGCCACTCTGTTTTTCCCCATGCTTTGACAAAATTCAGGTGTCATCCCTTCATGAATGGCCAATGTTACACTGCATAGCAGGAGCTATTGAATTAACCTGGAATTTCTTGGGTTGAAACTAATCATTTGTGAATAAACTAAACCAGCAAATATGGTTTAGAAAGCTAAACTGAAATAGTGTGATCATAAGTAATACAAAGGGCCTCATGATTTCATATTTTAAGCTTTAAAAATAGAAGTAGGAAAGTTATAGGTCAATATACTGGGTTGTGTTGATTCCATCAATGCTTCCTAACAAGAACAAGGATTTTTTCACTTTGTCATCTCTTAAACCATTCAGTAGGTCTGATTTTCCCCTCTTACACCAATTTTACACCAATAACACGCAGTTGATTGCTGAATTTACAACACAGATCTGATGAAAGAAATTGCAATAGCCAGCCCGTCATCCCTGACTGCCTGATCACCACTGGTTTCTCAAGTCTGTACGGGTGTGCAACATGCACCACTTGCATTTCTGAGTCTGCCACAGCCAGACCAAGTCTAACATTTACTGTTCTGTAAAGTTACATCTAGATTCTTTCTCACACTTTCTAGTTTAAAAAGCTATAATTTCCACTTGTTCTTCTGTATGTTTCACTTGCATTTTGGAGAAGGCACGTTCTTACAAAGACTACATACATATGAAAGTTATAATGATTCTTCAGTTCAGTGCTACTAACTCTCCCTTTACAAAATATTTTGGCCTAGAGGGCTTGTATTTCTTAGAAATCACATTATCTGTTGAGCTGCCACATGGGGTATCATGCTCAGATGTACTCAGCTTCTAAATCACTCGGTGCCTTTGTGTGCTGGCTTATGAGGGAGAACAGCTGGGTGGAAAAGGGTACGTTTGCAGAAAATGTGAATATTCTCACCTGCGATACTGCTGATGTGAGTTACTGCACTTTGGGTCACTACTATATAGTGAGATGGAGTCTCTTTCTCTGGAGATACTCAAAACCCACCTGGATGCCATCCTGTGCAATGCGCTCTCGGTGACCCTGCTCAGCAGGGGGGTTGGACAAGATGATCTCCAGAGATCTCTTCCAATCTTGGCCATTCTGGGATTCTGTGAATGAGTCTTTGTAGCTGTGTATGTGTGAGTCTAAAAAGAATAAGGCCAAGGACAAAACCTAGACGGAGATAACAGGGACTGGAAGGAGTCTAGCAGACGCAATAGGCTGAAATTCAGCTTGGGCTAGTTCGCCTTTTTCCAGGCAGGTTGTTTGCTGCTGGGGTGAGACCAATATAATTCCTCCAACAGTCTAACATAAATCTCCTGTCACATATACAGCCACTTATACTGGGCTTTGTCTTCAGTGGCACAACCTTGTTATGTTTTTGCGAGTGTTTTTCGCAGTGAAAACTTCATTAATGTGATAGCTTTGTGGCTGTGAAGTCAGACAAGCTGCAGCTAGGCTGCCAGGGGAGGTCAGGACCATACTTCTGCTTTTGTTTGGCCTCACCTGGTTTACCTCACAATAAAAGTGCAGTACCTTGTCTCCACAATGAGATAGCTAATACGCATTACTTGTGCCACAGTAGAAACACACCTCATCCATCAGTCATAGCCTGCCTGTATTTATCTAGGCAAGGTGACAGCAACAGCCTCGAGTATCTGAGAGGTTGCTCATGGTGTGTATGCATCCAAATCAGACCAGACAACATTCCTCTTTGCTAAATCCCAGTTTAGTCTGCTGTAGAAAGAAAGTGGTGGATGATATTTGTTTTTATAGAAGTCTTCCTGGCTCACACTAGAAGGAACCTTATTTTATGTAGGGTACTAAAGGTGTAAGCCACCTGGGAAAAGCATGGAGTATATAAACACATACGAAGTTGTTAGTCTACTCTACAATATGTGGAGAGGGATGTGTTTTTCAAAAGATGAATCATGACAGTTCCCCTGTTTCAAAAACTAGGCTAATATTTGATGTAAATTATTTTGCACCTCTCCAATGAGAAGTTTGAAATGCAAAGCAGTGGAAATTTTGAGGATGTCTCAGTGTGAGTGAGGCTTATGTAATGACTTTGGATCCACCTTTGTCAATCTGTCTGTTCTCCCTAATAACTCCCGAACCCACTGGTTGAATCTGAATTAAAGGGGTAGATATCTCCAGTATTACCTGTTTTCTTAAGTGTCATGAAACCAAGGCTGGGTACTGGGGAGTAACCCTACCTGTACGCCCTGTAAAGCAAAAGCTGCAGTGTGAGCTCACCCTTTATTAGTCACAGGAGAATCCGCATGGATAAGAGTGGCTTTTTCCCCTCAGGGTGGAAAAAAGCTTCAGTCAAAATTCACACTTCATTAGACACTGGATAATCTGAGCACGAGGCTCAAATCCATAGGCCTCATTAGCTCCTTTTCATTATTAAATTATTAACAGTTTCCCTGACAAAGCAGAACAAAGCAGCTGCCTTTGGACAGATACAGAAGAGTACGATTTATACTGAAAGTTATGGAGGACATTCAGATATTACATTTCTTAATAGTCTCAGTGCTTGCATTTGAAAGTTTAGTACGTTGTTATCGTCAGAATAGCTAACTCAGGTTTCTGAGGTGAAGCAGAAAACTGCTACCAATGTCCAAAGGAGTCACATGCAGTCTCCTTTCTGAAATCAAAGCTCAGCTAGAGTTGAGATTTGCAAGGGATCTCAAGGGCAAGAAGAAGAGCTTCTGCCACAACTTTAGCAGTTAGAGACTGAAAAAGGAAAACGTGGGCCAGCTCCTGAATGCGGCAAATGATCTGGTAACAGTGGAAACAGGTAAATAAGGCTGTGGTGCTCAAAGCCATCTTTGCATCAGATACACTGACAAGGCCTCCTAGGTCTACATGCTTAGGATTCAAGGAGAACGGCCAGGAATCAATGAGGATCAAGTCAGTGATTACCTGGGAGAAATCAACCCATAAGTATCCATAGGATCAATTGAGCTGCATCCACGGGTGCTGAGGGAGCTGCCTGATGTCCCTGTGGGGCTGCACTTACCTTTGAAAGATCATGGAGACTGAGGGAGGTCCCCAGTGACTGCAGAAAGGCAAGATGTACCCATCTTGGAAAAAAAAGCCCAAAGGGAAGCTGTTGGCTGGCAGCCTCACTCCACTCTACGTGGAAATCTGCATCCTCCTGGGGCACGTCTGTTGGCACAGGGAGGAGAAGGTGTTGGGGGACAGCCAGCGTTCCTTAACCAAGGGTGAATCACGCCTCACCAGCCTGATTGCCTTCTATAATAAAATGGCTGGATTTGTGGATGAGGGGAGAGCAGGAGACATCATTTGCCTTGGCTTTAGCAAGGCTTTGGACATCGCCTCCCACAATTTAGTATCCAAATTGGGACATTACGGAGTGGACAACCACATAGATAAAAAAGTCTGGTTGATGATAGGGCTCAGAGGGCAGTGGTTCAGGGGCTGTACCCAGTCTGGAGGCCTGTAAAAAGATGGAGGGAAGCGATTGCCATCTCTTGCTCGGTGCTTAGGCCACATCTGGAAGACTGCTCTCTTCCACCATCACACGGTTGGTTGCTCCATCACGCTGTGGGTCTTTCCAAAAGGTCTCTCCTCCCTCCAGGAAGGGGAGAGGGGCTCAAACACAGCCTGCACCGGGTGAGGAGAGGCCCAGAGGAAGGCCAGGGGTGCTTCAGGGCTGTGGAGGAAGGAGGTGTGTGCTTCCTGCTATGGGTGGAGAACACCAATTCCTGCTGGTGCCAAGGTCAATTAGCAAGTTGCTGCCCATTGTGAAAGAAGGACGTATTGTGTCCCCTCATGCCTTGCTTGCTCTTTAGCAAAGCAAGCCAGCCAGCTGGCGACACAAATAACACAGGCAAGGATGGAGGAGACAGGGGTTGGAGGCCCTTGTAGTGAGAGGAAAGTTGGATGCGGCACTACCTGACTTACTCTGGGCAAGGGGGACAAAAACGTTGGACTGAGACCCAGCATGAAGCTTCTCTGAGTCCTGGTGAGCACAGAAGTAGTGCAGAAACTTTCCTCTGATACCTTCCCTTCCTGCCTTTCCTCTGATATCTTTGTCCCACGTCTAGCCCCTGTGAGCTGACGACACAGTTCAAAAGCTCCCGCTCCGCTCAGGAAGGAACAGGACATCCAAAGAAAATCGGGACTGGGAATGGTGAATGAAGTCAGCTCTGATGTGGCCTCATAATACCTCAGCTGGAAAGGATAAAAATGTATGAGTCTGGAAGGGAAGGTAGAAACACAAGGTCTGTAGACATGCCATTAGTGTTTTAGGTGATAAACTAATTAAACATAGTAAAGTTAGGAGTGGTTCTAAGGTGGGTGATTTGCATTCCATTTCACTTATGGTTTTGGGCTTGGCCCAAGTTATTTAGGGATTCCCAGTAACAATTCCAGGAGAGCCGGAGTGGGAAAAAGTGAGTCAGTCCCAGAAGAAAAAAAAAATGTCCTCAGTGCTAACATATACCTTTATAGTAGTCAGAAGTGTTTTTTCTTCTTCTGTTCTGGAAAAAAAAGGTCAGGAGGCCTTTGTGTGGGACAAAGTGCCAGGTTTCTTCAAGCAGGTGTCACACTGGCTGGTGAAGACTTTGCACAAACTGGATTCTCAACAATTCCCATCCACCTTGCCAGTGTAGGAGAATAAAGAGAGCAGCATTGACCTTGGAAGAGCTAGGGAAGGCAGAGCTGAGAAAAATTGTCCTTAGACTTCTGGGGAACAAATCCACAGTGAGAGGCTCTCTGAAAATAAATGGCAGAAAGGATTCTTTAAATTTCTTCATCAAGTATGGGTTTGGAATGGTAGGACTTGCAGAAAAGCAGCCATATGCTTGCTGCTCCAAGAAAAAGGTACACAACTAATTTGTGTTAAAATCAAAATTAGAATTGTGATCATGTGACAAATTACCCAACCCCAACGTTTACTACTGAAGCATAAGTGCTAATGGCTAGGATATGACCTATATTCCACAGTGCCACTCTAACAGATGACATAAGACCAAAAAAGCAAATGTCTAAAAGCTTTTTTTACAGTATTATCATTGCTACTTACTTTTAAGTCTGATCAAATATACATTACCTACTAAAGTGTCCTTAGGAATACATACCCCCAATTTAACAGCACTAGTTCCTTCCACACACTTATAGGAATAATTAATTGCATGCAGCACCCTGTAGAAAATAACACGATGTAACATGGAGACCTGTAGCTGAAGACCCGTAAAGCTACATCTCAGCAGTGTAATGCCACAGATTTAAAAATAAGCAATTTCTTGGAGGGAAAGCTTGAGAATTGCACCTTTGAGGGCAATTGTAGTCATGGAACAGCAGTAATCATGTTTTACACAGCAAAATGTGTTTCCATGGAATAACTGATGTTCACCTAAAAGGGCAGTGTTGCAATTTTCACAAGCACAACATCTTAGTTTTGAAATGTTTCATTTCAAAAATTCATGTCAACAAATGTTTTGGCGGCATGTTGGTTCCTTTGTTTTTTTGTGGGTTGTTGGCTTCTTTTTTTTTTTTTTTTTTGAGGGGGTGCTGGTGGTATTCTGGTGAATGCTGCCCTCAATACATACACATCGCTTATACTCCTGAAGGAAATGCAGTCAAAATGACCTCTGCCAGTGCAGTAAAAACAAATGGTTAAAGCAGCGTGGTTAAATTCACCCTGTGGACTGAAATGGGAAGGGCACAGCCACTTTCCAGTGTTAGCAGATTTTAAGCTACACAGTCAAAAGAATTCACAGCTCCAGCTCTGGCCTGCGCTTCCCTACGAGCACTACGGAAATTGTATCCACCTACATCTCATCTTCAATCTGGCCCGTGTCTTAAAACCCAGGAGACAGTCCTATTTTTATTTATTTATTTATTTATTTTACTTTTTCCTAAGGCTTCCTTTCCGTACTCGGTCTTCCTTTTCTTTAGGTGGACTGGGAAGAATGCTGTGCATTTAATTTATCAGATTTCTGATTTTCAAAGTTGCTAGCAGATGCATAGAATTTCTCAATTCAGGCCGGAAAGAAAAAAAAAAAAACACACACACACTTTTCTTATAATGATTTTGCTTTTGACACTAAGTAGGTGCACAAGAAATTGAGGTCTCTGTGAGAGATAAAGAAAGGAAAGAACCATTTTCGCAGCAAATGTATCTTAGAAGAAGGAAAGTAAAAAATAGAAATGAGATTTCAGAAACCTCTGGTTTATAAGATCTGTCATATAATAAAGCAGTTGGAAACTCAAACAATGCAAAATAACTATGCTCATACAATGCACCATTATTTGAACAACCAAGAAGTTTACTGTGTTTTAGACGATCTTCATACTGTTGCTGGCAGCCTGGATATGTTCTTTAACATTCTTCCCATTTAACAAAGAGAAACAATATTAGAGCCACATTTTTCAAAATCTCCAGGTTTAACTCAAAATGAAAGGCAAACCCCAACATAATTGAATGCAGAACTTTAAATTCCATTTCCATGTTTAAACAATGACATTCTCTTGCTCAACCACTGGTAAATAACATTTGTTGCCCATTTACAACTAGGGTATTAAAAAAAGAAATAGGATGTCGTGGTTCCTAATTAGAACATTCATTTGAAAGCGTTGCCAGTCTTCAAGATAAATGCATGGCTTTCTCTGTTTTCCTACAGTAACTATTTTATAGCTGAGATGGATGTGTCACTGACATCTCTGAAACTATGTCGACATTTACTTGAAGTCATACCGAGCCCTTTCTTGCAAACAGTCCAGCTGAGGATCAAAGGAGCCGGATTATTTGAGGACTGAAACTAAGCAAGTTATATCAAGAAGCTGCTGTTCTGCTTGTTCTCTGTTCCAGAGGACTACAATTAGTCTTTCTTTAGACTCAAACCAGGAGAAATTTCAACTCCCTTCACTCTACCAGTTGGAAGACTGGAAACTCAAGGAAAAAAAAAAATCCCTTCTTTTTTAGTTTTGAATTTTGTTTCTCTCTGATAACAGCCTGCAAAGCAGTATTGTGCCGTGGCATTACGACCACATTCATTTCAGAAATATTTTAGAAAATGATTGAGACTATTTATTTAGTAGTGCTATAACGTGTAAGTGAGTCTGTATTACTCACAGTGAGTATATGCTTTGCTGTGTTTAATCCTCATGTCAACGCAACCCCATTATTATAAATCAAACCGAGGATTTGACAGACTGCTTCAGTCACATCTTGCTCACTGCTTGCTGTAGATGTTCGCTGGAACATCTACAATGTGCCGTCTGTAAAATGAACAAATCCCAACAGATTATTTTACTTCATTTAACAGCTGAGCGCATCCCGGTGCAACATCAAAGATGTTTTACCTTTTTTGTTTTCACTAATGAACTTACTATCATATGCGATATCTGTGAAATTATAGTGGATCATTAGAAATGTATTTAAAACATTTATAATTCACTAATATGTAAGCTCTTCAAAAGGAACTGTACAATCTTATCGGCAAGAACTAAATACTCTACTTAAGAGGCACATTCCTTATCTGCTGTTTGAACTAAGAAAGGGTGGGGACATTTCTCAACCAATCACCCATTTAAAATGTTTCCAGATGGAATCACACCTGATGGTTTTACACTTCAAAGTGTAAATTACTGCAGTGAAATCTATTTCATAATGGAGCAAAACAAAAGCAAAACTAAACGTACACCATTTTGGCCAGTAATACATTCTGTCATGATATCTTTTCTTTCACACATCCAGGAACTGTAATGGGGGCTCGACTTGGAAAAGGTTTCTTAAAGACACCATTTTCTCAACATTTGTTTTAAGTTACTCATTGCGTGTTTTATTTATTATTTTTTTTTTTACTGCTTGTTTTAAAATTACTGGTCTGTTTGTTTTATCATGTCTCAAGGAAACACAAGCATGTACATGTAATAAAACTGTTATGTTACTTGTTTGTGCACTTTGCATGCTAGCTGACTAGGCAGGCAATTATGCTAATCTAACTGCTGAACGTATTTATGACGTGCTGGAGTTACAGCCACACCTGTCTCATGACAAGAAAACAAAGTTTAAGAACAACAGTGCTGCTTAAATCTGTGCAAAACTTTGTAGGAAAGTTCATAGCTGGCAGACCCTTTCCACTCCAAACACCCCACTCCCCAAATATTTGATCTTTGGGATGTCTGATCCAGAAATCACTGGGGAGGACTCACTGCTGAGTCACAGGCAGTATTTTGAATATTGCTTTGACTACTTCGCTGTCTTTGGGCGATCCAAGGGCTTGTTCTAAGAAGGGAATTTCAGGGAAATGCAACTGGAAAGTTCAGTCATGTCACACCTCCTGTACTTTCATGGGAAAATCCGCTGTTCTGCCCTTTCTAAAAGGGTCTTAATTTCTTGTGGTAAGAGATAAAGGATCTGCAAAGGATTGGGAATCATGTTGCCAAGGAGTGCAAAAGTAATGGTTTTCTTATCTTTATATTTTGTGTGAAGAAAGGCTGAGAGAGTTGGGCTTATCCAGCCTGGATAAGAGAAGGCTCCGGGGAGACCTTCCAGTATCTAAAGGGAAAGCTGAAGAAGGACTTTTTACAAGGGCATGTAGTGATAGGACAAGGGGTGATGGCTTTAAGATAAGACAGGGTAGGTTTAGATTAAATACAAGGAAGAAATTCCTCATTCAGAGGTTGGTGAGGCCCTGGCACAGGCTGCCCAGAGAAGCTGTGGATGCCCCATCCCTGGAGGTGTTCAAGGCCAGGCTGGATGGGGCTTTGGGAAACCTGGTCTGGTGGGAGGTGTCCCTGCCCATGGCAGGGGGTTGGAAAAAAGTGATCCTTAAAGGTCCCTTCCAACCCAAACTCATTCTGTGATTCTGTCATTTCCTATTCTGCACCCAGGTCAGACACACAGTCCTGGCACTTTACTGAGCAAACTGGCTGAGAATGGGGCTTGGAGGTGCTGAGATACAGAAAAAGAGCAAGTTTTAGGGGTGGTGGTGGTAAATTATATCTCCCAAGAGATGCTAGACTGGTTACCTTGCCTAAATGTCAGAGGAAACAGGAGAAGTGTTGGGTCTGTAGGCATCTCCTTTTGTAAGCACCTTGGACACGCGGTCTTGCCCTCATGCCCGGTTACCTCAGGGCTAAACTCCACATAAATCTGGCTGCTCAGTGCCAACCACTGGCAGACACAAGTGCCTCTGTGCTCAGTGCCCTGCTCAGACCCCTGGAATAATTGCTCAGAAGCTTTGGGGTGTCAGCCAATGGGAAACAGTAGGCACTGGGATTTAGGTGGAATTTAGGCCAGCAGAATCTGGGACTAAGATCAATATTTAGATTAATTGAAGGTGTTATTCACCCCTCTCTCTCCCCCATTTCGGGTAAAACAGCAATCAGTCTTTTCATCCTTCTAGAGCTCCGAACATTTACGTAACATGGAACAAAGATACCCCAACCTCCTTCAGGCTTCCCACAATCAGTCCTACCAGCTACCCCCCGGACCCCAATCACATACGGCCTAGCAGCGATGCTCGGGGCACAGCTCAGTGTCTGTCAGCTGGCCAGGCTCGCACATGCCTCGAAGTGCATCTCTGGTTTCCTAGGGAACCTCTCCCGGCTCCTCTTGCGATGTTCCAAGGCGCCCAGGAGACATTTCATTGCCGCCACTGTTCATGGCTTGGTGCGCCCCTGAGTAATCAGCACATCAAAGGGGCATTTGCATTTTTTATATTCTTAAGTTTCTAAAGCGGTAAAATGAATTGCTGGCCGTACAAAGCTGAGCATTCTTCTAGCTGTAAAACTCAAGAGCCTTGCTCAGAAGCCTCGAAATCGTACCTTATTCCTCTCACCTACGCTGCCAGTATGGGCTGCTGACTGGTACGGCTGATTTCCATCTTATTATGTTGACTGGCAGGCCACCATTCACCCGAGAAGCTACCCGTGATCCAATTTATTTATCTGCTACAGTTCAAAACTAATTATTCCTCAAAGATCCAGGTCTCTCACAGCCCCTATTTCTTGTCATCCTGCAGCTGTAACAGCTTACCTCTTCCTTTCTGTGGTAGGCCAGCAGGCTGAACTTTCTCCAGGGAGTCTTTAATGGATACACAGCATCTTTGCTCAAGAATAGGCTTTTATTTCTTAGAAGAAAAAGAAAGGGGAAAAAAATAAAAAATAAAAGATCATTGTTTTTTGGCTTAAATCTTTGTAAGCTTTTCTTTCAAAACAAAATATTTGGTAGAGAGCAAATACTTTTAGGAAAGCAAAGGTTTAATTAGAAAATTTTCAGTCAGTCTTCACATGTGTTCACTCATCTGTCTCTAGAGACTCCGAGCCCCCTGTCACAGATGTAGGCTTGATATGCACCTTATCTTGTCTTCTCTACACGCGCTGGTCACAGATGTCTGAATACTACATTTTCCATGGCAGGCTGAGGCTTTAATGCTTTCCCCCGGAGGCGAGATAAGAGCCAGAACATGTGTAGAATGCATTACAGTTTCATTTGCAATCAGCGATGTGTAAAGTTCCTAAAAGTTGTCGACACTCTTAAGATATATTCTATCTCCATTAGTGGGAGAGTGGACAGGGATCCATGGTCAGATACGATTTTGTTTGTGAAGAACTTCTTTTACCAACCCAGGACCGTTTTCTTTCACTTCTGTCTCCTGTAATGAAATACCCAGCCTTATCGTTTTCCAGTCTTATTCTTCTTTCTTATCATTCATATTTAATGTATTTCTACCTTCTATTTTGTAGCCATTTACATTTTATTGATTCCCAGGCTCAGTTTACAAGTCAGTGATTTATTATCTTTCCCTTCTCTTTGTGCTGACAGAGAAACATCCCTATTTTTCAACTTCAGATTTAGTGGGAGGCAAACATATTTGTGGCTGAAAATGTAAGGTGTGCATTTAAGGTGTGCATGTAATGAATGCTAAATGCTATTACGCAGATTTTTAGAAAAAGAGAGATGGAAATTCATGGTTAAGGGTGACACCCCAAGAAAAAGAGTCTCAAGAAAGTTGGTATCGGTGTATCAGCCACCACTGCTTAGAGGGCTGTGCAGTGTCTGACATAAGAGAGGACGTCAAGGGTTAAGGCCAGATTTTGGAAACGTAGGTGCCAGAAGGTGAGCATTGATCCGGGGATGAATGTAAGTGCTTCTAAGCTCAAAAATAGCATAGAATGGCATCTGTACACAGAAATACAACTTCTTATTTAACTTTACCTTGCAGCTGAGTTGCCGCAACAAACTGGTCTTTGGGCTACGTCTCCAGTCAATCCAGGAGCTGCAGGCTGCTTCCCTCTTGCTAAGCTGTATTTTACTGCAAGCAGCGATCTTAGGAGATCAGCTGTTGGTTCCGTCTTGAACAGCTTGCGCAGGATTTGCTTACCACATCCCTTTTCTGCTGTCAGAGAAAAGGACAGCACACAGACTGGGGCTCAAAGCAAAGGAAGGGCACTCGCTGAGAAGCTCTCAGCCTCAGCACTCGCTCGAGGCAGTTTGGGGGCTGCGGGGAGAGGGTGTTGATGTTCAGGACAGGCTGCACGTCTCTTTTATTTTCCCTGGGGTTTCAGAAAGGATGAGGGTGACAACCTGACGGCATTCCCTGATGTGTTTGAAAGGACTTTTATGCCTGGGCCCCACCACGCTGGGTCCACAGCCTCTGAGCATGCTGCAGCACTTGCCTTTTTCACAGCCTCCCTCACACCTTCCTCAGCTGCAGGCTCTGTCTCTGCCCTAGAAGAAGTGGGACTTTGTGGAGAAATCCTACATCCAAGGCCCACAGCTGGCTGACACCCTCTTTCTTCTGTGTCCTTCCCTCTGCTGGCCCAGCAGCTAAACCAAATCTCTCTGCTTTTCCTGATTCCTCTCAAGTCCCCCTGCACCTCTCTAAATCTCTCTAAGTCTCTCCAGCTCTGCAGTGTTTAGGATCCCAGGTTAATACCTAATCTCTTTGCCCTGCTTCTAGTGAAAGTCTCCTCTCCCAAGCATCCTCCCCGCAAACCAGCTAGGCAGGGATATTTTCCCCACGTCTCACTGCGCCGTTGTCTGGCTTGGTGACTACATCAAAGGAAGCAAATCCATGGGTGGATGAATAGTCACCGAACCTGACCCAGAAATCTTAAAATACACAGCCACAGTAAGTGGGGCCCACGTGCCCGTTTGTTCAGGCCTTCTTGGATAGCAGGAAAAATGTGGATTTTTGAGCTACAGGGGGAAAAAAGGGAGAAGATTCCTTAGGCACCTCAAGAAGGGGAAAAAAAAGAAGACAATAAACTCAAGGCACCGCTGCTCTGTTGTTATACGAGGTCACACTTCACTATGCATGTGGATAAAAGACAACACAGCTTCCCACTTCCCATTCCTGTTCTGCACTGCCAGGTTAATTGTTGTCATTGTATTCCCCACAAGAGAAGCCTCAGCAGTGGTGCCAAATAAACCAGATTAGTGTTCAGGGGCATTTGCTGGAAGTGATGCCAAATCCATTCTTGATCCTAATTATATGAAATATGCTCCAATAATTTTCCACAAGGTGAATAAAAATAATGCCAGAACTGCCGCTTTCACTAAAGCTCAATTAGGAGGCATTCACTAATCCCAAGGCATGTCATAGCTCCTTCTCTGCAATTATATTCTGCTTTTCATAAACTGATGTTTACCTAGAGAAGATGAATATCCTTATTCCTGGCACCGGATGAGGGTGATATCGGGAGAGAGAGAGAAAAACAGAGACAAGACCTGGCCCGCATCCTGAAGTTAGGCGAGCTGACCTTTGGCTTCGTTCTCCACAGAAAAGCTGTTGTGTCTTGACAGCTTCAAGCAGCACAGATATGAGATACGCTCTCGAATACAATGTTCATTGCCGAATCTAAAAGAAGAAATGAAAAGCCACTTAGCTTAGAAAATAAAATCAGATTAAACCAATTATCCTTTGTTGGCCGTGGAACATTTCCCGTAGTGTACAATGCTATGTTCTGCAATGAATTTCCGATTTCATAATGACAGATTTGCTGCAACTGACAAATAAAGAAATATGTTTCAGTCATTCACTACCAGCAGTTGCAAATTCAGAGTTTTGTTCAAACTATTGGAAAACCTCATTGTAAAATTGAGGGGCATTCTGCCGGCATATAAGCATAATGAAAAATGTTTTGATTGCCTCCGAAAAAAAATAGAAATTCTTTACAGCTGACTTGGAAGAGGATGGACAAACACAGTTACCAAACCAATGTGATAACAAATTATATTCATAGTCTGTAGTTGGCTTACAGAATGGTGTCATCTTGCAGGATGTCTGAAGCACAGAACATTTTTTCCCTTTTCCAATAAAACTCCAGCTTTCTCCGTTTTAAGAATATGTGACTTTCCCGTTCTTTCTTCATGCCTTCACTTTGGGGGGAAAGTCTCCCAACACCAGAGCTATGGAAATTAACATTATGTTTCATGTCTTTGTCTACCCTCTTCCAATTTTTGAAGTTTCTTCCACCTCTAGAACTGCTGGAGAGGCTGTATTTGTTGGTTATCTGATACCTTTGCTAGCCCAAGCTCTGATTTTCGGGATCACGTAACGGCTAGTGTACAACAGAGTGAAAACTGAACACTTAAAGACAACAACAAAATTGTTCAGGTGAGTTGATGGCTTCATGGTGAAAGCATTCGCATGCTCACGGTGCACTCTGCAGCTGCCAGAATCGATCTCTAAACTTCAGCTGCTTGTCGCACCGGTATCTCCATCCTCCCCCGTGGGATAAGACTACATGTGGATTAAGGAAAAAACAGACCCACTTCTCTCTCCTCCCCACAAATGCTGGATTCTGGTTGCACTCACCCACCCCCAGCACTTCGGCAGGATTTGGGTAAGCAGATGACACACAATAGCTTGCACCCGTTCAAACTGAACTGCTTGAACAGAGTATTGTTTTTCCCTTGACAAGAGTCCAAGAAAGATTTCTGTTACTCGTTTTTATACCAGGAGTAGGGACAGGAAATGGCTCCTTCTCTGCTTGGAGACTGGTCCCTAAAATCCCATGCAACATCCAAACCCTTATAAATACACCACAGGGGTTTACAGCTGCGGTGTCTCCTGGTATCAAAAGTGTCAAGGCTTTCTGGGTTGCTCCTGTTGTACAGCACGCTGTGTTTTGTTCCACTGACCACATTATCTCCTAATGCAAAGCAGTGCCCTGTGTTTCCAGGAGCTGCAGCGCTGGAAAGTTGCCAGCAGCTGGGCAGAGCTGAGGAGGTGATAAAAGAGGGCTTAAAAGGTCTCCTGGGGGAAGCCTGAAGGAGATGCACGGGAAGGCTTGAGCATGAGGGGGTTGGACTGGGCTCGGTATCAAGGGATGCAGATGGCCCTTGAACTGCCTGTCTGCCTTCCTCGCCACCACTGGATGCCCAGGGACTTCTAAAGCAGAACAGTGTTACACCAAGGGAAGCTGCATTTAACAAGGACTTGGGGCCTGGGGAGTGTTTTTTGTTTGGTCGGTTTTAACGAGTTGTTTCAGGACCAGATACAATCTAGCCCTGCCTCTGTATTTCCTCAGATTTCTCACAAAATGTTGACTGGAACGTGGGAGATGGGGGATATTTATAATCTATGGGCTGAGCCTGAGGAATCAATACTGGATCTTGATGGAAATACAGGTTTCAGGGAGGAAGCTGAGAGAGAGAGGATTTGGGGAGAGGCTGTGTGATCAATGGACCACCCCTCGCTAATGTTCAGGGGCTTGTGACACCCAGGCCTTTTTTTTAACCGTATGGATGGATCAGTGTACAAAAAAAAGCCAGAGGTGGGAAACAGCTCTGTGTCAATCCAACCTGGGGGACAGGCCCATGGCAACCTAGCAGCGAGTTGCATGCATGAAGGAATGCTCACTGTGGGATAAATCTTCCATCCCATCAATATTCTGCTTATTTAGTTAGCTACTGGTGGTGAGGCTGATCTGGAATACCTGCATGCACAGAAAGCAGTATCAATACGCTGCGGGATGGTGTTAGAGGAGCTGGCCAAGTGGCGTCGTGCGCCTCTGCGAACTGCATGATGCAACTTGCCTGCGCTCGGCTTCCTGCAGGCTGTGCTAGAATCGGGGTGAGAAAATGTATGCAGGCATGAGGCGAAAGCAGTTGCAGTAAGCATGTTTTCCATTGGAGCAAATGCAGGTGATTAATAGAGCTGAAAAATGGCCTGGGACGAGCAGGCTGCTGTCTCTGCCCAGTGCCAGGAATGAACACTTTCTGTTTGCTGAGATGGAGTGTGTGTGTCAATTAATTACCATTTTTCACTTAATTGTACCTTTCCCTAAAGAAATTATTGTGCAATACAACCAGAACTCAAACTGGGTCTGTCACTGCTGAGAGCGTAACATTTGCAATTCCTCCTTGCCTGGTGTCCCATGTTTCTTCAGGTAATGGACAGAAGCACACAAAGGGGAACTCGAGATAGATGTCTCTGCTCCCAGACCTCATCGACTGGCACTCTGCTTTGTTTTTATTTTGTCAAATCTGCTCGGTGTGATGCTGATGGTTTCGTTAGCCAGGAACCTCGGTGGAGCTTGCAGAAACCTGGATGTTTGCATGGGCTGCGCGCTTTCAGTGTGATGGGAACTAATGGAGGCTGTCTTTGCATCTCAGAGGTCACTGGTTGTGATTAAAACCCTCCTAATGAGGAGCTCTTGCAGGCCCATTAAAGAAATGGCCCGCCACGAGTAAGCCACTTTTTCATGTTGCAATCACCGTGTTCATTTTCCTGCCCAGAAAGCAGGGCTCTATTTCTCCCTTCAGCAGATGAGGCCTCAGATTGCATGTTCTGTCACCGAAATGCATTAGTATTCATTTCTGTAAGGACACTTTCTCCCTGAAACTTTTTGAGCTGCAAATGTACTCCGTGGGCCAAAATCGCTCTCTCTTATTGTGCCATGTCCTATATACTCACAGTGCCAGAATTTAGCTTTCTCTCCCTAATTCTATTTACGTGAGCACCCGTCTAAAGAGTGGGAGCAAATAACTAATAGTGTGACGTTCCCTGCAGGATACCTGGTGGAAATAACATTTGCTTTCTTTCTAATAAGCAGCAAAAGTTGTTGGAAGAAAATTAAAGCCTGGAGCACTCTCGGTTTGGTTGTTGCTGTTTCGAACTATTTTTGAATCTCCGCTAACCTTGGAGGACTTCTCAGAGGAACAATTGCCTAAATTAGAATATCTATTTCACATGAAATATTGGGAAAGGAGAGGAAGGGTTATATTAGCTCTTTCATTAGCGCTCACTCCCAGGGTCTGTATCCCAGCCTGCAGCAGAAATGTCAAGAGGAGCAGCTGCTGCAGCGCACAAGCCAGCAGAATATTTCCATCGCTGAACGAGGCGAGGGGGGGCACGGGGGAAGCTGAGCGAATTGCATAAGACACAGACGCTGCGAAGTCACAGCGGAGGGCTGTGTGTCAGCGGAGATTGAGCCGAACCCTTTATCCGTCCCTTTCCAGAGATTAAGCACTGTTTTCTCCACAAAACATCAAGGGGACGTTGCTTTTGGTGCCAAGCGAGCAAACCTCTCACCCTGTTATGCTGCTTAGTGTTACCAAACAAGTCCCGAAAAGTGGAGCTAATTCACAGCAAGGAACAGAGGATGGGCTTCTACGTGACATTTCCTACGCTCAGGTCTCAGCCGTTCCCAAGCTAGGTGGGCCGTCAGCAATGTTATTAGGATTTATCTTTTCTGTCGTGTATTTCTGCGGCTGCACGAGGACAGAATCCAGGTCTTCCTGGGAACTGTTTTGCCTAGTATTTCTTCAAATATTGCTTAACAGTAACACATTGTACTCGTAAAGTATGTGAAAGGGCGGGGTTGTTGCTATGCCTTTTTAGTCGATGTCAGCACGTTGGACTGGTGTCTCACTGTAAAGCTGTCATGGTAATATGCCAGGCTTTGAAAAAAAAAAATATTAAGAAGAAAAACACTGGCACTTAAAAAGGCATGCAAAGCTCATAGCAAATCTCTGTGCACGCTCACTGTCGGTACATGCTTTGTTCCATCCCGCAGTCCTTCCCCCAAACTGGTACAAGGATTCATTAATAAACAACCTCCAAAGTGGAAAAAGCAGGCCAGTATGTGGCCTTGGGTATATTCGCAGGCTTTCATGTGATGGAGATACTGCTTTTGGGCAAACCAGGCTGTGTGTGCGTGTCTTCTTTTGGCCAGCTTAGGAGGCCACCACCTGTAGCTCCTTGTTAGCTCCCCACATCTCCTCTACCCAGCCTGGTCTGATGAGGAGTAGGTTGCCCAAGCATTTCCTAACCCCCCTGGGCCATTTGATGAGACGAGTCCCTTTGGCAGGAGAGCTTGGCAAACATTTACCCGAGCACCATGGACTCCAGCGTGGAGGCTGGGGCAGAGCTGGGGCAGGTAATTTTTTTTTCACCTCAGCATTGGTAGGAAGGTCTCCTGGACCACAGCAGTTGTGAGGCAGAACATCAGTAGAAGGACACAACTGCCAGGGGCTAGAACCATATCCACAGCCATTTACAGCCTCGCTCGTGGTGACTTATTTATGATCAGATGATTTTGCTTACTGTTTTTAATTTCCTATTGGGTCTTGGACTATGTTCTAGGTACCTTGACCCCTCTCTGTCTATTCCATGTGTAGTAAATATCCTCACCGAGCTGCCAGGAGCCCAGCGTTACCTGTCCTACTGTGCAGGAGCAGCATCTAGTAGGAATTTTTGAGTTTACAGAGTGAATTTGCTTGGACTAAGAATTCCTTATCCCGACTCAGGCTTGCTGCACCACATCCAGCATTACAGAGTCATCACCGCAGCACATGGCTATCGCTCTGTGTAAAGTCCTGGTGATTCATCGCCAGGTGAATGTCATAGGGCTTTTATTTATTTATTTATATCTACGTTGGAGATAGCGGTGATATATCTTTGCTGACCAATAAACGGATTACTTTATATTCGCTCTGACTGCAGAACTGGGAGGGACAGCTGGGCCTTTTGACTGTGGTTCCACACAGTCTCGGGCAAGCAGGTGATAGGTGTTTATGGTCCACAAAGGTCCATAGAGCATTCATTTTCCCCACGCATGATCTGTCTTTTGTATAGATTAAGTTGTTTGTTACTGTAAAGTGACTACCTAAATAGATATTAAGGCTTAGAGATGACAATCATTTAGCCCGACTTCCTCATAATGCTCATCCTAATGCTCATTCCTGCAGTGGAGGAAATTAATCTTTGCTATTAATATTGTCTGTTACAGCTAGAACCCAG
The DNA here is from genome assembly GCF_964035555.1 of Netta rufina. Lineage (NCBI taxonomy): Eukaryota > Metazoa > Chordata > Aves > Anseriformes > Anatidae > Netta > Netta rufina. Next base: position 44,217,744 of record NC_140124.1, read on the forward strand.
ATTGGTCCATTTGCAGTCCTTATTAAATAAGGACCCCTGCTGGTCCTTATTAGATAGATGAAGGACCAGACTGAAGTTCCTTGTTACTTAAATGAAACACCATGTTTAGCAAAGCTGTTAAATCACAGCTGAAGGCAGACATCTTGATGAATAAATCAGCATTCATGAATAAATAATTGACAAGAGTGCTAAAATGGGATTCTCGTCTTCATGCTGTCTCTGTCCTTGGCCAAAAATTGAGACAGCCTGTGTCAGCTGCAGCGGTGGCCATGTAGGGTCAGGTCTCCAAAGGTGCAAACAGGACTCTAGTAGGACCAACAGAGGCATCTCAGTCTGTGAGGGGCTCCGGCGCTTTTGTTTGCAAAGTCTCTAATGAGTTAAGGAGCTGGAATGAACCTTCACTAGCATGTTTCCCATAGGACATCTAATAACGTGAATCAGTATGGCTGTGGGACACATTCACACTTTGATCTAATAGTTAAAGGCTCAGTGTCCCATTACCAGTTCGTTCCAGGCGGCCGCCTTCCCCTGTAATCGTGCTGGTTATTCACACCAGTGGAGCTTTCATCAGGCAGCCACTTCCCAGGACAATTATTTCCCAATTTGCATTACGAACCCAAAGTAGGTTATGAATATGGCAGCGTTTTTGTGTAGATGAAAAGTTTTCAGAAGAGTGACGCTTGTGGAGGACTCTTTGTGGTTTGGGAGCACAGTGTGCCTGTCCTACCCGAGAGCAGAGAGGAAAGGCTTCCAGTGCTGAACTCCCATGGAGCTTGCTCTGGTGTTTTTTGTCTCCTGCCTAAGCACCACCCGTGACCCGTAAGAACCGCTCCGGCGTGCCATCTTATTTTGCTAAATATTTAAAATACCTGTGGTTATGGGGAAGCGCCAGCTCCGAAATCTGCCACTTCAATAGTACAAGTGGTTTTCAGATGCTGGGGATAAGGGCGCAGCTGCTCCGGGAGCCCCGAGTGCTGGTATTCCTAAGAAGTGCAGCCAGCCCCTTACAAGGCCCTCGTGTCTCGAAGCCACAGCAAAGGGCAGGGGCCGCTGCCACCCGGGAATCAAAGGCTGCCAGTCGGGCGGGCAGAGCCTTTGCAGCACCCCCGGTATCGACACAGGGCTCCGATGGGACTAAAGCGCTGCCAAGCTCTTGTTGTTGCTGTGTTTTTCTGCCCCTGGCCTCACGAAAGGCTTCCCAAAAATATCAGTGCTACTTGCTGTGCGTGCCGGGCCAGCACGTGGCGTAACACGCGGTCCTCTGGGTTTGTGCAGTGTAAGGCTACTCTCGATTTTACTGGCCCATAACTTCGTTAGGTTGGGAAGGACAGAAAGCAAATATTTGCGTGCTATAAAACCAACAGGCACTTTGTGTATAGTCCTGGAAACTGAGGCGTTCCTGGAGTTCAGGGCAGGCATCTGCCCGAGCATGCAGCAGGCCAACTACGTGAGGCATGTAAAAGCCACTCACTAGCATCAAACTCCACAAAATATAGATGTTAAATAGATGTTTCAGACCCAGGCATGTGAAAGGAGCAAGCACACAGCATCAGCATCACGAGGAGGAAGAGAAACTACGTAAAATTTGTAGGGAAATTTCTAAAAATCCTGTGTTTGGGTGAGACGGAGCTAGGTATCTGGATGCTGAACCAGCCTGACAAAGCTAGCAGTGGCCGTGCTCCGCAGCCTCTGCCACCCTGCAGTCTCCTGCTCGTCACGACTGCTGCAGCAGAACTTCCCCTGACAGCTCCTGACTCCCTCACCAAATCTTGGTCTCTCTCTTGCCGAGTGTCCCTGCTTTATTTGGGGCATAAAGCACCTCCCCAGGACAGAACCTGTTGTTTGCCTAGCTATGGCATGTGTCTAGGATGCACATATTTGTACTCCCTTAGGAGAGGAAATTGTGCCTGGGTTTCCTGTGTGGCGGAGGAGCTTCTTGAGAGTAAATCATTTTACCTATCTCTGGCAGCAGACAAGCTACACCCAAAAACGTGGGCAGCATCCTGACAGGACACAGGCAATGTATCACCTCTGTCCTTGCTCTTCCATCACAGAAGCACCTAAATACTGGGACTGGGGCATTTGGTGTCACAGATGCTGCGTGGTGAGCCCATGAGCCACCATCTCAGTGTCTTTTATATATCTTCAGCCATGGGTTTGCTGCAGATGACACTATGTGCACGTGAGGCCACAGGAAGACATTTGGCTTCATCATGCTCTGTTCCTAAGTGATGCTAAAGCCGGCTCCAGGCTTGCCAGATCCCTTTAGCTTAGAGACCTACACCAGCTGTGCAAGCCTCAGCGGGATTGACTTAGACCTTCTTCAACCTTGAGGAGCCAGTTTTACTGCAGACATCTCGGGAAGCCTGTACTAACTAAAAATCCTCCTGTTTAGCCTTTTAAAGGAATTTCAATACATTGTTTTTCTCTTGGGTATAAGATGCTTATAAGGCTTCTTATAACTAACTTCAGTTACTCCAGCATTATAAAGTCGTGGTATATACTTTTCCCTTCTTCTTTTATTGCCCTGAAGTTTTTTTTTTGTGTGTTTTTTTGCTTGTTTGCTTGTTCGTTTGATGGTACCTGCACCTCTGACCTACAGATCAAACATTCTGGACTCTTCCGTGCCAGATTTCAAGGGGGAGAGGAAATCTGACACAAGCAGAAAAACCCAGCACTGAAGATTTTGCCATCACCCCAAAAAAATGCCAATATTTTGAAGCGTAGTCCCAGAGGAAGGTTGTGCTCATCCAAAAATTCTGGCAGGAAACGCTATTGTTCCCTGCAAACTTAAACAGGGAGAAAAATCCCACTGCTTTTATTAATGTGCACGCCACGCGGTTGGCAAGGGCAGATAAGAGAGCTGCAGGACAGTGTTTGTTTAACAGAAAGGTAAGCTAAAGTGGGATTGGAGTTCATGGTAATCAGATATTCACAGCTCCCTCTGACCTGGCTCAGGGGCCGAGGAGCTCAATGAGCGCCGGGTGCTGTGCACAGCAGGTAACGCATCTTGCCCAAGTAATCCCCCTGCCCTGAGCATTTTCTGGAGTGCACATCCACAGCTGATTGCACAATCTGCTCTAGGGAGCCCATCACCAGCTAGGTTTTTTCCTTAAAATGTTTGAAAAATGTTTTTGATTTTATTTTTTTTTTTTGGTGGGAGTACACGTTCTAATATTTTAACATATTCTAGTCAAAACTGTGCTTTTCTAAAACATTTCCAAGGCTTTTTTTTTTTTTTTTCTCCCAAGATTTCCATTGACTGCAGTTGGCTTTGGCACAGGCTCTAACTGTACCAAACCTAGGACTATAAATATAGATTCCCAAGGACTTGACTGGAGGGAGTGACAGATGTATAGCTTGACTCTGAGATCTTCCAGGGCAACATTTTCCAGAAGCAAAAATGAGAATCAGCTGCGTTAAATTTATCCACACTTGGACTTCTTTGGTACGTGCAAGAGGAAGTCACTGGGGAGCGGATGACTTTTTAATCTGCAAGTAGTGCAAAGTTTGCGTGCTGTCTTTGCAGTTTATTAAATTCCTTGGGTAAATTTTACCTCTGATGCAACGTATATAGAACATCTTCACAAGCTAGAAGGGAGGATCGATAGCGTGCGGAGAGTCGTTCGGCGCCTGCTCAGAGCATTGCAGCGTGCTCTCCTGACACAGTTTTGAGCTTGGATCCGTATGGCCAGTCTTGCTTCTGATGATGGGTGCTCTCGGAGGACCTGATCCAACCCCCCAAAATCGATGGAGAAGCTTCTCTCTGCTTCCAAGACTTTGAAACCAGGCGTAAATGCATTGATCTTCCACTGACACCGGGCTGCCTACCAGAAACCTTCTTGCTCTTGGGATGTGGGAGGACTTTTTTGTTTGCTCTGGCTAACAGTTTGAGAGCAGGGCTGTATTTTTCCCCATTTCTGGTGACATTTGGCTGTGGAGGAGCATTTCGGATGCAGGCTCTCGGGTAGCAGAGTGTTCTGCTGGCTCCCGCCGCAGCAGGCACGGAAATGCGTGTTTGGAGGGAAGTCCTGATTAAGATCATCAAAGCGTTTCCTTTTTTTGACTCGAACAGTCCTGCACAATGCAAGCGCCACAAGCCAAAAAGCACGAGTCAATGCTTTAATCACCAGGAGAGGTGTTGGGCGTAGAAAGGAATCGCTCATTTTTCAAGGCACGCCGGCAGGGAGGATGCTCCGTGCTGGCCCCGTTGGCTTTACACCTTTTTATCGGCACCCACCCGTGCCCAGACAGGATGCAGGGGAGGCAGGACATCGGCTTGACCCCGTACAGATGCTCTGGTGCTCGTGTCGGTGTCTCGCACTGAGGAGCCCTGGAGCCTTTGCTCTCTGCCACCGCTTCTTCCCCTGCCCAGTGGCTGATGAGAGGAGGCTCCGGCAGGCCGGTCCCGCAGGGCTTTGAAGATGAAAAGGGACAGAGCTCACTGATTAAACTACAGGGCTGACACACCTTTGCAAAACCTGTACTTTAGTGCTTCTAGACAAGCCAGGCAAAGTGAGAACCTCACCAAAGAGCCCAAGCAGAATACCCTCATCCCCTGGTCCTAGACCAGTGCCTTTATCCCACACAGGTGGCTGGCATCCCTCAGATCCTTGGGCCTTGTCACAGTGCCATGGGACAAAGATGCCATGTGCTCATCTGGCCAGGCAAGCAACCAGGCAGGAGGGAAACTCATCGCTGTGTTCCTGGGGCTGGGTTTGAGACAGGGGCTAGCACCCAGAAATTGTTCTGCCACAGCCTTGCTATGTGGTGTCAAGCTTGTTATTTACTCTCTGAGCTTCCTCTGCCCATCTGCTTTGGCACAGGAGGGGTGCAGGATGAGAAATCTGTTACCGAAAGGCCAGGCTCATGTTTTTCAGATATAAATGGTGCGATGATGAGTATGGAGTGGAGGGAGGAAGGGGGACTAACAGGGCTGCACGTGTCTCTCTGAATCCCATGACACCATTGTGGACATCTGGTTTCTGACAGTCTGGTCACAACCATGGCCACCCCCTTGGGGACCATGAAGTCTCTGGCCAGAGAGATGAGAAGATGGGCTTAAAGAAAATGCCACAGCTCTTGGCAAAGTACCCTGACCTTTCATAAGCGGTGCTGATGTGGTGAGCAAAGAGAGTGCTTTGCTGGAGAAACTGGAGCTTTAAGGAGGGGGTGAGGAGGGCTGTCAGAAGGCAGACATGGAACAAAAAGAGGCCTTCCAGATCCGAAAGGCACAAAGATGAGAGTGGGATACCACAGGGATGGGGCGGCTGGGTGGGAGGTTTGGGAGGGCAAGGAGAGCTTGAGGCACTGGGGAGGAGGAAGGGTGGAGGAGCACAACTCGGTTCCTGCTGGACGTGTTCAGACCCCACTCTAATATTTCACATGGTTTCGATATTCGTGTACCACGGGCTTTCAGCTGCTCAGGGAAAATAAGTGTGGTATAAATGTAAGATCATTATTCACTCAGCATGTCAACTTGTTTAAATTTCCGTGAGGAGAGCAAGTATATTATGGTATTGTTATCCTATGCAGAGAGTTGTTCATTTTTAATTATAGTTCATGAGAAATACAGACTCTTACGATGTGTCATCTGCTCAAACAGATATATACATCTTCGGGAAAAATAATAGTGCCATGAAATACCATTCTTACAAGGTGCCAGAACAAAGCTCATGTGCACATCCCCTCACACTCACTGGTAAAATAAACGTAGGGGACTAAACATAGAAATGTATCCCACAGATATGTCTAGCAGCTAACCATCAGTCAGCGGGACTGGGCTGTGCAAATCCCTCGTGTGCCTGTATGTAAACAGATTCCCCCACACCCCAGGGCTGACATTCACGCATAAGGGCACGTCTCGTGTTTCCTGATTTGCTTCCTTCTCCAGCAATCAGCATCCCTACATTTGGGAAAACACAACGGGGAGAGAAACCGGGAGCCAAAAAAGCCCAAGGTAACCCAGGGGGGGCTCTTCCTGCCCTCCGCAGGTGTTGTTCCCATCACCTTGCTGCTGGCTGCAGAAAATGAAGCCTTACCATCACCCTTTGTCCCACAGGCAGCAATTTTCTGCTTGTCTGCGGGAAATAATCCTCTTTTAATTTAATTATTCATTTTTCAATTATTTAAGGCGGTACTCTGGGATAGCAGCAACGCTTTTGGTTAGCTTTCAGATCACCGCCGCCTCAGCGAGCAGAGCCCTGGGATCCAGCTCCTGGGGAAAAGGGATTCTCTGCTTTCCTATGGGGAGCTCTTCCTCCTCCTCTCCCTGCCATACCCCTTGGGACATTCCCACACCATCTGCCAACCTGTCTAGGTCCCACGGGGGCTTCACCCTGCCTGGCTGAGGCCAAAGGCTCAGGATGAGGATGGCCGAGTGGAGCCTGCCAGTGCTGAGCACAACCGCTTCAGCCCTTCCTAGTGAATCAAAGTAGATGCTGGCCCTCTGTGGAGACACTTTATATTTTTTACACTTTTCCATTCAGGCTGATTTTCCATTGAGATGCATCCGTGTTCATTCCTGAATGACATCAGCTCTGATTTGAGGGGCAGGAGTGTAATTTCATCAGTCCTAAAAGGTTATTGCATCAAATAAATAAATACATTTGTGCAGTATTGAATAGGAAGAAGTTTAAAAGAGAAGAGGCCATTTCTGCTGCCACTTGCACATTTTTGATAGATGCATCCCCATTCATTTCTCTGTAGCTAATTTTGTTTTATGCCTGCCTAAGTGAGAGCAGAGTCAGGCCTTCCTCCTGCAGCATATAGAGTGGGGAAAAAAATAAATCTATTTTTGAAGCTGAAAGCCTTTCTTGCTTGTATTTATCATGTGTCACTTTGTTGGCAGAAGTGGTGTAAATGGCACATAAAAGCTAAATTAGCTATTTATGGCACTGCTCATGACCCTAATATCCGCCGTCACAACAGCGGCTGGGCATTGCTTGGGCAGCAGAACTAACGAAGCCTGGATTCCTCTGCAAAGATAAGAGCTAATCCTATTCACCTCTTCCACACTAAAGCCACTAAACGGGTCTCCTTTTTCTTTACGGATGCCCATTTTTGCACTCCTCCTGGATATTTAATATCTCTAAGCTCTGTAGTCCGCTGTGAAATTTGGTCGACCCCAGCAAGAGATCCAAAAGTTATTATAGGAGCAACAAGATAAGAACAAGAAAAATGCCCGAGTCTCCATCTCAGCAGCAAACACAGCTCATAAAGGGGTCTGAAATTCCCTGCACGAGGTAGCAGCGAGGCAGATACCAGGTGGCACAGGCTGCGGGGTGCATCCCCTGGGCCAGATATTGCTGTTTTCTTCCTCTAAGGGGGGCTTTTCTCAGCCTCATACGGTGACCCGGCTTCTCTGAATGTCACCTTAGCACTGCACGAAGAGCTTTGTGTTATTTATTTTCATTCACCTAAGCACCATCTCTTCTTCCTTGCACCAGCAGCGATGCCCCCACGCTGAGCAGACAAGACATGGTTTTCCACTTCTGAAGGTGAGGACAAGGCAAGGACAAAAACAAGCAGTCCAGCAGTTCACCTTTGGTCCTCAGGGTGATGATGGGCTGCTCCCCTTGGGCATTCTCAGCAAGACAACGTTATGCTTCTTACCTCTCCATTGCAGTAAATCCATTGGTAAAATGTCTCACGAAGACATCCTGTCCCCCATCGCAGGAAGAAGTTTCCCTCCAGCTAGGGAATTTATTCACTGAAAAATTGAACAGGAGAATAAGATTTCCAGGGAGAGCCCGCAACTGTAATAAAGGATTATTGCCAATTTCTTAGGCCACGTGCACAGAGCCTGGCAGGCAGGTAGGAGAAGATTTTGTGTGCTCCAACCCCCACGCCCAGGCTAACTGGGTGCAGAGACCCTCACCTGCAGGTGACAGGTTAGCTGGAGCTCCTGCAAGGCTTCCCAACACCAACTGGTGAAGCAAGTTGGCAGTAAGATGTTAACCTCAGGCCACGTCTCTGTTTCCCAAATTCCTGACAAGGCTGATGGCCAAAAAGCTCAGCTCCCCATCAGCAGGGTAGAGGCAATAGCTCCTTTTTGGTGATGGCACTAAAGGATGCCACACACTCCAGGTGCTGGGGGAGCCATACAAGTTCCACAGCCTGAAATAAATACAAAATGCTACAATTTAAAGGCTCTTGTCTTTCAGTTGCTAATGGCTTAATTAAACAATAACGTTTAACAGATGTGCTTTTTCTCCTCCAATAATTCACTCCATCTGTGTCAATGTAACTAGGCCCAGATTAGTGCATCAAAGTGTAGACGTGGATGTCTTACTTCAGGTTTTATGTATTAATGCGCATTTGCATATATATTGTTTCATCTTGTGAAGAGATGAATACCTCCATAGAAGGAGATATTGCACACCATGGAGTTTAAAGAGCCTCTCTTAGTAAAGTAAGAGCAAAAAAAAAAAAAAGCATAAATCCAGACAAATAGGCAAATACAGATACCTTGAAATGAAGCACACGTGGGCATGTGTATATTGGGGGTGTTGGATACTGTATTACACAGTCTGGGACGTTGAGAATTTGGTGACCATTTGTTTCTGAAGCATTTTTTCAAACTTCACGTGCTGAGAAAAGAGCTTGCCTTGCTACATGCGGCAGCACACAACCACCTGAATCCCAAGGCTGGGGGAATGGGCATCCTGGAGGTACCCACGGAGAGCTTTGTTGTTTTATGGAACAGTTTTAATAGCATTAGGGATGAGCATAGCTCTGCTGATTGTTATTGTTATTACTTTAAAACACCCTTACAGGTGCAAAATGCTTTCTCAAAGACTCCAGGATGCCGGGGAGACCTTGCAGGCTGTGACCCAGCTCTCACAGCAAGCCCACCTCCCTCAGTCCCCTGCTTCCCAACACCTCTCAGGTCCTGTCCTGCCCCACAGCCGGGATGTGGCTGCCCTACAGAAGCTGTTGTTGGGGAACAGCCCCTGTCCCCTTCATGGCCATGAGATCTTGTGGCAGCAGACACACCTGGGGATGCTGTCCCCGGGGAGGCAGAGCCAGTGCTTCATGCTGCTGGCCACTTCTCATACTGGTCTTACTGGAGCAAACCCCGGTGCTGAGTTCAGATGGGGGATACCCAGTCGGGACCACTCGCAGGGCTGGATCCCTCACTTCTCAGCCATCTTCCTTGTAATGCCCCGGCTATGAAATCTTATGAACCGAGTAGGTTACGCGACTTTCCCCTAATTTAATTTAGATTAATTTCATTTTAATCAGTCCCTCTCCTCAGCATCCTATTAACCTCCCAATGAACCCTTCCTATAAGGGGATTGGGAAGGGAGGCAGGCTGCATCTGTTAAAATGTTAGCCTGCTCTTTAGGTTGCAAAGCATCAGGCAGTAGAAAAAGCATTGACAGGCACCACACATGGTCAGGGGCACGGTGGTTGACCGTGCAGTGTGCCACCTGATTAAAAACCCCAACCAAATTCAGTTGTCCTGAACTGGCCCCAGAGGTAGCACCTGCCTAGGTAATCACTGCTGAACATCAGCCACGGTGTCGTCACAGCGGACAGCACAGATGGACAAGGATGGACACGTTTGCCACTGACGTTATTTCCCAGTGCTTTTCATCCCTTTAAAAATAGCTATCTAACGAATGTGTCCGCTGGATATTAAAAGAATAGATATTTCTGAAAATCGGCAGTCTCTGCCAGCGCTCTCTGGAAAGCTCGTGTGCCATTTGGCTTGGCTAAACTTGCACTCAGCCTTTCCAGGATTTCTGTCCTGCGTGAGCAGCTGATGCGCTTGCCACAAGGGCTGTTACCCAGCCGTGAATAGGAGGAGAAGGGCTTTGCATTATCACAAATAGGATGGAGTGTCCTTCACCAAACAGCCTTTCTATTAGGAAGCAATCTGCATTTGGGCGTGGAGAGACCAGTGCTGAATACATTATTTTCCTGCTCCCCAGCCATGTCTCTTCCTTACCTTTGAGTCAAATTTCACCTTTTTCTCCCAAGTAATCCCCATTCTCATTCAATTCACCATCAGCTTTTTCCCCATCACCACCTGCCTGCCACCCACAACCTGCCCAGTCCTTCCCAGTGCTCATGGCTGTGTCCCTTCTGGGTGAAGGGGGTGCCTCGAAGCTCTCCCCTGACTCAAGGTCACCCACCCCCAAAACAAGACAGCTGGAGCTACAAGCAAGCAAAAATCCCTTATTTTCTAGATGTGGAGATGTCCATGGCTCGTACAGGAAGGACGTCCCTGTGTCACCAGCCCACGGCCTGCCACCACTCACCACGCCAGTTGGGTGAGGCAAATATCCCTTGGGCACAGCTGAGAGCGACTCTTACCTGTCCAGCCAGAAAGTAGTGTCAGTCAATGACTTCTCAGGGGCTTAATTAAACTGTAGGCAAATGAGTAAGCTACTGTGAAGCAAAACATCCTCTTCCTCATCGTGGTTATGCAGGCAGATCTCAGGAACGAGACCTTCCCTCCCCACAGCTGTGTGCGTGGCAAAAACGTGTAACTTGGGTTATTTCGCCTCCATGCTCGCATACCCAAGGTGAATGCACGTGGCTCGTACAGAGCTTTTTCCTGAGAGCAATCCCCATGAGCAGAGGTGGGTCTGTGGGCTCTACCCTGACTCTGTGGGGACCCCGGGGCTGGGAGTGTCGGGGTGGAGACCCCAGGTCCAGGCACTGACACAGGAAAGGGCAAGGGGGCTCCCCGAGGACACAGTTATCGCCACCAAGTCACCGAAGTTCCTACATGCGTCTTAACATATGGTCTTGTTTTCCAAAGGCTTCTACCTAGCCCAAATTTGGGAAGATTTTCACAGGAACAGCAGAAGGCACACCCCAAAGGCCTCTTGCACCTGCCAAATTTCACAACTCTGCTCCAAACCACGGAAAAACAGAGCTCGGAAAGGTCACTGATATTTTTAGCCTTACTCAGTAAGGAAATACAGCTCTGCTGCGCACTCTCCCCGCATTCCCCACCGCTACGTTTGCATTGTTGGCCAGCCGCAGACACATTGCACAGGGGAGCGGATGGCACAAAGATATTAGGTTCCTATAGGCTTCGGCAGTGCCTCCCCTCTGTCACTGCATCCTCAGCGGTGTATCCCTGCCATACATCAGCATCTCACAGTCTCTGGGCCCATGGCTCTTTGGTCTGCCTGTGAGGGGGATGTAGCCTCCAGAAGAGGGAGAGATGCCCTCAGTGTAACCTTTCTGATGGTGTGCTGGTGATCTTCTCCTGCCCGGTGATGGTGCCACCTGAAGGGTAGTCAGATATTTGGGTGAGCCGGTGTTAGATAAAGGGTCCTCCAATATCTCTAGAACCAAAGGATCCTGCTAAGATACTAGCCAAGCAAGCAATATGTAAAAAGGGATGCCTGATATTAGAGGAACATAATTTAATTGCAGCCCTCAGTATAAATACAAGCTAATTACTTTCTCTCTTTAATGACCTATCACATTTTATGTGGCATATAACATCCTGAGAGGACATAAAGCATGGCACGCAGGCACGAGGCCATTAAGCCAACGATTTATTAGCAGCATCTGAAGGATGGAGGTTTTGTGCCTCTGAGTGAGTCCCCCAGAGACCCTGGGCCACCGGGGCCCAGCCAGGCAAGCTCCCATGTCCCCTGGTCCCCAGGAGATGATCTGGGTGCAGGAAGCCTGTCAGGAGGCCGGGAGCATGAAACGCCTGCAGGCCCACCTCCGTAGGGCATGCAAGGCCTCAAAATGGTGATTAAAGAGCTCTGCAGCTCTGGTGAGTCTTTAATACAGCAGCAGGCAGGTTGGCAAGCATTAGGAGAAGGAGCTGGGCAGGGGGCAAGGGGCGTCTGGGCACTGGGTGGTGCAGAGGCTCTGCCAGGACATCCGAGGGTGTTAAACTGCTGATAAGGCTCCTGCCTCGTTGACATCTCCTGGCCTTCAGACTGTATGCTCGGCTGTATGCTCAGCTCTGGGAGACTGAGTATTTCTTGCTCACACGTGGCTGGCCAGGTATCGCTGCTCCATGACACCCTCTCGTTGTCACCCGTGCATCCAGCAGCTCCTGTGCCACCCACAGGCATCACCGGCGGGGATACGAGGCTTTCCTCTGAGAAGTCAGGAGAAATATTAGCCGTGATGGAGACAAAGCAAACGATCCCTGAAGTGGTCTGCGAGCAATACGCAGAGAGAAGGTGATTCCTCTTCACGATATATTTTAAGAGGTAGACATTAAGCAGCTTGTAGTTGCTTAATTCAGTTCAACATTGACACATTGATTTTGTGCCATTCTGCTTTCTAAGCCATTGCCGTGCAATGCCAAGCAAAGTGTGTTTTTTTTTTTAATCTCTTTCAGCAAAATTTATCGTCTCATCAAAGGCACCTAGGTAGTTTGAGAAAGTACATTTTATATTAAGCGGTGTGGGTTGGCATTGTTTTCAGTGACCTCCTTTAGCTGGCTGAGCACCGTGCCAGCTGCTGCATTATTTGGGCTGTATCTTATTGCACTGCACTGGTTTGAGCCTCAGCCCGGTCCTGCCATAGAGCCCTGAAGCAGACACGCGACAGTCGTATCGGCTTATGCAGAGATTACCAGGATGATTTCCATCCTTGTAGTTTCCTCTATTTATTCCACTCCTAATCCAAAATAAAATAAAATAAAACAATTGAAATGTCCTCTGGAATTAAAAACTCACTTTAAAAGTGTATTTTGGTTTAGCTGAAAGGCTTTCAATAAAACAGTGGATCTGTGATGTTTAAATAAGACCAGAACACTTTTTTTTTTTTTTTTCCTCAGTTTGCTTACACAAAGAAAAGCATATTTTTATCAAAATCAATACAGATTTGACTTTGTGTAAAAGGGCAATCTCTGATAATAAAGTGTTTAGCCAGAACATTTTTTTATCAGCTTTGCTCAGGACAAGCAAGAAGACACAGGGCAATGCTTCCCAGGGTGCTTGATGCCACCTGAGGTCCTGGTGGACCAGCTGGCCCCATCTCCCTCTTCTTGCATGGTTGCACCAAGTTGTGTCATTTTGGCTCTTATGATAGAGGAAAATGTTCTCTCCATACATTTATTAACATTTTGTGCAGAGGTAACATCTCTGCCTGTGTCTCCATTACAGCCACACGCAAAACCTTCTGTTTTCTGTTCCTCCTGCGTTAAAAAGACCCCGAAGTAAGGGAGGCAAAACCCCTTCTGTGTGCTGCAGAAGATTCCTGATGACTTTTTCTCAAAAGCTGCAGGCACTCCAGAGAACATTTATCATCCTGTGGCTGGGGCTGACGGCCTGGATGCTTGTCTCCTTGACGACAGACAACATCCAGCCCCGCATCCCAACGCCACCACCAGCCTCGGGAACCTCTCCTCCCCCGGGGCAGGAGGCGAGGAGCCCGGGGACAGGCGTCTGCCCGTGGGCAGCCCACCTCTGCTGCCCCAAAGAGGTCTGAATATCCAAAAACCGCAGCAAAATTAACTTCCCTGCTTTGCAGAAAGGCAAAAACTCGGTGTGGCAGAATAATTAGTAGGGATGATTAAAGGCAAAGATTACACATTAGCAAAGGAAGATAAGCACTTAATTTCCAGCCTTATTGCATTCGTTTCAGACTTGAATATTGGTTCCAAAGGTAGCTGCAGACATATTTGCCTTTCTATATGTATGTACATAATATACATATGTACGATTACAATCTCCTGCCTGGCTTTAATAATACACTTAATTGCTTTCTGGCCCCACCTCAAGCTGCCTAAATTCATTTCACAGAGAAAAGATTATTTGCTGTTGGCCTTTAGCAAATAAATTGTCTGCCACCCTCAATCTGGGTAATAAAAGGCACTGCATCAGCCCGCTCGCCGTTCCGCGCCTTGCGTCCGCTTCCACGCAAAGTGCAGATGACAGCTGCTTTCCTCGTGCCATCACCAGCAAATTGAGCGAGTGTGCAATGTAAAACGTAAACCTGATGGATTTGCCGAGGGTCGTGTTCATTGTCTTCCATTCCTGCTGTTGTGACACTAAATAAATTGTTTGCATATGACATTTGCATTACATATTACACCTACGTGCCATCGTTTCCAATGCCATACATTATAATGCATAATAAATATACAGGTGCAATACTTGGAGCTACTCGGATATTTGCATATATGCATACTTGCACACAATAGCACTGATGCACACATGAAATGCACCCATACGTCCAAGCTATGGCTGTAGTTTGTGCCCTTCAAATCAATAGACTTTTCCCCTAAGTGTTCCACAGCTGAGCACAAATTGAAGTGGAAAGGGGAGAAGACACATGAAAAGAAAGAGGGACCGATGTTCAGGTCACGTTTTTCCATCTGAGCAGGAGCTCCTGTTACGGCATTTTTCCTTAGGGAAGGAGGCAGAATTGACCAAGGAAGAGGGGGAACACAGAGCCCTTCACTATGGCTTTCACACGGGGGACTGTGGGGATGCAAAAGGTCCGCAGTGGTACGAGTGTAGTGGCCAGGCAAATCCCAGAACATCAGGTGTGGGGTGCAGAGATGAGAAACACATCGTATGCTTTTAAAGTAACCCAGTGGGAGGAAGGAGATACTGAAGATACCATCATCTCCTCCTTGGGGTGCACACCGCGCATCTGTGCTTATCCTCACTCACGGTGGCTTTGAGTGCCTTTGGTACAAGAATACAGGGCACTGAAGCTCCTGGGCTGCTTTTTTTTTTTTTTTCTTCTCTCTGTCTCCTTTTTTTTTTTTTTTTTTTTTTTAATCAGGAGGAAGGGGTAGGAGGTGACATTTTTTTCCCCTGATAAATATCAGGCACATTCCTCATTGCACTTACCAGAAAATAAGGACAATGCCGGCAAACGTCAGTGCAAATTTTGCCATAGCCTCCTTTTGTACCCATTTTCTTCAGCTCCCCATTGAGTGAGCAGCCAGAAAGGGCATGAAACAGCGGGAGGTGGGATGGGAATACTGGAATACAACATGCGGCAGAGAATGTTGATGAAGGTTGAGCCCCGATGTTGATACAGAGGAGTACAGGATAGCTTCTGCGTGTGCTCAGTCCTCAGTGTACTGCACAGCTGGTCCTCATTCAAAGCCAGTCGGATACCAAAACATATGGGGTATTGCTGGCCAGCCTGCCTCAGTGATGGTAAAATATCCTTCCTTGTTCAAGCACTGCAGAGTGGGCAGCTTCTTGGTGGCAGGAGGTAGGAGCAGTAATTAAAGGAAAGTGAAAGACAGTGATGTGCTCAGGGACTGACGGGTGGGAGGGGAGGTGTGGGGGCAGCAGGGGAGCCCTGCAGGAGCAGGAGGAGCTGCACCCCCCTGTGCTTGCCATGATAACCTCAAGAAGAAGAAGAAGATGAAGTAGAAGACAAAGATGAAGAGGTAGAAGAAAATGAGGAAGAAGGAGAAGGAGAAGGAGAAGGAGAAGGAGAAGGAGAAGGAGAAGGAGAAGGAGAAGGAGAAGGAGAAGGAGAAGGAGAAGGAGAAGGAGAAGGAGAAGGAGAAGGAGAAGGAGAAGGAGAAGGAGAAGGAGAAGGAGAAGGAGAAGGAGAAGGAGAAGGAGAAGGAGGAGGAAGAGGAGGAGGAAGAGGAGGAGGAGGAAAGGTATTTCAACATGTGGTTGCCCTCTAAGGTTGTTGGCACAGGATGTTGCGAATGCCAGGAGCAGCCTAAGGGGTCGGAAAGCAACCTGGCAAATTCAAGAGGGAAGAACCCTTCAAGTGCTGCCGCACACAGGGGCATCATGATGGGATCTCCCTGTGGAAGACTCACTGCACACCTGCGCTTCTCCTATACCCTTGCTAGGGATCTGCTCCAGGCCACTGTTTTCTTCTCCTTCAGTCGAATGCTCTGCTTTGGCATTCCCCCTTGTGCATGTGCCTGGTGAAAGGAGAAACTGGGGGGACTGGGGACTTCCCCACTGGCCGCATGGGTCCCACACTACAGGGTGGCCTTTGGACATGGAGGTTTTGCAATGGATATTTTGATTTTTGTGAATATTGGGAGCAGCAGTAACTAATGGTAGGTCGTAAATTAATAAATAAATAAATGCGAACTCCAGTGTTTCCCTTTTGGGGTCTTAAGATGCCCTTGCATTGTGCAGCTCGATGACGCTTTAAAAAATGTTTCATGAAAGCTGTCTGGCACTGCTGCAGCTCCCCAGTCCTGTAGCTCTGGGCTGAGAAACACAAGCACTGCAATGAACCCTGCGCTCAGCTGAGCTCATACGTACACAAAAATAGCAGCCTCGTAGCTGTGTGCTCAGACCTGCTGCCTGATAACAGCAAGGAAGTTGGTTTTAATTTTAGAGGTGCAAATTAAACCAGACGGGAACAAATTGTGAGCTCGAACCAAAGCACGCAGGTGAAGCTCCCTGAACATCCCAGTGTGCAGAAGGAGAGGGCAGGCTGTGCTGGCTGGGGTCCCGCTGGGTGCTCACCACCACTACCTGCACCGTGCCAGCGTGGAGAGAAGAGCAGCAGCTCGGGCACCAAAGGGGGGATTCAGGATCTTTCAGGTCTCCTTGAAGCCTTTGTCTCCCAAGAAAAGCAATTTTTGCATCCATTTCTGTTGGAGGAAGGCTCATACCGAAGCTCTAGGTGCATGTTTGGGTTTTTCCCCGGGCTGTGGCAGCATCCTGGGTGCAGGTCCCAGGGATGGACTTGGGGGATGGTTTATTGAGGTGCTTCAGAGAGGCTGCTTGTGGATGGACTTGCTTCTGCGGTTCCCTGTTAGTGCTGAGAGCCTCCTGTACAAGTGCAGGGCTCCCTCAGCTCATAACCCATCGATAAGCTCTCAAAGCCCATTATAAACCATGTCAGAGGAGGTGCAGGCAGGTAAGCTCATCCAACCCTAAAAGCTCCCAAAGAGAGCCCCCAGGATGCTTTTTCACTGCAGAAGCCGTAGGCATCACCCCATTAAGCGAGCAGACCCGCAAAGCACAGATGTTTCTGGGCACCAAACCGAGACACGCTGTGTGCAAGGAGAGAGGAGACCATTTCCACTTTATGCCTGATAAATTGTTTTATTAATCTCGATGATTCACAGGGGCAGGCGAGCCCTGGACTGCAGGAGACAAAGCGCAAAGACAGGCGGTGCGAAGGGAAGGGAAGTGTGAGGGGAGCGAGGGAATAAATCTCTTAAAGAGCGAGGGTTTGTATATGCAGCAGGAATAACATTTCAAACCTGCAATAACACACGGCGTTAGACTGAACGCAGCGTTCGGGCTGCTAATATATCCAGCTGTCGCGTTTCTTCTATATTTGTTTCGTGTGGAAGGAACGCTGTCAGAGAGCCCGAGCCAAGACCTTCAGGTTTATAAAAATATAAAGGTGTTGGTCTTCTTTTTTTTTTTTTTTTTTTTCTTTATTTCAGTAAAATATAATGCCTGCTGCTTTGCTTAGCCATTCCTTGCTGGGTTTGGGGGTAGAAATGCATTTGATTTTTCTGGTGCAGGAGAACAAGAAGGTGACAAAGGACATGCAGGGCACCAAGCACGAGCCCGTGGCACTGCTGGTGGAAAGAAGTGGTCACCTCCTGGAGCAGGGTGAGGGCAGGGATCACATCCATGGCTTTAGCGAGATTAGCCCCGGTCTTGGATAATTTTCTGCCTATCTCGAAATATAGCCTCCTGGCTTGAAGAAGTTCGGGCTTATTTTTAGGCATCAGGGGTTGTTTTTTTGTACCCCAAAGCACTCTCTGTGACTACAAACAACAAGAGCAGCTGGAAAGAGCTGGTTTGAGGTTTGCTTTGGAAAAGCAAAGCTTCCCAGGGAGCTGGGGAAGTGTTTGTCCACGTTTATCAAGCAGGGGCAGTGGGGGGAAGGAAAGCCAGGTTTTCCATCTGCACGACTAATGGTGATTATTTGCGGTGTTTAAAGGATTAAAATAAATATATAAAAGGTGTTTTTTCTTCTGGTTTGAATCAAGGCTGGATCCCTTCTGAAAAGCCAGGCAGTATCTCTGTCAGGACAAGTGAGCATTTGTCCCATCCTGGGGGAAAGGTGTCAGGGTGACACCGAGGAGAGGAGAGGAGAGGAGAGGAGAGGAGAGGAGAGGAGAGGAGAGGAGAGGAATAAGGAGGAAATCCTGTCTCTACCAGCAGATCCCAGAACCTCCCTCTGGAGTAGCCACAGATCCTGAGGAAAAGGGCGTCACAAGCCACTTCCCCTTGGACTGAGAAACAATACCCTTGTGCTAAGCCCCCACCGCATCCTCGACTGTGCTTCAATGAGCGTTGTGAACAGCAAGACAGCAGCTTCCCCTCATTTCCTAAAGAGCTCGGTAACCTGCCTCAAATGCAGGACCCAGCTCAGCATACAGGGGATTTACACGTGCTGAAAATCCAATTTCAGAGGGTTTAAGTGCGTGCTCATTAGCACGTGAGCCTGGGGGACGGGATTGTTTAACGCGGCAGTCTGTAAAGCCCTGGAAAATGCTAAGAGGATGGGTCTCGTTGCAGTTCACACTGGCATGAAGGTGTTATGGTGTGTGTGCTCTGGTGCTCTGCTGAATCAAACCCAAGGAAAGCACTTCATGGTGTTGTGCTCAGCACCTTGTGGGGTGCTGCTGAGACTTGGGAAGATGAATTGCTTATAGGTTCAGAGAGCGTGCCTTGCCATCGCGCTGGCACCTGTGTAACAGCGTCATGGCAGCAATAGTTAAGTGATAAAGCAGCGGCTTGAGGTAGCTGGGCAAGAATGAATAAATCCTCATAATTGACAGGCCGTAATAACAATAAATACGCGAGGAGTTTATTTCTCCCTCTACCCAGTTGGAAAATGACTACATGGGAATCCTCGCCAGCAGCTGGGCCTCTTCTAAATGATTACCAAGTCAATCCGCTCTGTAGCCTCTGCCAGTTTCGGCGTCTCAATAATTAAAAAGGTACCGCGAGGGCAGATGTTTCCCCTGGGAAGCTCTTTTCCCTTCTTTCCCACAAATCCTACAAATTCTTCCTTCCCCAGGAAGCTCTTTTCCTTTCTTTCCCACAAATCCTACAAACCCTGCCCGTCCACCCAGGCGGTGCATGGCGCATGTGATGGGTCTGTCCACAGCCCCATCATGTGCTGTTAGCTGGGGGTGAAGGAGCAGCACGCTCAGTCCGGTGGCTTTAATCCCCTTATCCTCTTTCCTGCAGGTGCTCGGTCACCTGGAGGCCAGGAGGGATGAAACACCCAGCCAGGCTGGGCTGGGGAGCAGCCTTCAAGACTTTTCCCACCTGAGCATGGAGGTAGATCATACACAACATGGCCTGCTTTGGTTGCTGCTACAACCATGTGGTGTGTAATCCATGCTTGCCACCTTTAGAGGGATTTTTCCCCTTCTAAGCAGAAGATTTATGACCGTGCAGTGTTCTGGGTTTGTACAGAAGATAAACAGAGCACCTGGCTTTGGTCTCAGCAAAGCTCAGCCCTCGTGGGCCTGGTACAGAGCAACGTGTTAGTGCCATTGACATGGCTTTATGCTTGGCCGAGCCATTTTTGACTCTGATCTTTCCATCCACGTGTGGTGCCCGAAGGACAAAAGCAGCCTATCTGCTCCCCTTCTTGGGGAGATGTGAGTCCCTTCAAAATGAAGCTGCCAGAAGTCAACCAGAGGGGGGCTGGCTCATGGAGACAGAGCTGCACGTAAGGAGGTGATGTGGCTGAGCTGTCTTCAGCCACCTCTGACCCCCAGGGCCAGACCTGCACTGGCAGACAGGGGAAAATCAAGGGGCAAATGAAGCAGAGCAGTCACAAGCCCCGCACCAGACCCATAAAAAGACTGTAATTTGTCACGGCTCCTAGGTAAAACTTTCTACGTGCCTGCATCCTTCCTAAAGCAATGAGGGACTGGGTGAGGCAGGAATCTCCTCATTTCCCTTTCCTTGTCCAAATATCCTTTGCCCCAGAGGGCTGCACAATGCCTGCCCGAAGGACAGCTGGATCACATCCATGCGTGTGCCTGCGCCGCGCGGCGGGGAGCTTGTCCCAGAGCAGCTGAGTGACATAGGTGCTGGTGTCGTCTTGCAAGCCTCGTGCTCCCTTGAAAACCTTTGCTCGGCATGACCAAAGGCCTTTAAATATTTTGAAAGCCACCCAAGAGGCACATCAATATTTGGGTAGAGCCTGCCGCGATTTAGACAAATAAAACTGCTTACAGGGACTGTCAGAGACGCCAGAGATCAGCACGGGGTGACGTCTCCTCTGAAGGCTGCTTGTTTGCTCCTCTCTCCTCCTCCCTGCATGTCCCTGCAGAGGAAAGTGTTGGCCAGATCCGTGGATGTATTTTAGGGCCCTTGGATATTCCCAACCAGCTCTCTCATCCCTGCTACCTGCTCTGACCAACACCGTGCTGAGGGCTCCCCCCAAAAAAAAAGGCTCAGGACGAACGAACCTTTGTGTTTGCCCCCAGTACGGGTTTAAAGGGAATCACCTCCTCCTTCCACGATTTCATTGTCTGTTATTGTGGTTTTTTTCTTCCTGTGCAGACAGCAGCATTAAGCCCGCTAGAAGATAAATGAATAACAATGAGACCGGGCAGAGAGGGAATACGGAGCACTTCTTTCTGAAAGTTATAACGAAAATGCCTACAGGGAGGTGGCACACACACACACACACACACACACACATACAATGTTCAAGTTCACGGTGTTTTTTAGCAATTTTATATAGTAATTGGCTCCTCTCTGTCAGAAACGAAGGCACAGCTGGAGCCCAGAGCAGTGGCACAGCAGGAGCACTCGGGAGCCGGATGCAGCTTTTGCTGGGCACTCCGAAATCAAGGGCTGTTTCTAATCACAGGATGTAATATTTGGGTATTAGAAGACTTGGTTCCTCGCTGTCAGGGAAAAGAAAGAAGGACCTGTTTCTGATGGCGGGCAGAGAGAAATGGAGACAGCTCCTGTCCTGTCACCAGCACTGCATTAGCCAGATTGTCCCTCCCAAACTTTCTGTTTTCCCTCTGTGTGGCTTTCCTCCCTGAGCTTCCCCCAAACCAGGGACCCAACAGGACCTGCCTCCGGAGGTTTTCATACCCTGAAATGCGACAGAACCCTTGTCCAGCAGTGCCAAATCCACAGTGCCTGTGTTTAGGGGCAAACAGCTGGCTGGCCCGCGGGGTCTGGGGCTGTTCCCGGGTCTCCCCCTGCACCCCTGCCTCTCGCTTCTCCCCGAGCACCCTCCTGCAAGCCCTGCTCACCCCGTCGGGCCGGGCACAGAACAGCAACAGGCTGCCAATGTCCTGCAGAAAACACCTTTTGACAGCCAAGAAATGCCTGTTGTGCCCCCTTTTTCTGGCTCTTGTGGCAGCCCTGCTGCGGGGTGCTCTGCACCCACGACCTTGTGCATCCCTGGGAGCAGACAGCAGCGAAATCCTTCCTTCTGCCATGCCCGAAAACCTTGTTTTCCCTTCATCTTCACTCTGAACTGCGTAATCACCCGAGGGCCGAGCAGATTATTTTTTTGGCATGATAAAAAACTCAATGCTGCCCTCTGCCAGAAATGCAGCAGTACTGGCCTTGCATTGCCTTCCCTTAATCCCCGGGTGCTGTGCGCTCTTTCTGTGGCACTGCTTTTTGGCCACCAGCACCCCCCACATCACACACGAGTGTGCACATCAAGCCAGGGCAGCTTCCCCGGCCCCATTTCATCTGATGAAATGACGGCGATGAAGAGCACCCCTCGACCTCTCGGCCGCGTACGGGGTCTGCTAACCAAAGGGGGACTTAAGGAAAAGAAGACATATGACTGCCCAGGTATAAAAAGGGGGGAAAAAAAAGGAGAAAAAAGAGAGAGAAAAGAGAAATTGTGCCATTTTATTGTGTTTATTGCTATTTATTCCCCATGATGGAGCATACCTGAGACCTTCTCTCCATCGCCATGTCCCACAGGCAGGTGAGTCCCCATCCCAACCCGGTGATGGCCGTGGAGGAGATGGAGAGGGCGAAGAAGGGATGGAGATGGCCACTAATGCACATCTCACACCTGATCTTTATCCTTCCCTCTGCCTGAAAAGCCCATGGTGTGCACCAGAGGGTGTAACCAAACGGGGCCAGCATCCTTCCCCCACTGCCCCAGCTCTTTCAGTGCTGACCCGGAGAAAAGGCAGGGCTCTGGGCTGGATTTTCCCCGGCACTGACAGGGAAAATGCCTAACTTGGCTTCATGGTGAGTCACAGAAACTGCAGAACAGCAATTCACCAGGGAAATCAAAAGCAGTAATTAAGAGAACAGAGTAATTAAAAATGCATCCTGAGAGATCCTGTACGTGACACTGGTGCCAGACGGAGCCGCGTGCCGGGTGCGAGCACTTCCTTTGCCCATCACAGGTTGCGTGAAGGCTGGGAGAGCTGCACCCACAAGTCGCCATGGCTACAGATGCTCAAATCTGGGCACTAGGATGAGTCTGGTCCCACTCTGCCGGACTGTTTAATTGACCCTGGACTGGGAAACTCAAAAAGGAGGAACCCCAGGAAGTCTTCGTGTATTCAGGGGTATGGAAGGAAGCGGATTTGAGAAGATGTTTTAATGTGTGCATGCTGTGCAGTGTGTGGGGAGGAATATGTTATATTATTGGGCTGGAAATGGAAGCAGTCATTATGCAGGCCTCATTCCGTGTCCAAAACTTCTGCTTAGATTTGCTTATGTTGCCTCCTCTCCTGATAAACGCATAAGAAACCACCAAGGGTTTTAACACACTGGTGTTTGCTGTGAATGGAAACTGGATTGCGCTGCCTGAATGGATTCCCAAGGGCACACTGAGACACAGACATGTTTTGGGATGATGATAGTAAAGTTTCTTGAGTCTACAGACAAGTCCATGGGCAGGAGGAGGCTGCCTGGGTCTGTAATAGCAAATAACTTACCTAAGGCCAGGAATAGAGCTGAGTCCTGTCTCTAGCCCTGAGGCTCCCACCTGCTGTCCTTGCCCCAGGCACCAAGAGCAAACCACGCTGCTTTTGTGGCAATGGGGGGCTCTTTCCCTCTCCTCGAGCACACATACACATGGGATGAGAATATTAGGTACTCAGGAAAGTTGCTTCTTGCATGGCTGTGGCTCCTGGATGTGCTTTAAGTCCTGCTGAGGGTGCGTGGATGGAGGTGTAGCTTGCACTGAGCTACGTGTCAGGGGCAGCCTGCAGGGGTGCTGCTGCGAGGGGAGGCTGGCTCTGCAACAGGATAGCTGGTGCTGCTCCTGAGGAGAAGAGGAAGCTAAGCAGCAGCCTTGCTGCTCAAAAATCAGAGCTTTCTTTTTTTATTAGAGGTGTTTGATTCAAGTGGTGGCTACACGGGCATTTCTCTGCGCTACCCGGCCATTTAATGGCATGGAGCACTGAGCCTGGTGCCAGCGCTCCTCACATGGATTTTGGTGCTTGGATTGACCTCGTTCGTTGCTTTTCTCAGCTATTTGAGACTGCTTTTCCCTTGAATTGCTCGAGTATCAGTAGGGGGCATTATTGCCTGTGGCTGCCTGCTCTCAGAGTGCTGCCTGAGATCTCTCACGCTGCTCTAAAAACCCTGCCCACGGACACGTCGAGTAGCAACCAGAAAACTGAGCTCATTTCCATGGGTAACCCCAACAGGAGTTAATGATCCCAGTACGAGAGCCACAGCTGAGAGACTGGCACCATCATAGCCACGTGTTAAATCTAGCTGCTGTTTGGATAAATCATCTGTAGCGTAAATGTGTCTACAGTGCTCCCGTCAGCAGTCGGGATGTTTAGAGCTCGGATGAGTTTTGTGTGCACCTTCTTTTCTGATCTAAAAAGGAACAGAAGAAGAGAAATACAGTCTACTGCAAATCAGATTAAAGGGTGGGCACACGTCTCAAAGTTTACACATAGGATAGTGATTGCAATTTTACTTTGGAAACACTCAGGTTTTTAAAAAAGAAGAGATCCATTCAGTGTCTCTCCTCTGGGCAGGTTTTCTTTTGCAGATCTTTGACTTAGGAACTAATAAAATAATCTTCAGACAGACTCTAGCAGTGCTCTGTTGTGGGCTTGTGCTCTGGATAGAGCTCATTCATATGCAGAGGAACTAGCAGAGGGATCTGTGTGCCTCTAACACCCTGAAAATAGGACTAACGGGGGCTCTCTGCATCCTCAGCTCTGAGACCATTAAGAGGGGTGAATTTCAACCTAAAACTGCAATTCATCTTCGAGCTGAAATGTAATTTTCATGCTGTGGCTTTAATCAATAAAGATTTCTATTAGAGCCACACGAATGAAAACAGGAATCCAATACTTCTGATCTTCCTGGAGTCGTTGTCCAGAACATCTTGTTCCCTGGCCGTAACCTTGGGTTGCTCTGGGTAAAAGGACACACTGCGGGGCAGGCTGAGCAGATGGCCCCCTGCTTCTTTACACAGCTGTGTATCTATGAAAGGACTGGGACTATTTCTGCTGCATTTCCTTCTCCAAGGAACAGCTCAGCCATCCCCTCCAACAAGCAGCAAAGGCTGCTCCTCTCCTCCATTCCTGTTACCCTGTCTGATCTGCGGCACGCAGAGGGAAGAGGGGCAGAGGACTGTGCTGCTGGGGGCACCAGCCTCATGTAGGCAACACCAGCAGGAAAAACCCTTCAGGGTATCTCAGCTGGTGCTCTTTCCAAGAGAGGGGCCAGCAACATCCGACTTGGAAAGATATGCGAGGAAACCCAGCGCTGCTGTTGCAAAGGGTAACTCTTGTCTGGGACCACGAGGACTTGCAGCTTCTACACGCTCTGAATGGCACAGGGCTGGTGGCTGTAACGCTTGGCTGTCCTAGCCCTCCATCTGGCAGTGGCTTTTTCCAGGCTGATAATGAAGAAAGGCAATGGTAAAGCCTGGGGAATACTGGGAAGCTGCAAACAATTCACAGATGTAAATCAAGCTCTGGTGGAAGAACCCATTTCCCAAGTCTCTTACTGCATCATACAAAGAATTACTCACTCCTGGCAGCGTTCACACCTGCAAAACACAGAAAACAGGAATTACACTTCCTAAAGAAATCCAGCACTTTGCCTTAAACAATCCAAACCCACCTGCAAGGAACCAAACGTTTGGGATGTCACACCAGCTGCCAGCTCTGACTTCAGTGCGAGCATCCCTTTACAGGACCCAGCATTTTTGTCTGTGGGAAAAGGATTAAAGGCATGTCACCAGCATCCTGCCGCATGGGCTAATCACTGCCCTGATGTGCAGATGTGCCTTGGATGCCACCTTCCTCACGCTCCTCGCAGCAGGTTGCTTGGGTTCGCTGTGAAGGAAATGGAAAGAGATCCAGGGGGTGCCTGAAGCACTGTGTGGTTGTTATTACCCACCTCACTCCTCGTACCGTCGTGTGAGGCGACGTGCCTCTGATATTTTTGTGGATATCCAACGCAGTTGCTATCCGTGGAAAATCAAAGAATCAAGAGGAGAGGTTTAAAATGCACAATTCTCACCCAAACACCCCGAAAGGAAGAGCTTAATTTCCTACATCATTTCAGGCGTGCAGCAGAAGGTGACCCCATGGAAATCATTTTAATAATGGAAGCGAGATGGGATGTGGCATCTGCAAGTGAGGGAGAAGGGGGAAGGCAGCCCGGGGGCTCTAGCTGCTTCGTCTGGAGAGGATTTTTCTGTCAGCACAGAGCATGGGAGGGGAAGGCTGGGTGTTGTGAGAGGGGGAGAAGGATGCTGTCTGAAAGCTGCCCTGCCTTCCTGTGAGATGAACGCAAAGAGCCCAATTCTGTGCCCCAAATACACGGATAAACATTACATGTTTAGGCTACAAGAAGACAAAAAAAAAAAAAAAGAGTGCCCAGGGAGCTGTTGCCCTGGAGAGTCCCCATCCCGTACATCTTGTGCATAAATCCTCCAGAAAACAGACAGGTGCTGAATTTGTGTTACAGCCTCGGGGTCCTGCGTTCCCGGTGGAGCGGAGCCTTGCTGTTGGACTTGTTTCCATTCATTTCACTGTGTTATCTGAAAACTGAGCTCCTAGCAACATAGGCTCCCGGAGCAGGCAGACTCCAAGGGGAGGAACCAGCTTTAATAACTGGCATGGGCTTTAGCTGCTGGTAGCCCTTGCAGCTCTCTCTTCTCTTACAACTCCTACAAAATCCAGGGCTGGTGCTCAGGAGGGCACGGTTCTGCTGAGCTGTGAGCAAGGTCACTTGAACACGATGCAAGCTTCAAAAGCAAGGATTGGCAGTGGGCTTGCTCACATCTGGCTGGTCTGGAGCAGGACCAGCTAGGCAAGGACAGCTGGCTCCACCTGCCCCTCGTGGCCTGGCACTCAGATGAAGGGACAAACACAAATCGTTGTCATTTTGCCTCGTGGTCATTAAAGGAAGGTGACAAATTCAGGCTATGGCTGGCGTGCAGGGAAAATGCCCACATCCAACATAAACCATGCTGCTGCTGTCACTGCTCAACCATCACATGAAGTGGGAATGGTCATCTTCTGTGTCTGGACCTCAGACCTTTGCTATGGAGGTGTGAGACACAGAACTGCTTTCCTTACCCCTAAAACAAAATCCTAAAAATAGGTAACATGCCCTCAGAACTGTATGTGAAGGAAGGATATCCCAGCTAATTAGAGCTGCAGAAATCTGCATGCAGATCTGCAGCAGAAGCACTCTTAAAAGGAAGTCACAAAATTATCTCCTGAGCTCAACCAACACCAGACAGACTCAGGACTTCAGATGGGTGACCTGCAGGGGTCAGATGGCTGAAGGGAGGGTCTCCAGAGGACTGCTCAGCTCAGTGATTTTCAGATGTCAGCAGCTTAAGCTCCAGCCTGTGAACCAGTCTCAAACCCAGTGACACGGCCACCTGCTCAAACTAGGCATCCTAAAACATGTTCTAGCAGCAAGCGATAAATATTTTTCCTGAGAGGTACAGATGGCTACCTAGGAGCCACAACACAGGCATAAAAAAAAAAAAAAAAAAAAAAAGGAAAGCAAATATTCTGCTAATCACAAGTTGGCACTGCTAAAAATCCCGTCCCTGAAGAGCTCATGAATAAAGAGAAGGAGCTCTTAGGAACAAGAGAGTGAGTGTGTGAAAGCAGAGGTGAGCCCTATCTTTATTTGCTATCACCAGCCTGAAGAGTTAACCACTTCTTTGTTTTGGTACAAACACTTCCATGCAGAAATAAAGGAAACTACCCCTTGGTGAAGGCTTTGTTTCATTAATTTATTAAAGAACAAATGCCATTGCAAGTTATCGCTCGCCTGTGTTGCTAGTTTTGTTTCTCTAACAGCAGCGAGAGGTCCTGAAGGCCAGCTGATACCTCACCTTGGCACTTTCAGCAGTGACATGTAAGCAGTTTTTCGTTTAGTATGCAAAATCAGGTGCTTAAAGTTTGGCAGGGACACATTGGCAGCTCTGAGTGACTCCCTTGTGTGTATAAACTGGAACCAGGCTTTGTGTATAAACTGGAATCAGACTTTGTGTGTGAGCAGCCTGCAGGAAGTGGGAGCAGGAACGGATGGGACACGGTACAACCCACGTGCATGGCTAAATTATACCTCCTGATACGTACACAAGGAGGTCAGCCCGGCTGTATCAGCCCAGACCAAAGGTCCACATCCAAGCAGTCAGCCTGGCTCGTGACAGCCTGGCGAATAAACCACGTGCATCGCACATTTACA
The DNA here is from genome assembly GCF_964035555.1 of Netta rufina. Taxonomy (NCBI): domain Eukaryota; kingdom Metazoa; phylum Chordata; class Aves; order Anseriformes; family Anatidae; genus Netta; species Netta rufina. The sequence continues at coordinate 44,245,316 of NC_140124.1, forward strand.
GCAATGTCTCCTACCCCAGAGCAACCCTTGTGGGGTGCACAGCCCCGTGGGCGCCTGTCCCCACCTCAGTGCTCCACATCCCGGTGTTGTCATCCCAAACGGGCAGATTTCAGAGCACCCGAAATAGCGAGGCATCACCCGTTCAGTCGCTGCGTGACGCGAGGTGCTAATAGTGATGAATCCTTCCTACCCAGACAAGAAGTGATTGATTTGAATAATTGCCTGGGAATATTCACATGGCACTCAAACACAGTCGCTGTCATGATTACCAATGTCTCTCTTCCTCACAGCAAGTCTATAATTGGCATGAGTGTCTCAGATAATTTATACAGCAACAAGATTTTCACACTTTCCCAGTTCTGGATAGTTGCTAATATTTCATGTGACAGTCACTTTATCATACAAAGGGAGCTTTCACAAGCTTTTGGCACATTCATCGATGCTGACTGTCACTGAATTTCTCCATTTTCCTGTCTTTTTTATTCATTGTCACTGGTAACTACCTATTCCTTCTCTGTGTCACAGCATTAAGTCAGTAAAAGCCTTTTCCTTTCTTTAAGAGCACCACCTCTGTAAAATCCAAATACAACCCTGTTAACAGGGGTTATTAAATAAATCCCTTATTTCTCAAGTTTCTCAATGAATAGCTAAATAAATAAAGTGTTTGCTTATTTAACTGTTCTCTACCCCCTCTAAAAAAAGATGAGAAGTCCAAAAACAGTCAGAAGTTGTCGCCACTCCATGATGAGCTAGGGAAGAGCTTCTCTCCCTTCAGCAGTGCAGATGCCACGTGCTGCTCACTTCTCTGGTCAGTGGGACCTGATCACTCGGGGCAGAAAACAAGCCTGGTAGCTCTTCTTTTTGTTCTCTAACTAAATTACTGGATAACCTTAACTGACCCTTCGTTTTGGGGCAGCCAGTGCCCTCCCCAGCATGCACACCAGCCACTTCAGTGCCTCACGCTCAGCAGCCACAGCAGATTTATTTCATATTTTTTTTCCCCTCTTGCATGTGCTTGGTATCAGCACGTGAAAATTGATACCGAGGGTAGGCACTCATCACGCTACAACTATTACTGCCTGTCAGGGACTCCAGAGAGTGGAGTCGCTGCTTGGATTTGCCAAATGAGAGACAGTTTAATGAGTCTTGCTCTTTGGAGGGAACAAAGCATCTAGCCCATCCAAACAGATTCATATACCTGAGGCAGAATGACATTAATATGTATCATTTCTTTAGTGAATTACATGAATTTGCAAGAGAGGTTTGAGGCATGTAGCGCTTTCAAAATCCTTAGTTCTGCTCTCTCTTCTGTCTGCATTTTGAGGATGCCGAGCAAATGTGCGGATCCTTTAGTCCCAAATGCTTTCGTTGACGTTTTTGGCTGAAACAGTGCTCTTTGGCAGGATGATCAGGCAGCAGCACAGTCCATGGATGTTGCTTAATACCTCTTACAAGACTTGAATCATTGGTGCTGATCCAAAATTGTTTGAGTTTTACCTACTGGCTGGCTCTGCTGAGCTGTGACTACCCTGCACACAAGCTGCCGCATCCCTTGGCTTCACGTGAGTCCCCCCAGCTAATAATTTGCAAAGCTGACATTTAAAAAATCTGGGTGGCTTGGCAACAACGTGTGTGAATGGTGCTCTCTGTCCTGGTTTATAAGGGTTAACAGCACAAGTGCCCACCGAATGTTTGCGCAGCACACACAGAAATGGTGAAAACTAGCAGCGAGTTGGACCTGCATGAACTTTGCCAGAGAGAAAAGGGTCACTTGTGAATGAATATAATTCTTTCCTCCTCCAAGAGGAATTTACAGCTCACTGAATCCCTCTCCGTGCTCCTGCAGGTAGCTGAGGCTGCTTTGCAGCATGGTCCTTCTGCCACGGGGGACTGCAAGCAGCCGGGGCAGCAGGGCTGTCTCCTCAGCCAGAGCACTGCAACGCTCCCTCCTTGCAGCAGGGGTCTGGAGGGATGGCATGCAGCCTGGCTGGGTTCTCTCTGAAACCTCAACACACAACGGCTCTGTAAAAATAACTAAAAGCAGCCTTCCCTTCCTCTCCACCATCTGGCAGCCGTCCATCTGAATCTTTGAGCTGCTGATATGTCTGTTCTCCACATCCAGGCACCGAGCCCCGTTCCCAGCACAGGTCAGCTCTGTCCAGATAATGGGCTGCACCTCAGGAAGCAAGCAGAGGGCACTTACGGCTTTCAACAACAAAAAAAATCACATCAGTGGCTCTGCTGGATGGGGGCAGCTTCTGGGATCAGGCCTTCTATTATTTTTTCATTAGAAGAGGTTACACATACAAAGGGAGCACAAAAGGTGAAGAATTAAATGGGAACATGTCAAAGTTTGCTTTAGGTTGGAGCTACTGCTCAGTCTATTGGGCTGTAAAAGGCAACTCAATGATTCTAGCTCCTAGTTGTGGATCCATCCTCTGCCTGTGTCTCTGAAGGCTGCTTCATTCCTTGAGCAGTGCTTTTGGGGTGATTTCGGCCATGTAGTGGTACTGTGCTGGCTCTTGAGCTCAAGCCAGGCCTCTGGCTGCCATTACAATGAGTGACAGTGTCCTGCAGGTCCATGCCACATCTACCAGCCTGGCACACACATCTCAGGCAACCAGAGCTGCCTAAAGTGGCACCAGGCACCTATGTCTTGGCACGGAGGTGACTGTCTCCTCTACCAGCATACTCATGCTGCTTTCACTAGGTATCCCCTATAAAACCTTATGTTTGGGAAAACAATTCCCTCCCCCTTACAGGTGACAGGCTTAAACATCGTACCAGATCAGTCTACAAGCTTGATATTCCAGGAATAACCAACAAACTATTTTGCATGAAAAGTTTATCAGATTATACTCTTTTCCTACTGCAAATTATTCTGAAACAGACATGGCAGTAAATCACTACAGTCCTATGAATATTTCACACAAACATGTTTCAGCCTATGGTTGGATTTTTTATTTTTATTTTTGAATGATTATGTCTGTAACTTGGCCATTCATTGTCTGTAGTACGTGACTGGCCACTTAATTCAAATTACTGCAACGTCTGGCTTTTTGACTGGTTCATTAAATACTTCATAACGAGGACGAGAAGTAGCACTGCAGATGACATATCCGTGAATATGCAAACAGGTATTTGTGAAATCTTATTTTCCAGATGAGGCTCCTACTCACAATGCTTTGGGGAAATTAATAGAGAACTGTAAACATTGTTGAAATAAATAGTTAGGTTTTATTCCAGCAAATGTTAATGAAAATGATTATGATGATTATTATTCCTTTGCACCATTGCTTAGTTGTAAGGATGTAGATCTAGCACTCTGAAGTCCCTTCAAGACTGGAGTATAACTCACGAAGCTAATGAGAAACTCAGTAGATGGGATCTCTTGCAGTAGATTTCATTAGCGTAATAGTTCCTGAACGAATTCGGGAAAATGAATCTCAAAAGCCTGATGCTTGCCTTATCAGTCCATGGGAGGTCAACGCTAAAATTCGTATAGACTTTAATGAAGTCATATTTAGTGCAACAATGAGCATTTCTGAAAACCCTTCGTTCTCACGTATCTCTCCTATAACACCAGGTAGTTATTCGGATCGTTAGCTACAAAAATTTGCAAGACAGGAAAGGAGACTGGCAGAAGGAGTGCTGAGCTATTAAATTTGATTTTCCCCAAATGACTCTCTGCTTTCCAGGGGCAAACATTTTGACGGCTGAGTTTTACATTATTTCCTGAGCACGGTTAGCAGTCCCGCCACTCTGGGAGGATTTAATTATGCACACAAACACTCGCTAACGTGAGAGATGCTACCAAGCCATTCATTGCCCTTCTCTTCCACTTAGAGGACGGTGTGGGGGGATGGAAACGGGAAGCTCCCATGACAAATAAAAAGCCTCAGTGTGGAGAAAGAGAAAAGTCCCACTGGCTTTGAGAGAAGCAGGGTCTTGTACAGGTGCTGAATGCATAAATATATGTGTGCTTGGCTCAGTCTGCCTTTTGTGCTGGTCTCAGCTGGTTGCTCAAGCTGTGGCAAGCTCCGAATTGCAGTGGCGAGTCCTGACCTCACTGAAACTTGCCATGGGACCTGCTGTCACTTTCCACGGTGGAAAGGAACCCTGGTATAGTACAGATACCTGTTACTGATCAGGTTTTTGGGGGATTTAAAGCCGGCTATGCTTAATAAAGAGGGCAGCCCTGTGCTTTAGCACAGAGAAGAGCTGAGAAATGCAGAGGAGGGGGGGCACCTGCTGTGGAAAGAAACACCCACAACAGCCCCGCAGCGCCACACAAACCCCAGAAAGCTGCCAAAAGAAGAAAAAAAAAAAAAAAAAAACACAACAAAACACACAAGGAACAGGCAGTGTGGCCTGCTGTGGGAGGCGGCGGCGCACTACAAGCCCCACAACGCCCTTCGGGCCGCGGGCATGCGCCGCCATCTCCAGGGCCACCGCCACCGCCGGAGGGGGCGGTCGGGGCGGCTCGGCTCAGCTCGGCTCGGCTCGGTGGCAGCCCCAAAAAACAGGTGAGCAGGGCACGGCACGGCACGAAGGGGGGGGATCCGGGCAGGGCTGGGTCAGACGTGGAGCCTCGAGAGGGAGAAACCTCGGGCTGCTGGGTGAGGGGTCCCGGGAAGCCAGGGGAACACACCCCGGGTGCACCTGGTTTGGGTTTGGGAGCTCGTCGGTGCCTCTCAATTTGGCCCCTGTGGGTGCTGTGGGATCCGCCTCCGTCCCCTCATTCATTACCATGACACATTGGTATTGTCGTTCCCATTGCTATAAAGTCTTTTTTTTTTTTTTTCTTTCTTTTCTTTTTTTTTTTTTTTTTCCAAGTGCGGTTGGTTTAAGCGCTTCCCTGTGCCCGCAGCCCCCGTGGTGCAATTCCTGTTCCTCAAAGTTTTTAGCAGGATTTAGAGCTGACCTGCGCTAAAAGAGCAAGGTATCCAAGAGGTGTTTTAAAACAGGTCTTCAAGAGGGGTTTTAAAACATGCATTAGAGATCCTCCACGAGCAAAATTATCATTTCGGGGGGGTTGGACCCGATGATGTCTGGAGGTCCCTTCCGACCCCTCCAATTCTGTGATCATTTAATTCATATAAACAGAGCCACAGACGGCTTCTCTCAGCAGAAGACCTGCTCTTTTTTTTTTAAATGTCTTCTCCAACCAAAGCCTATCTGGGCCGCGAAGCAGCAGCTTTTTCTAGGAAGCAGTGGGAGGCAGGAGGAATCGTGAAAAGAAGGTGCCGGAGAGGAGAGCAGCTCAAACCCGGTCACAGGTTCTGGGCTGCACAGACAAAATTTTGCCTTCCCCCACGTGGGACACTCATTGCTTGGGTTGTCATCCGGGATCACAGCAGAGTTGTGGTTCAGGGCGGTGAGCAGAATGGGATGGTGGGTCCATAGGAAAGATTTTGGGGCTATGAAAGATTTTGGTGGAAATGGGTGATGCTCCCCCTGTTTTGCTAGCCATCTCCTGAAGGAAACCAGGGGGTGTGCTTAAGGGACTTTGCATTTGGCTAACTTTGTTAGGTGAACGTGTGACATGGCACTCTCCTTTTTCTCCTTTTAGACCTTTGCTGCTGGTGGCAGGACGTGCTCCCTCCTGTGTCAGCGCACCACCGGCTCCAACGCTGCCCTGCAGCTGCCTCTCCCATCCTGGCAGAGAACTGGTAGGTGCAAGGTGCTGGAAGAAAGCAGGTTTCTTTCTCTGCCCTCCAAACGTGCCTGGCTGTGCAGCAGGAGGAGGAGGGCAGCTGCTCACACTCGGTCCTGCTACACAGCCCTGGGCTCTGGAGCTAGCTGCGAGCTGGGCACTGAGCTCAGCGTGGCGGAATTTAAGCTGCAGGTTTTCAAAGCCAATTACTGGAGGCAGCCTGTGTCTGACGAGCTTCGGTTTCATTAGCTGCCTCCCAGGGGTACTGAGCTGCACAGCTCACCTTTGCGGAGATCAGATTCTCCTCTGTGATGTTATGAGGTGTTCTTAAAAATAGCTTCATCGGGCCACTTTAAAAGAGCTGGTCTGCTCTGGTAACAACGCCTGCTGGTGCTTTCCCAGATGAGGGACTTGTCACTTTTCCTCCTGTCATACACTCGGCTTCTGCCCCATATAGAAAATGGCTTAAAAGACTATGAAATAACCACCAGTCTTGCGTAAAGATTTATGTGTTTGGTTGGGAGCAGCCAAACGCTCCTTATTTTACTGCCTTGGACAGTGTCAGTTTACAAAGAGACAAGACCAAACTAAATGCAGAGCTGAAGGCAGTTCTTCTGATACCTGTGTCTTGGGGAAATCTTGATGATAATTTCTCTTATATAACAAAATGACAACAGGTTAAAAATCTCATCTTTTTTATTTTTGTATAATTCCCATTAGAAGTTCATTGGCTTTCAAAGGATCTGAAATATTACTCTGTGTGTGTGTGTGTGTGTGTGTGTGTGTGCATAATCTCTAATATTTTCATAGGGTGCTGGGAAGCAACCAGACAAATAATATAAAGACAATTTCAATCATTTCTGAGGGTCTGAAGAGTAGTTGTGTGCTTGTGCACACCAGGAGTATCAGGGAGAAACTGCAATTGCATGACGTATCTAGTAACTCATTTTATGATGGTGCATGGAATAGCATTCTAATTTACTCATTTCTTTGATATTTTGTAAGCAGATGGCATTTGAAAAGCTCTATTAATTCTGCAGGAATTTGATAATGGCTAATTGCTGAGGAATTAGAAGTGAGCAGCAAAGTGAGGCTCCTGACTTCTCCGCTCTCAAAAGAGAGGCAGCCCTCTGCAGCCTCATTTGTAAGCTGCTCTCCTCTTAGAAATCCTTGCTCGAGAGTATTCACCAGTGTCTTCGGCATAAATTGGGAACTTGCTGATCGCTCTTGATTAATTGAACTGTGCTCCGTGAACCAGTCACGTCTTATTGCAGGAAAAAGCACCGGGGAGGTCACGACTCGCTGTAGGACTAGGTACCCTGTGAATTTTCGTAGAAGAGCCTTGTACTCTTTCCATCTTTTTTAACTGGCTTCTCATTCCTTTCCTTTTTTCCTTTTTTTGTAGCTCTGTTTCTCTACCCCCCTGCCTTTGACTTAGGTCTGGCCGTGTACTTTAAGCACCTGCCTAAGTGTCCATAGCATAGGGCCTCGGTTCTGTGCCATCAGAGGATCACATTTCCAAATTACAACTTTTCTTCTGAACAAGGAAGGGAAAAAAAAGGTTCCTGGTTACCATGGTGATGAGCGCTACAGAAATGGCTATAAATAAATAAACAGCTGATTGTTGGACTTTGATTTGCAGTATTTTTGTTTTGCTAATGCGATAATTAAAAAATCAAAATAGAAGGTGACATTTTACCAGTTCTATTAAATAGGTATTATCCTTATGCCTACAGCTTTACAGTATTTCTGTGGAAAACAATTAAAGGAGCAGGTTGGTGGTGTTTGCTGTCCGTGGAAATTTGATGTTTTGAAATATCTTTAGTCTAGGGTTTGTGCAAGAACTTCTGGGTGTCAAAGGGCATCCCGTTAAAAAGGTGTTACCCAAATGTTTTCCTTTGTTGAATGATCAGTCTAGTTTCTTGTTAGAAACTGATTTTTGGGTTTGTAGGCTCCATGAATCGGAAGAGTCTGAGCTTCCTGCTAGAGCAACCAGGAGCTGGGTAAAGTGGGAGATGGTGGGGTTGGAAGTGATCCAGGATGAAGAGCTTGGGTTTAGGGTAGGTAGAGACAGTGAGGATGCTGGAGCAGGACCTGGTGCCCAAAACACTAAGTGTTTTCTCAGGTGGAAGGCACCATTGTTACTAGTACATTCTGCCTTTTCATGGGGTGACAGCTTTATTTGGATGCCTTCTCCTTAGGGAAGGAGGATGAAATACATGGGTTTGTGTTGGTGACAGGAGAAGCTGGTGAGGACAAGAGGTGGAGCTCTTGTGCATCTCTTCTGCCGGCGTGGATAGGACAAAAGGGGAAATGGTACATACACCAAATTTATTTTTTTTGCTTCAGAAGTTCTGTTGGGGAGGGTGTTGTTTTCTTCTGTGTGTGTTTTTCTCCTTTTTTATTTTATTATTATTTTTTTTTTAATCAGTGGATGTGACCCAAGACCATCTGGCGGAATTTGCTGCTGTCACATCTAGGTATTCTGATGTATTGCCTCTCAAGTGATATCGTATGCTCGTATGATGTGCTGACAACTGCTGACAGCCCTGAGATGGGAAGCTGGAAGCCCGAGAGGAAGAGGAGAGGGGCGGAGTTAACCCTAAAAATGCAGCCTTGGTTGCTTTTGATCGGTGGCGTTTCATTTGTGGTGCCTGTGGTTGGCTTTTTTTAAACGAAGGAAGGGGAACGAATGAACTTGAACCCAAGTGCATTTAAGTGGACCTAGGGTGCTGTAATTACACTTGGGAGATTTGTAGTCCACTCCTAGTTTTGTCATCAATCTTTTTTTGCTGGGTTTCTCAATTTTCATATGACCTTAACTCTCCATCTGCAGGCACCCTCACACTTATTTAAATTGCTGCCTTTCCTTCTGTTACTCTTCAGTACTTCCCCAGTCCCTCTTTTTTTAATGCTTCAGTTTTTATCAGAGCCCTGATATCCTAAATTGGAGTTCAATTCAGTGCTGTCAGAAATACGGTTTGATTTTCGGGTGGTCCTGTGCGGAGCCAGGAGCTGGACTCGATGATCCTCGTGGGTGCCTTCCAGCTTGGGATATTCTCTGATTTTGTGGTTCTACATCCTAATCATCCTGTAGTAAAACTAGCTAGGACTTTTGGCACATTGGTACTAACCTTTGCAGACAGACGGCGTGTGCCAAAGCAATAAGCAACTTTAGGGTGTGAATATAGGGAAGAACAACCCCTGTGTCTTGCTGTGATATCCGACTGCGTACTTTGAGTGCCGGGTAAGGTAAGTGGGCTCGGGCAGAAACCCCGTAGGTGGAATAAAGCCAAACTCTCTGCTTGCAACATGTTCGGCAGCGCTGCGGGGAGCTGAGGCTGGTCGTCAGTCCTTAAACACATTAAATTAACTCTGGGCGAGCTCGCTGGGGAAAGGGTAATGAAGCAAGGTCAGAAATGGGGTGTGTGTGTGCTCAGGCACACGCAGCGGGCTTCGTGCTGCCGGCGGGCAGCGCTCCTGCAGGCGCGTGGCTGGGGAGCAGCCGGGTCGTGGAGCGCGCTGTTAAACGTGCCTCAGCCCCCAGACACAGCCCAAATCACTCGTCCAGGCAAAAAGATAAAAGTTATCTGGAAGGAGAGCAGTTCCACCAGGGGAAACCCGCAGGAAGAGCTGGATGCAGGCTGGCGTCACGCTCAATGTGTGTGTGGGGCATGTGGTAGGCAGCAAGCTCTCCGGGAGCACCCGAGTCCCTCGCAGCAGAAATTTGGACAGCTGATAGCAAATCCTGATGGAAATCTTGACACATCTGCTCTGTTGGTTCAGGTAGAGGCAGGTGCTGGATGGAGCTGGGGCGTGATTGACGCTCCGCCGTGCTTCATCTTTATTTCATGCGACGGGGAGGTGGGAGGGTGGAGATTGCTCCAAGTGCCTGGCTAGAGACAGAACGTCATTTATCAGTGTTCGTTTGTCTGGAGGGATACACGGCCCATACATAATTTAGAAAAATGTGTAAAAAAAAAATAAATAAAGGTCTGTTGTCTTTTAAAATCAGTTAGCGCTCAGGTCTGTTGGTTTAATCCTGTTTCTTTGGTACGTAACTGCACGGCCATGCATTTCATTTTTATAGCTTGTGTACGGTATAAACCACGTCTAAAATGAACCAGGAACGTGTGTATAAATAGTGCTGATAAAACCAAGCCCTCTGTGAACTCAGCGTAATGTGTGTTTTCCATATTTAGGCTGAAATACAAGGAACTGCACACGGATTTATCCTTGTCAGTTCTTCTGAGATCTTGTTTAATATAAATGTTCTTTTCATGTGATCTGCAGTGGATATTTTTTTTTTCTGTTGCTGCGAGTAAAATATCCCTTTCTCCAACATTTTCTTCTTCTCCCTTCGAGCCTTTTTCCATTTTTCTCATTCAAGCCTGGTGGTGGTACTCTGCAGATAAATTATCAGAGGGCGAAAAGGGATACCACTGTCCTTCACCTTGCTGTCGAGAAACCTGCTTTGTTGTTTTCTGCAGTGCAGCGGGTGCAAGACAAACAAGCACGGCGTTGCCTTCCTTTAACACCGGCAGGATGACAAATTAAATGCTCTGGGAAGTTCACAGATGCAGAAGAATGCAAATCCCTGGCCCATGAGGATGTGTGATTGAAGGTGCTGATCCGGCACTTTCAGGGGAGCGAAGCACGCGCTGAAATCTCAGCACGAGCATTGCTTCCCCTGGGCGTACATCCACCTGGCACCACGCGGTGTGGGGTGGGCAAAGCCCTGGCTAAAAAGCCCTCACTAATTTGTTTTAGCGGATTGAAGGAGGAAAAGGCAAGGAGCCTTTGTGCAGCCATCCGGAGGAGCAGCCTGGAGCAGCGCAGGTATTTCTCCTGGGCATCGCTGACCTGGACTGCATAGCGTGGACTGATGAGGATGAGCCCCTCGTGGTTTGGTGTTTGCTACCCTGCAGTGCACCCAGGCACTTCCCCTTCTCACTTTTCATGCCCTACCCATGCCTGCTAACCACGAGCAGAGCGCCCTGGCAGCGGTAGGCTGGCTCAGCACACTGGGGCTGAAACATTGGAAGAGACTGGAGGTTTCTCTTCTCCACCCTCGTTCATTTTCATAACATGTTTCTTGCTGTTTTGAATTCCACGGCGTGTTCCCTTCCCGAGGAAGGAAGCAGCGTGTTCTCTGCTCTGGATGCTGCCTGCGTGCTCCTGTCGGAGTGAAGCTGCCTGTCCCCTTCCTGCTTGGTTTGAGCTTGATTCTAACCGGGAGGGGAGACATCATTTGCGGGTACAAACGGAAATGTTTTTATTGCTGATTTATTCATTTTTGGGGTGCTGAGGTAGATGTCATCCCTCTTGTGTCCTTGAGACTCCAGAAGAGAGATGGGAGCTGACTTCTGATGCGCTGATTTTATAGCATCATTTATTTTCCCTGAATTACCTCTGACTGGTCCTGCAACATTGCAGCTGGCACTGCAATTCTCATATCCATCTCCTGTGTTTTAAGCGATTTTCTTTGCTTTCTGCGGTCCTCGGGTCATGACTGGAAATCCCTTGGTGTTTTACTGATAAATATAGATCAAAAAGATTATCTCCCACTCTTGTATTTTTTCTCTGTAGCAGTCCTTGAAGGTTGCATGTTTTTCAGGTGTACATCCTTTGTCAAGTGGGTCTTCTTTTGCTCTCTTACCCATTTCTTTTCTTTCTTCCCTTTATTCTAGTCTCGTGTCTTCTATATTCTCTTTTTATTTGCTTGTTGTATTTATGTTTGTGAGAGAAACACACCTCAGTTTAAGTACAATTGACTGGGCTTAACTTTGAGGTTTTCCTTAGAAATGCTGTGTAAATGGGGAGCTCAGTAATTTGTCCCTTCAGCTCTTAAAGCTTTCCACTAACAGCTGAAGCATTTCTCCAACTTTTCCCATCTCGCCTGCAGCTTTCACTGCCATTTGACTGTCTCCCACAGCAAAGCTTGCTTTGTCATACCCACAGCAATCCATGCTGCACAATTTTTACACCTGAACCTGTTGACATTTCCCTTTTTCCACCATCAAATATTTTGACTTCTCCCTTCAAAACACCCGTGCAAGCGTCCTCCTCTCCTCCTGGCATTTTACTCTGCCATATAGAATTGAAACAGAGCTTTGGAGAGTCCTTGGCAGCTGGACTCCTCGAGGCAGCTGGATCCAGGAGCCCCTTTTTCAGCTGCTGGCTGTTCAGAAGACCACTTCAGACAATTTTCTTCATCATTCCAGTGGATGGGAGGAGTGAAGGGAGAGGAGACGAGGAGGGCTGTAAAATAAAAAAAGGTGCCCAGAAGTTAATTTGCTGTGTAATTTCCTCTTTTAGGAAGAGGGAGAGAAGCACCTGGGTAAATAGGTTGTCAGGCCTCCGAGCACAGATGAAATACTGTCCCTTCGAACAGAGACACTGGTGTCTCGCTGAGGCAGGCACTTACTCAGCACTAAAAGTATACGACCAGATTCATTTTGAGGAGACGTGAGGTGGTTTCTTGTGCGTATATTTTTACTGCCCATAGCTAAGTTAGGGCCTTTGGTACTTAACCACTTTTTAATGATTTGTTCATACCCCTGTTCCTTGCTTCTGGCTCTTAGTTCTTTAATACTTCAGTTATTGCTCATGTTCATGCAGAGACCTGAGAGTTAATAGAAAATGAAGACTCGAGTTGCTCTCCCCTTCCTCCTGTAAGGTTATCTGGGACAGCTTCACACATGCTTATATGCAGCTTCACTGCTTCTTGGCTTCTGACTGGGTTACAGTTGTGCCACGGATATAAAACGTAAGCTGGGAAGCTAACAGCTTATCAAAATAAATTTCTTTAAATTTATAAAGCTGAGTATTAATCATTTTTTAATGCAGACACGAACTTCAGAGCAATATATACTCTGTATATGAATTGTAAACTTTTCTATGAACTTTCTACTATTCATACTTGCATATTATACCCATATACATATGGACGTGTGTATACATTTATACATATTTAGCACAGAGGTCACAAAGTCACATCATTATTCAAAAAGCGCTGTTAGTCCTTGCTTAATTTATGTGCATATCTTTGTCCCGTTGCAGCCCAGGGCTCTTCAATGCATGCTTGTCTTTAAGCATCGAATGCATTCAAATCAACTGGAGAAGAAGGGTTTTATTTTAGTGTATTTTGTCTCCTTGACGTTAAAGAAACTGGTTATTTTGTGTAGAATTGAGTCAGTCACTGAAATGGCTGTTTTTTAGTCAATGCTTAGCCTCTGACTTGGGTGCTTTATATATATATTTACCCTCCCCGTGCTGGGGGTGCTGCTGCAGGGCTTTTGGAAGGGCTTGACAGCTTCTGCAGGGAACGGCCGCGTCAGCAGCGATGCTCGCAGAAGTCTAGAGGTGGGGAAGCACGTCCTGATGTAGGATGCTGCTTGCAGTGCCCTTGATGTCTTGAAACACAGTGCAGAGGAGCTGAAAGACTGCTCTGCTTGGCTTCACGAATGTATTCACGGGGGTCCAGAGCTGTACATCAGCAACAGGTGCTTCTAAATGCAGCTGTTTTAAACAGCAGTTGGTTTATTAAGCTTATGCTGCCCTTCTCTGAGTCAGTCAGGTTGCCCCTTCAATTATTATTTTAAGGGATACTCATTCCCAAATGCACGTCTTTGGCTCAGCAGATGCAGCAGACCTTGCCAGTGGAAGGGAAGGGAGCAGAAATGAGCTACTGCAGCAGGGCAGGGTAAGGATTGTCCCATCGATGAAGGTTCCCCTCCCAACAGATGCTTTCTGCTTTATCTCAGAAAGTGTTCACACTCTTGTTTGTATTAAATGTCATCCCAGCTATTTATGTGGCTGCCGTAACCTTCACAGGGGTGGGGTGGGAAGGAGGGCTGCAGGGGAATGACAAATTGATATGCTGGTGGGATTTACGGGGCGAAAATTAACCACCTTTCAAGTAAACGGATCAGGAAGTCTTAAACAAACAAACCGAAAAATCAGGCTTGAACTTCTTCCCCTTGCTCCTGCGCCCTTGATAAATCAGCCGAGATTCAACAGTCCTTCCATGAATTTTCTGGCTGCCGAGGGCACGAAGAAGTTCCTGCCAGCTACTGAACTGTGAATTGCTGCGTGTGGCACCTGGCGGACCCGGAATGGTTTGCTGCAAGCTGCTCGATGTATTCATCACACTTCCCCGGTTGCGTGCGGCGGCTCGCATCGAAGCTGAGAAAGATGATTCACGTTGCTTTCCTCTCTCCCTCTTGTCAGTAGCAGCAGTAGCCAGCCCTCAGAGCAGCGTTTGAAGCAGTAAGTGCCTGGCCCACAGCCATGAGTAGCTGCTGCTCGGCTGGGCCCTCTGATGGTACTGTAAGCAGATGAGAGACGAGGTAAGGATTGGCCTTTTCCATGGGGAAAATCAGAGCCGGATATTTAAGTACTCATCAAAAAACAATTTGGGGGAAGCCTTTAGAGTGGCCAGAAGCTATTTTTCAGGCCTGTGGCCCGTGCTGTCAGATAACTCCTTCTTTCTGCTCCAAGGTGCTTGAGGTGATGGATGAGATCTCGCGCGCTGTTCGGAGTCGTCTTGTGAATATCAGCGCCTCCGGGATGTGCTGCCAGCCCAGGACGGGCATGTTTTATGCTCCCAGAGCACCAGCCGAAATGGCTATGCTAAAGGGGGGGGATATCCAGTGGTGCTGTGCTCCTGCCAGCTGTTAATGTGACACTGCAATCATATGGGGTTGAGTTACCTGCTGGCAGCTTCCCGTTAGAACAGCAGGCTGTGCTGTGCAGGTGGGCCTGAAGGGGTTGTTGGACATAAAATGATCTCCTTGCCATTTGGGGACTCAAAATGGCAGTAAATCTTTCCATTTCCCCCGATTTGATTTAGATTCTCCTTTGCCTTGGCTCTGAGCTACGTTCCTGCCGTGTGAGGCACCCCCAGGCGTTGGTCAGGGCCTGGCTGACTGAAGCCCGCGCTCTGGCGGGGATCCAAGCTCCGACCTCCTTCTGGAGCTCTTTCTGTGAAGCACCATACCTTTGTTTTGTGGGTTTTGGTTCCCCAGGGTTGTTAGAAACACACAAAGCCTCTGAACTTAGCAGGCAGAAGAAGCTCAGGGCAAAGGCAGCTGCAGGGAAGGGTCCTGCTGCCGTCCTGCTGGTGAGCAGAGATGTGCTCATCGGCACTGGGACAAGGGCAGCCCGCCTACAAACAAGTGCATAACCCAGCCAAGGCACTGAAATGCCCGGAGATCTTAACCCCTGTCCTTCAGATCCTTCCACCTGGCTGTTAGATGTGTTCCTCCTACATATCCATCAAAGTGCCTGAGAATTCAGGCCTTGGCCTAAAAGGCGAATTCTAGTTCTCTGTTACTCCTCTCCTGTTGTATACCCCAACCTCCCACCTAAGATGTTCACATTCAGAGATGTTTTTCCTTTCAAGAGCTGTTTGGTTTTGATCTCTTTGCCAATTTCACTCTTTACTTCTTTAAACTGGGAAGCCTGTTTCTTAGGTGATGTTGTGGTGATAAAGGCCTAATATTGAAGTCTAGTCTGAGAGAGGGCAGATGGTCTCACCACTGCCTGAGCAAAAACATTGAACAGGCAGCAGGAAACACCACGGTGAGGCCCTTCACTTTCCCAAAACCATAACAGCATTGTCTAATTTCAAGCAGTCACGAGCTGGTGTACCTTTCCCTGACAGGTTCATGCATTATATATGTAAAATATTCACGTGCCTATGAAGGAGAAGAATAAATATCTGTGATTTTTTCAGGCTGATGTAGAGATGTATAACCTAAGTGTGTACGTATGAAATGTTTGATCATCCTTGCATCAGTGTTAGGTTTGTGAAGGTGTAAAATTTGCATCTGACATCTCCTGTAAACCTGGGAATGTGTCCTGTTTGAAGCAGTTGAGCAAAGTGGGCTTTGGATGCTGAGTTACTCTTCAGAAAATACCTTTCCCCTTGTCAAAATGTATTGTAGTGGGTTTTTAAGTGACTGGCTGAAGTCCTGGTCCTTTCGACGTCAGTTTTAGCTCTGCCTTCTGCAGAATCAAAATGTTGTCCTCCGAGCGTGGCATCCTGATCTTCTCAGTATCTAGAAATGCAACGCTTCTTGCCTTGCCTGTTTATTCGTACAAAGGCTTTTGTTGCCAGCTCAGGCATTAATTTTTGTTGTGCTTTCAAACTGAGCTGTACTTTTGGTTGAAAAGCACTGCAGGAAGAACAATTTCTTCCAGAGCATGCTTCTAGGCCCATAAATAATAAATGTCATAAGTCGGAGTGACGCAGGCACCCCTGCACCACACCACGTGCAAGGCAAAGGTTCAGTAGGTACCAATTTACCCCCTGTTTGTCAGTCCTACACCCAGAGGGGTCTATTCAGACTTCTGGGCTGGCTTGACGAGTTTGGGTCATTCTGTATGGTTTCGTAGGAGTTCCAAAATGTTAACTCATTTTCTTGTGTGGTGCTGTTTTTTTTTTTGGAGGTTGCAACTTTTGAGGTGCGTTAAATATTTAGCCAGCTCTTTGGTGAGGTTTGAATAGGTTGCCTTGGCGCAGAGCTGACTTGCAGCAGGCTGGGGGTGCTGACTGTTTGGAAAGAGCTCGGGACTGCCACACTTAGAGTGCTGTAGTAATTAACAATTAGTTATTATAGCTCGTGCTGGAGTTCAGAGCCCTCCTTGAGGTGGCACAGGCCTGGAAAATTGGAGTTGCTGGCACCTTGTCCTCGTAATCCTAGCGGTTTATAATGTTTCCAAGTTGGCCAGAACCGTTCTGCTCGTTCTGTGCGGAGAAGGCAGGGGTGTAAAAATGGCACTCCCGAGCAGGAGATGAGAAAACGTCTGTTTTATTTCCGTGGTGCCCTACTTTAGTAGATGCCGCCGTTCTGTTTATTCGCCGTGCTGGCAGGCTCGTTTCTGAAGGTCTGGCTTTGTGAAGAATCTTCTGTCGATTTTTGCAGAACGCCATTTGGGTTGGTTCTTTGTTTCTTGCAGCTTATTTTTCTCCTGTATCTGGCTTTTAACTGGCACTCGGAAAACCCAGGTCCCCACGGGTTCGAGCTGTGCTGCTGAGGCTGGTGTCAGGCACTTCTGCCTTCGTGACCTTCAGCGTGGATGCAGGCAGACGCTCTCTTAAAAACCCAGGTCATTTCAGTGCCTTTGCGTTCAGGAATTACCGTGTCCACCGTAAAGGATAACTTCATTGCAAAATGATGCTTCCCTCGAGCTCTGAAGGAGGGCACTGACGACGCTGCTCAATACTGAGCCATTTGCTGACCATCACAGCTAGGAAATTGCTTCCCTGGTGCCAAGGGAATTGCTAGAAAGCATGCGGGATGGCTTTCGCATCCTCAAGCGAGGGGCATTTTTCTCCTATTGTTTTGTCCTCCAGCATTAATAATATCCCAAAAGGGACATTAATAATACCTAAAAGCAGTGTTTCTAAAATTAATGTCCCCACACCCGTGTGCTGTCCGTCCACCTCCCAGGACGTGCTTGGCTCTGCTCTGTGGGGCTGTCAGTTCCAGCACGGCCGCCCTTTGGGGACTCGCAGGAGCACTGCAGCAAATCATCCTGCATGCAAGGCTGACCTCCGGGAGGCTAACAAATTGGGGTGAGCCAGCTGGAGCGAGAGGACACCGCCAGCACACACGGAGCATGCTCAGACCTGGGGGAGAAAGGTAGCCGGGGATGCAGATGGTGCCCGGGTTGCCGTGCCGGGAGCTGGTGGATGCATTTTTTTTTTCTTTCCTTTCTTCCTTTTGGGTAGCAGGGAAAGAAGAGGAGTGGGGAGTGCTCGTTCCCGTGCAAAACGTAGCTTTAAGGTGTCTTCTTTTGTCCTTCCTCCTGTGAAAGAGGGGCAGCAGCGGATAGCCTTTCCTTTTATTTGGCAACACCAGGTATGCGTGCATGTGCTTTAACACTGACCTGCCAGCGGTACTGCTTCCAGGGCTAAAAACACCCTGAAATGATGTCTTTCTGTGCCGGGTGCTGCTGTAGCTGTGCTCTGCTTGCTGTGTGGCTCTGAATTCAGCTCTCTCGGCTCTCCTGGCTGCAGTGTACTTTTTGGGGGGGTCCAGCATGTGCTTGCACTCTGCCTCCTCGCACGCTTCACTCCAAACCTTTCCTCGGTGGCCGTGGCTGCGTGGGAAGGAGGTCAGTAGTTCCTTTTGTAATCCAGGTCTTTGTGGCCCCTCTTTGTCTGGCCGGCGGCTCGCTCTGTCGCTTTAAACAAAAATCTCACGGGGAAAAACAGCTCTGAGCTGGGCTAAATCCTGTGGGTTTTCAGAAATACGTTTCTTGCTGGGCAGTGGCTGCTTTGGGATGGATTTATTTTAATTTGTCTTCACTTTCCCCTAAAGATACGATACTGTAGAGCCTGTGGTAACCAAGATTTGCACTGCTCTTCCTGGCTCGGCTGTGCTCCCGGTCTTTTTGGCCCCTGCTTACAATTTGTAGCACCCAGGGGTGGCCTCAGGACCGTGCTGGAGGGACGCGGGGAGAGCTCAGGCTGTGCGTGCTGCTAAGCACCGGTCCCAGTATCCAAATAACACCAGTACTCTGCCCCTCAGAGGAGGAGGAAAGAAGGGATACAGAGGAATAACAAGTTGCATCTAAAGCCCAAAGGCATGGCTGGAGTGGCTAAGGCTCATCAGGTTCAGTACTTCCAGGATTTTGCCTCATGTTCTTTTAAATTCACTTCTGCAGCATTTGTAAATTTTACCCTCAGCCGCCCCCACTCAGTCTTTGCTGTCGGTGGACCACCGGATTCAGGTAAAACTACTGCTCTCCAACACATTTTTCTTATTGACAAAGACATCTGGCTTGCAGACTGAAAGCAAGAGACCAAACAGAAGGAGATCTTTATCTTTTTTTTTTTACTCATATGCCAGAGCTGTTACCAACATAACCCAGGAGGTTTCAGTAGGATACTCGGATGTGCAGAGATCAGCTGAAATGAGCTCTGTCTGCTAAGCTTCCCCCTCTGGCTGGCCGTGGGTTTTTTGAGTACCTTCAGGTTTCATCTTTAGCTGTGGATGAAAGTAAAGATTTGGGGGCCGAGATAAATACTTTATTATTATTATTACTATTATTATTATTATTACTATTATTTCTATTATTACTGTTATTATTATTATCTCATTTTTGTCATCTCCCACCTCAAGCGTGTTTATCTTCATCAGAAACGCATCTTACTTGGGGGAATTTTCTCTTGATTGGGGTTCATTTTGCTTCTGGAAGGGATTTAGTACTCTCCTGGCTGGAGAAGAGAGTGTAGAAAAGTGGTTCTTAAAAGCCCAAGAAGTATTCTTCATCGTTTCCTACTTTTAGCTCAGTTCTGTGGTTTACTTCCAAGTATTGGCTGCGTGCTGTTGGAATTACCATTTTATTACCTGTCCTCTTGTAGGTCAAGACAGCGGGGTCAACAAATGTTAAATTCATGGCTTCTAATCAACCTGAAAGTCAGGCTGAGTCTCTTCCTATTCCAGCTCTTACTGAATGTGAAATTAAATGGTAAAAAAGGTAAATCCTTCCATCCATAAACACCACGGGTAGGCGTGAAGTAGCCTGCTCGTTCTCCTGCTCGTACTGAAGGTACGTTTGCAGTAGGGACCATGGCACAGGGCCGCCGTCTCCTTGTGTGGAAGGCTTACAGTTTTCCTTCCTGTTCCTGCCTTACACTGCTGTACCAGAAGAACTGAAGTTCAACCTAATTTTGGTTACAGCTGTCCGTAGACAGCTAAAGTTTTTGGTGAAACAGTTGGTTTCAGTTGCTGTTATGTTTTGGTTTTATTTATTCTGGTTCTAGTTCATCTTAAATTCCACTCGAGGATATGGAGTCAAAGTATTCTTATTTTTCATACCCTCTTTTTGTCTCAGGCTTCATTAATGCTATTTGTAGCTTTAACTGCTGCATTTGTTCCCTTCAAGAATCGGCTCTTTTCCTCTTCTTTAAAAAAAAAAAGTCAGCCTTTCTACACTTGGCTGCTTTTTACAAAGGAAATGTTCCAGGATATCAATCATTCAGCGTACCAGCCTTTCTGCAACGCGATGTGTGCTGTGAAAGATGTATGTATCTCATTAAACAAATACAGTGAATGAGATGATAACAGCCTTTCGGGCTGCGGGGATCGACTCGCTGGTGGTTCTGCAGGAAAGCTGTGACAGAGATGAGAAGAAAAGCCAGTTCTTGGATCCCAACTCCCCCTCCTCGCGATCAGGAGAGCTGCCTTCTAGCAACTTCTGCTTTCAGCATGAATGAAGGAGGTATTTAAGACTGCGAGCATTACATACACCACGTCCCCGGCTACAGCAGGGACAGGAGAAGGAACGGGAGACGTTTTGCAGGGGGAGTGTGAAATGTCACGTTGGCACTCCTTGCTTTTTCCCCACCGGAAAGCCAGCCGAGCAGGAGAAGGAGCTGGGAGTCAACAAATGTTAAACTAACGTAGCTTTGCTCCTAATTCCTTACCTAACTAATAAGTGTGCCTGGGATAAGTCCAGAGGGCAGCTTCCTGTGAAGCAGCTCGCTTTAGGTGGAGGGCTGAATGCTTTCACCTCTTGCAGAGCTACCTGCTGCCTCCTGGGCACGTTTCCCATCCCAGGACTGCTGCTGCTGGCAGCACTTACTGCCTGATTTCACCCTGGGGACACCGAGGAGCCAGGGGACCTGGAGATGGATTATTTTTCCTCTGCCCCTTTGCTGCAGCCTCTCCTGAGAGCAGGCGGGTGGGACAGCGTGCTCCTGCTTGTTCTGCCACTCCCCAAGGTTTTAGTTCCCCGAGGTGTTCACTGCAGGCATCAAGTAAAAAGAGCAGATGATAAAAATGTGGGGAAACAAGCAAAGATCCAAGACCATTCCCTGAGTGCCTGTGAAATGCTCTCTTCATTTCTGCCCCTGACAGCCCGTTCCTGTCCATTTTCCCCCGTTCCCTTGCATCACAAGCAGCTCTCAGCGAAGCAGCGTGAGCCAAGATCCGCGGATCAGCAACGAGAAGCAGGAGCGGAGATGAATTCCTCCAGCGCTGCTGGCTTTCAATATTTATTCCCGGCACTTGGTCAGCCAAAGCTCATTCACTTCCTTGCACTTAGCTGAAGTGATGGCGAGAGCTGCAGCCGGGGAGGAGGTGGAGGAGGGCCTTGCAGGGGATTTTTTTATTTTTTATTAAAAAGCTGAGCTGTGCATTTGTAGCCATTTCTTGCAACTTGCACCCGGGACAAGATGAGGTTTAAATCGCCGCAGAGGAAATTAAGGCTGAATGTTGGAAAGGAGTCTGTGCTAACCCTTCGTGCCTTCATTGCTACAGCTTGGCAGGAGAGATTGATAAGCATTAAAAATGGGATAGATGAGTGTCTTTTGGGGATGGTTTAGGGGGAGCTGACCTTGCCCTGATAATCAGATGACTACATGACTGCTCTGTGTCCCTTCCCCTTCCTTGTCCATGGCTGAAGTAGCACCTCTTAAATTCGCTGCTTGCTTTTAGGGAGTTGCTAAACAAAGCAGTTTTTCAGACCGCTTGCCAGAGGAGGTGGACTTCATTTCTATTTCATTGGAGTCGTTACAGCTGCTCCGAAATTGAAATGAATTTGTTGCTCAGCTCCCCAGGGACCACCGCTTGAGCCTGCACAGCTCACAGCGAGCGCTCACTTCTCTGGCGTTATTCAGTCTCCTGGGTGTTTCCAGCTCTCCCTTCAGACAGGGATCCCGCAGGCTGGAGGGATCCCTTTTAACCCCACTGAACTGGGCAGTAGAGAAGTGTTTGCATTTGTCCTAAATCCACCTTCCTCTCCTCCTTCTCTTCTCCCTGGCATGTAAGAGCAAGCATCTCTGGGTTAAAATCCTAAAGGACCACTGCTCGGGATGTCAGAGCGCGTTGCTTTTTTCCCCTCCCTCCCGACTTGCATCAAAGGGAGTTTAAATTGCTACTCGGAGTTTAAAAACTGCAATTAGGAACAGACTAATCAGGGGCGTCCCGATGAGAAATCTCTTCCTGCGGCTCCCCAGGAGTCGTGGCTGCAGTTTTATCTCCAGCCTGGCCAGCAGTGAGCCTTGATGCATAATGAAAATCGGAGCCTGTGAATACTGTAGGTGGATCGATACCTCAGCTGAAGTTCGCAGCAGAAAATACAATCGATGCTCTTACACAAGCCAGGAGTGTTTCTGGACAGGAGGAGAACAGTGGCAAGTCCCCCCTCGCCCCCAGTAAAATAACACCAAGCATTATGTTCACCAGCTCACCTGTCAAATCGTGGATCAAAATCTGCCCTTGGCGATGCTCCTCGTGCTGCTGTTACGTGCTGCTAGCTACAGCTGAGGTGAGAGGCAGAGCTGGATAAAGGTGGCTGGGCACAAGGACCAGGAAAAGGAGCTGGCTTGCCCAAGTCCTCTGTGAGTGGCCCAGAGGTTGTCTTTCCTCTGGCTGCTGGACTGCTCTGCAAAAAAAAGGGGAAAAAACGCAGAAAAAAGCCTAAACCCTCTCGCGTAGTCCATAAAATCTGAATTACGATAAGCCTGTAAACCTGATGCTTAAATGGTTCCTGTCTTCTTTTATCTCCCACAGGTCTTTGCCTTCACCATGCCAAGGGGTGCTGATGATGTGCTCCCTCCCCGTCGCCTTCCCCGCCTGTCGTCCTGCTAGGAGCCAGCTCCAGAATGAACATAGCGGCGGTGTTTAACGCCCTGCTCGTGTCTGTCCTCGCTGCCCTGCTGTGGAAGTACATCAAGCTGCGAGAGCATGCCTTCCTGGTCGAGGAGGAGCTGGTCCTCACGCGCCAGTCCCAGGAGCTCTCTCAGGTGCAGATCGACTACCAGGCGGCTCTCCAGGCGCTGCTGGAGGACGGGACCAGGATGGTGTGCACGGGCAGGATGCACACCGACCGCCTCTGCCGCTTCCAGTCCCTCTGCTACTCCACCGAGGCCGAGGAGTTCATCTACTTCCACAGCAACGCCTCGGTCATGCTGCCCAACCTGGGCTCCCGGCGCTTCCAGCCCGCTCTGCTCGACCTCTCCTCGGTGGAAGACCACAACACGCAGTACTTCAACTTCGTGGAGCTGCCTGCCGCCGCTCTGAAGTTTATGCCGAAGCCGGTCTTCGTGCCCGACGTGGCGCTGATCGCCAACAGGTTCAACCCAGACAACCTGATGCATGTCTTCCACGACGACCTCCTCCCCATCTATTACACCATGCAGCAGTTCAGTGACCTGGGTGCGGAGGCGCGGCTCTTCTTCATGGAAGGGTGGAGCGAAGGCGCTCACTTTGACCTCTACAAGTTACTGAGTAACAAGCAGCCGCTCCTCAGGGAGCAGCTGAAAACCTTGGGCAGGCTCCTCTGCTTTACCAAATCCTACGTGGGGCTGTCCAAAATCACCACCTGGTACCAGTACGGCTTTGTCCAGCCGCAGGGCCCGAAGGCCAACATCTTGGTTTCTGGCAACGAGATCAGGCAGTTCACCAAATTCCTGATGCAGAAGCTGAACGTCAGCCTGGAGGAGAGCTCCGGCGAGGAGTACATCGTGGTGTTCAGCCGAACGATCAACAGGCTGATCCTCAACGAGGCGGAACTAATCCTGGCACTGGCCCAGGAGTTTCAGATGAAAACCATCACCGTCTCTCTGGAGGAGCATTCCTTCTCTGACATCGTCCGGCTGATCAGCAACGCCTCCATGCTGGTCAGCATGCACGGGGCCCAGCTAGTCACCTCGCTCTTCCTGCCCAGAGGGGCCGCGGTGGTGGAGCTCTTCCCTTACGCCATCAACCCCGAGCACTACACCCCGTACAAAACCCTGGCGACCCTTCCCGGCATGGACCTGCAGTACGTCGCCTGGCAGAACACCGCCAGGGAAGACACCGTCACCTACCCCGACAGGCCTTGGGACCAGGGGGGGATTGCTCACCTGGACAAAGCTGAGCAGGAGCGCATCATGAGGAGCACCGAGGTGCCGCGGCACCTCTGCTGCCGCAACCCCGAGTGGCTGTTCCGTGCCTACCAGGACACCAAGGTGGACATCCCTGCCCTCCTCCAGGTCATCAGGCAGGCTGTGAAGTCTAAGCCCGGGCCCAAGAAGCAGAAGTGGGCTGGGGGCCTCTACCCCGGCAAGGTGAGGGATGCCAAGTGTCAAGCCTCCGTCCAGGGCACGAGTGAAGCCAAGCTTTCCGTGTCCTGGCAGATCCCCTGGAACCTCAAGTATCTGAAGGTCAGAGAAGTGAAATACGAAGTGTGGATACAAGAGCAAGGGGAAAACACTTACATGCCTTATATATTGTCCCATCAGAATCACACCTTCTCAGAAAACATTAAGCCCTTCACCATATACCTGGTGTGGATACGCTGCATCTTCAACAAAAATCTCCTGGGACCTTTTGCAGATGTGCTCTTGTGTAGTACATAACCTGGAGCTCTACCTGGACAGCTCTGTCCTGCTCTCCGCTCCACCCGTGGTCTAAAAACCTACTTTGTAGAGGGCTCGAGAGGACTAGGCTGTACCAGTGCCTGAGCGTCCATCTGATTGCACTCTGTGTGTGTGCGTGTGTGTTCTTTCCATGGTATTTATTTCCCGTGAGTGTTCAAAGAAAACTGTTCTTCGGAGGACTTCCAGGGGTCAGATTACGTGATGAACACGTGTAATTGAAAACAGAATGGAAGCGAATCGTGTGTACCTCGGTCGTGATTTGAATTTGTTTCTATTGTGTCGTGAGTATCTAAGCACAGCGTTAATCCGCAGTTAATTCTGTGGCTAGGTGGGCAATTCTCATCAGCTTTTTCACTGTAAGTTATTTTTTTTTTCCAATAACTCTGTCTGTAAGTTTGAGTTAAAGGTTTGGTACGAGAGCTTTCATTAAACTGCTGTAAACCTCCCCGGTCCTTTTTTGCATTTTATTGTCTATCAGGATGATGTTGTGATAGATTTATCTGTTGCTGTGATAAAATGTGTACGTGGGTAGCTTTTTATTTTTCACATTTTGGCTGAGTAGCATATGAACGGCAGATTTCCTTGAAGAGATGGAGATGGCAGCATCAGCACCGTGCTTAAAATCTGATTTTACTGCACCCCAATAGTAAAATGAAAAGCTGGAGCAGTAGGTGGGAGGTTGAAGTGGGTAAAATAATTGATTGTGATTTAATATCTGTTTTCATTGTGTGAGCTATGTACGTTTCTTTGGGAAATGAAAGGGCTGGTCTGGAAGAGGCAGTGGGTGAGAGAGGTTGTCCGGATAAAAATCCTCTCAAAAGAAATCCTTCTTTGGTTTTGATCAGTGTAATCTGTTGGTAATAGCTGCTCATAGGTGCGTGTTTTGCTAAGTTTGAGATCCCAAAGTCCCAAAGGGCAGCTTTTTGCGCACAGATTTTGCTGGATATGGTGCTGGGAGAAGAGGAAGAGTCAGGCAGGGACTGCTACATGGGTGCAGTTGAGCTGGGCTGAGTGACAAATGAAAGCTCTGGGTCAGAGGTGTAGGACTAGGGGGAAAGAGGAAAAAAAAGGGCAGAAGTGTGGAGGTATTTTGTTGATTGATGTTGGCATGCTCCATGGTTTATAACCAACGTTAAAGCAACAGGAAAAGCGCTTTCTCCTACTGTCCTGCCAGGGTCTGGATGGATGTTCGCATGGTGGGATAAATGGCTTGCTTTCTGAGTGCTGGACTGGTAGGTGAGCATCTCAGGGCAGGACAATAACAAGAGTTTTAGTGAGGGGGAAAGAAAAACACTGCTACAGAAATCAGACGAGAAGCAGGAGGGCTGAAAAATGAGTAAAACACCGCGGTACAACATTGGACCTTCAGGCTAGTGTTACTTCCGTGAATTCGTTTTCATTATGTCTTGTTTTCTTTTCAAACGTTGTGTATGATGTAAAGGGAAAAAAAAAATCCTGAAGCCTGTCAAAGTCTGTTTGCTTTGCCATCGTAGCCTTGCCCATTAATATTTTTTGCTTTGGTATCTTGAAGGGGTGTATGAATACTCCAGCTGTTGTTTTCTTGAGACAAAAGGGGCTTCTTGCTGAAGGGAAGCAAGTGCCTGAGCTGGGTCCTGAAGTACCAATTTGCTTGCACATCACATACCGCAGCCATCAGAACTGAGATGAGAAAAACTTCATAAACAGGAGACAGAGAGTGGGCTTGTAGGAAAGCTTCCACGACCTGTGGCTCCCACTGGATGATTATTTTCCCCTCACATCAGGATTTTCAGCAGCCTCCATCCCCACGTTTCATTCAAGTTGCATGTAGCCCTAGGGCCTCTCGCCATCCCCCTGCTGGCTGCTGCAAGGCTGGTAAGGTTGGTGCCCTGCCAACCCAGTGTTCAATAAGCCATAAGCAGCCTGAAATTTGTTTAACATTCATTTTGCATCGGTTTTCAGAAGTGATTTTCTTCGGGTGTGTGAGCTGCCCGTGGTCTTGGAGCCACCTTTCGTCATGGGCAGGCTGTTGGTCTGTGTGTTTCTCTCCTCCCCATCTTTCTTGGTGCCTTTTTTTTAGCAATCCTTCGCCCATAATTTGTAGAGCATCCCATTTCACTTAAAATTAGTTTCAGATGAGTGCAATTTTTCTCACATTTGCAGATTGCTTACAGCATGCGAGCTATTTTCTTCCCTTACCCTAATGGTTCTAATCAACAAAACTGTCCATGGAGCAGTGGTGTCACGTATGCAGGTTTGTGAGCTCATAACTCTAGCATCAGACAGTTTCTTGCACTGATCAAAAGGAATGCTGGCCTGGCATTGCTTAAAGCTCTGTCCCGTAACAAATGCAGGTTTTTTGTGCACAGGGGCTGGGGATGCATCACACATGTGCAGGAGGACAGGGCTGGGGCTGGCTTATTGTATTTCCCGACCGGTTTATTCATCAGGCAAGCTTTGGAGCTCCTTTTGAGCAGCTGTGCCGCTCAGGAGACTCGCACCTTCTACCGCTGCATCAACTGTTGATGCTCCCAGAGCAAATGCATTAAGCTCTGTGCTGCTGTCAGGCCTCGCTGTCCAGGAAAAAGAGAAATAGCTGGGATTACATCCAAAACCCTCTCGGGGCAGGGCAGGATGCTAATAGCAAGCTGGGCTGCAGCTCGCTGCCGCCCGGCCCTGGGTGTGCTTACTGAGATGGATCAGCCAAGAGGATTTCCTCTGGCTGCCATTTCATATCTCATTTTAATTAGCCGGAGTGCAGGGAGCAGCCAGCTGCCGCGGGAGGACTCTTCCCAACACAGGAGGAGGAGGAGGAGGATGAAGAAGTGAAGGGGGCATTTGCCAGCCTGCAGGTGCGTGGTGCTGGAGCAGCAGCTGCAGGCCGTACAGGGATGCAGGACAGGATTTTGGGTACCAACGGAGTTATTTTCAGTTGCACAGAGCCCCAACCTGCCCTCAAAAGCAGTGCCCAGGAATAGCAGCATTTTTTGAGAGGCTCAGCTCCGGGCAGGAGGCAGATGGCTCTGCTATCGGGCCAGTGCTGCTCTCCTGCGAGCGACGCTTTCCCATCGGTGCAGCCCCCATCCTCCCGGGAGGCTGTGCTGCTTCTCCCCCGTGACAACCAGAAATTATTTCAGGCCAGCTTTTGCTTAAGAATATTGCTATATTTTTAAATTGCTTTACTTCTTTTAGTTAGTTATTTGTTGGCCCAATGGGTTTCTCCAGCTTTTGGCTTCTGCCACGCTGCCTGTGGGTGGCACTGGCTCCCCCTGATGTTTTTGCTCCTGGGGTGCCTCACAGGGTCCAGACAGGACAAAGACATTTAGGAAATGGTTTGTCATAAGCATCAGCCCCTGCCCCTGTGGGCTGTCCATGCGTGTGGCTGGCAGAGCCCTACAAAGATCCCAACTGAGACCTTCAGGAGAGAAGCGGGGCCTGCCTGGGCGCGAGGCGTCCCATAAGCACAACAATATTTAATTAACATTACACAAAAGGGTGCCTTCAGCATCTCTGCCTCATCGCTGCGTCTCATCCGCCGAGCTGTATAAATAGCAGGCTTATTGCTACAATATTTTTGCTTCTGGTGCCCGCGCAGCATCGGGCTGGGTGGGTACGGGAGCGCTTCGTGCCTTCCTGGTGGCCTCGGGGTGGGAGCGCTCTTGGATCTGCTTTCCGTGTGATGACTGACAGTCCATCTGTGCTGTGGGTGGCACAAGAAGCAGCACCATCTGCGTGTGTACGAAGCACATCATAGTCTTTGTGTGAGATAAGTTGCCTCCTCCTCGACACAGCCCCTCGTGGGGCCTGCAGCGTGGAGCTGAAGGTGACCCAGCCTGCCAGGACCGGGCCTGGCTGCTGTCTCCTGTTTTCTCCCAAGAACATGGCAGGAATCGTCACCTTTAAGCATAGCTTTGTCCCGCTGTGTGTAAATGTGGTGCTTTTAAAGCCTAAGCGAGCCCAGCAATACCATTTCCCTCCTCAGCCCCGCAGAGAGGAGCAGAGGGAGGCAGGACGTAGTGCTGCTGCCTGGGGTGAGCGACCGCAGAGCTGGGCACGGAGATGTGCTGTTCGTACAAGCCCTCATCCTAACCCTGCCTTGCCTCGTTTTGTGGATTTATATCCGCTTCTACCTTGCTTTTTGATTCCTATTCCCTCCTTTCAAGTCCCCAGCGTTGCCTTTGGAAGAGGGGAAATTTGAGCTGGCCATTGGGCAGGGGCAAGAGCTGTCCTGGAAAATACCATCTACGTCTCCAGCCACAGCCAGGCGAGCATCCAGGAGCTAATGTTTTAATGCAAGGAGGAGACATCTGTTAATACATCTGTATTTCACAAGCATCTTTTGTCCTCTGGTCCCTTCAGACAGCGAAAGACGCTTTTCCCTGCTCATGAATGCTTCAGAGTCAGACAGGGCAAGGGGTGTGTGAGAAGTCTTTTTCTTTTCTTCCTTCACGTTTCTCCCCCAGGATTATGATGGTGTTTCAGAGCAGCGCTATGAATGGTAGATTACCTGAGGGGAAAAAAACAGGATTCATTTGGGAGGTGTTTTCTGGGCAGGAGGGTCTCAGGTGTGTGGTGTTCGGGCTCTCCCCACCTCCCAGCAGCTACGTTTTGGCAAGGAGGTGGCCACAGGAGATCCTCTGCTCAGCGGTGCCCCGTCGAGATGCTGTCTCCTTGGAGAAAGGGGACAGTGGGGTGTCTGCCACAGCCCCGAGGGGATGCTCACTGCGGCTGCACATCCCGCCTGCTCCTCTGGGAAATGCTTTCTTTGGCAATTTCTCCTCCGTCCCTCTCCCCCTCGCAATAAAAGCTCTGTGAGGGAGACGACTGTCATTTTAATGGGAGAATTGAAATTCAAGTGCTAGCTTTCCACTGGAAGCTAGTTTTGAAGCAAAGTTTTCAGGAATCCCTTAGGGGTTAGAGGGTGCTTTCTGATTAAATAGCATTTCATTTAGGCTGCTTTCCTTTTCCCAGTATAGGGGGAGGCAGTGAAATCAGTCGGGCTGACACCAGGGCCCCACCTGCATTGCAGAGGTTTCGTGGGACCCTCAGGGGAGCCTTTTCTCCCCAAAAGCTCCTTGCAAAGCTTGGGTGTGCCTGTGCAGGCAGAAGGAAATTCCGGCCAAAAAACAGCTGCCTTCATCCTCTGTGGTGTGTGTGGCCTCTATATGAGCCATCACCTCCTGGAGGAAGGACCAAATTTAAGCACGTTCAAGAAGTCAGGATTTTGGATGGGGCATCCTGGCAGCTCCACGAGCCAGTCCGTTGATGGGCACAGGCACCACGAGGTTTTACCCAAGGCAAACACTGTGGGTCCCACCCCACAGCAAGGGTCGTGGTTTCACGATGGGACCTGGTAGACCAGGTAGGGCTTGGTGAGTGACCTTGGAGGTGTTTTCCAGCTGAGATGAGGGGCTCCTGCGGCTTGAAAATGAGGGATTTAGAGCACTTTCAGGAAGCACTGTGTGGTTTTTGCTGTTCACGCAGGCAGTGCATTGCACCTGCAATATCAGCAGCCCTGGGAGGCTTTGTCCTGCGCGGGCACACCTGATATCCCTGGCAAATCCTGCTCAGCTCCTAAAATGCAAGAGCAGAGCATATTCACGGTCGGCTTGATTCTTCCTCATCATTAACTCGGACGAGGGCTGCTTAGGTAAGCACTGCGCACGCCGAGCCACAAAATCCTGGGCAAGGGTTTTTTTGGCTCTGCTTTCTTGGCTGCCTTTTAGAGCAGTCACATTTTGGGATGGGGGAGAGAAAAAAAGAAAATCACACGCACGCAGTGGTAATGCCCCTCTGGGCTGGATGAGTGACTTTGGAAATGCTCTCTGCTCGGTGGAGAGAACCCCACAATGCCAGTCCCACCTCATCTTGCTAATCTTATGCAAATATTACTGACGTGGTGAGAGCAACAGTTTCAGGAGCAGGCCGACGATGCCAAAATGCTAACAGGTGTAGTCAGAGCATCCAACTGCAGCACCAGGCAGCTTTTTTTTTTGTTTGTTTGTTTCTTTTTCCCCGTTCTGCCTGGATGGTTTTTTCACACCCTTTGCATTCATGTAAATTACCATGTGGGGTGCAGAGGGATAAACAAAAATCAGGCCTTTGAATACAATTGCTTACCGGGAAGAAGACCAAAGCAGAGAGCCTTGCAACGCCTGCCCCACATGCAGGAACAGGCGGATTTGCTGGGGCTGAGACCTAGCAGGGCCCCTGAGACTCGTGACACTCCCTGAGCACCGCTTCATTTACAAAGGTTCACAGCAGAGGGGCAAAGCTGAAGCTGGCTGTGAAAGGGATCCATTTATTGCTCAGCTCTGAAGCTTCCTGATGGGGATAATTAATTTTCCAATTCAGCTCCACCTGCGATGTCAGGACTTCTTCAGAAGGCAGCACTGCAGCTGGGCTCGCTGCCTTTTCCCATTACCCAGCCACATCCACGGGTGTGGGAGCCTGTGGCCAGGCTCTGTGGGGTAGGCTGGAAGCTGGTGAATCAAATTAGGGTTAAAGTTTGGTCTTGGCAGCACAAAGCTGTCTGCGACATCCTATGGGTGTGCTGACCTTGGTCCCCACTGCTGGTGGGAGCAGGTTCCTCCTGGAGGCAGGCGGTTCAGGCATCACGAGGCACAGCTCACACACCACACACAGCTCACGTGGCTTGCCCAGTAATTCTGACAGACAGCTGACTGTGTAGTAAAACCATGTAGTGGTTATCCTCCTGGATAATTCACAAGCAGAAATAAATTGTTTGCTGGAAACAGCTCCCCTTGTTCTTTTTACTGCATGTATCTCGCGTGCGTTGCCACGTTAACAACAACACGAAAACTGAACTCCCTGCTTGTCCTCAGCACAGGCATCTCCGCAAATTCTGAAAGAGAGGAGCTGTGAAGAGCCAGAGTGCTTTCAAAAGAGGAACTCTGTACAGAGGGAAGGAATTCAGCATTAATCAGACATCCAGCAGATAGTTCTTCTCTCGAGCTGGTTATGTTTTAAAATTTATTTGTTCTGGGAAAGGCAGGAATTTCTCCCTAAAGCTGGAGCCAAACTGGAGGGGGAACGCTCAGCTGAGAAATATTTTCCTACCTTTTAAACCCCACAATACGTAGTGAGGCTGTTTCCACACTCCTGGTGCTGGGTTGTAGCTGTAACTCGTGTCTCAAGTGACCCACAATTATTTTATTTCCCAGCAGGGTTTAATTTTTAAATTCTCTGCCCTTGCAGGTGGCGAATGAAGGGAGAAATGAATGTGCTCATAAGCTGGGCATTGGGTGAAGGATCCCACGAGGATTTTTGGACAAGGCCAACCTTGCCTGTAGCTCCCCAGTCTCCAGTAAGGTTGCATTGGGGTGACCTCATCCTGCTGGTTTTTGGGAGCCCGCAGGCTCCCAAGGTCCACGGGTGCTGGGGCTCTGCCCTAGGTGTCCTCTCCTGGCTGAGGACACCACTTCTCCACCGGGACAGTCCCATGGACATCTGCTGGTGTGGGGTCTGGCCAAGCTCCCCCAGCATGTAGGATTTTGGAGGGAGAGCTGGGGTAAGGAAGGTCGATGAGGGGTCTAATGGAAATGTATATATATTTATATATATAATTTTTTTTATTTTTTTTTCCCCACAGGCTTTTACTTTCTTTGATCTGCCTGCTGAAGCTGTGGCAGAGACCACCTCCATCATGGGTTTTAGCCAAACCAGGCGGCTGGCAGCAGCTCATCCAAAACCTGCCACATCGCAAGGCCAGAGCTGAGTCCCCAAAACTGGCTTAGAAATTAGGGCACCATATAAGCCCAGCAGCCACAGCACCACAGAGAGGTGGGTGAGGAGTTTTTGTGTGACATTAAGGACACCTCAGCCACTGGTGCAGGTGCTGGTTGGCTTCTGCAGCCCACCAGGAGATGCTGGCATGATGCACCTTCATTCTCCTGTGCCCTTTCAACATTTTGAACTCTAGCGCCACCAGATTAAAAATATTAATGGATCATTGCAGGAGCTAAAACCTTCTCAGTCTTTTTTCTTCAAGCACTGATCCTGTCTAATGCATCATTCCCTTCCTTGCCTCCAGCAGACAGTGCTGGGCTGTGTCTGACTGTACCTGCAGGCATGTCCATGTGGGCCAAAGCCTGGCCATGCAGCTAGCAGCCACATTCACAGAGGCCTCACTAGCTTCATTTTTGGAAACCAAGTCCGGATGAGAGAGCTGTGCCTCCCTGCAGGCAGCCTGTGATCAGCCGCCTTGCCTGTCCTCTGAGGGCATTGCCTTTTTCATAAAGCGATGTGATTTAGTGGTGGCGTTCTCACAGAGGGAAGAAGCTAGCAAATCATCGATTCTCCGCTCACAAAGAGGTAGACTTCCAGTCTCCCAGTAACACTGGCAATGTCTTTTCCAAATATAATGACGGAGAAAAAAAAAAAAAAAGTAAAAAAAAAAAAGAATGAGAACAGTTAGAGCAGTTCAGCATATTTTAAAGCATCCTCCGCAGCCCATCTTAGTGTCAGGAACATGCTGCTTGTCTTAGGAGTCGCATGGGGGCTGATATGGGCCAGGTCTGCACCCACCTGCTCAGGTTGCACTTCAGTCTCCAAAGGTTGGAGCTGGGGCCCTGATCACCGAGACAACCCACAAATGTACCTTTTGCAGGGTAACTCCTGCAGACCTGGTTAGCAGCCCGCAGCAGCAGACAGCCGTCTCCCCGAGATGATTAAAATCTCATTTACAAGGCACAGCGGACAGCTGGCTCAAAGGTCAGTCCTCTGCCCCCTATTTCTCTGCCTCCCAACACCCAAATATTCCCTATATTCCTGCCCCGCAGCCAGGTGGCCTTGCAGCCTGTGGTCCCAGCCAGGTAATTTTGGCTGTAGGAACCCCAGGCTTTGGCTGCAGGGACTGCAACAGAGGCCTGAACTCGGGTTTCTCACCTTGTGCTAAAAATACCACATTTTGACGGGGCAGGTTTAGTCTCTGAGCATGCCCCATGACCATGAAGGACAAGCTCAGCTTCTTTACCCTCACGTTTTCCTCTTCTGCATCTGTTCCCATCACCTGCCTGCCCTTAGCACTGCGCTCCTCCACTGCTTCCATCTCTTCCCTCCAAAGGAAGACGAAGCAGCAGGACTTGCTGATGCCCTCATCCTGCTTTTAGGGAGGCAGAAAACAGAACAAACATTGCCTCATCACCACTACCAAAAGGCTTCTTTGAGCGCAAAGTATGGCAGCGCCAACATCTCCGGGGGGCTCTGGTGAGGTGTGCATGGGGCTGGTGGCCACAGCGGTCCACACAGGTTGATTTGACCTCACATTTCTACCCCCAGCCTAATTTTCCAGCCCAGTGGAGGCTGATGAGGGAGGCTGCATCTCACTTTGGCACCAAAAAGGTGTTGTGGAGGCCCGTGCACAGGCAGGGGCTGGCCATCCCCATGGGATCACGCACAGTGAACCCCCAGCTCTGGGCAGCAGCCCATCATCTGTACTGGGTTGTTGTGAAACCGCCGGTTTTATGGAGGCAATTATTGGAGCCCAGCTGGAGGTAATGACTAATGCTGCTGCTTAAGACCGAGAAATAACAGCTGTACTCTCTCTCAGCTGCTGTGAGCCCGGGTCTCTGAAGTCTTAAAAGCTGTTTGTTCGGGAACATCCACATTTTATTAGATTTTGACACAGATCATGCCAGAGCCAGGGAATCACAGCGAAAACGTTCCTTCGGGCTGCCTCTGAAGCAGCCTCACGCGCTGTGGCAGCATCTCCCTTTGCTCCCTTACCACCAAACCCCTCCGTTTAGTCGCACCCCAGCCCCTAACAGCATTACCACAGGGGCCACCAGCCTGGCGTGACAGCCAGCTTCTGAGCAGCTCCTTTACCACGTTGTGCTGGGCTTCGGTGGAAGCAGAGAGGGAAAAGAGACAGCTGATGTCCACATCCTTGGCTTTCATCTTCCTCTCTCTCCAGAAGAGGTCAAAGCAATAAAAAATTCATTTGTTTATGTATATAATCAGCCCTGGGACTTGTGCGATGCAGCCAGGATGGTCAATTAAAGCCCAACACCTGCGTAAATACTCGCAGTGAAGCCTGTGCCACTGCATCCACAGTGGATACAGCCAAAAAAAAAGAACCAAATGGAGCAAAATCTGCCCCAAAAGCAGGACTGGGAGACGTGTTCCCTTGCCTGCTGGAGCAGGGAGCAGATACAAGGCTGGGGAAGCGCTGTGGGGGAGATGCCACCAACAAACTAT
This sequence comes from Netta rufina, assembly GCF_964035555.1. Lineage (NCBI taxonomy): Eukaryota > Metazoa > Chordata > Aves > Anseriformes > Anatidae > Netta > Netta rufina. Next base: position 44,279,551 of record NC_140124.1, read on the forward strand.
GGCACCATGGAGCAAAATTGTTCTTCAAAGGGAGAGCAGGGAGATAAGCTCATGGGTTTAGAGAAAGGTTTGACTTCCCTTCCCTGCCTCACTGCCCGTGTGCTGGAGGGAGCCAGCCCCAAAGGGCTCCTGGTGGCCTCCATCACTTCCACCTTGCAGAAGGGCAGCTGGCATTTCTGGGGAGGAAGGGGAACGCTCAGCAGCTCCGGCTAACACGGTGTGATCATGAAGGTCTTCTCCAACCTAGATGATCCCAATTCTGTATTCGGAGCCCTGTCGAGCCAATGCCACCTGCTGGAGAAAAAAAATGTGGAGGCTGGGATTTGTGGGACTATGTAAATTGGACTTTCATAGGCATCCGTACACCCAAAGCCCCTCTTCGGAGCTTGAAGAGCTGAGCACATGCCTGTGGGGTCTGGCTGGGAGCCACCACGGGGAAGGGGCTGGCTCATGGTTTCCTTTCCCCCGTTGGCCCCATCTGACAGCTAATTATCATTCCAGAGGTAATTGCTGGGGAAGCAATTGGTGGCAGAGCCTTTTCCTGCCGGAGCAGAGCACCCACTTTCGGAAAAGCTCCTCTCCGGGCAGGGCATCTTGTGCTGGGCGTTTAGACATGGAAATGAATTTTGACTGCTGCTCCCGTGAGCTCAGCGGGGGCAGGCTGGGTTGCGAGTCGGCACGGTGTTTTATGGGGATATTTCACCTGAGCACCAGCTCGGGAAGGAGCCGAGCACTGCCTCGTTGTTTCAGCCTCGTTTTATCTCCGTGAGCTGTAAATCTGCCACATGCCGCTGCAGCCCTGGGGTTGCGCTTGCAGGCACACGTTGCTCATCTAATAAGCTCCGGCGATGCTGCTACTTACCCCATAAATTCCACGATCTTCCCTCCACCGACCATTAATCTGCTTCATTTCCCGACAATTTTACACTCTTTTGATGAACTGTTTGTCTAACCATTTGAAGGAAACAATGTCAAAAACAGCACCTTAGGCGTTCTCCCCACTAATGAAGAAAATCCATCACGGGGGGGAGTTTATCTGTTTCTTTGCTGGATGCAAACAAAACGTCAGGCTAATTTACTCCCATTAATCTTAAAGACCATTGCCACGATGATATTCCTACGTCGGAGAGGATTTTTTTTTTTTTCGTTTTCCACATAAATATTTAAGCAAGTACCTAAAGCAGAAATAAATTGCTTTCTAAAAGGCAGATTAGTTTTATATCCGGTGATTTAACAATAAATTTGTGTGGGGCTGGGCTTCCAGGGCTTGTGGCTCCCTTCCAGCTGGGTTTGCCTTTGCAGGAGCAGGGCCTTCATCGTCTTCAGTGGGTGCTTTGCAGGATCTGCGTGGGGCAAAGGTGAAGGTGTTGGTGTCTTATGGTTTCAGCAGTGCTTTCCCCATGGTCCTACCTCCTTGCTGCTGCTCTCCTCCATCCCGTCAAGGTGCCAGCAAGCACACGGGCATGCCCTGAAGGCTGTTCCCCTTCCCAGCTCCCCTGGCTGAAGACAGGCAGGCGCCTGGTTAGGACCAGGGGTTGCTCCAGTCGCCCCCGTGGGAGCCTCCTGCAATTTAGGCCCTACAAGCCCAGGGAAGGTGCCTTATCCTGGTATAAGAGCATAAATATAATAGGAAATGAACCATGTTTGTAGCTGGAGTGAACGGGACCTGATGCTGGTGAAGGCTGATGGGGGTGGAGCAGTCCCCAGGGGGTTCCCTGAACTACTGCGGCCACGTCTCAGGGCCTGTGTTCTTCTTTCTACATGCATAAATACACGTGGGGAAAAAAATAATAATTAGAGGAAACTAATGATCATTCTTAGCAAGATCACGGCTTTTGCTTCTCCCATTTATCCATACGTGACTCTTTGTTAATTCAGGAGTGATTTTTATTCACGCGCATAAGGGTTTACAGATGCTCCCACATGTGTTCAGCCAGCAAACTATTTTCTGGGTTTCGTTGTGTTACATTATTATTCTCATTTATTCACATAAGGAAGTGCCTGGGCACGGCTGAGTTATTTTGGACCCAAGATGTGTCGTTTCATTCTCCAAGTTCACAGGCTAAGGTCACCTCTTGATAATGAATCCCCGTGAGTTGGGCTTCGGTGGGGTTTCTTGGTGGAGACGGGATGGGGTGAAGGGTTTCCTTTATCACCTCAAGGGCAGGAGTGCAGCAAGATGCTGCCGGTGCTCCGGATGCTGAGGCACACACGACGTCGTGTGCCGATGCTTTCGGAGAGCACTCACACCGGCTGATTAATGTCACTCCAGCCTCACTTCATCTTCTCTTAAGCAAGAGGGAAAGGTAATTGCTTGCACTTATCAGCGTGGCTGTGGAAGTACCCCCTCGCAGGCTCTAAAACTGACAGATGGCTGAGATGGATGGCTCGGGGACAGCACAGGAGCCCGCTTCCCTGCCTCTCTGCAGGCACCCATGTGTCCTCCTGCTCGTTTTGCTCTCTGCCCTGACTCCTGAGGCCCAATTTAGCCAGGATGCTGCTGTGCGCTCTCACTGCCTGGCTGCTGGGGGTGTCAGCACTCGCAGAATGCGTTTTGCACCCAGTTGCCTTCTGCTGAGGTAACCCTGCATGTTTGTTAAAGGATTTTTATTTTTTTTTTCTGCTAACCTTAGAGAAAGCTTTGGGCAGACATCAGGCACGTGTCACCTCTTCCTTGGGGAAGACAGAGCTCAGCTCTGGTGACTTGTTAGGAAGGTCTCCTCTGCTTTTCCTCACACCACTCCAGACTCTCTGCTTTTAATATTTTGGGAACGATGAAGGCATCATCAAAAAAAGCCCGATGCAAAGCACGGAAAGATTGTCAGTGACTTCCCTCAGCCTTGAGAGGTGCCTCTCACTGTTTGGCTAACCCTTCCCAGGCTCTCCGTCATTTCAATTGGTCAAAACTGCAGTTTTCAAAGGTGCTGTGGAGGAGAGGGGAGTGAAGGCACCCAAAATCTGGTGGACATCTGATGAAAATCCCATGCTGTGATCGTTGCATAATAAGCCTTGCTTAGTGCCTTTCTCAAATATTCATGGGATGTCTCTGGAGAAGGTCTCCTTATCTTTCCTACAATCCCTTCTCCTTTTCCAAGACATCCCACCAATGGGGGGTTTAAATAAAATTAAAAAAAGAAAAACACCTTTTGGAGCAGCAAGAACCCACCCGCAGCTCCCACATCACAAAAACTGAGGACATGAGAGGCCCAGCCACCACCACGGGGTTCAGCGTGGCGTGCCCCTCGCCGTCAGGTTGTGCTGCTGGAGGTACCGCAGCAGGACCTGCCCCCTTCTCTCCAGGGTCCACAGCAGAGGTCTCAGCCCCTCGGCGCCTCCCTGGCTGTCCCACAGCTCCCGGTCCACGTACAGCGACTCCAGCAGCCGGCGGCCCAAGCAGCCCGACCTCAGCACGGCCACGGCCGCCTCCGGGAAGCTGAAACAGATTCAGGATGGAGACTGCCATCAGCCACCCTCACCCGCTTCACCGGGACACGTGAAAACGGATGGGTCTTCTCCCTGTCAGGCTTCATCTCGCTGCAACACCCAGCGGGTGTGCAGAGATCACCGAAGGCTCTGCAGGAGGGGAGGGATGTCCCACCAGGAGTGTGCGCCTTGCCCGCCTTACCTGTCTATGCCCTGCAGGAGCCTGAAGTTGAGCTTTGCCTCTGGCTGCTGCGGCCGGCCGGCGTTGTCGATGAACACGAGCTGGGACGGGGCGCTGCTCCGGACCTGCCGGTGGGGACGGGAAGGAGCAGCTCAGATACCACGGGCAGTCACCAGCCCGGTGCTTTAGGCTGGGTGTTTGGGGTACTGAGTAACCCCAAGAGCCTGTGGGGGCCAGCAGCTGCCAACACTTCCCAAAAACCTTTATTTTTGGCCATGTCGCTGGGACATGGGACAGGGGAAAGGGTCACAAGGGCTGGGGACGTACCAGGATGTGCACCAGGAGCAGCTCGGCTGGGTTTCGGCACTTCTCGTGGAGCATCTCCTCCACGCAGGGCTCCGAGGGGTCGGGCTCGAACCCGCAGCAGTATCGGTCCAGGCGGTCGTGAACCTGTGGGAGATATTTTGGGGTCCTCAGGTGGGGCAGACAGCTGGGGTGGGCAGGTCCCGGGGATCCTCACATGGAGCTTTTCTTGCTCAGAGGAAAATAAAATGCTTTTAAGCATTTAAGCTAGGGGTGACTGTCCTCTGGAAGAAGTTGGGCCTGCAAGGACTGCTACATCCTGAAGGCCTGAGCCTGCAAAGTCATCTGGGGGTCAAATAGGTGATGAAACACCAGAAGTTTCTTTTTTTTTTTTGGTCTTTCTGGGTGTTGTTGATGGGAAAGCATCCATCAGGGGTAGTCTGTGATTGCTGAAGCTCTCAAGTAGGGCGCCAAAGAGCCTGACTAACTCTCGCGTCACGGAAAAGAGAAGGAAGGGGGCTGGGGAGAGCCACGTGTGAGACTCCTGGGCTTGCGGAGCAGCCCCAAAAATGCCTGTGGCCATCACCACAGCGCCTGGGTGAAGTCCTCAGCTTCTGCATTCCCCAGCTGTCAGCAAAAAAAGCCCTGAAACACAGAGAGAAAGCAAACAGGAAAGTGTCCGTGTGCTTAAATGCTTGAACAAGGGAGGGGGGCAGCCACCCTCACATCCTTCATTTTGGGGGAGTTGAGCCAATTTCCAGACCAAGCAGGTCCCAGGAAGGATGGGACAACCTCAGAAGGAGACAGGGATGCTGCTGCAGGGGTGCAGCCTGAGTGTGCTGGTGGTTTGGGCTCTTTTTAAGGCAGGGGATGAAGCCAGTAGCTGCTCCCTTTCAACAGGGCTCTGCATTTTACCCATGGTAAAGGAGAGGTCTCTCTCTCCTGACACCTCAGGCCTATGGGACTCAGTTGAACATAGGTTGTAGGGGACAGCCAGCAGCCTGAAACTCTCCTACTTGCAAACACTGTGTGTGTGTGATGTAAGGCGTGAATAATGCAGAAGAAGCCAAATTTTAAAACCCTTTAGAAGAAGCTGATGAAGATCTCAATGCCTGGCTCAGGGCTGCACGGGAAGGCTCAAAGTTTGCGGCTTCCCACTCTCCTCAGTGCATGCTGCAGGATGCTAGAGACATTATTTCATTACTACAGTATCCTGCTGGCTTCATGCCTCTTTATGTGATTTTTCCACATGGGAGGATCCCACTGAGTTATTGAGAAAAAGCCAGTGGATTGCTCCTTGATTTATTACTCCTCTGTTTTGGCCCTCTGCAGGAAAGTCTCCTTAAAACTGGATGCTTTTTTTCTCCTGGAGATGCAGCTTTTCCATTGCATTCAATGGTATTTTGGCCTGGGGGAGGGAAAGGGACTGGCTAATCTTCTCATTTGTTTGGCTGTTTCATCTAAAATATTTCCAAGCCCAACCATGACTGCGTCTCCTTTGCCAGCCGTAGTCTGAGGTTATAAAGATTAATGGCCAGGCCATGCCAAAAAAACAGAAAGAGTAACGAGAACACACATTTCAATAGTATTTTTTTCTTCCTCCTTTTTTTTTTTAAGTATGCGTATTTATATATATAAAATTGTCATTTCAGGTAGTTTCCCCTTGTCTAATAATGAAACTTGCAGCCCTGAGGTACATAAACAGGCTTTTTTTTCTTTTTCTTTTTTTTTTTTTCTTTTTTTTTCTTTTTTTAATTTTTTTTTTCCTTTTTTTTTTTTTCCACAGAAACCCCTTTTTCCTCCTCAAGATTACTCCCTAATAAATGATAACTGCCTGTGACGCTGCGGTAATCCCTTGCAGCAGCAGGCTATGGTTTTCCAGACAGATCAGACTGTTAACCCTGAGGAGGAGGAGGAGGAAAACACTACCACACAGAGGGGTAGGGATGAAGACTCCCCACACCAGCAGCACGTCTCTGGAGTGACTGCATCAAAGCCACGGGGCTGGTGCAGGAGATGCTGCCTTCACCCTGTGCTGAGGAGATGAAGGAAAGCTGCCTGGTGGCAGGGATTTTTATTTATTTATTTTTCTTTTGTCAGAGAGACTTTGCCTGGGCTTGAAAGTTGAGGAATTCTTGAAATGTTGAGGGCTGAGCAGAAAAATTGAACCCTTTGCATTCACTCGTCTCTTCAGCATCTACAGCAAGAGAAGCTCCAGCCTCCTCCCACCCCAACTTGCAGCTGAGCTTCACCAGCCTGGAGGCTGGATCGAGGTCCTGAGGCACTTGGCAGTGCCATGGATCACACACCAGACTTGAACATCTTCAGCCAGCAAAGAGCCACCACCTTTTGAATGATACAGATGAGGCTTCAGCTCCTCAGGCTTCTCTGATTTTCACCAATGATCCAGCTAAATGCAATCACCGAGATGTCCCAGAAGGTGCAAAAGTTACCCCAGCAGCCAAAAGCAGTAATTTTTGACTCACATTTTGGCATGTTCTCCCTGGACAACACAGCCTACACAACTCACAGAAGAGAAAGAGATGACAGAGGTGTGCACAGGAGGATGCCGTGTCCCACCAGGCATGCCAGGCAGCCTCCCTCACCTCAACCCTACCTGCAGGAGGAAGTCGAAGAGCGCCAGGCGGCCCCACTCGCCGTGCTGGATGCTCTTGCAGGGTGTCCCCGCCACCACCGGGGCCCTGCCGTGAGTCCTCAGCATCTCCTGGTACTGCAGCCACCCCATGGCGCAGGAGTTCTGGTCGTTGTTGGTGTCCTCCAGGTGCTGGACGTCGGGTGCCCACCAGATGATGGGCCTTGTAGCGCCATTAGTGTAGCTGTAGGGCAGGATGGGGCTGGAGAAGCGGCGGGCCACGGCGGGCAGGCTCCTGTTCAGCCCCAAGACCCTGTCCAGGTGGAAAGCCACCACCTCGTAGAGGTCCCCAGGGCGCTTGATGAGCCCGCAGCACCCATCCCTGCAGTCCCCCCCAGGACTGGGGGGCTGGGGGTCCCCTTCGGCATGCAGGCGGACACGCAGGACCTGCCCGTGGGCCGGCACACGGGTTTTGGAGACCACCTGCCCCTGGGCCAGCAGCTTCATCTTCTGGATGTCATCATCAGAGAGCCACGGCGGGGCCGTCCCACCAAAACGCAGCCTGTCCCCATGCTGGGGGCCGCCCTGCCAGCATGGCCGCTCCACACAAGGCGAAGGGGAACGGGTGCCCAGCTCCCGCAGCCGCCGGCTGTCCCCAGGACGCCTCCTTGTCCCCCGGGAGGACGGCTTGTCCCCACAAAGTGTGGTGGCTGTGTCCTGCCGAGGCCGAGGGGGTGGGGACGGTGATATGGGTGCTGGTGCCATGCGAAGGGACCGGGCCCGGCCGTGGTCCCCGCTTGGTGGTGGGGGCAGGTGGGTGAGCGCCAGCAGGGCCAGGGCCAGCAGGATCCCCAGGGCCAGCAGGGGAGGGTGCTTCAGCCCCGTCCTTCGCCACGGTCGCTGGGCCTGTGGGTCAGAAAGGAGAAAGGAGAGTGTCACTGGTGTCACAGACACGTTGGCCAACATGTCTGCTTTGCCCTAAAGCCCTCCCTGGCATCACAGCGCTGGTTCTGCTCAAAGACCACCTCACTGGCTGTGACCTGCCTGGTGGCCAACGTATTTTATAGTCTCTTTATAAGCTTTCCAGCCCAGCACTGCTCTCGTGCTTTACAGAGACATTTCCAAGCAATTCGGCGATGAGGCTCAGGACAACGAGCAGGGAACAGGGCCTTGTTCCTCTTCGCTTTGCCATTATTTATTTTGGAAGCACAAGCACATCCACAGCGGACATAGCGGGATGGTGTATTGCCAAGGAAGGGATAAGGAATTGTTTGTAAGAGGAAAAGCTTGAAAAAGCAAGAGCTCAAACGCTCTGGGGGTGAGAGCCAGTGGCCAGAGTGACTTGCAGGAGGCAGCTCATGAGAATCACAGGACGGTCTGGGTTGGAAGGGGCCTTAAAGATCACCCAACTCCAACCCCCTGCCATGGGCAGGGACACCTCCCACCAGCCCAGGCTGCCCAAAGCCCCATCCAGCCTGGCCTTGAGCACCTCCAGGAATGGGGCACCCACAGCTTCTCTGGGCAGCCTGTGCCAGGAGAAATGTTTCATCTGCACCTCATCAGCTGATCGAGCACTACCCAAAAATCTACAAGGGCCCAAGTGGGTTTTCCTTCAAGGTCTCAAGGACTGAGCAGATTTAAAGCAGCTTCCAAGAGCTCGTGATGGTGCATTTGGAGTGATTTAGCTTTATAGCTCTCATTTAATTGTTTCTCTCCCAGAAATACAGCACAGCACAGCAAAATGGAGCTGCTGGGAGGAACGCTTCGCTCACACTCAGCTTGTGCCAGCCTCCTCCTGTGCAGCTCCAGGTGTGTGTCAGACCCGCACGGCAAAAATAGAGGGGCTGCCCAGAAATCTCACACCCATCTGAGTGTTTTTCAGAGCCCTGCCCAAAACAACCCAAATAACAACACCTCTGCTGCTTTTTGGGTCCCTGAAACCAGACCTCGAGCTCTGCTGCCAACATTCATGAACACACTTGGGAACTCTTCCCTTTATTGTAATGGTGTGGAAAGCACTTGTCCAGGCACAGCAGCCGAGACTGGCTTTAATTAGCAGAACTCACACCCTTGGGGGAGCAAACAAGAGCCACACGGGGAGCATGGCAAACACAGAGGGAAAACCCCTTTTTAATCCACAGCTGGAGAGCAACGCTGGCCACGGGGAGCCAAGCGGATGGGAACAATTACAATTTATTTATTTTTTACGTCAAGGTGGTTTGCAGGGCGAGTGGTTGAAGCATCCTCAGTGCCTGGAACCACTTTGTCCCCTCTGTGGGCAGGCTCGGTTTGGTTACAGCCGGGGCTGAATCCTGCTCCTGGACCAGGGCCACCGCAGCCCTTTCCCTGCTCAGCTCAGGGAGCCTGAATTTCACTGCCACATCGACAATAGTAAGGGGGAAAAAAAGTGCAAGTACAGCCTCTACGTTATTTCTGGCAGTCAATATTACAAACTTAATAATAATCTAGATGATATAACACTGCAGAAATGGCGCTGTATTTATAAACCCAGGGTAAATCCTTTTCCAAAGAGACTTTCTCCGAGTCTAGGCTGTAAAAAAAATGCTGCACTTTAAGCTATGGCTTCAATTCAGCCTGAAATGAAAACCATACATACCGCTCTGCTTTGCCAGCTTGACAAACTGACAGTACAGCACGTCTTCTCTAGAAATTAGGTACATTTCCCAGCAGGCAAGCTGAAGAAAAACCCATAAAAAACGCTTCAGAGAGGTACGGCCAGGATGCCAAGGAGTAAACAATACATCTGCTCACTCCTCAGATGGACATACAGCACAGCCCGGGCTCCCGAGGGCATGGCCTGGCCACTCGGGGGTGAGATTTTCTAAGTGTGGCTCAGAGGATTTTATCCCCGACACTTTGTTCCTGGGGCGCTTGAAGCTTGGCGGAATTTGAAGCGGAGGAGCCTGTTTCCAATTGCTTCACAAAGTGCATCGAACTGGCTTTGTCGAGCGTGGAAGAAAAGAAAAACAAACCCGAAACTTCATTATCCAGGAATGTGAGGAACAGCCCTCAAACTCAAGAAGATGCCATAGAAATACGTGGCCTGTAAAAGCGGGATCCATCCCTGCTCTCCTCTGGAGCCTGCCAGATAAACACAGAACCAAGTGGACAGCAGGCAATGCAGCCCACCGTGACCAATTTTAATAAAAATTGCTTGAAAAGCCCCCAGAAGCCAGACCTGCTGCCAGGTGGTGCTGGGTCTGTCCTGCAGAGCCCCCCAGTCTGGCCCACTCAGCTCTTCCCACGAGCGTGTCCAAACCAAACCTGAACACGACAAAGCTCAAGTGCCCGGGATGGGGCTTTGAAACTTGCTGTGCTCTGCTCCATCCCCTCGTGCAACATCTGCGCGCCCGCTCCCTTCCAACAGTGCTGCCTTTGTGCCTCGGGGACTGCGCGGAGGATGCTCCGGAGGAGGGCAGCAGCCTGCAGACCACATGCTGGGGTCCTTCGCTGCTAACCCCTCACACGCACAGCCTCTGCACGCCTGGCTTCCTTCTGCTGGAAAACAACATGATTTTTTTCTTCCCCACCTTCTTCAGGAATCAGAAGTCCTGCTCCTCAGCAGCTCGCTTGCAGCCTCAGCAAAGGACACGGCTGCTTTTCTGCTCACCCTAACAATTTCCACAGGATGCCCAAAGCCAGGACAGTGACAGCAGCAAGGAGCCCAGGGGTTCCTCTCAAGTCCCCTTCCTCACAATGTCCCCCACCCTAAAAGCTTCTCCCTGTGTACTCCTGAGCCGCTCACCAGCTTCAGCCCTGCATCTCCAGCAGGGTTGTGCTGCCTCCTGCATCGCAGCAGCAAAGAGCAAAGGTGCTGGGAAGTGACATCTAATTTTGCAGCGTGTTCTGGGCTACACGGGGATGAATACATTTAAATAAAATCAAGTTTTATTCCCTTCTTGCTCTTGATGAGCTTACCGATCCTGTTGATGAGTGCCTGAAGAACCACTAAAACTCTCTTACACATTTTTGGCACCTGATCTGGTCTTATTCCTTTTATTGGGGGTTACATTTGTCCTATATATGACTTGGGGGGGTGGGTTTTGATCCATTTATTTCCAGTCTTCATGTTGAGCTGGCGCACCAGCCCCGGAGAAGAGGCACACGTGCTCAGTGCCCTGCGGGGGCTTTGCACGACTGGCTCCAGATTCCCTTGGACGCTTTTTGGTGGAGGATGGACAAGTCGGCTGGCTCAGTCTCCCCTCTCTTGCTCTAAGGGATTTTTTTTTTTCTTCCTGAAGAGTGGAGGAACGCATTCGTGGGATTCCACAGCTGTGGCCAGGAGGGGAGGGACAGCGGGGCCATTCATCCCCTTGGCTTTATTGAAAACAGAATTGTTCATTCGTGCCCATCCTCAGCTTCAGGAAGGTAACCGTTTCCCTAGGTTTAACCCGTTCCTTTAGTTCCTAGGCAGGGAAAAAATAAAAATAAAAAGGGAAAGGAATCTGCTCCCTGCCTGTCTTTGCCTCCTGCATCCTGCTTTTCCTTCTCCCAGCCGACCCCACCGGGTGAATGATCACAGCCCGGCTCTGAGGGGCTTTGCCTTTGGGGAAGGCAAGCAGCCACAGGGTTACTGAGCCTTTGGAGGGGTAATTATGGCATTTGGCATCTCTGCGAGAGCATTAATAAAGCGCCGTCAGCCCCTCTTATGTGTGCTGCCTCGTACTGGGAGAGCGGCAGAGTAGCTGGAAATTACTCACCGGCGGATTTTGGAGCTAGAAGCGAGGAGGCATTTCCCTCACGCAGCCTTCCCCCAGCCCGCTGCTGGCATTCGGTGTGTTTTCAGCTGGAGCTGGGGACACAGGGGAGCAACCCCAAGCCCTGGCCTCGCCGTGCTTTAAAACCCAACAACACTCCCCAAAAAAAAACACTTTTTGATGCTGGTAGGAAACCGGCATCATTAATCAGGGAACTCAGAGTAGCCCGTGCATGTGCTCTGCTGTGAGTCCTGCTGCTTGCTCACCAGCACCACTGGCCCCACAGCGTGCACCAGCCCCCTGAGCACCCCCAGCCATGCTCCCGGGACTTAAAGGCATTTCAGTGACATGTGTGGGTGACACCAGAACAGTTTTTGGCAGCAGCACCTCCTGTCTCGCCCAGCACCTGCATCTGCAGCCGCTACCCGACACGGGTTTTTGCAGGGGTGGCAGAGCAGAGGTGGGTAAGGCACTGCTCGCTTCCTCAGCTTTTTAATTAACTGCTTTGAGATAATTAAACACACTCCCTTGATTGTTAACCATTCGCTTTGCCCATCCCTAGTGTTACAAAGGACAAATCCATGCTGGAGTCTTGCCTGCATGCTCCAGCCCCACGAGGGATCCCTCTGGACTTGTCCCATGGAAGCAACTGGGGGGATGGCCTCGCAACACATCCCATGGACCCAGCATCCCTTCCCAGCACCATCTCAAGGAGGAAAACCCCAAAATCATACCATGGCTCCCAGCAGCAGCCGATGTCCTGCTCCTCACGTGCAGCAGAGGCGGCACGCGGTCACCTCCCGGGCTGGGCACCAGCTCCTGGCAGCGCTTCCATAGAAAACCAGAACATCGCAAACCATAAAATGGAAATAAAAAATTTAAAAAAGAGAGAGAAAAATAAATAAAATAAATGAAAGTTTTTTTTAAAAGTCCAATCCACGCGGCTCCTCTCCCTGAGGCACTGTCACCCCCGTGTCCCTTGGGGCTCGGGGCAGCCTCCGCGTGGGCTCCCCGCTCCCGGCAGGCGGACGCCCGGCCAACTTTGGCCGCCAGTTTTCCAACTCTGCAGCAGCCCAGACCCACCTCCCTGAGGCTGGGAAGGGGGGAGCAGGCATTTGAAGAGTCTCTTTTTCACAATAAAAGCCCTTCTTGCTGCCTTTTTCTTTTTTTTTTTTTAAATACAGAGGGCGAGTTCGATCCGGGAGGCAGAGGTAAAGGAGGCTGGAATGACACGTGTTCCTCCTGAGCTCCTGCTCTGGGACAAGCAGGGGACAGGCAGAGCCCCAGGGACCTTGTTGGTCCTGCTCCACTGCGGCTGGGAAAGCGAGCCCCAGGTCTGCTGATGGGTGCCCCAAAAAACGCCCTTCTGGGGTTTTTAACAGCATTGAGCTGCTGCCTTTCAGTAGCAGTGGGAGGTGGCTCCTGTGTCCCCAAGCCCCTCTAGCCTGCTGACCACGCACAGCCCTGCGGTGACATTGCCCAGGACTGTGTGCTGGGTGCAAGAAAGGGCTGCAGCGTGATGCTCTGCCCAGCACGGGCTTCTACCAGTCCCAGCTCCCCCACACACCCTTGGCACGTTGAGTGCATTTATTTTCCCCTTTTTGTGTCTCCCAGCGCCTTTTGTTGTTCCTCAAAACTCTCCCTAAGCAAATACACGGATGGAAGGTTAGGTCCAAAGGCTGCACGTTGAGCATCTCTGTGCCAGCCTCGGGTGGGAGGAGTTTCTCCCATTTCTGAGGCTTCTGCTTTCCTCTCCTTCTGGTAATTCTGAAGTGAGCCAATTGATATGCAATTTTCTGTCAAAATGACTCCTGTTGGTGCAACAGCACTGTGCACCTTGACTGACAGGCCAGGCGCTCCGGCTCCTCTCTCCAGCTTGCTTCTCCTCACAAATAACCCTTTAAAATGCACACCTGACATCTGAGGAATTCGCCGTCAGAAAGAGGCACGGATGGCTGCTGCAGGAGGCAGACTTCAGGGATCAGTGGCCAAACTGCCGGGATAAGGCCACAGAGCCTGCAAACAGATGCTTCGACCTCAGCACTTGGAAATTTCGATCTGATTCCCACTCCCTCCTCCTTCCCCTGGAGAAGTTTGAATGGATTTCTGAGGCCCAAGCTCTACCCAGATAAATCACTGCCTATCAGCCACTGATTAGAAATGAGCTGCTCAGAAAACCTTCAGATTTCTCCTTTTCCCCCTGCTCTCTCCTGTATCTTCTGGTAAATGGGCCTCCAGAGGTGATTGCTCATTCCTCCAGTTTGCCTTTTAGGTGAGGGATGGGAACTCTGCATCGCTTTTCAGACCGTGGCCTTGCTTTTGCGGGACAGGCACAGTAATGCTTCAATTGAATTAGGGTTTTCTTTCCATTTTTTGATTTCTCAGGTGGGCAAGCGGGTGTGCGGAGGCCGTGTCCAGGACCAAGCTGCTTCACTAGCACCTTATCGCTGGAAACCATCCCCGTGGCTTAATAACCTGAGCTGCCCCACACGTGGTGCCTGTGGGATTCCTCGGGATCAACGTGCAGTCCTTGAGCTCTCTGGGGCCACAGATGCCTGCTCGCACCTCCCCCAGGGGATATGGACACGCTGCTGTTTTCTGGGGGGTGAGAGAAGAAAGAGAGAAAATGAGACAGAAGCAATCTGTTTCTTTTCCTGGAAGGAACTTACTGGCATATGCTTGAATTGGGTCCGCAAAGAGGCTATATTGGCCATTTACATACCTCTGTGCTGTGCTCTGTTGCTGCGAGGGTGGGCTGGGATGGAAGGAAGCTTACACATGAACACGGGGAGACAGACACCCGGCACCGCAGCGGCACTTCGTCCTCACGCCTGCTGAACACGGGGCCTGGCCGACATATGGGCTCATGAATCTTTCCTGACAGCCCTGCGGTGGCAGAAGCAGGGAGCGGAGCTTCCTGGTTGTAAATCGGTCATGAATAAATTTAGGCTGGTAATTAGAAAGTTTCTGATAATCAGAGGCATGAAGTTCTGGAAGCTTCCGGATAGACCAGAGGGAGCTGGCTGGGAGCCTCTGCTGAACCACTATAGGGAAATGTAGGGCAGGAGGGTGGGATATTGAAGAGGGAAGGCTTGGGGGTTTTGGCCTTTTGGCCAAAAGCTTTTTGGCTCCCCCAGGGAAGGAGATAGGAGCAGACCCAGCTGAGGTTTGCCCATGGTGCTTTCTGTGTCATGTTTGTCTCAGGTTTGTCCCATACTTCAGCACAGGTTGCCTCTGAGGTCTGTGAGGAAATTTTTTTTACCCCACTCGTTGAGAGGGAGCATTTCTCCTCCCTCTTTGTTATGTATCAGCGCTGCTCTCCTAATCACTCAAAACAGACCCGGAGCCAAGCTCCTCACAGGCTTTGAGTCAAAATGAGCCCCAAATGAGTCTAAAGGAGATACTGAAGGTGATGGACAGGGGGGCATCCCCTAGCACCCTTTTTCCTGCTGTGGTAGGTGCTGTGGAGCTGGAAAAGGAAGGCCCAAACTCACGTCCACTCCCTTCACAGCGTCTCCCTCTGGCACTCTCGGGGCCAGATACCTGCTCCCCACTAAAGCAGAAGCGTGGTGTTGTTAGCAGATGGCAGACACTGCCTCTGAGCAAACACATCTTCCCCTCCAAGGTCACGTTCAGGTGGTGGGGAGCCGAGGTGGCCTGCTCCCATTTGGGACGAGGATCTGCATGCCCTGCAAAGAGCAGCAGCTTGCCAGCCTCCCCCTGGGCCTTGAAAAATGCTCCAAGCAAGCAGAGCAAAAACGATGCCACTTTCAGCTAGTCAGGCTTAATTTGCTTCATTATGCCATAAACTCTCGGATTTTTTTCATTACCCACAGAGACTTGCAGGATGAGCTAAGGCTCACATGTGCAATGTGAATGAGATAAGCAGTAAAAATAAGAGATAAACAACCAAAGGAAAAAAAAAAATCATTTAAAGTTATTCAGGGGCTCCAGGGAGGAAGAGAAGGGGGAAGGAAAGGAAGAAGCCCACAAGCCTATTTCCCATCCTTTCTTTAGATCACCTTCATGCAGTAATATAGATAGCAAGCTCTTTTTTTCTTTTTTTTTCTTTTTTTTTTTTTTTTCCCCATTGCTTCTTTTATTTGATGGCTTTTGTAAACACGAGGTTCAAACAGTGGCTCTAGGAAGTCTCGGCTGCTGAGTTATTGTGAAAAGCACTCAGAAGTTGTGCCCTCCCGCTGGGTGTCTCTGTAGGTAAATCTCCAGCCGATCTGAAAGCTGCTCTCTTTTTGTGCTGTTTAAATACGAACACTGCTACTTTTCCAAAAAAAATCCACCTTTCCATCAGAGCAGAGCCCCCGATGAGAGCTGCCCATACAACCCCCACCAGCTGTGTGGGGCCCAGCACGAGCAGGAGGGCCACCACCAGCAGGCCAGGCCTCTCCTTGCCACATGCATGAAGCAGCACTCCCAGAACAAGACAAAATGTCCCCAAAGTTTCAGCAGGATGCCCCCAATTTTTCAATACAAAGATTAAGCTATAGGTAATTACAAGATCAAATAATTTGAAAATGTAATGGTCAATGTGCCTAAGCAAACCTTGACTGGAGGTCAGTTTGGACACCAGCACTTGAAAAGGAGGTTCAGTGAATCCAGAGATCCCTCTTCCCAGTGCATTTCATCTCTAATAAAACCAAAATACATTCAGATGCCAAGCATGGGATCAAGAGAAGTGTTTAGACAAGAAACAAGAGCACTTAAATATAGATTTGTTTTGGTTTTGTCTTTGAAGATATCTGCATAACCAGCAAATCACTCGGCCCAGAACTGTGGCTGGTTCATGGAAGCATTAGTGTAGGTTTTACACCTTTTAGCTGTAGGTTATGCCAAGGGGCCCAGTCCTGCTCCTATCATTGCTCACATTGCCCAGACTTTGCAGGGAAAAAAAAAAAAAAAGATTAATACTGTTTTTTCCTGCTGTTGATATCAGTTCAGGAAAATTTACCTGCTGATCTCAGGAGGAAACTGGGGCAGAGCATATTCCCCTCTGCTCCCAGTAAGTCCCATACATGCTCTGTGTGAAATCAGGTAAGAAAATAAACACCAGGACTTCACCTTCAGCTGTTTCTGAACACCGGATCCTGTTTCTTTACACTCAGCTCCACGACGTAAATGAAAGAAGTATATCCTGATGGGCAAACTACATCTTAGTCAACTAGGAATGCAAAATTAAGATACAGATAAAGCAAACCCATTGTTTTGAAATATTTGTGCCATCATCTCTGTTTGGCAACGTTCCCTCACTGAAGGGCAGCAGTTGTCTGGTTGGGGTAAGCCTCAGGAATATAGTAGTGAAGAGCTAACATTGCCATCGTGTGGTAAGCATTAGAAACAAAGCGATACTTTGCATTTTTTCTATATCCAAGTATCTTTAAAAAAATCAAAAATAAAAAACAGACGAAGCAGCACAGGCGGCACAGCACCTGTTGTTTGGAAAGCAGGTAGACTACTGACATGACGTAAAGCCCCAAAAAGTTTCAGAAAGGTTTTGTTGACTTGTGAGGACCACCACTTGCTGCTGATGCACAGCACACTGTCCGAAACACAGCGTAGTTACCAAAGACTGGTAAATTCTCTTGTTTCTCTGTCCCCCTTTCCTCCTAAGAGTAAAAAAGTCTGTTTCCACAGAAGCAATTGAGGAGAGTGAGGAGAGTCGTGGTGTTACAGAACCAAGTTTCTTCCAGGGCATATAAAGTGGTATAGGGGGGAACGGACACAGTGGACAAATTCCTTGGAAGCGAGTGCTTCCAAAATGGGCAAGGATGAAAGAAAAATCACTTGTGAATTGGTTATGAGTGATATGCCTTTCAAATTAATCTGAAGCTTGAGTTTCAGAGTAGGTGGATTTAATCACTTTGAAATCCAGTGTAACTCAAAATCTCCAGGTGCTTGAACACAGCGATCATTCTCAATTTTAATCTCAATTTGCATCATTTCTTAGGCTTTTCTTCCTTAGCTTTAGCCATTCATTATCAACCATGTGCTTGAACTCAATTTCCACAGCTTATAAATAGCTCAAGACAACATAAAGTGCTTGAGCAAGCAGATGCCCAATTTTGGCTTAAATAAGCAACATTAGGCACATAACGACTTTGGAGCATACATTTTTAGAAGCATATGCTCGTACTCATATATTGTTAAATACACTGATGTATTTGGTAATATACTTGAAGGTCTTACAACCTTCATCTTAATATTTTCCCTCTTCAATGTTATGACAGTAACAATAATTTGCTTTTTGACTACAAGAGATCTCAGACTTCTACAGTTTCTTCATTCAACATGAAGAAAATACATCTTCTCAACAAACTGCACACAAGAAAACATATGGAAGAAACGGATGCTGACATTTAGATGTAGACTTTAAAGCATGGAGACTCAACCCATCATTACAGTGTTTCAAATTAATTAGTTTTTAGGTCATGCCCCTTTTTGCTTATTGGTTTTGATTAAAAAGTAGTAATTGTGTGCTGCATAGTTTAAGGAACTGTAATTAGGGCAAGGTATAAGGTATCGATGTAAGCCATCAACTTCAAACATTCTGAAAAGCAAGCACGGTAAAGGAAGTCACCAATTTTTGTCTTGTTAATATACCTCTCATTATTACGACTGTACTTACAGTACAACTTGTATGCTTTTAGACTTCTGGGGTATGGAAGTATCCCAGGAAACTGCTTATACAAAGTTTTTGGTTGTAGGATGTGTTTTTTTAAGTAGTTAAGAACAGCAATTTGTTAGTCTCTCAAGCACTGACATACCTGCATTCTAACCAGAAGATGCATTTCCAATTGGCCTGAAATTATACAGAAAAATTGGTTTAATTGATCATTTCTCACACCAAGGACTGTGCTCGAAATTTTGTTTATCCAATAGCAGATTACTTTAAAAATGTCTAAGGACCTGAACTACTTTGAATACCAAAGCATACAAATATTTCAAACAGTATTGAGTACAGAGTACTGAGCACAGACTGTATGGTCAACATGACGTGACAAAAACATTCCTGTGTGCTTCAGAGAAACCCTTGAGCCCAACCCTTGGGACATTAATAAACGAGACAGACAATTCTTGGTCAGGAGCAAAATGAACTTATGTTTACAATTTAGATCCATTTGTCATTTCTGAAGAATCAGAACATGGACACAAAGTAAAACATAACTAGAAGCTCATTTTATTTCTGTTTCTTCTCTGTCTTCTTGACTTTTTTAGAAGTCTTCATCTGGAGCTTCCTGATTTCATGCTTAATGATCCTGTTTCTCTGCAAGAACAAACAAAAATACTATTAATCAAAATGAAGACTCTAAACAGTTCAAAAGTATTATTCCTTGATTTCAATTCTGATCTTTCATGTTCTGCCCTTTTTGATGATCACCCTTTGCTAACCTGATTATATTTTAGTTACGTTAAAAGATTTAACGTGTGTTACATCCTAAATGTCAAATCCTACCTAAAACTGTTCTACCAAGTGGCCAACATCACTGGCTGGCAGCTTGGGCATCCCGATATCCCATGAGTGAGTAAGTTTGTTACAGAATGAAGTATTATCTGTGTCCAATCAAGAATATTCTATTTCATCTCCTTCCTCAGCTGTAACCAGGAACACCGATGCACAGATCATGTGAACTCAGCTTTGATCAGTGACTGAACTGGTGGCCCAAGAGCCATCGGAATTCAAGGCACTCACATGCTTTGTGTCAACCAATTATAAAAGCAAGGCTACTAACATCTGTGTATGACTATAAAGCGAAGCCTACAAACAGAAACCCTGTAAGGAAACCACACTCACCATTTTCTTTGCTTTCATAACCTTGTAACGATCGAAGTCGGTCATTTTGGCTTTCTGTTTAGGAAAAAAAAAAAAAAAAAAAAAAAAAAAGAGGCTCTGATACACACATGCATAAGTTATAAAACTCAGAATTTCAAAACATTCCACAAGTAACTCTGAGCATCTGCAAACAAGGTCTAGCTACACACCTACCAGGAGTTCACTACAGGCCTTCACTGGGAAGCGAGGACGTGAAACTACAAGTTGTGATCACTGAACAAAACAAACCTTTACAATAAAACTACAAGAAATTAAAACTGATAGAGATTTTAATCTACACCTTTTTTTTTAATCTAAGCAACAGAAAATACATAATTTACCAGCACCTAATTTTCATGAGTAGAAGCAGTACAAAGTACATTACACATCCAATCAAATTCCGTACCTTTTCCCTGGCTTCAATCTTCTTTGCCCATCTTGTTGCTGCCCATTTTTCATTTATATTTTCCTTCTCCCAGGCACGTCGCACACACTTCTGACGAGCACTGCATTACAACAGTCACAGAGTTAATATTCACAGTCTTTCCAAAAAAAGAATCTCTAAAGCTAGTCCATCAAATTACACCCAAGATCATCCCTCTACATTCCTTCAGACGCCTAGTTTAAGCCAATGCCACATAACTCTCTGTGGCCTGATTAATATTTTATGTAACTGCTTTGCTAGAACTAAGCATGTAAGTGATTTCAAGAGGCATATTAACGCTCCTAGCAACACTCCTGAATCACAGAGGCAACATTTTTTGTTTCTAAGTTACAAATTTAAATAGTACCTACACTGGAGAGAAGAGGGCAAATTCAGCCTCCTACAATTCCAGTGTAGCTCTGCTGGGAGGTAACTTATTTAACATCTAAAGGCAACCTGTGCAACAGCAAAAGCAAAGCTGCCCAGTATTACTGCAGCTGTTTCCCCCCAAATCCATGCAGCCCACACCTACCTGCAAGTTGCCTAGGCCAGTCTGCTGTTTCCTTCTCTCCAGTTATTAGCCAGCAGTGAAAATGAAAACTTAAACGTACTCAACTGTCCTAACGCAGTCTGCCCAATTTTAGCTGCATACACACTAATGCATTGATTTAACGACGTACAAGTGCTCTTCATCAGATCACGTAATTCAGGAGTGAAGTGAGAGCATGTTGCACACAAAACAGACACTCACCTGTGCGGGAACTTGATCACAAAGTCAGTCAGCTGCATGCACTTGAAGGGCATGGCCTGCCTCCTGACACCGCTGCAGGGGCCATCGACCAGGGCCTGGAAAGGAGGAGAAGATGTTTGGTTTTAATCTTGTAATTCATATTTTTTTTAGTTTTAACAGGATCAAGCATTTATTTTCAGCACACGTAAGTGCCACTTAGGAAGAACTTCTTTATGGAAAGGGTTGTTGGGCATTGGAATGGGCTGCCCAGGGAAGTGGTGGAGTCACCATCCCTGGAGGTCTTTAGGAGGCGTTTAGATGCAGAGCTCAGTGATGTGGGTTAGTGGAGGGCTGGTCAGTGTTAGGCCAGAGGTTGGGCTCGGTGATCTCGGAGGTCTCTTCCAACCTGGGTGCTTTTGTGCATTTTTCAGCTTTATGCCCATCAGCCACGTGTTCTGAGGCCCCACATGGGGCGGCGCTCACCCTGGCAGCCCCAACACGTGCTCCTTCCCCTCTCACCCACACTAAACACTCCCAAACCTCATTTTTTTCACCATTTGCTCATTTTTCTCACCCCTCTCCCCAGGACCACTCTCCGACCACCCCACAGCCCCCAGCGCAGGGGCAGCGTGCCGGGACCCCCCCCACTCCACTCACCCTATTCTGGTCGATGACATCCACGATGGCCACCAGCTTGCCGGCGTGCGGCCCGAAGGCGACGAAGGCGACGCGCCCGATCTCCACAAAGCGCTTGAACACCTGAGGGACGGAGGAGAAAGAAGGGGGGGGGGGGGGGGGGCAGCCGTTAGTCACCGTTTAACGACACCCCTCAACCCCCACACCCCCCTAACGGCCGCCCCATCCCTCACAGCCCCCTCACGGTCCCCTCACGGCCCCCACAGCGGCGGTTGAGGAGCGGGAAAGCCCCGAAGCCGCCGGGCCCCGGCGCCGCCCGCCCGTACCATGATGGCGGCCGGCGGCAGAAAGGAAAGGGCTGGCTCGGCGCCACCGGATGGGCCCTCACGGCGGAGGGGGCACTGCGCATGCGCGCAGCCCGCATCATCACTCTGTAGGCGGGGGGGGCGTGGCTAAGGTGGCGCCGGCGCGCCGGCGCGAGGCGGCGCGGGAAATGGAGGCTGTGGGTTATAGGGGCAAGGGGGAGTTTAGGGGTAGGATCCCCTGAGGGGTGCCACCGATGGCAGAGTGGTGCTGGAGGGACGCAGCACAGCCAGGGGACGTGCTCGTGCTGTGCCAGAGGCTGATCTGGTTGGGTTTGAGCTCCGGAGGAGATATCAGAGATACCAAGATAGTAGAGTGCAATGGAACGTGCCCCACCAAGACCCCTAGATGAAGTGACCCTGCTCTTCGGAAGGCAGAGCGCTTCAATGAAGGCATGGATTAAAAAAAAAAATAATAAATTATGTATGTTTTCGTATCGTAGTGCAGAGCTGAGCCCGAATTTGGAAGAACGGCTCCGTGGCGGTACGCACTGCCCTACCCTAGGCACCATAGAGAAATGCAGAATGAACTTGTAGGTAGGAGAGCGTGTTCAGGACAACCTCCTAGGGTAAAAGCAGCTTTATGCTTCAGTTTAGTGTCACCTGGTGGCCAGGAGGATGCATTCGTTCTCTTCTTGGACCTTGGCACCCCCAGAGACAAGCATTGGGCTGCTCTTACTTTATCTCTCCGCACCTCTTGCCACGTTTCCTAGAGAGTGAAGATGGAAGGGCACGCTCGGCGATCCTGCAGAACGGGTCTTCCCCAGCCTGACAGTGTTGAAGTGGCGCTGCCGATGTCATGATCGAGTTGGAGAGGTGTCCTGAGGTGTGACCAGCCCAAGAGCATCCCACAGGTTTTGGCCAAAAACGTTTGCTGTAAGGAAATTTTTCAGAGCAGCAAAGCGTAAGCACAACGTATGGCAGATCGCAGATGGCAAATCGGTCTGACCTGCATTCCACAAGGTCTGCTGTCAACAGTGGAAATAAATATCCCAATTGGGCTGTAGGAAGCGTGAGCTGTCTAAAGGTGCAGTGTTTATTGCGTATATGATGTTGTTTGTACAGTAAAATAGAGCAGGTAAAAAAAAAAAAAGCACTTAATTGATGTATTTATTATGCAAGCGCCTGGGGAACTGATCATAAAAACATTAAAGAGCACTTAACTCCATCAGGGATGTTTGAAAGTCCCATCTAGAATACCATTACAAGAAGATTTCACTGTGTGCTTTATGATAGTGATACATTACTGCCTGCATTAATCCCGTTATTTTTGCTCTGGGTCGAGGCAGTAGGTAATGGCTTTTGGATTCTTCTCTTCTGTAGTGATCCGGAAAAATCCTTCTCCTCATTTGGTGCAACAAACCTGCTGGGATTTAGTAATTGGAAGGAAGGGAGGTTACCTAAAACCTTGCTCTTTTTAATGATCTCGGCTGGTTTTACGGCAGAGAGACTCAAATGCCACTGGTGATTGCACTGATGACTTGTTGAGTACGTGAGGGCTGCATCTGCTCTGCGTAACTCCAACCTGCACGGGTACGCTCCTGCACCTGTTCGGATCACAAACGCATAGAAGAGGCATCACAGAAAACACCAAAGTTGGGCTGTGCCCGGACACCAAGCAATGGAAACAATTCAAGAGCAAAAATGCAGCGGAGTCAAAAATCACAAAGTCAGATTTTGTGTTTCTTATTGCACAGAAGGAAAACACATAAAGTACAGGTGAGCACAATTTGTGATATTTTTGTCTTCATTTCCATTCAACTGAATATAAATTGTTTCTGAAATAATTGAATAATAAAAAAGAATAAGAACTCCCTAAATTGGGGTATAATTGACTATTACACTCAGTGATTTTCTTTTTCTGTTCTCTTGACGGCTTTTCTCCTCCATCAATGCTGAATTATGTCATGCACTACCAGTTACTGCTTTCTTTTGCCACGTTTGCGTGTTGCTTTAGGAGAAGTTTCTCACTTTTTCCCCCTTCAGAAATGTTCGTGGGTATTTCCTCTCTCAGCTGTTTCTTCTGGTGGATTAATTTTTTGGGGCTTGCTTAAAGTTCTGCTTCACATTATACATTCCCGTCCCTATTCCCAACACTTGAGGATTCTTTTTGTAATCAATTTGTGTCTTCATCTGCTGCCTGTGCTAATTAGGAAGTGCCTCTGAAGCAAGCTCTGAAAATTGCTATTGTCAGAGTCTTCCCGTCACTCTAATAACTTGTCTAGCTGGATGTGAAAGTACCGGGACTGACAAAAGGTGGGAAAAGAGTCCAGTTGGCTTAGCTTTTCACCATTTAATTTTATTAATCTTTGTAAGCAAGCAGTAAAGAGTACAAAAGATACACGAGCTGGAGTTTGTACATGCTTGTAAACGCTGCTCACTTTGCTGGCTCCCCACGGGACCTGTTCATTTCCAGGTGACCGGGTGTTACACCTGCTGATCGGGGCGGATTTAGGTAGGGCGACCAGCCCCACTGCTCCACCACTCCTCCAGATGTAGCCACCACAGCCAAGGAGAGCCAAGCTGGCCGTGTCTGAGCAATTTTTTTTTCGCTGTGACACTGAACGGTGATCGTGGTGCTGGCTGAGAAGAAGCTGCAAGCTACAGCGGTGCTGAAGCTCAACCTTGTCAGCTTTCCCAGCTAAAACCGGTAGGAGACACAAGGCTGAGTTCTCAATCAGGTGGCTGTCACACTGATAGAGTAAAGGCATATAAGAAGGCTGAATTCTGAGCGTCTCACAACCAAATCAGTACAGGGAATAGTTGAAGTCGGGATAGAAAACACCCAACATGCCACTGGAATTCATAATTCAATGTTAATTTGAATTTTGAGCGTACGCATCAGCACATAAGATCTCTTACATGCAAAATATCTGCGTGGAAGCTGCAACCCGTAAGGACTCGTGGGTTTAGCCAGTTACCAAGAGATGCTGAGTGCAGCAACCTCCCTTTTAGTTTACACTTCTTCATGCTGAAAATTTCAGTGCAAGAAAGGGGTAGCCGTACCTTCAGAGAAGCAGAGATGCAAGGGTAAATACACGAAGAGGGGAGCAATCCTGGAGAGGCTGGAAAAGGAGGGATGTATCAAAACGTTTGGCAGCGGCTGTCTGTAGGATAGTTGGGGGAATATGGTGGGTGAGCGCAGCTCCGTGCAGGTAGTGAACCTGGGCAAAAGGAGGTTGTAGAAGGACAGGAGAGAAGTGGAGATGCTTTTTCTCTTCCTGCAGGTCCTGAACAGCACAACAATCTCTTCATTGCCAAAATGAAACTCCAAAGCCCTTCAGAAATGTCCCTCTCACAGCTCCACAGATGACGTCAAGGCAGTGTTAAGAGGAATGAATAAAAACAGAATAAAAACACTGTGCCAGTGGAAGAGATGGCAGATGACACAGGAGTCTTTTCGGAGGCTTTGTTCAGAAGCCAGCTGAGGAAAGCCAAAGCTACAAAAGTCAGAGAGAGGAAAGAGGCACTGCCTGTGAAGGACCAGGAGGCAAAATTGTGGTGGAAACACCGTGGAGGGGCTGGTGAAGGCACTACAGCTGAGGGCAGCAGCTGGGACCGCAGCTACACGTTCCTGAACCCGCTACACAAAGGGAGCTCTGCTGGCCTACAGCTTGGCTCCCAATCCTCTTGGCTGGGAATGAAGGGCTTAAATTTTGGCGTACTCATGCTAATGCTTCAGAAGATCCAAGGCAGACAAAATGATACGTACGTGACAAGCTGGTACAGACTGCAACTGAGAGCACAGGCCACGGGAAATACAAGGCAGCAGGAGGAACTACAAGAAATGTTTCTGTTGAGGATATTAGAGAAAAAAAGACACTAAAACCACTCCAGGTTTCTGGAGGTAACTGTGATGCATTTAAATTAGGTTTCATTACTGAAGCCTGAAAAGATTTTGTTCCGCCTTCAAAGCAAACCTTAAGTGCAGTCACAGAGGCATTCTGAGGTCTCAGTGGTACCAAAAATATAGCTCAGCTTTAACATGGGCTTGGCAGATGTTGGCAATTTACTCCACCTTCATGTGGCAGGGCTCAATCGGTTTGGAATAGCAATAAAAACAATTCTGTCCCAGCTGTGCTGTTCCCCTCGGTCTGTGTGATTACCCAGCCTTTGTTCCAGTTTCAGAAGCTGGATTGTTTGGGGGATTTGTGTCAGCACTACACGAGAACAGCCACTACGTTCTCTTCTCCCACAGTTTTCACTGACTCACTCTTCAGTTTTATCTTAAACAACTGCCATCATTGATCCAGTACATCCCCATCTGATTTTACCTGTTAGCACGGAGTTAATGGGCAAAAATTCAGACAGACCTGACAAGAAGAGGCTATTTAAACCTCAACAAGCAAAGTGGCATAGCTGCCCTTGCTTTATCTGCCTCGCACTGGACAAACTAGTTTTACAGAAACAACTGCCAAAACATTTCAAAAGCACCCCAGTTCGCCATATCACAGATTCCTGAGTGCTTTTTGTCTCCTTTATTTATGCTTCTGGTCTTTTCAGGGCTTGTTGCCTGTCTTAACCTCTCCCTGTGTTCTTCAACAACAAAGTCCTACAGAACTTCACGGCATGGAAGATTCTTCTTTCAGCCCATAGTCAAGTTCACTCATTCTGGAGTAAACACGTATTCCACACGACTGATGTCCTTCCGATTACGTGACACGATACACACATAAACAAGGAAGAGAAGACACAACAGGGCCGTAGCTGTGAGGAGGATGAGGAGCCCAGCAAACAAAGGAGGTTTCAGAGGTAGCTGGATCATCTTGCTTTCTGCTGGAATCATGTTTGTGAGGCTCAGCATGTAACCGAGTGACCAGGTTATGCTGCTGTTACCAACCTGAAATGCAGATAAAAGAGTCCCAGTCCCGTTAAATGTTCAAAGAGAGGTTCCAAAAGCTGAACGGCTCCTGCTGGCAACTGTCTTTTAAGTTATCAGAGAAAAAAAATAATAATAGTGGGGTGTATGAAGAAATATAGAACCATTTTAGATTAGCATTTTCTGGAACTGAAAAAAAAAAAAGTAATGATCACTGGGCTAAAGACATGAGACACAGGTATGAGATGAGATGGACTGGAGCAAGGATGTGTGATACGTCAGCAGGCAGCCAATTATGGGATGTTCTGTGCATGAAACACGTCAGAACTATTGTGTTAATTCCTAGAATTAGCAGCCATCTCAGCCAAATCCTAGGATGTTATTTAATTCAAACAAATAAAAATAATAAATAATTATTAAAAAGAAAAGAGTCCAACTGACATGGACAAAGAGGAGGCCTGAGTAAGGTTAATGTCTTAAATGAACTGTTTTAACCAGTCAGCTACTGGTTGTAGGAAGGAGACCATAAGGGCCTATAACATTAGCTCATTTCTGTGTGATGTGTACCCCAATACCTTTTGTTTAACTGATATTGAGAAAGCTACAGCAACAGGAACTAAAATATGACTGAGAAAAGCAGTGAGATGGACTGAGGTAATTCTTCATTGCTAAGAGAGGGGAAAAAACTCTCATTACGGGGTTCAGGACTTCTGCAAATCACCTAGTTCTAGATTTGGCCCAGAGCTTAGCATTGGTTAAGATTCTTTCATTGATTTGTGTTCACTAACTAAAAGCAAATACACTTTTAGCAAAGACCAAAAAGCTTCTCAATATATACTCTTAGAGGCATGTACTTTACCATCTCTGGCACATCTTAATTTTAATCTTACTATTTCCAGTTCCTTGAGGGGCAGCTCTGATTAAGAGGATGCAGTCTTGCCTCTTGGATATTCATGATTTCCCTTGTGCAAATTGTGGGTAACGGGAGTGTTCATTTCAGATAAGCCCTTTGGGTTTTCCTTTTGCTCAGTATTTTTACAGTCTTGGCAAAATACAGCAAAATACTGCCGTGTTTGGCTGCTCCCACTTGCTGGGGGCAACAAAAGATATGAAAAAAAAGATTACAAACCCACCCTTCTCCTGGTCCAGATTAAGATCCCAAAGTAAGCTTCGCTGATTTCCTGGCAGAAGGGCTAAACGTTGAACACCCCTCTAGAGGACCAAATAAGTCTAGATAATCCTATTTAATTCTTCGGTACGCCAATAATCGAGTGTGACTGTTCAGAAAGCACTGCTTGTGATTTCTCGGCAACAGCTTGTCAGCATGGCCTGCGTTTAAGAGCCTCCCACGTGAAGATCCACAACCATTCATTTGTCGTTTTCATGTGCCAGTGCTGAGGCATCTCCAGACTGTACAGAGATCAAGAGGCAGCCTGGGAGAGGGTTTTACCAGAATGCTCTGTACGGCAGCAGAGGGGAAAGGATGGAGTCCCAGAGCACTGCGGGGACCACGCTTCCTGATGTAGCAGCCAGATTTACCCAGTGGCCACGCCTTCTGATTTGGAAGGAAGGATTTCTCAGAGGTAGCTTTAGAATGGATGTATACTACTTCACCCCAAATACTTTTTTTTTTTTTTTTTTTTTTTTTAAGGAGGAAAATTGGAGGTCAGGGAAGAAAGAAACGTGGGAGTTCTGTTCAGCTCGGCAGGGTTAGCTCACTGACCTTGACTGGAGAGGTTTTTCAGGCCTTGAGCGAGCCAGTACTTTAACAAACTGGGGCAAGGTTGAAAACAGTATTATTCGACCCATTCTTAAAGCTTTTTAAAAGAATCTAGCCAGCTTCACCAAGTAACGTTGCAGCCTCTGAAACCACACTGAAACTGGTACCGAGGCTCGAGAAGTGGCTTTGTTTTATGCCAAACATTTGACAACTGTTTATAAAGGCTATTTACAACCATTATATTTTTGTAGCTGCTGCATGTTCGGTCTTCTTCTAAACATTTGTAGATTAAGGTAACCATAAGAGGACATGATTATTACTCACCTCCTTTTGAAAATGTATCTGTGCCCAATTTCCTTCATCAAAGTTGTAGCCATGTACGAGCAAGTAGTAAATGAAATTGGCTGAAAAACAGTAGGATCTAGCATATGTTTCTTCAAATTTAGGAAGCATGAATTGGAGCTGAAAGCAAAAGGGGTTTGTTTAAACACGTAAATTGTGAAACATAAATACTTTGGGGTTTTTATAAATAAGAATACTTTGGATTCTAACTCAAATTTATTTGCATTGTTCAGAAACAGCAAGTAAAACCGTGGGCAACTAGACATAAAGATTTAGTGTGCAAAGACAGTGACATAGCTTATGTGGTGGAAAAATAAAATAGAATAAAATAAAAATAAACTGCAGATAAAAGATTGAGGATGTTATGGTTCCTAAATTTTCCATGTCATCTTTACAGCGTGGTTAAAACTGTGGTAGTAAACTGCAGCCACAAATCTCTTAAAGAGGATCACAGATGGAGTGCACCTTGCATGTGGCAGTCAGCTCTCACGCTGTGATGATGGCAAATTACAGCAGGAAATGCCAGCAACAAAATGAATGCAAACAAGGAGCCTGCTTGGTGATCTGAGGCACTTTCCTTCAATTTTAAAACAGGTCCATCAATATACTCTAGGTTCAAAAAAAAAAAAAAAAAAAAAAAAGAAAAAGGCTATGTCTTTTCCTCATATGAACTCTGCAGGGATGATAATGAGAAATCAATTTGCCTTCCACCAGAACAAGTTCTTCGCGGGCAGCATTAGCTCCCGTTTAGCTCAAGTTCCACCTACAGTGCATCAGCTCTGTGGTTCTGTGTGCTTGCTGATAACGTAGGACACAATTGTTAGCTGCTAAGTGCTTCGAATACATAGCGATAACACTGATAACGTGTGCGATTGAAATGTGTTGCTAACGAATGTCTAGCAAGTTTTGTTTTAAGGTTTAAGCTGGCCCGTTCTATCAGCCTTCAAAATGCTTCTATCACAGCAATCTCCAATTCCCCAAAATGCATAAATTTACACCCAAGTGTGAATTCAGCTGCAGCACCCCTTGCTTCCTCAGAGACATCTCAGATGTATAAAGCTCAGAGATCACAACAGGAAAAAGCATGCACTGCTTGGCCATGCTTCGCTACAGCCCAGAAACTCGGCTTAGAGTTGTGGTGAGTGGAATTTTCAAACCTCTTCCAAGCTTTAAGCATGCCAGAAATACCACATGGTTTGAAACATAGTGGGAAAACAAATGTTAACATTGCTATAGATCGGAAAAGTTTTGAATACTTTCCAGTCCATTTTATCTCTCTATTTTACAGATGCAAAAAAAATAAAGAAAACTACATACCTGGGTCCAGTTCTGTGAACAGAAAAACCACATACTTGTATTGAAGTCAGCTAGAGAAAAATGATCGGATAAATTCAAAGCATTAATTGTATAGTAGAATCCTGAGAAAGCCTATGGAAAAGGAGTAGATGAAAAGGCCTGTTACTTTCAGAACTACAGAAATCAAAAGCTCAAAAAAGAAATGCTTGTTTGCAAACCTACCACAAAATTCCCTTTAACTTTTGGCTGATGGACTCTATCAAATGGACAATCTTCTCGGTTCCTGCAAGCAGTGAGGTTGAACAGTAACGAAACCATCTCCTGGCACAGACCTGGGTCTCCAGTTCCACGGAAGCTCACAGACTGGTTTGGGTAATAATCTGCTGGTCTCAGGGACTGCGTGCAGAGGCTGCCACAGAAGTACTTCACCGTTAATGCAGTGTTGTAATTCCGAGGGTAACATGGATTTTCCACGCTGGAGCTGGTGCTTGATTTCTGAAGGAAAACAATAAAGGCAACTCAAAAGCAAGAAAGACCTAATGGGACAATAGCTACAGGCATCTTTTAACCCATGTTGTGTAAATGTGTGTAAATTTTAACCCATGTTGCTGAACATCGTAATTCATAGAAATTCCTTTCCCCCAGAAAATCATTGGCAAGATCAGCAAAACAACTACAGGACTTGTTGGGTCTTTTTGTTAAATGATACAAAACTCAAACCAAAGATTTCAAAGATCTTTGAAGCCTAAGGGCATTTGTCCACAAGTAAGCACCACAGAGCTTTTACTGGGGTCCCTGAACTTCACCAAGGGGAAGAGAACACGAGCCTCAGAACCTTCTCAGGCAATTATCAAACGGCTGCAAGAGCATCACAGCAATGGGTCTCAAACAGACCTGGAGCAACAATGCTAAAAGCCTTTTCTCTGCTTCATCCCTCCCGTAGCACTGGAAGCTGTGAGTGTAGACATTGTAGTTGTAACCATACAACTTCACTTGCAAGGTGCTATTGAAGTTCTCCTGAGAGACCTCCGGGATAAATGAAATTTGGGTGGAAGCTCCTCCAAGGTCCAGGGCACCCATGGTCTCCTTTCTGTATGGATGGACCCATGTCCTCCAAAGGTTTCTCTACATGTAAAAAGAAAAGCAAAGCTAATTAGAAATATCATCTGCTTGTTCTCCCTTCGAGCTTTTCTACTTCTCACTTAACTATTTTAGATTCCCCCCACCCTTTGTCCTTCGCCCTTTCTGAAAAATCCTAGCTCTGTGTTTTTTTAGATGTGAGGGATGTACTTTCACAGAGTAAAAGGAGGTTGAAAGATGGAAAAAGAAGACAGCACAATAATCAAAGCACTAGCCAGATCAATATCTGTACTAGAATGCAGGAAATTGAAGTCTCTGGGTACCCGTGAGATCTTGAACAAATCTGGATGGAAGCAGCATGAAGATTTGCTTGCTTCAAGGCAAGAGGAATTATTAAAGGAATAAAACACTAAAAGATCACACAGGAAAAGAGAATGAAAATAGGGTGGAAAAAAACAGTAGTCAAACAAAATCTCCATCAAAGTCAAAGGAACGAGAACCCCTAATCTGCATTTCCTTCACTGAAGCTGCAGTGGCAATAAATCTCATCCATTCACAGCTGGTGCTTCTCCCTGCTACCCAAAACATTCCCCAAATTCTTTATCCGATCCACACAGCCACAGAGCAGAATATATTTCTGCATCATTATCTACCTCCTTATTTACGGTAGTATTATTTACCGAGGGTAATATGTATGCCGAAGAAGGGAAAAGAAACTTGATGGACTAGCAAACACGCTCATGAGAAAAACCTACAGCGAAAGATTCCCTTTAACAGCCCCCAGCCTAATTCCACTCTTAGCACCATTCTTGTCACGATTAAAATTCAGGTGGTGGAAGACTGGCACCGCCCTGACGTTGACGAAGCCATCATTATTGCATGAAATGAGGAAAGCTGTGCCAGAACACGTGATTCTAATGGAATTTTTCTTAATTTTGTGGGAACCAACAGCACGTTCATCGTGAGCTATCACCTGGATCACCAGCATCCAATTCCTGCTTATTAATTGCCAGGACTGAACAGGAACCGTTCTGCCCAGTGAACAACACCCAGGGGTCTGCTTGAAATTTATGACAGCCTAGCAAGACTATCTGGAAGAAGCACAATAATGCTAAGAGCAGCAAACAACTGCCATAAACACAGACAGGACAAGCAGTTGCTGGTCATCTTGGGACTGTTTTTACTGGGAATGAAAAAAATCCCAGAGAAAACGGTGTCTGCCATGGAGCACCTGCCTGACAGTCATCACCTGGCACATTTTAACATACCAATGCACTTAAGGGCAACGCAACTCCTCTCCTGTGTGAGGCATCTTGAAGTCATTTATGGAAGAGCCCTGCTTTGTGGGTCAACAATTTTACCTTTATCACATCCCTGCCACATCGTATCCTTTATGTTCGCTTTGTTCAGTTACTGCCAGGACAAGATGTTACAGTGTGAAATTAGTTACAGCTCATGTTTCAACAGGCATTTCCCTCTCTTTGTATACATGAAACTACAAATGAAGCTTTCCCTTTATAACAGAGACAACAGTGAAAAGAAAAGCATGCATTTTTTTTCCACACACCTCCAAGAAATTGCCCATTAAATAGTTGGCTGTTATCCATCCGTACACCCCTTCCTCTGTTCCAGTTATGATTTGCGCGCCCCTGAATTCAAAAGGTTGGGCTCTGAAGTAGTGCTGAACGCTCGCAAGGACTTCGTTGGCTGCTGTTTCGTTTTGCAACCTAAGCGAGTCACAAAACACGAGACACTGAGCATCTGGAAAGGCAATTCCACGTTTATTCCTCACTAACTAGAAATTCAAGAAGCCCCTAACAAAAAATGGACATTGTTTTAGCCCAAAGGGGAAGCTTACTGTAGGGAACAGCCAAGTACCCAGCCTCACTGCAGCTGGCAACTCGCCCACTGAGTACCAACTTCACTCTTTATCATAGGAGCTCATGGGTATTTTGTTTCTTACACACACTTTTTAGTGAACTGAGTGCTTATAGGACAGCTGCTGGCTAGGACAGCCCTAAGTTTTTCTTCCCACTCTGTTCAGTCACAGACCAAACATGTAAAACAGTTTGTGCCATGGCTAAAACCACAGAGAGACCCCAAAAGCCCCATTACACCGCACTCACGCTAAGAAAGCTCTGCGGTGTGTAGCTTTAAGCTGCTTTTGCTGCCCTCAGACAGGCACAAACATCATCTGCTTACACAACGCTGGATTTTAAGGTAGCTTTGGAAGAGAGAATTAAACGCTTGCCTTCTCCAGAGTAAAGCAAGCATTTCTTTTCAATATGGCACAGCAGAGCCCTCCCCTTTTGTACAGCCCTCCATTCCCTATAAAGAAAATTAATTGAATTCAATTGGCTGGGCTCCATTTCCTTTTCCAAAGAGCAATTTCCAGTGGACAGAAACCTGTCCAAGACATTTTTCTCCTCCTTTCTGCACAGCCTGCTACGCGAGGACGCATGCAGGGGAGTTCAGGTTTGCACGATACCTCAGCAGTCTCATGCCAGCTGTAGCCCCCAGATAAACAGAAGTGGTTTTATGCAGATGAACGGGGATTCGCTCCTTGACTTTACTCAGACAGTCATCAAGGGGTTTGGCAAGGGCTCCTGGGTTATTCTCATAGCTGGATATACCAGGGCCTAAAAGAGAACAAGTAGATTGATTGCATTCTGCTCTGCCAACTCCAAATTAGCCTAATTATGCAAACAGTCGTGATGAGAAAGAGGCTCCACCTTTCCTCCTGTAGTTGTATACAAGGACAGGGTGGCGGAAAGCTAGGGCTGCTTTAGGAATAAACAGGGTAGTGACTGGCTCAGCTGGGGGAGACAGAGAAGACATTTGAAACTGTTTGCATTTTATATATAAATGGTATATAAAATATGTAAGTACAACCATCTAATGCCATAATGGCAATAGTGCTGCATTCCTGAGGAAAATAGGTTTACTTTTGGCAGATGTTGTAGGAACTAAGATGTCTAATGAACGTAAAATCCCCCTGATCTGCCAAACTAGAGAAAATCCCTCCTTCCACAACCTAAGGCGAAGATTTCCCAAGCTGTTTTGCCACAGTTGTTGTGGGAAGCACGGCACCTCTACAGCTCATTGCTCTCAGCTGACAATAAAACAAAGAGGCTTCTGCAGGGAACTGCTGGTGAAGTTCCCAGATGCACACAAAAGGCTCTTGGGCTCCCGGAGGTACAAGTCCAGGTTGGTGCTTGGTATTCCACAGCCCTCCCAGCTTCCAAGGCCTTACAATATCCGGAGTGAGTCAGCGCAAAGCGTCCCTGCTTCAACACCTGACATCAAAGGCTTTCCTCCATTGCTCAACGCCCCGAGGACCAGCAGGACCTCAACTTGTTCAGGCTTAACTCGGGTGTGAATCACAACATTCCTCACCAAATTTCCCCAGCTCGGGAAGCAGCGCACGGGGAAACCCCAGGCATTCCCACGGAGCCACTGCCCCACACGGAGAACAACCCTGCCGGATCCCCATCCACTTCTCTCGCCACAGCCACCCCTCCCAGCAGCCCGACCCCAAGCTAAGCAGAGGGCAGCTCTCCGAGTTAAATGAGGAACCTTTTCTCTTCAGCCACATGCGCCCCTGCATTGGTAAAGAAGAAAATAAAGGAAAAAATACAAAAGGAGACTCTACAGCCTCCACTTTCCACCACTTCTCCTTCCACGGTATGAACTTACACACAGACATCACCGCGTCTTCATTAGATATTCCAGCCCTGCTTTGGAATAAGGCTTTTAAAAAGTTTTAAGTCTAGCACAGGAAGGCCTCAAGCTGGAAACAAAGCTGTCAGAGGAAAACTCGGCAGCAGCTGCTGTCATCTAACAGCCCCCAAACTCCCTCTTGGTGGCAGCAGCCTTGGTCTCTTGGTTTAGGAACAGGCAGAGCAGGACACGGGGCTGTGACCATTTCTTCTGGGCAGGCACCTGCTTTGCTGATGCTTAGGGCCTGACCAGGACAGGCTAACTGCAAGATAATGAAAGGGTTTTCATTTAGGGCTGGCTCGAACAGACAAGGCAGAAGTACCTAACAAGGGCAGAAACTAACAAGGGCAGTTCACAGCAACTTGGACTCCTCTGTTTTGCAATGTTTTGTTTTCCCCCTCAAGGTAAAAACAAAACCTAAAGCAATTAAGGCCAATTCACAAAGAACTGCTCTGTCAGTTTTAGAGGAGAACAGGAACTCAGTTTCTCTGTGCATCTTTCTCACACCACTATCCCTCCAGGCAACACCTCGGCAGGCAGGCTGACACTCCTGCAGCCTGTGAGGACACACCACCAGGCACGTGACAGCACATTTCTTCTCTGCACATTACTTTTGTTTTCCTTTCCTTGCTCTAAAATTGCAGAGAACGGCCACAGGTGCTTAATGCTGATGATAGAAATGTTAGCAGTGTTACGAAACCATTTGCTCCTGCACATCCCCAAGTTACTTATGGACCCCCAGGGCTGCAGGTTGAACATCCATCTCCAAACACACACCAGGGTGCAGGATTTTACATGATTATGATTGAGAGAGAAGGAAAAAAAATCTCCTCAAGTGCCACAGTTATTAGCAGAGATCAACAATACTTGCACTGAGACTTTATGGGGCCAGCTGAGATGCCCAGCAGGATCATGGGGCAGACTCTCCTGGAAAGTAAACTAAGGCACATGGAAAATAAAGAGGTGATTGCTGACAGCCAACCTGGCTTCCCTAAGGGCAGATTGTGCCTGAGCCATCTGGTGACCAAGAGTTTCGGAAGTTATGATGAAGGAATCCACAACAAACTGCACCGCACAACTCCAGTTCTCCCTGAGTCAAAGGCCCACCTACACAGGGATATCTGACACAGCTACAACATCCTGTCAGAAGCAGTTCTGCAATGGAGTTATTTTACTTGGTAATTTCATTAGACGCTTCCTAGCTTTCTAGTCTCTGTAGCTCCAGGACAAGCTCTTCCTGTTCAGCTTCTGCGTGCCTTGCACAACCCCCCCTCAGCTGCCTCTTTCAAAGTAATCGCTGAATAACGCCAGATAAACTGCACCAGCCTTGCTTCTCTAGGAAACCTGACTCAATCAGCAAAGGTTTCTTTGAACACCACTAACACCGCTGGAAAATAAAAGCTAATTTGTCAAACTTCAATAGCAGAGCACCCTACTGGAAATCAGAGCACCCTACTGTCTCAAGAGGACAAGAGAGAGATACAGATACAGTCTGAAGTGCTTGCTCCCCAGCACTGAAAAGGAAACACAGTGAAAAAAAACCAAAACAAAAAGCAGTAAAAGCTGCCAGCCAACCTTTTCTTGGAGGCTAGAAAGAAACAAGGAACTGCAGTCCGAGCATACCTTTCACGTTGCACTTGAAGGTTTGGCTGACTACTCCCGTGTTGTTTTCTTTTTCTGCTGGCCATTCATAGACATAGACCGTAGTCCGTGAGGATCCAGCATCGAGAACTATTCCGTACTGGGGAGAAAAAATAACTGCTTAGGAGACAAGCAACAAGAGGCAAACAGTGACTCCATAAGGGCCTGTGTGCAGCCGTACTTTTCTTCATCAAACCCTTTAGGAAGTGCAAGCACACTCTTGTAAATATTTACAGGAGTAAATATTTACCTGGCTAGTGTCAGATATTTAGGCAGAAATCCATCAGAGAAGCAAAACAAAGGGTGTAACACAAAGAGCATGCTACATGTCCTCAATCACAAATGCACTGGGAATGGAGAGTGCTCATCTCCTTTCCGCATCGGGTCCAAAACCCACACAGACACATTTATAGCACCGTGTTAAGACCCAATTTTGCAGCAAATTGCTTTCCCATTATCCCAACTACACTCGCTGGACAACGAAGGGCTTGGTGCCTAAGCACCGGCTTTAGATTCAAGGGTGCCCCAGGGATCCATAAAGTCATGAGCAGAGAGGTAAAAATGTGTAATAGCCCACGGGAAGATTGATGAAACAAGCCTGGTTCTTTCCTAATTCTGCCATAAACCTTTCCCTTTGAGCGGCTTAGGCAGCCCACCTGAGAGTCTAGCTCTGAAAACAGCCTGTGCCAGAGTGCGAGACAACAAGGGAGGGAAAGAGAATTGATATTATGCCACTTTTATTTATGAAATAAATGAAAAACATTACTGTGACCTGCCCAAAGTAGGCTCTCTCTCCCCGTGGGCTCTCTGTAGGATTAAAGTACAGGCTCCTCCATCTCACTCCACTGCCCACCAGATCAGTCTTACCCTCTTCCCCACCTTCTTTGGCAGCAGAAAATTGGCAACCAGGCAGGCAAACAGCATGAAGGAAAGCTGGTGAGGCTGCACCTGCAATGTTGTGTCCAGTTCTGGTACAAGAGAGCCCTGGACGTACTGGGGAGAGTCCAGTGTGGGGCTACCAAGTGATGAAAGGACCCAAGCACCTCTCCTCTGAGGGAGCTGGGACTGTTCAGGCTGGAGAAAAGGCAGCTCAGGGGGGATCTCATCAATGTTTATAAATACCTAAAAGGATTTTGCAAAGAAGATGGAGCCAGGCTCTTTTTGGTGGCGCCCAGTGGCAGGACAAGAGGCAGTGGGCATGAACTGAACGCAGAAGGTTCCCTCTGAACACCAGGCAGCACTTCTGTGCTGTGTGGGTGTTGGGGCACTAGCAGAGACTGCCCAGTCTCCCTCCTTGGATCTCCAAAATCTGCCTGGACGTGCCCTGGGCAACCTGCACCACGTGGCCTTGCTTGAGCAGTGAGCTGGGCCAGGCAGCCTCCAGAGGTCCCATCCCACCCCAGCCTTCTGGGATTTTGTGGAAGTAAACTGCAAATTTGTTTATCCCCCTTGGGATTCCCGAAAGTAAGCTCAGCTGTGCCTCTCTTCCAAAATCATCTGACTGGTAGGAAGTGCACATTAACAGGGCTCATTTCTTAGTCAGCATTTTTTCTTTTTTTTTTTTAAAAAAAAGACAGAAGGAGCTGAACAATACTGCAAAATGAGAGCCTCCATCTGGCTGCAGAGCAGTATCAGCAGCTGCAGCAGCAGCAGCCCGATCCATTTCATCACACTGCCTCCCCAGAGAGCCTCAGATCTGACCGAGGAAGGTCGCTGCTCCAGGCGGCAGACCGTTCAGCCTCTGCACCTCGTTAGTTCCCGGCTTCCCACCGTAAACCTGCAAAATCACGGCCCTCACAGCGTCACCTCTAATATCAGCCTGTCTCCCAGAGGGCTGTTGGATAATGAAAATCTCACTCGTATTTACCCAGCTGGTATTTAACTCGATCAACCACAGAGCAAAAGGTTCCTCGGCCACTATCAATCCGCTAGGCCGTCAGGTTCTGTTCGAGCAAAGACACCTGAGGCGTATTCCCCCTCCTCAACAGACAGATGAGCGCTCTGCAGACACATAACGCACTAATGGTAAATTTACTCAAGGGCTATTAATTAAATCCAGCCTCAGTCAGCCCCGAGTGCCAACCAGAAGCTTTTAACTTGGCTATTTTTAGTGCTAACTATCACGCCCAAGGAGAGCTGGAAAATAATATTTTTACCTCAGCTAACCCTGAGGCTTTTTGACCCACTTCCATCCTCCTGCTCCAGGATTCCCCTGCATTTCCCATCCTGCTTCCCGAAAGTAACAAAATTACAACACAAAGAGCAGTACAATTTCCTGAACCAATGCAAAATGACCGGTGAGCACTTCTGTACGGCCTCACAGGCAGTTTTACACTGTTCCCACTCAACCAACCTGGCTGTGGCCAAAACACGTCAGGGATATTCACTTGAACAGCTCCAGAAGGCCACTTTCTACAGCTTTGCCTTCAGTTTTCTCTCATTGAAGAATCTGCAGCACAAGGCAGAGCCTGAACCTACTTCCCAGATTCTTTGTGTTTGTCTTTTTCAGCTTGCTCTGCCCCTCCTCATGAAGCTACTTTGCTTCTGTCAACAGCCAGCAAGTCCCAACGTGTGGTAAATCAGAAAATGCACACTTACAGCCTGAATGCTTTTATGAGCCTCAGGAGTGGTTTGCAATGATTTCAGCACAACCTTCCTCTCAAGCTGTGCTTGAGAGCAGAATTTCAACTCCAGGATATACTTCAAATAACTTCAAAATTATTTTAAAACTACTTCCAATCTCAGACAAAAAAAAAAAAAAAAAAAAAGCAGCGGCATTTTTTTGTGTTTGGCCTTTCAGTCCTGGAGAAGCCTTTGTGCGATAGGCATCACAGACACTGAACCGAGGAATGCTTTTCCTGCTTTGCAAGTGACTTACTCTGTCATCTTGGCCAATTCTCTTTTTATCTCAGCCTCGGTTTTCCCATGACAAAGATGTGATGAATCATTAATTTGTGGCTGTAAAGTCACTCGCATTAAAATGCCATTTAGAAAGGAACATTATTAAATATCAATTCAAAACATTGTTCTCTCTCCTTACCTATTTTAAGGCTTACCTTAAGCCCCGGGGAGAGGATCTTTTGCTGATTTATCTGAATCACTGCAATAGCAATGACAAGAATTATGCTCAGGAGAAGGAACACCTGGGCAACAACGCTTGGAGTTCTGGTGAGCATCCTGTAACAACAAAAGGGGAAATGCTTAAGGAACGTGAAAGGATTCAGTGATTGTGTTTAAGAGATGGGGCCCAGTCAAGACTCCTCAAAAAATCTCATTGCATCAAATAAATTGTGCTACATGAAAATGTAAATTGTGCTACATGAAAATTCTTCCCAAGAACTGCTTGGTGTTTTGCTATCACTAACTTGCCATTGTCTAGAAGGCAGGTGTGCATACGGTTGTACCCGTGGTGCCAGATTTCATCCTTAGCTGCCAGTCTGCTCGTCTCCCACCGTGCTGACATGTAGATGCAGGCTCCCCACCTGCTATTGCCTCAGGAGATGAGGGCAACGGGCAGGCTGGGGCTAGAGCACCCTCACCCATCCCACGTGTGCTTGTGACAGAGACACAGCCACGTAGACACAATGTTGGCGGCTGCTCAATGAAGATGAATGCAGGTTCCTGCCAGAGATGCAAGGTCATGGTCTGTACTAGATACAGGCTGCTTTAGCAAGAAACTACGAAGGTTTCAGGAACATTGAAGCAGGCATTTTTATTCTAACTGCCAATGCAATCATGAAGTAGGTTTGTGTGTATGTCTGTACACGTATTAATGCAGAGCCTGGTATTATCTTTCTGTACTACTCAAAAAGTAAAAATATACAGTTTAACTCAAAAATCTTGCCATGAAAAGCACTGAATCTACATAAATCTAAAGTGTAGTTATACTAGACCAATGTAAACGTGACATGAAGCATGCACACTGAAGGTAAGGGTGCTTATAACCTCTAGAAATGTTTTCCAGAATTCAAATGCATTTGAGGTTTCCTGTTATTCCTACTCATCCTTTATTTTTGCATGTTCCTAGCCTGACAGCTTTTCACTTCAAAAGGCCTTCAAGTCTGAAAACCCCATATTAAAAATTTTTACACTCCACAGGGCTGAGGAGGAAAGAAGTGGTAGGTGATAAGCATTGAAGTTTCAGAGGAACACAAAAAGAAGAACTTTCCTGTCTTTCTCATTTCCAGAAACTAGTTACTTTGGCATATAAATATCAGGTTAGTCCTGGCATCCCGTTAGTCCCACTGTACCTGCAGCACATCATCTGTCCCCTTAGCTCCAACCAGAGCCAGAGGACCGAGGAAGAAGGGCAGAATAAAGTGCTTCTTCACACAGCTTCCATATTCTAAGCCCTGTGAGTTCTTCAGCCTGTGTTATCCATAATTGAAAGGTGACTGAAAGAGAAGTTACCTACTTGCAACCTAATTTATACCATTCACTCCTGGATCAAAGCACCGACAGTGCTGGAAAAGAAAAGTTATTATCAAGGGGGAAAAAAAAAAAACTCAGGGCAAAGAAGTCTTTGAAAAACTAAAGCACTACTAAAGAGAGAAGCAATTATAATTATTATACTATCAACACTCAAGAACACCCGTGATGACTGCTGAGATGTTTTCTGCTGTATCCTTTTTATCACGTGCTCTCCTTGTATTGGTATTCATCTTCGTTAGACACATTTTCTCATTTCAAAAACCTTTTCTGATAGGGACCATATTGTGTAAAGGAGCTTCTCTTAAGACATTCCTCCTACAATCTTGTCCCATTAGTAAATAGGACAACTTCATCAGAGAATAACATGTATTTTCCCATTTCAGCATTAGGCTTTGTGTCAGAAGGAGGACACCTTACACTCCATGCCCTCCTGAAGTCACCCCGCAGGTGACACCTTACCATCTGAACTGCCCACGTCGGTGGAAGATTTCACATAACTGGGTCAGAAGTGCAGGGCTGCACCCAGCTTCAGCTAGCCTCACCCAGGTCTCACACATCCTAGGCAACACAGTAATTTTTATTGCATTCACTGAAATCTACAGAGGTATCAAAGAGGGGTTGAAGAGAGGTGTAAGGCAAGTAGCTCGCTGGAGCTAACATCCCGTGCTTGCTAGCAAAAAGCCAAATAAGATTTCAGTTAAGTATCAAAAAGCAGTTGAAACCCATTATTAAAACATTCTCCTGAAGCAAGACAGAAACACAGCCGTGTATTTTTCACAGCCAGTTGAGTATCGTGGACCACACAGATATACTGGAAGATCATTTTCTACGCCCCAGTTCAAGCAAAAGGAATGCAAAGGAAAGCTGACTAAACTTCATGCCACCAACATTTTGAGTTTAACCAGGTTAAATATACATCTGTACGAATGCCAGTGCATATTATATGTTGAGATCCCTTCCTCCGAGTTACCTGAAACATCAAACCCGCTTATTTTAGGTACTGACCTGTTTGTTCATAGGGCGGATGGGCAAGCAGCGTACCTTCCTTCACACAGTAACTGGAGATACGCAGACATTAGCGTTTACTTAGAAGTGGTCTGCAGGTGAACGCTTTTCAAGCGATGCAAAAAAACAAAACCGCAGCATTTTCAAACCTGCAATAGAAGCTTTCGCAGACCTGCCTTCGGAGCAGGAGGAGGAGGAGAAAAGAAGTGAAACAAGCACACGGAGCCTAAAGGGAGAGGCCAAACCCGCTGAGCTTTCCCTCTGCTCACCGCCCCGGGTGAGAAGGCTTCGAGCACCGCTTGTGGTTTCCGATAAAGCTCCAAATTTCCCCCTTTGCACGGGAAAAGCCGAGGGAAGGAGCCGAAGGGGAGAGCCCACGGAGGGAACCCGCCCGCCCGCCATCTCCCTCCCCTCAGCGGGGCGGCCGCTGGGCGGGAAACCGCCCCTCCGCCCGGCCCTCGCAGGGAAAGATAAATAAATAAAATTAAATTTCCCTTTCCCCTCCAGCTGCTGCCCTCTTTCCGGAAACAGATCTGGCTTTGACTACTTTAAGGAGCTGCGTGTCCCTAAATGTTCTTGGGTTCTGCCCCAGAGCAAAGGCAGGAGGAGTGTGCTGCCTAGAGGTGACGCTGTGGGTATAGCCCTCCCTCCTCTGTAGGAAACAAGTGTTTCCTCAGCAGGATTTTTCTAAGTCCTCACAAACCGGCAGCCCTACAGTTTCAAGGCTTCCTTTCCATTCAGGTTCAAACATTTTAGCACCCCTGGGTTTGTAGTTTTGCTGGATTCCTCACCAAACCTAGACTGAGCAGCGGGGTTAGCACAGACACAGATGCGTGTGTAAAAGCAGTGTCACGAAGATGAGGCTCCCATCACTTGTCCGACCTGTGTGATCAGCTCCAGACAGGGATCACACAACAGCCTAGAGGATGGGTTTGCTAGAGACACGAGCTCTGGAATCACACTGAGATACCTTAGGCACTTTGTCATCATTTGCCTATTCCGCTCGGATTCAGATTCACATAATGTAAATAAAATAAAATAAAAATACACTCAGTTGCTTTCTTTCCTTGTATTGATCTTGATGAATTACACTATCTCTGATTTATGAATAAAGAAAGGAGAACAAGCAACCAGCTGCAGCCTAGTGACTCACCTATAAGGTTCCTTGCATAGCCTACCCATTTCAGGACCTCTGCTCTACTGTGCTTTACGATTAGGAGCAGAGGTCATTTCTTTTGATCACAACATGTTATTAAAGTTGGATTAATGGTGATCTTCACGGATCAGTTTGGCTATTTCTGGTTAAAGACAAAGCCTCCCATCCATCCTGATTCCCTGGCTGCTACATGTACTTCCTTGCTTCTATGCCATTTCCCTTCCCAAGGCATCTTTTTCTTCTTCCATCCAAGTACATTTGTTTTAATTCATTTAGTCCAACAGACTGTATTAGTCTGCTCTGCTGGGAGAGAATCTGTCTCAAATGTCCCTTTTAAATGTCAGAGAAGCTGGATTGCTCACAACCCCGTGGTAAAGCATACTCTTTTTGCTACCATCAAATGAAAACACTTTGAAGTAAAAAATAAAGCACTGGCATCCACCATCACTTCAGCTAGTTCTACAACCTCCTTCCACCAGTGACCACAGTGTAATGCTTACAAAGAAAGTAAAACCTGACCTTCCAAAGCATTCATTTTCTTCCATAAAAATAGGTATGAGAGATTCTTTTTCTTTCTTCACCATTTGCAAGAGCTTGGCTGTTGCACAAGCTGCTTTTCTTGTGACATTTATTGCTGTGCTAAAGCCATGATAGCAGTGTAAGTGATATGAGCTGTAAAATCCCCCAGCTGCTTTTAGAGCCCAGAACATTGGTCCTAAATCAAACGGTCTAGAAGCAAGATTCCCCTCCAGGCCAGCCCAGCATCTGTGGCATGGTAGGTAACTGGTTTTTTGGCCAGTTCCTCTGATTCAACTCTGGGCTCATCTTAGATCCACTACTTTGTCTTCTTTTTCTTTCCTAAGCCTACCTCTTTGTCTTTTCTTCAGTTCCTTCCTTAGCCCTACCCTTCCTTTTATAGCTCCCTTCATCTGATCCTCCATCCCTTCTTCACTCCCAAGGCACAGCTTAAACTTGCTGCCATTTCCCCACCTTTCACCACGCCTGTAGCATGCACACCTCTCCATCGTTTCCTTTGCTGCAACAACTTTTTTTTTCCCCCTTCAAGTATCCTTGTTTTAATACATTTAGTGTAACTGACTGTATTGATTTGCTTTGCTTGGACAGAATCTATCTCAGGTGTCCATTTAAAAATGACAAATGAGCTGGATTGCTGACAGCCCCGAGGAAAAGTTTATTGCTTTTGGTACCATTGAGCACAAATACGTGGATTTAAAATACAGTGACTGATATTGTCAGATTCACAGATGAATACTAGTTGCTATGATCAATAACAAATCTCTAGAAACTAAAATATTGTGGACATGAATAAAGTGTTCATTACAGACACGTTTTTGCAATACATTTATCATATCACATCTACACAGGATACGCAGCAGACACTGCTTCATTTCCCTGTACAGTCACAGCAGCAGAGGGAACGGATGATTATACATCTCAAGAGACCACAGAATTGCATCTGTTCCAACACTCATACAGCGTTTGATGGTGCAATATTAAGAGGCCTCAAAATATCCTCTGATGAGAGAGAGATAGGGTGAAATGGAAAGAAATGTCAATATAATAATGGACGTTACGAAGATACTGGTAGTTGCAATAAGATGAGTTTGTCTTCTTGCCTGGTACCTCATCGGTTCATAGGAACAAGGTCCACCCCCAGTTTCTGTGCGTGCTTTGCAAGGTCCAATAAACAGAGGGGCTCTCCCATTCTTCCTAAGTTTTCACTGCCTTTTTTACGCTTTGTGTTGATATCAGCCAAAGTGTGTGATGTCCTTTAGCTCAAGTTCATCACTTCTGTCAATCTTCCTGGAGACTTTTCACCAGTGTTG
Source organism: Netta rufina (assembly GCF_964035555.1). Taxonomy (NCBI): domain Eukaryota; kingdom Metazoa; phylum Chordata; class Aves; order Anseriformes; family Anatidae; genus Netta; species Netta rufina. Next base: position 44,323,803 of record NC_140124.1, read on the forward strand.
TAAAGACCCTTCAGTCACTAGGCCGCTGAGCCCAAAGACCTGCTTTGTTCACGTTCTCAAGATCAACTGTGAGAACTGCAGGCAGAGCCAAATTATGGATTTGGGACCATTATGGGCAGCGGGGTTCTGGTCAATGACACAACTACAGAAATTTAAAGGAAGTTTCTGAGGCAATCAAACATTTTATTCAAAGCCAAAAAGCACTTTCTCTGATTGCCTGATATGAACACTCTGCATAGAGCTGTATACCTTGTTAGCTGGCTAATTTATGGGGTGAGGATCCTAGGGTTTCAAGCAAGGAAGTCACCAACCACATCTGTAATCTACATATTGAAGAATGTCAGAAGAATGTGATTCTCCTCAGAGTTCAAGGATGCAGTTTTTTGCTTTTAGTGCACAGTTACAAAACTAATTTTTCATCAGCTTTAAAAGCATCATTGGTTTTCTATAAATATGGCCAAAAACAAACCAAACAAAAAACAACAAATCAAATTCACAGCTAGGGCATAAAAGTTCATTTTGTCCCTCTTTGTTTTGAAGAATGTCTGGATATGTGCAGTGTATTTTCTGCATCAGAGTTTCCCTGATGGCTTCTTCAAAATTCCTTAGACATCTACTTGTTGGTTTATGTTTCTATTCCTTTACCGCAGCTCTAAAGCTAACAAAGTGTCTCAGATGCAGTTTCTGAATGTTGTCTCATACACATGACTGTGATAAAAGTTTTCTAGTCCATATCATCTTCTTGTGAGGTCTTAAAACAGATAAGAATTTAAACCAAATACTTTGTAATCTATTTATTTCCCTTCCTGAGACTTAAAGCTTTATACCTTGCATTTCTTGTCCAAAGAATCAAGAGCTGCTTTAATCACTTAAAAACCCTCAGGGACAGCCTTGATCACATGCTTATGAGCCAGGACAAGTTGTAGGCAGCGGCAAAATAATCACATAATTAGGGCAGCGGATTGCTGGAACAGCAGAAATACACAGCCTTCTGTCTATTTTGCCTATGCCCTAGTTTTAGAAAGCCAAACTAGCTGCTGCTGCTGCAGGAGAGGGTGTTGGATGGTCTCACCATACTGCTGGAAGGAGAAGAGATCTCCAGCAGTAACAGTGCTCCCATCCTTCTTTGTGGTCTCAAACTGCAAGCCAATCTCACAGAGCTTTGCAGGAAACTTGTACGTGTTTTTTAGCCATGCCTGCAAGCACGTGTTATGACTTGACATATATATTACATGGCCATTGTCATACAACTGGCCATGGAAATCTCATAAAGAAATAAGATGCTTTTACAAGAAATTCACTGTTGTGCTCAGATCCACCATCTCCAGTGAATGGGGATACATTCTAGAAACCATGCAGTGGGACTTAATCCTTTAAAATTCATTGCATAAAATAAATAAATAAATAAATAAGTCAACATGGAATATTTCTGTAACTCTGCCAACTCTAAGTCAATAATGTTGCATTTTTCTTGGTTCAGAAGTAATTGCAGACAAAATGCTTGTTCAGGAGAGTAGATTCACACACATGCCATGTTTTCAAAAAAAAGTATGAAGAAGTCATTGTAGCAGCATTTCTATCACCTTTTTGTGTTCTTCCAGGAATGGATCAAATCATATGAGTCACTCTAAAATTCCTAGATAAGAACTTTTCCAATGCATTTCCACAGTCAGGTTATCTCCTTGAGTACAAGGTCTGTGGATGAAAAAAGTTCTATTATAATTCTCTCCAAGTCCACCTGCCAGTATTGTTATTCACTGTTGCATTGCTTCGCTAACTCCGAGTCAATAGAACAAGTTCTTTTTGCTGCTTTCTATACACTAACATTAAACTGCAAGTGTTCGGGATCGCCCGTAGGCTCAGAAATGCAATTACAGCCATTAAAGTTAGTTGTACAGAGCAAAAAAGCCTGTGGGAGAAAACAACCAGCATACGGAAGAGTGGAATGATCCCTGCAATAGTGATTAATTAGAACAACCATTTGTAATTTGCAGATTCACCATGATGTAGTTCCTGCTTGAAAACAGCCTGCACTGGTAGCTTGTTTGTTCACCAGCTGAATAAATACTGAGACTTTATAAAACCGCAGTTTTGATTCTGTGATATTGAGAAGCCTTTTCTTATCCAGTAGTGGGGAGGGAATGTCTTACTCACTGGCTTACAAAGCTGGCCTGGGTAGAGGGCATGAGATTCATGTCGATCAGGATGTTCCTCCAATCTTCAGTACGTCTCATTACCTTCATTAATCTTTGCAGTCACAAGCATGCTATCACCTCTTCATGACATATCACCAGTTCATGACAGTGGTGGTAATTAATCTACCTGATGTGAAAAACGCATTCAGTTTGGGTAGATCTGTGATTTTTCTCTTTGTTCGGCTTTTTTTTTTTTTTCCCCTTTCTTGCTCTTCCAGTTGCATGCATGTTTCATCATACGCAAGGCATGGACAGATGCTAAATGGAGCAGCAGCAAGCTACCAGCTTTCAAACACCAGCTATACGTATATGCCCTTTTAAAAACAAGCAGCGACAGGGCTGGGCTGAGCTCATGGTGTATCTCCTACAGCATTAAAGGGACTATGTCATGGATAGATTGCTTTTTTTAAACACAGAAGCTGCTGTGATAGCAGTGTCTGAGTCAACATGGGTTTGTTTGGCATTTTGTGGAATCATATGTTTATTTTTTCATATATCCACATGCTCACACTTTGGGCCTGTCTCTGTTTTGGTGCCCTGAACGTCGATGACCTGCATAAACCCGTATCACACACACCATTTGAGCACGGGCTGATGGATTTATGACCCCACTCAAGGCAGTGCCTCTGGTTTATGTCGGGTAGACTTGTGCCTTCAGTCAGCCTTGGGTGTTAAGTATGAGTGACAAAGGCAATATAAAATCTAAGTGACAGAGATACTGCCTGCAGCTTGGGTCTATTATGTCAGTCAGCAACAGGCCCGTGCCAGCCACAGGATTCATTGTACATGCACAGCAGAGCCAGGCATGTTAAAGGCAGCTGATATATGCACCAGCCATGCCCAAGAGGGCCGTCTCTCTCAGACAGAAATACTGCAGTTACTTGCTTGGCCACATCAGCAGTATGAGCACAAAATATGAAGGGTGCAGATTTCATATGAATATTTTGAAAATCGGTGTCATTGTGGCTCGGCATTCATTTCTTTCTGTCTCCCCAACTCAGGCCTAACAGTATCCTGTCCTGTTTTTCCTCCTCCAGAGCCAAATCCAGTGTGACAGTCATTCTGCTCCCCCTGAACTCTCCTGATTCGCTCCATGTTCAGTCTTCTTCAGCAGTGGTCCTGCTGTTCTGGGGAGATGGTATTCCTCCTCTAACAACTCGTGCATAGAAGGCCTCTATCCAAAATATTTCCAGTTGTGGCAGATTCCTTTAAATAAGTTCAGGACAAAAATATCTCCTTAAAAAAGCATGTGTGGCAGTCTTTGGATGACTGCTCAGTACCTAGTGACCAAAAGGTAAAGGTCCTAAGAGCCACTGGTTCATGGGAGCCATGGTTAGCAGTCTACACACTTTGGTAGCACTGGATAATAGGCAGGAATTCAATGCACTGGGTTTCAACCCCAGTCAGCCAGTCTGTGGCAATGGACATGGCATTTCCTCCGCTTTCCCTCCAGTCACGGTCTGTCCTGTGAGTTCCCAAGGGAGGGATTATCTCCGAAGTGGAAGAGGCAAGGTGCCAACAACAGCAGGGCCCTCATTTGCCCAGGGTACAGGACAGAACTGTGACAAAGGACATTAACCACCAAAAACCTGAAACGGGGCTCGATGAAGCTGCACGTGAACTTGGCCCAAATGACTTGTTTATGAACACAAAGGTTGACCTCCCTCGGGTCACTTCACTTCAGTGCAAACAGCCATCACCCACACAAAAACACATCACTGATCTATTGTTTGCAAGCTATTTTATTTGCCAAGAACAAATTAACTTCATATTGTTCTGTATATTTAAAGCTTTTTACATAAACCTGTATCTGCAAAGTTTCAAATTTTAGAGACTTCCAGACAGGCAGTTTCATTTTGACTTCTATTTGCTGAGCAACGTTAATAAACTGTATTTCAGGAACCTGCATACTTTAAAGCTGTCTTTCCAGTTTGCTTCTCTTTCTTCACTTCAGTAATTCAGCCCTGCTTCCCCAATACTAATGCAGAGGAACTAACAGATGGACTGGATCAGGCAGAAGGTCGATGCCTCTTCTCCCTGAGCATCAATAGGAGCAGATGTTTATGAGAAGGCTACCAGGACTGAGCTACCACGCCCTGCTATTTCCTCAAAACTACCTTCTCAGTTGCTGCCATCTCGGGCCTTAGAGACTTCTTGAGACAGATGTCATATCTGATCTAATAGTGCCTCATGGATCTCTCTGTCCCCGAATGCATTTGATTGCTTTTTGAGCACGTGCAGCAGGCAAACCCACAAGGTGTCTGCCTGTTTCGTAAAAGTTCCACAGCAGCCTCAATGCTAGAAGTGGTCTGGTTTAATCGGCTTGGCTCTCTCGGTAAAGTCCAGACTTGCATAGAGAAACCTTGCCCAAACAATATGTCCTTTTTAATTTCATGAGACAGTGCTTAATTCTTTTTTAAAATCAGGTATATTTCTCCAGTGTTACAACTGTAGTTGCTTTAGAATGTATTTATGCTCACCTACTGCTTAGGATTAGATTGTTTTAGAATAATGATGAGAAATGAGATCATGAAATGCTCAGATGTTAGTGTTTCAAATTCCGAAGTCTACACATGTAAGCCCAAATAGGAGTGGAAAAGCCTAAGGCAGTCATAATGGTAATGATGGCAATTACAGTGTGCAGGCATCTAGCCTTTCATCCTAGAGGATGAATGTTTTGCACCCTGAGGTGTGGGCCCATTACGATAACAGTAAAAAAGGTACTCAGACTCTAAGAGGTATCCTTTAAAATGAGATTTATTAGAGCTAGCACCAAAGGAGAGAATGGTATAGATAATCTTGCATCCCTCTAGCTGCTGGGAGCCACAGGTGGTATAGCATTGAACAAGTCTCTAACCCATGTGCAGCATGCTCGGCACTTTCCATAGAAGAGAATTAAATTAAACCTAAAATTCTGGTTTTATCATCATAATCTGATCAGGAGGTGCTCCATCCTCTCTCCTTTGCCCAGATTGACAGGGTCTCTTTGGTGGGGTCTCTTTGACTTGGTCTTGGGACAAGACAACTCCCAACATCTCCGTGTGTCTGTGCCAGTGCTACACAGTTTGGGGTGGAAGAGCTGATGGAGTTCATTGCTTTATTGCCCTTAGTTCAATAAGAGCAAGTGCCGGGTCCTGCACCTGGGACAGGGAAACCCTGGCTGCACGTACAGACTGGGCGATGAGACGCTGGAGAGCAGCCTAGAAGAGAGGGATCTGGGGGTCGTGGTAGACAGCAAGTTGAATATGAGCCAGCAGTGTGCCCTGGCAGCCAGGAGGGCCAACCGTGTCCTGGGGTGCATCAAGCACGGCATCGCTAGTAGGTCAAGGGAGGTGATTGTCCCGCTCTACTCTGCGCTGGTGCGGCCTCACCTCGAGTACTGTGTGCAGTTCTGGGCACCACAGTATAAAAAGGACATGAAACTGTTGGAAAGTGTCCAGAGGAGGGCTACGAAGATGGTGAAAGGCCTGGAGGGGAAGACGTACGAAGAACGGCTGAGGTCACTGGGCCTGTTCAGCCTGGAGAAGAGGAGGCTGAGGGGAGACCTCATCACAGTCTACAACTTCCTCGTAAGGGGGTGTCGAGAGGCAGGAGACCTTTTCTCCATTAACACTAGTGACAGGACCCGCGGGAACGGGGTTAAGCTGAGGCAGGGGAAATTTAGGCTTGGCATCAGGAGGGGGTTCTTCACAGAGAGGGTGGTTGCACACTGGAACAGGCTCCCCAGGGAAGTGGTCACTGCACCGAGCCTGTCTGAATTTAAGAAGAGATTGGACTGTGCACTTAGTCACATGGTCTGAACTTTTGGGTAGACCTGTGCGGTGTCAAGAGTTGGACTTGATGATCCTTAAGGGTCCCTTCCAACTCAGGATATTCTATGATTCTATGATTCTATGATTCTTTTAATTCTCCATATTCCCTTTGATCTTCAGGCAACCTCTGATCCTGGAACTATCATGAGAGAACAGCTCATGTACATCTCATAGATATATAGGCATACATACACATACATATAATATATATACTATACATGTATTTTTATTTATATTTATTATATTTTATTTGTATGTTGTATTTTTATTTTATAATTATTGTTTATATTATATATATATATTATATGTATACTTTATATGTAATTATAAACCCTCATTCTGTGGAACATCTGAAGGAACCTGTCTTTTCAACAAGAATCAAACACGTAAGAAAACATGTGAATTAGGGGCTTTTGGAGCCAGAATTTAAGATGTAATGAGAATTAAAGACCTGCCTATATACTCAGAGAAACATAATGTTCACTTTTGTGTTAATTTACATACATTTGTAGGACTGTGTAGACTCTTTGAACAACCTGACCCTATGGGGAAATTGCATCCATTCATGCATACAGGAAAAATCCAGCAGGAGAAGTAACTGTTAGTGCTGCCTCATCCTAAATACAAGCCAAAATAAATAAATAAATAAATAATAATAAAAAAAAAATAAGGAAAGTCCAAAACTGAAACAAAACCTGGTTGATTCCATTCTGGGGTCTATCAAACAGGAGCTTGCTGCTGTAACCTGGAAAGGGTCAAAAATTGGCCTACGTTATACATCCTGCTTCCGTGTCTGCCCCCAGGGGCTGTCCACTCTCCTGCCACTAATTGCCAAAGGTATAGACTGGAAATTAAGGGAACACTCCAATTGCTCTCCTGAACTGCCAGGCTCCTCGGAGAGATATATTGAGCCAGAGAGGCAGCGTGCAGAAGTGAGGCCAGTGGCGGTTTTCTATAGCTGACAGAATAAGTAGGTTTATTGAAGAAACAAGTGGGAATAGAAGTACAGCATGCCCGGGGCAAAGAACAGTGTGTTTGTGCTCAGCACATCAGAGAGGTCACCAAAGAATAGCTGTGTGTGAACGTCTGACCTCTGTGCTGCTGCCAAGGGCAAGGAAACGTGGTAATAGGAGAAGTGGCTTTCATTAGGAACCTGCTCTTTCTGACATAAACACTACAAAAAAATATACAGCAAACTGTTTGCACTCAGTTATTTTGCCTATTTTCCCTCTTTCTCCAAGCAATGCCCATCTCATCCCTCTTACCTGGAGACATCCCAATACACTTTACAAACTGCAATAGGTCAGAAGGGAAATTTTGCCTAATTCAAAAAGTCATAGAGTCACAGAATATCCGAGCTGGAAGGAACCCCCAAGGATCATCAAGTCCAATTCCTGGGTCCCCTAGGGACCATCCCAAAACCAGACCATGTGTCTGAGAGCGCTGTCCAAATGCTTCTTGAGCTCCAGCAGGCTCAGTGCCATGACCACTGCCCTGGGGAGCCTGTCCCAGCGCCTGACCATCTTCTTGGTGCAGAACCTTTTCCTGATATTTCAGATACTCTTTGCTGGTAATTCAGATACTCTATACATTTACCCCACAAAGAAATAGAAAATCCAGCCATGAAAGAAAAGTATATTTAAAAAGAGCTTCGGGTACAGGCGTTTACAATTATTTCTTCACTCTTTTCCAGAGCAAATGCAGTTGACTTCTAGGAACTGACAGCCCCACTAACAGACTGATCTGTTGGAACTCCGCTAAAAGAACACGAGAGAGATTTATTCTTCTGAGGTCAAATTCTCTATTAGCTCAACTCCACTGGCTGTAATTGAATTGCGCAGCCATACATTTTACGAAATTAAACTTCTCAGACAAAATTAAAATACTCATTCTTCGCAGAATTTTTCCGTACGTTGAAGCTAACGATTTCAACTGATGCAACGGCTCGTGCAATGAATTCCTATTACTTTTATTTAGTGATAGTTACAATTCCATCAAGAACCTTCTCTCCTTCTAAGGCTGAAAATGAGACATAAAAGAAAAGTCTCATGTATTCTTCATAGCACTCGTGACATAAATAACACGCTGGGACTCTCCATAATGTGAAATTTCGGTTATTGACCAGGAATCTGCTCATTGCAGAGACTTTTAAAAACCTCACCACCTAAATGAGTTTTTAAAAATCAATCTGCTGCTAGAAAATGAAAATTTGGCACAGGAACGGATGTTTTTGATCAAAATTTTCATTCCAAAGCATTCTATTTCAGCTTATTTCAGCACTGGATGACATTAAATCAGTCCTCAAAGACAACAGGGAGCTTGCAGAAATTGGAATAGTTCAACAGGACGGACTGAAAATACCCCCTGGCCCTCCCCTCACAGTAGTTGGTAGCCTGTCGGTCCCAACATTTGTGTGTGAAATGGAAAGTGTGTTTGTGAATCCCCAGAGAAGGACTGAAATGCATCCAGGTCTCTTGTATCAGGGAAGAGTGTTTTTAACAGAGCTTATTATTGGCAAAAAAGGGTAAAATGCCTGACATCAGCTGAGCTTTAAAGGGTGATTTTCCTCTGCCAGTTTCCAAATAAGACCCTGGCACCCATTTCAAGGGAAGAAGGACAAGGCACACATCCCGAGAGGAACAGGGTGCTCCTCTGGGACCCCACATAAGGTCCTTCTGTCCCCAGGTCAAACAGGATCCAAGAGTCACTGCTTGATATTTTGCCCTCTGTTATCTGTGGCTGCCAGGAGTCCTGCCTAGAGGACTTGCAGAGGACAGTTCCTGCCTAAAAACACTTATTTTAAAATCAATGAGCAAGATTTTGTCTCTTAACATATACTTATCTTGCAAGCATTCTTGGTGGCTCATCCTTCTTTGTGTATGTTTATTTTTGCAGCATCCCAACTGTGCAGAACTGTGCCTGTGCACTCATATCACTGCTGCGACCTCCTCCTAGCACCTGACCATACGTAGATACAAAAAGCTTCCCAAAGCATTTTCCCACAAGCTCTTGGGAGCCTCCTCTGCTACCCTCATGCCAATGGCACTTACAAATATAAAAGAGACCTACCCCTTCCCGGAAGAATAAAGAGATACAAATCAGATCTGGGGCTGCGATGGGACACAATGCTGCATTAGTGCAGAAACAACTCCTTGAGGTTTGGCAGCTTCTGATTGTTATCAAGCTTAGCCCAGCTCCCAGTAAAGACATTTTCCAGTTGATTTCTACTGGCTTTGGCTAAAGCCCACCCTGCACATGCTGTGGATTATTCCTTTCATCCTAGGCTCTTAAATGCACAAAACAAACAGGGAGGAACTTAAAACAGGAAAGAAAGGTCCCAGCTTTGCCCTCTTTTTCACAAGGACAGGTTCAATGGGACTTTCAGGGGGTAGGTCAACAGTCTGAGGCCTTTTAATTCGATGTATTTTATTTTTTACAATATTGAGAGGATTTTCATGCTGTACTTGCAACACCAATTTCCTCCCACCTGGCCGGCTTTGTAATCATGAGTAATAACATCGTTCCACTGGGAAGCAGTAAAAAGGCACAAAAGCTACCATTTCTCTGATCACACACACTTACTGTTAAAGTCCTGAGAAGACCAAAATCTTCTGTAGAAAAATAAATAAATAAATAAATAAATAAATCACCTTAGTTTCCTATATTGCTGGTGCTCTCTGAAATTTCCTGCTTCTGGCACCAGCTCAATGATAAGAGAATTGAGAGCTATGTGGCTCCACGGGAAAAGATAACAAAGAATCAATGTTTAAGCAATTTCAGGATCATCTCTGAATTTGATGTCCAGCTGATTAGTTTATATCGTAATGGTTCCTCGGTCCTATTTTAAGCATCTTGGGGAAGAACACTTTGTAACCCAGTTAAAATGCTTCTTCATCGGGCAGAAATCAATATCAAACAGGTCAGAAATGACCTCTGCTGAATTTTGTTTTGCTTACCACAGGAGTGCTTCAAGTATTAATTCCAGGGAATTTTCTGCAAAATTGAACAGGTTTTAAATAATCCAGCATAGTCAAAGGAGCTCCTAATAGTTAATCCAGAGAAGATTACTTGTTCCAAGGACTGAAGGAGAATGGATTGGCCTTATGTTTAAAAGTCTGGTTTTGTCATCATAATCTGATTAGGAAGTGCTCCATCCTCTCTCCTTCACCCAGATTGACAGGGTCTCTTTGGTGGGATCTCTTTGACTTGGTCTTGAGAAAAGACAACTCTTAACACCTCTGTGTATGTCTGTGCCAGTGCTGCACAGTTTGGGGTGGAAGAGCTGATGGAGTTCACTGCTTTATTGCCTTTAATTCTCCATATTCCTTTTGACCTTCAGGCAACCTCTGTTCTTGGAACAATTGTGAGAGAACAGCTCATGTACATCTCATACACATATAGACATACATACACATAAATATATTTATATAAATATTCTTCACATAGCTAGATATATCGCTATGAGACGTGTCTACTTGTTTCGTTTTGGGCTGGGGCGGGTCGTCTGTTCCTGTTCAGTTTTGTGTCCACTAATAACTATTTTCTGTGCTCTCAAACACTTTGGGTTTTTGTGGTCATTCATTCCTTCCTCCCTGGCTCACAAGTTAGTTACAGTGACTACTCCTGTGTTAGACTTTCACTTGGTTTCATTAGGCTCTTATCACACGTGGCCAGGCCACACCATTGCAGAACCAGCACTGAGCCAGAGCAGAGTTTAGGCAAAAGCCTCCTGATGCTTTCCTGATTCTTGAGCAATGCCTTGCAATTACAGCAAAATACATTCATATCTACCCACAAAATCCCTTGGCCTGCTGCTAGCAATGGCCGTCCCATATTTACTGGGATTCAGAGGAAAATCTCTTGTCATCCCCTGCCAGGGAGTCCTCCCAAGGCAAGGGCTTGACCTTGCGATATAAGATGTAAGAGTGAATGACTTGTAGAGTCCATGCATTGTGGTGGTGTTATCTGAGGGCCTCCTTCCTCTTTTATGTTTATTCCCTTAAAAATGGAAAAATGACAAGAGTCAGAAGCATATGCCAAGACACCTTGAATAATGGCCAATACCCAAACCAGCCAGCAGAATATCACACCCAGATCTCTTGGATTAAAATATCCTCAACTTGATTTCTTTTTTCACTCGGTTCATTTTTTTTAACATTTTGCTAAAGACTACTCTGTGTCTACATAGAGCTTTCTGATCTTTACATTAACATCCCTCACCAGTTGATGGGTTTTTGTTTTTGTTTTGTTCTGTTTGCTTCTGTTTGTTTAATTCACAGAAATTCACTGAGGAATAGGGGGGCACCAGCTGGCTATCAGATAATTTTCCAGTCCTAGCAAAAACCAGGACAGGAGAGAAAAACGAAGGCAAATGAGAAGAGAGGAATCTGATCTGATTAAGGCACAAAGAAGCTCACGGTGCCTTCAAGAAGAATGGAATAAATTATCTGTTACGTTGATTTAATGGTCAAGAGATTATTAATCTTCAACAGTGTTTGCACAGCAAAGTGTTCACAAGGGGGAACATTTCTTGTCCTCTGGGGCACTGTCCTGCAAACACCACAGGAGCAAAAGTGACAGTAACACCACTTTGCGTGGCATGGGGTTTGAGTGGAAATGGAGACACAGTCCAGATTTGGGCTTTAATTTCTTCCTCAGGAGAGTTTGGTTATAACCACATTTTCACATTAGCAAGCTATTTAAAGCATAAGAGAGAACAGCTCTCCTGCTTGGCTCCAGTATCTTAGTCTGTATTCCAGCCAGGGAGTGCCTGATAAAGGCTCAGTATTTTTCCATGAATTAGAATGCCTTAATTAGTAGGGATGGCTCATTTAAATTAGCTCTAGGAGCGCGTGCAGCCATCGAGAGAGCTAAGAATAATGACTGTAGTTCATTCAGAACAGAGTGAGGAGATGCTCTGCTTTAGGAAAGACATTCAAGCAGGCAGACCAAGGCAACGTTGGACGTGCAGCGAGTCACCTACATGCATCGGGGTTTATTGTTGTTGTTGTTGCTTTGTGTGAGTGTATGTGTTTGTTGGTTTGGTTTTTGGTTTGGGTTTTTGTTGTTGCTGTTGTTTTTTCAAAAAGCACCCGTTGGTCCTTTCTGGAGCTACAGTCACATTTTTTTCCCTATGACGTGATCCAAGCTGGATTTTTGCCTGGACAGAAAAGGTACTTCTGAAAACTCAGTTTGCTTAATGCAATCAGGGCTATAAAGTGCACCCTGCCTGTGTCTTTCCAGTGATGGCATATTGCATTTTCCCTAGCTCTGAGACAGGGGCATGAGCAGTTATTTCCATTACTGCCCTTCTTGCACCACACCGATGGCACCTGCCAAGCAGGTACCATTTTCTGCAGGAAGAACTTGTTCTGCAAACCAGGGCCATCTGCAGGAGCAGACAAATCTGCAGGTACTGCAACATGCCAGCAGACTGGCCTGTGGAAGGATTTTGACCCTCTAGGTACAAATCAAAAGTGGTCACTGATGGGTGAAACATTCCAGCTAAGCAAAATTGCCAGAGCCAGGATGGTCTTTGTCACTGGCACAAATAACAGCTGCTTTCAAACCCTCCACAGACAGCTATTGTAGCAATGGCAGCAATTTTTCATCCTCCTACAGCTGCAGTTGGACATTTTTTGCAAGGCCACAACTTATTTGCTTCTCCCTTGCACTGGCATGCATCCCTCACATCACCTGTGAAGCAGAGCCCAACACCAGGGACTTGGACTTCTTGAAACTACTTCTTTTTTTCCTAGGAAATACCAATTTGAGATTAAAATACACAGCACTCTGTCCTGACAGGAGCACAGACTCAGCTTGATGTGCATGTAAGAGAAGATTCAGCTTGGTTCTGGAGACCGCTGATCTGCTTTCCTCCAGTTGGGAGAAAACAACACCATAGGTGTTGTGTTATTTTTAGCTCCTGTCTTTTAAAATGGTGATCTGTTGAAAAACCTGATTGCTGCTAAAGACATCAGGAAGACCTCTTCAAGCAAACAATTACACAATTAGAACAGAAGATATTAAAATAAGGCTTCTGCGATGCCATGGGATTGATTTAAGAGGGTTGCAGGAAGCTGAGCCCTGCTGTTCCATGATTGGTGTCCCTGAGAAAACCCAGTAAGGGACCATAACAAAACCACATAATGGAATTGTTTGTGAAATGTCAGTGGCTCTGGGGATTGCAATTCAACATCTAACATCTTTATTCATGATCTGAGAAAACAAAAAGGAAAGAGCATGGAGGATAAACCAGAAGGGCCCCCAGCTGAAGAAGACACTGGCAATGTCAGGCTTGTTAAGCCCATGGGGAACTTGAATGGAAAAAGGTCTGATCAGACACCTCAAGCAAGACGTTGCAGCCTGTCTTAAAAACCAAGTCTACTGAGTCATCTGGGGTTAAAGGAAGGGCAGCAAGGGCCAGCAGAATCGGAGGAAAATTTGAGTTTGTTGATGTGATGTAGGGTCACATCAGAAGCCCACATGGTGCCCCAAAGCCCTCTGAACCTACCAGGTCCAGAAGATCTTTGCTTCTCAAACACCACTGCACCCAAGCATCAGCCAAGACTGGAAAAACAAGGGTGGAGGTGCAAATTGTGCCTTTCCCCCTGAAAAATGAGGGGGGCACCTTGATTATGATTATGGCACCTTGGCACCAATCTTCCCCTGGGGCCACTGGTAAGGGCAGCTCTCGTGGTGACAATCAGGGAGGAAATCCTGCTTTTTTCCATGAAAACCAAAGCGTGCTCAGGGCACCAGAGAGCCTGTGGTGGCTGTGGCTCCAGAAGGTGCTGGTTTCACTCACAAATGAACTGAGGACCCCGCTCCCTAGGACAGTCACTTTCCTACACACCAAACTGTGTGCAGATGAGCCAGACCAGATGGGTTACGGAGCAGAAACCTTAGGCTTGAATACCATGGCCAGAACTGAAGGGTGACTGTTCAGTCCAGTCCAGATACGGACAAAACGAGTGACGCCTGGCTGTTCTGGCTTCTCCTACAAACTACACTTAGCCACACAGCTGCTCTGTATTCCCTGTGGAGCACGAGTGGCATCTGGTGGTCAGATCCCCCTAGCACTCATCACAAACAGATGAGTTATACACTCATATATATGATATATACACTATATGTATATAGTAACTACATCGTTACGCTTCTGCAAGTGGGAAGAGAGGAATGAGGACCTGTTCTATCTTGCTGAAGGCATTTTTTTCCAATTGCTTGGAAAAAATAATCATCAACATCAGGGCTTGCTATGAGAGTAGAGATAAAATAAACTTGTTTCCAATCAGCTACCGAACGTGCATCCCTAGAGATGCTTAGGGCCACATGTTTCTTGGAATAAAAGTTTGTTATTCTCCTCCTGCCTGTTTATCAGACATTCGCTGACCTGGCAGGACACGACTTCTGTAAGTCCCTGCAGCCTGCAAACCCTGTGAATATTGGGTGTGCTCGGAGGCTGAATTTCTGCCAAGGGTGCTCCTCACAGCACTGACGTGTCTGGCAAGCAGAAGTTTTGGTGCAGAAGGGCTGTGTCTGAAAGATGAATAGGAAAACAAGCCCACGCAAAGCACTGAACATAAGACAGCCTGGGTTTGGATTCTTATCTTGCAGGTGAGTGATTTTTTTACGGCTCATTAGAGAACAGAGACTGAGGGGTTGTCCCCTTAGCTCTGATAAACATGAACTCCTACTGGGAGGTTTTCTGCAGCTGGGCCACGGTCTCCCTCCTTTGCTGTCTAAGTGTGACTGTCCTCAAGCTGCTGCCTTTCCCTGTCTGAAACCTACTTTTTGCCTAGCTGTCCCCTTTCCTAAAACTCATCGAAACATGGAGTCACTGAGAGTGATTGGTACCTCTCTGCAGGTTTGGTAGGAATTGCTCAAAAGTCCCTAGGATGGACATTGTGAAAGTGAAGAAAGAGTGACATTATGTGAACACCACAATTGATTTCAATGAAGAGTGAGATCTGTGGGTGCAGCTTGTGGGTGGCTTCTCTGCCTTTTTTACCCAAGAGGCCCCTGAGGGATCAGAAATGTGATACTCCTTGATGCATCTCTGCTGTATCCTGGAAGGCTCATCTGGTGAAAGAAGCAGAGTGTTAGCACCCTTCCCTCCAGCAGGCTTGCTCTCCTGCCCCACTCAAAGGCTTGCATCCCTGATGTAGTGGAGGAAAGAGGTAAGTGAGGGTAAAGAGGTAAAGAAAGAGGTAAAGAGGGTAAATGCAACTGAGACAGACAGGGTCTTGCTGTGCTCCTAGCCTACAGAACGTAAAAGGATGAGAAGAAAGCAAACACACACTGTAAATAACAATAAATAGTAAATATAATAAAAATCATAAATGAAATGGACATTAAATAGCAGGGCTGCCTAAAGACAGCAGAACAGAGCCCTTTCATTCACCACTCTGCATTCAACAGTCATCTCACTCATGGAAAAAAAAAAAATCTCAAGTACTCAACAGGCTGCAGAGACAACCTGCTGGGTGTTTGGTGAGATGAAGTCTCAGCTGGAGAAGGACAGTGACGTGAACTGGTCCTCTGAAGGGACAGTCACATCTGTGGTGGGAGATGCCCAGCACCACAGAAATGTCATGCTAACAAAATCCTCCTTGATGCAGGAAAACCACAGGACTTCAGTAAGAATGGAAACTATCTTGACAAAATCCCATGTAACCATTTGCTTTGTCTCACTAGAGAATTGTTTTCATTCAAAGCAGCTTTACAATGAGAGAAGTAAAACAATTGGTAACAGGAGAAAAGCCAGATTTTGAATTTATTTGCCCAAAGATGAGCAGAAATTCAACTTCAGGCGGTTTCCACTGTACACTTGTACACAAGGGATAAAAATTAGGCTCCAGGTACAGCCTGCACAGTAAACCTCAGCATTCTTCCTTTGAAATCTGAGGTAATGTTTGGCAAGATTTTCAAACCGGTTGCTGAAGTCACACCTGCAAGTGCCTGCAGTCCTGTGAGCGGAGCAGAGGCACTCACGAGCCAAACCGACTCCAGCCAGCTGCGTGCCGCGACTGTGCCCACTGGGATCTGTTTGCAAAAGCTCCCTCCCCCTTTTCACATCTCCAGATTTCATGCACATCAAGTTATTAGCATTTTTCTTTTTACATAGATCCCATATGTCTTGCCCCTACAAGAGTTAGAAGGGACTCGAGGAGCTCGTCACGGTCCGCCTGCACAAACCTGGGTCGCAGGAGGTCCACACTAAAGCAAGGCAGAGATTCACATCCTCCTCTTCCCAATGTCTGATTAGGAGCGGGGAGTCGCATGGCTCTCCTTTCCCCGTCCACCTTCCTCAACCCCAAAAGGCACAGACCATGCAGAGACATCTCAGGACCACATTGAAGGTGAAGCATCCAGGGAGACCTCCGGGCTGCCTCAGAAAGGGCCCCAAACTCACTTTGGCATCATCCCGAGATAAAAAACAAAAAAAGGCAGGTGGATACATGCACAGACACAGGCGCTTTAACAGCTCATCTCTCCTAAATGACTGCACGTGCTATTTGCAGAAACATGTGAAAACAGAACTGCAAAATGAATGATGGATGTTCCCCCTGGTCAGAGCCCCGTGGGCCAGGGGCTGTTCTGTTGGAGAGGGCAGAGTGGGAGGCTGGCTTTGCACAGGATTTCGTGGTCCCTGCTTTGTAGGGAAAGAAGAAGTGCAGCAACACCACAGCACGTTGTGAAGTTGTTTGCATTCATCTGCATGAACGTGAAATCTCTGCGGACCCCCAGACCTTGCACGCTGCATCAGGAAGCTACCATCAGCTGCAACCGTCTCGCTACCATTTCCACAAAATACTAATTGCAGAGCACGTCCTGCTAGGGCTCCGTGGGGAGAAGGAGAGAAAAGCCATGGGGAAGACTGTACAAGTGGCTCATTTGCATCGGTTGCCCTTATTATTCCTCCAAGTGCTTTCTTTTTCTTGGGTATTAATTAAAGCTCGTGCAGTGACGGGGAGGGAGGCACACTGAATGACTGCCACGTGGTTCAGCAGGTTTAACTCATCCCACTACAAAACCTTTTTTCCAGATCCCGAAATCCTATGTGGGATATGAGACTGCTGAGGAATAAACTGTGTCTAGGGATAAAACACGATGAGGAAAAAAAAAAACAGGTTTTCATTGCACAAATAACCCTGCTGAAGTACCCCTGGGACAATGCACAAACCGCAGCATGCATCCAGAGCTTTCCCCCTTGCCCAGCCCTTGGGAGCCTCCCAAAAACGAGGCGTGCTGCTGACTGCTTACTGGGCACAGGTTTTGTGTCTGCAGCAAAGGGAAACAATGGCGCCCAACTGTTTGGGGCCTCTGACAGGTTAACACAGGGCTCATGTCAGCTGCTCTGACAGCCCCAGCACTGATTTACCTTCCAAAAACAGGGTTTATTTTAACGCCCTGCTCTCCGTGAGGTCTTGAACCAGCAGAACTGCAAAATGTAGCATAACCGTCAGAGCCCTGAAGGCTTCTCTCAAATTCTGACAGGAAAAGGCCTTCCACCCACCTCCATATTTTGTGTTTTTTATTTGTTGTCAGTTGGTAACATGGTTTCAAGCCAAGGTCTGCCCTCAGTGCCCAAGCATTCAATGTATGCACTGCCATGGTTTGGATGTACCTCAGTGGGAAGGGTGCAGTTATGAGGCCGCACCCTGAATACTGTGTTCAGCTTTGGGCCCCTCACTACAAGAAGGACATTGAGGCCCTGGAACGTGTCCAGAGAAGGGCTACGAAGCTGGTGAAGGGCCTGGAGCACAAGTCCTGTGAGGAGTGGCTGAGGGAACTGGGGGTGTTTAGTCTGGGGAAGAGAAGGCTCAGGGGAGACCTTATTGCTCTCTGCAACTACCTGAAAGGAAGGTGTGGGGAGCTGGGGGGTGGCCTCTTCTCACAGGTGATGAGTGATAGGACTAGAGGGAATGGCCTCAAGTTGTGCCAGGGAAGGTTCAAGTTGGAAGTTAGGAGACATTTCTTCTCAGAAAGAGTAATCAGGTTTGCCCAGGGAGGTGGTAGAGTCACTGTCCCCGGGGGTGTTCAAGGCAAGGTTGGACACGGTGCTTGGGGACACGGTTTGGTGGTGACATGGTGGTAGGTGGGTGGTTAGACCAGATGATCTTGGAGGTCTTTTCCAACCTTCATGATTCTCTGATAGGCTTGCAAAGCTTTCCCTCCAGGCCTGGTTCCCTTTTCTCCTGTGCTGTCTCGCCATCAGCACGGCCACACTGCTGCTGAGTTGCACCCAGGCACCACCTCCTGGTGCTGTGGTGAGAAGATACAGAAAATGCAGAGACTAATTCCTAGCGAGCATGAGCACTGTATTTGTGTGCTTGGATCAGCCAGGAAAACTTAGTTGTTGTGATGGTAGGCTTCAGCGTTAACATCCCCTCTTTAAAGTGTGTTTTGCATGCTAGGGAGGCCTAATTTCTACGAGCTGCTCAGTGCTCTTCATTAGATGTTGGTGATCTCAGAGCAGATAGTGCACATGTGGGTGCTCTATCAATAATAATTTTAAGAAAGCTTTTAAGAAAAAAAAAAAAAGTTTTATTAAAAATTCATAAAAGTTTAAATTATTTTAAATATTAGGGGAGGGGAGGGGTCTTTAACACTCTGTTGGGAGATGAGGTTTATATTTTCCAGCTAGTTTAAAACCAAAGCTTACCATGACTCTCATGGGGAAAAAACACTGTCCCATACCCTCAGTGTTGGCCCTTCCAATTCAGCTCTGCCATCCGTCACCCTTATGAATAGCTGACAGGCTAAACGTGACGTTTCCATGCTGCTGTGGGCTGTGTGCGGGGGAAGAAATGGGCTTCACAAGTGCAAATTGATCGACTCATTCAATTAATTAAAAATTAAACACTATAAATCTAGGGTTTACTTCAATAGCATCAGAATTAGCAGTATGTTATATCTAGAATAGGCAAGATCAACTTTTACCATGCACAACAGAACTCTGCTCCTGCCACTGCTCCTTCACTCTAGAGAAGGCTCAATATTCATTACATACTGTAAAAAACTGGAAACCTCAATAGACCTCTTTGGAAATACCTTCCTGAGTGATTAAATACTTAGAATTGCATGTGGCAGTGTTTTAAATTGATTTTCCCTCTGTATGTTTGACTGTAATTTTGCTAACTGTGCACAAATCCAGCCAAAAGCTCGGGGACAGCCTCCTCATTTTGTCAGTCATCTGACTTCATTTGTAACTCTCATGCCTAGATTTGAATAGCATTAAAAAGAACACAAGATTTAGGAGAAAACTGTTTCTTTTTGTTCAAAAATATATACGCTATTTGAATAAAAAATCATTGGAACTGCTGTTGAAAAACTAGGTGTTGGGGAAATAGCATTTTTGTACAGAATTTCAGGTTCCAATAATTTAAAAAGTGTTATGAAAGACTCCTTGTTAAAAAGTGTTATGAAAGGCTGGTGTTTTTTTGTTTTTTGAACATCATTTTGAGATTAAAAAGTGAAAATTGCTACATGCATCACTACAATTCCTACACTATTCCTACACAAAACCTTAGGGGTTGTTCAGCAAGCACTAGTGTGTGGGGAACCTGGCGTCCTCCAGGGACGCTCCCCGAGGCAGAACTATCGGGTGGATGAAGCCAGGAGGCTCACAGCAAGCTCCTCCACTGGGACGTGTGCTGTCCCACAGCTGCGCTCACACAGCAGCCTTTTCTGAAGGACAGGTATCACAGCCATCGCTGCCTATTTTCTTGAAACCCAGCAGAAAGTTAGTGACTTCGAAACCGCTTTGCTTTCTGTCATGTCTGGTTGAAATCAGCATTCCTGATGCTACTGGCAGAAGACGGAGGCAGGTATCTCTATGCAGAGTTCAGAGTAAGCATGGACACCTCCCACCAGACCAGGTTGCCCAAAACCCCATCCAACCTGGCCTTGAACACCTCCAGGGATGGGGCACCCACAGCTTCTCTGGGCAGCCTGTGCCAGTGCCTCACCACCCCCTGAGTGAAGATTTCTATTTTTTTTTTCTGATATCTAATCTAAACCTACCCTCTTTTAGTTTAAAGCCATTACCCCTCATCCTATCCCTACACCCCCTGACAGAGTCCCTCCCCAGCTGTCCTGTAGCCCCCTTTAGGCACTGGAAGACCAC
This sequence comes from Netta rufina, assembly GCF_964035555.1. Classification (NCBI taxonomy): domain Eukaryota; kingdom Metazoa; phylum Chordata; class Aves; order Anseriformes; family Anatidae; genus Netta; species Netta rufina. The sequence continues at coordinate 44,343,944 of NC_140124.1, forward strand.
TATAGGATCTCCCTGAAGCCTTCTCTTCTCCAGGCTGAACAACCCCAACGCCCTCAGCCTGTCCATATAGGAGAGCAGCTCCAGCTCTGAGCACCCCTGTGCCCTCCTCCGGACTTGTCGTAGTTAAGACCACGTCCTTCTTGTGCTGCAGCCCCAGAGCCGAACACAGCGCTCCAAGGCGACTTATCCCAATTTAATACTGCTTAGGGGAAAACAATAAATAAATAAAATAAATGTAAAACTGCTGGACAGGAAGGCTCAGAACCACGCTTTTCGTTTAATGCATTTAATGACGAATTGCAATTTTTACAATGACCCCTGTAGCCCCCCCCCCTTCCCTCCCTCCCCCCCTCCCCAGCACCGCCCCAAAATGGCGGCGCCCCCCCCCATCCCCTCCCCTCCCCTCCCAACCCATGGCGACGTCACCCCCGCGCGGGCGGGCAGCCAATAGCAGGGCCGGGCTGCGCGGGGGTGGGCGTGGCCAAACTAAAAAGCGGGCGTGGCCAAGGCGGAAAACGGGCGTGGTTAGGGCGGGGAAATGGGCGTGGCCGGCGGGGCAGGGGGGAGCGTCCCGCGGGCGCGATGGAGGCGCTGTACTTCGCCTATGGCAGCAACCTGCTGCGGGAGCGCCTGCTGCTCGGCTCCGCCGCCGCGCCCTGCGGCACCGCCAGGCTGCCGGTGCGGGGGGACGGCTGGGGGGTCTGGGGAGGGGTCTGGGGAGGGGTCTGGGGGTGTTGGGGTGGGCTGCCCAGGGTGGAGGCAGCAGCCCTGGAGGTGTTGAAAAGAGGTTTAGGTGTAGAGCTGGGTGGTGTGGGTTGGTGGAGGGCTGGTTGGTGTTGGGTCAGGGGTTGGATACTGTAGTCTTGGTGGTTGGAGGCTTAATAACATGAAAATAGACTGCAAAGCCTCCGTTGTTGTTTTTTTTTTTTGTAAGCCTTCAGTTGCTCAATTTCTGCAGCCTTTTCCCGTATGTGTTAGGGCATATCACAAGAAGGTAACATGTCAGAAAGCAAATATGTTAATGTGCACAGGAGGCGTGTGTTTCAAATCAAAGTTTTTCTTACAGCTTAAAAAGGGGATGAACAGAAGTAAGCAAAGCCGTGAGGTTTCATAGTTGTTTTATTATTATTATTATTGTTGTTATTATTATTATTGTTTGGTTTGGTTTTATAATGACTTCTGCCTTTGCCAGTTTTTTGGTTTGTTGTTGTCATCGATCAGGTAGTCTTCCTTCAGGCTTTTTTCTTCCCCTCCTCTACAGCCAGTGAAAGGTGTACAAGTTGGAAAGGAAACTGGGCCTCTCTGAAGTCAGACATGAAATTACACTGGAAAAAATGCAAGAACGAGTTACTGTATTTTGCCTGTATGATAATATTTGGTATTGCTTATATGAAAAAGAAATACTTGATTTTGAAAGCAATGTTTTGACTTGCAGCACTTGAATAAGCTTACTGAAAGAGGCATATACCTTGACTTAAAAATACCCAAAAGTGTTCCAGTTGAGTGAGGAGATGGCACATAACACTGGAAAATACACAGGATGGTGTTGTATGCCTGGACACTTCTATTAGCATGTGAGGAAAAGGCTTACCATTTTGGAGGCTTATCATCACTGTTTTCCTGGACCTGTCATGGTAGCATTTACGTCTTAGAACAGCAGCAAAACCTCATGAGCTGAAGCTGGATCAGATCCTGGCTGCATGACTGTGAGTTCTTCCTTCTATGGCTCCAGCTGATTTCTTGTAGCCTCTGCTGTAGGTGCCCCCTTCTTGTCAAGGATAGCCACCAACCCGTATCATAAGTGGAAATTGATTTTTCTGCGTTGGTTTCATTTGCAGGACTTTAAGCTCGATTTTGGCCATCATCAAGGCAGGACAAGTCCCGTCTGGCATGGAGGTACAGCTACCATTGTTCAGAGCCCTGGAGACGAAGTGTGGGGAGTAGTGTGGAAAATGAACACTAGCAATTTAAGTTCACTGGATAAGTAGGTGACTTAACTTTGCTGTCTTCTGTTACTTTAGAGAGCAATTTAAAAGTACTGGCATTGTTTGTTTGCTTTTTGTAAAAAGCAGGATGGAAGCTTTTGCTGGGATCAAGAAGACACTGGATTTTAATATGTGAATTTCACTCTGTAGTGCATTTATTGGCTTCTAAAATACTTGAGATTAAAAGTGCCTTGTTTTCAAGCAAAAGCTAATTTAGGGCTATTTTTTGCCTTTTGTAATAATAATAGAATCATAGGCTATCCCAAGCTGGAAGGATTCCACAAAGATCATCGAGTCTAACTCCTGGCTCCACACAGGAGTATTTATTAATTCTGATAATCTTGGTTGGATTTCTCTTGTGGATTACAAGACTTGCACAGTACCTGAATCACAAGCAATACTCTCTAATCTCACAAGTTATCTGCTGGTCATCTTTCTTACATTGCTAGAATGATGACTAGGGAGCAGCATTCACTTTTAGAAGCTTATTTTTGGATGTGAAAGCAGTTAGCACAAAAAGTACCGGAATATGTTTTGCTTTAATTATTTTTCTCTAAGTCATGTAACCATGAAGATGAGTGTTCTGCCCTGAATTCTGTTATGTTAAATGCATAGGTTTAATTGCACAGTTTGTTTGAAAGATGTAAGATGCCTTTTACCCGTGCCTCAATTATTGACCGTGAAAGGAATATATGTCCTTTGCAGGCAAGAGGGAGTTGCAGATGGAATTTATGTCCCAATAGAAGTTAACGTCCACACTCCAGCAGGAAAGGTTCTGACCTGTCGAAGCTACCAGATGAGGGACTATGTCCGTGGTCCCCCTTCTCCCCAGTATAAAAAGGTAGGTGTTGCGCCTGGAGAGAATGAACAGAAACACGTAATGCAGTACTTCTGGCCTGTTTAATAAGGACCTTATTTTCGGTAGATAAAAGGCATGAGTAATTCTAATGTAGAGGTGTAACTTCATCCTTGTGCAATCTACTAGTGTAATGATGCTTACTGAGGACTGCCAGCTCGTAAAGATCCACTAAATCAGTTTTATTTTCTGCTTTAGTTCTGCTTTACATGAAGCCTCTATTTAATTCATGAATTAGTTATGACTGACACCAGGATTTCTGAAGGATGCCAGTTCCTTTCCATACATGCAGCAATTCTCTGTTTGGGAATGAAAAATTAATGCACTCCACTGAAAGGACAGAGGGAAGCTTCTGTGGGGAGAATACAGCACCTGGCTTGTAGTCCTAAGGACGTGGGTTATTCCTATTGCCTTATAAATTATCTTACTATCTTCTAATGCATGAGTCCAGCTGCCTCTTTTTACCAGATCAGTAGATTCACAGGATCTCTAGCACCACTGTTAGGCACTGCAGGGTTCTCACTTGACAGCTGGGGAGGCAGAAGTGTTTCAACACCGTTCTGCAACTCACTGACTCTGTAGAGACACACGGCCCAGTCACGGAGCAGGCCTGACCTGCTTAGCCTGTGAGATCTGATGCAGGACTAGCCTCAGGTGGCACGGCTGCGTGTCTGAAACTGTGAATTATGCAGTTACTAGCAACTGCAGGCAGACATCGCTGTAACAGGTTGGCCAAAAGCAAAGAAACGGGGCTTGAGCCTGTGAAATCCCACGTTCCTCTCTCAGCTCCCACAAATCAGCTTCCAGGAGCATAGTGAAGGCTTGCTGCTGCAGGATTTCTTAAGAGAAAGCTTGCTTAGAAAGCAAGCTTTGCTGCTTCCTGTCAAAACAGATCTTTAGGGTTTTTCAAGGAATTAGTACGTGGAAACTGCTGCTGCATGTGAGCTCTCACTAGGATGCCGTGAGAGCAGACTTCCAATATTGGCAACTTTATCTAGTTAAACATTCTCTCCCGCTGTTGCCAGCGTTGGTTTGTAGTTCTCTTTTTCTCCCCCCACCCTGCCCTGGGTTATTTGTTTAACCTAAGTTAACCAGACAAGAGGTCTAAAAATTTAGTACAGGTATCTGTACACAATGAGCTACATTCATCTACTGCAAGGTACTTTTTGTGGCAAAGTTTATCCCTTCCAGACACCACATCCTTGCATTTCCTGGTTGTTGAATGTGTGAAAGAATATTTACACTGGTGTCAGCTTTTAAAGTCTCTGTATTTATCTTTCTTCGTTTCTATTTGGCAACTTGCTAGTGCCTCTTTCAAGCCTTGGCTCCTACAGCCTCCTCTTTTCCTCTCCCTGTCACTTAGATTCTCTTGCACTAAAACTTAAGGGTTTGGGGTATGTAGAAGGAAAGCTGCAGTAACAAACTCTAAGGAATCTGTTTTCACTAAGCTAAGTATCTGTTTCTATTACTCCTATAACCTGTTTAGGTATTCACTGTTGTGCTTTGGATTTGATCCGAATGACTGAATTGGCAAGTTAATTGTGTCTGGGGCACTTTGGCAGCATTTCAAAATCTTAGGGGTCTCCCTTGGTGGTACCTGTTTTTCTCTTGGTCCTTTCTGTATGACTAAATGTTTGGAGGGATCTATCCCTCCTAACATTATTATTGACTCTTTTTTTTTTCCCCTTTTGACTATAGGTTATCTGCATGGGTGCGAAACAGAACGGCTTGCCAACTGAATATCAAAAGAAATTAGAAGCTATTGAAACTAATAACTATGCAGGACCAGTACCAATCTTTGAAGAAATTGAAGCTGCTCTTAAAGCAAGTAAAGCAAATTTTGCATAGAATACCTCTGCACTTGCTTGGCCATTCACCTTGATTTGGATCCTTCTCCTCACTGTGCTGATCAGCGGTTTCTTTGTTTATCAAGAAAATCTGAGTTTGCTGTGCATCTACAGGAAGCTGTTAGACAATTTGCCATCTGAAGACAAACTGACATTGATAACTTTTTTGCTTTGTATGTATAGCTTAAGTACACACTGAAGCTTTTGCAGACTTGTAAATTATCTTTCTGTAACTCTCATGGAGCTCTGCACACAAACTTATGCTATGTGTCCTGTTTACAGACTTTTTTTAAAAGAAAAAGGTCATCTTTCTAGGTTTTGGCATCTGTTACCTTCTAAGGAATAAGGGCTGCAGGATCAGGCCCTTTGTTCTTAAGTTACCAAGAATTTCAAAGACTTACTAGAGTGTAAGGTAGACTCAACTCTAAAGCAATACTAAACTTTTTTCTTCGCTGCTTCTTGTAATGGTCTTAAAGCCCAACCTGTCTGAAGCTGTGGAGTTCCCATTTACATAGCTAAAAATATTCCTCTTCTATTAACTAGCTCCATGTTTTTAAGTGTTAGCCTGAAAGGCAACGCAGGCCTGAAGATTGCATTCAGTAGAGAAACTTATTCAAAGTAGAACAGCCTCCCTCTTTCTATAGCTAATAATCAGCATAGGTGTACTAGTGAAGTACAACCAGCAGATTTTAAAGAAAGCATTTTAGATATTTGAAGTTTTAAAAATTACTTTAACTGTCTTGGTACTTTTCTAGGATTTGCTCTAAAGTCCAGAGAAATCAGCAAGACTTCTGTGAGCTCATCTTAGCATGTTTTGTCTGTTAAATCACAGATTAACAGACTCAGCCTTTTTTTCCACAGCTGTGACTATTTCCTACAAAACTGGAAGCACTTGGAAGGTTTACAGTACTTACCAATCTTTACGGTACTTGGCAACCCCTATAGTTAGTCTTCGGGGACAGGGAAAAACAGACAACCTGGAACATGTGAAACAACTGAACTTTGGTTTATTTTCTGTACTGTAAGGTATATCCAGTGTCACTGTGTGACTGCTTAGATGGAGAAATGAGAAAGCAATAAACTTACCATGTCTTCTCTGCATATTTTGTCTTCTGTAAACTTCTGCCAGGGATCTGTAGTTGCTATCCTGATGTCATATGACTGTTCCTGGAGTTGGGCACCACAACTCTAAAGCAAAACATGGTACTTTCTATATTAGCACTGTCTGATCTGAGATTGGAGTAAATAAAATTGCAATTACAAAACCTCTCCCGTGCCTATTCAATGCGTGCTTCAAGAATGTGTCACTTACATAAGCTGGAGCTGACGATGTGGAACTGTACCTGACAATTTCATTCTCTTTGCACTTTTAATGAGTGAAAGTGCAGTATTAAGAGGTAAAAGCGTGTGAAGCTCAGCTCCTCGATGCCGCAACCACTTGTTTTACTGTGTCCTCACCAGGCTCCTTGGGCACTTTTGAGGGGGTATTTTACTGTTGCAAGAAGCAAAGGGAAAGTAAACACCTGGAGGGAGTTAGGAGGGATACTTTATGCCTGCTGCTGAGGAAAAGGGGGAGCTCGGGGGGACGGTGAAAGCCTCCTCCGTCCCTGAGGAGCCAGCGGGAGGCACGGCGATGGCTGTGAGGGAGAAGCAGCCTCCGGCCATGGCCGTGCGGGGAGGAGCCGCTTCTGGCCGGGGAGGGGGCACCGTGTGCGGGGCGGGAGCCGCCTCAGGCGGGCCGGGGGCGGGGGAAGCACCGCTCCTCCCTGCCTGCCCTCCGTCCCGGCTCGCCGCGGTGAGTGCAGGGGACGGAGAGGGGAAAGGGGGCTCGGCGCCGCCGGCGGCATCGCTCCCTCCCCGCGCCCCCTGTGGGGGCGGCCGCCATGTCGCGGCGGGTGATGGGGGGCGGCGGAGGGGAGGGAGGGGGGATAATTAGAAAGCCTTTTGCTTGCCGCAGAGCTGCCCGAAGGGCTGTGAGTCCCGCTGACTCACACGGGAGTCGTTTAGGCCTCGCTGTTTTGCCCAGTTGAGGCAAAAATAAGCTTAAAAACGAGCGGGGGAGGTGGGAGCTGCTCGCAGGAGGATGTGGGGGGGTCTGCCACGCCCGCACCTTGGTGTCGGAGCACCCGCAGTGTCCTGCCAAATCGTGCCTCCTTCTTGTTTATTAAATCTTTTTCCTGAAACATGCCATAAAGGAGTTTTCAGGGAGCCCCATAGCATCTTTTTTGGAAAGGACTTGGTACCAGGGACTCCAAGCCTGGTAGCTAAAGCTCCATTTGTTTAAAAGTGTGCTGTTGGGAAATGCAGCAGCAAAACTCGTGAAGGATATAAATATTTCTTTAAAAGCCTCCGCCTTTTAAGCAAAAGCTTGTCAGGTTACCAGATGGAGTTAGAAATTATTTCTTACGTGTTCTTTATTACCTGTTGCTCTTCAAACAGCTAGAAGTGGCAATAAAAGCTTACGCTAGGAGTCAAAGCGTAAAGAGGGGGGGAAATCACTGAAAGGTGCTGATCTCAGTGACCCCAAAACCACAAGAATTGTAATGGATTTACACTAGTGTGATGTTGATGTATGGCTCCCAGGACATGTATTGATATTCTGTAGCATTGATTATGATAGTTGTAAATGGGAGTATGATTAATGAGTTTTAACTCATGGATACAGATTATCATTTTAAGATCAGTACAGGGACTCTCTGCAACCTCCAGAAATGCACCATTTGTGCTATAAAAATAAAGGGTGTTTTTCCTTACCTCTGGGAAATAAATGAATTACATCACTTCTTGTCAAAACATGCAGACTTTCCATGTAGTATACGTGCCCATTTGCTTCTAACATCTGCACGTTTTTACTGTTCTCGTACCCCGTAAAATAGTTAAGCTTCTTTTAAAGGTGAGGTTTCAATCAGAAACAACTCTGAAATTAACGCTGTGTGGAAATAAGTTCTTGTGTATTTGCTATGTTCAAAAAAGTTATGGCACGGATGAAATAAGATGTGGATAAGCAGTCTGTTTTCTGTTTCTCCCAGTGGTAGCAAGTACTTGAGTTTGGACTGGCCTGACTGAGTCAAGATTACAGCAATTAATGAAAAAGCATGCCAGGATCTCCAGTTCTCCCTTTGCTGTAACGACCCTGCACTGGGATGGTGAGCACTGTAGGACAGCTTTTCTCAGGAGACAAAGCTGACTTGAAGACTCAAAGGGCTCAGATTTTCTTGTGAAAGGGGGCACTGTTTTCGTAGAGCCACCTCCTAAGAGTAACCACACTTTGAATACTACAAAATAGTCGTTTTGATAACTACAGAAGAAACTTTCTATTGACTGAGTTTTCAGCTCTTTAGAAATACACTTGTCTGGTCTTAAATTAGCTGCTTCGAAGGACAGCTCCTAATTAATTTGTTCCTTGTATTGGCTTTGCTGCTTCTTCCTACACAATCTCCTTGGGAGCAGCGAGCTCAATAAGGAGTTAATTATTAAGTTTACCCAAATGCAGAATTCTTTTTAGCTACTCTTTAAGACCCTTCAGCCCCTCTATACACAGCATTTACATTGAGTAAGACCTTTTTGTGATAAATGTTGCTGCTACCAGTAAAACAGAGTATTCTTCGCTGCCAGAGGACTTGCGGCACTGGAAATTGAACAGACACAGCGGTTTTGTTAGAAGGAAAGCAGGCAATCTTCGAGAAAAGAGGATATGAGAAGGGCATGGCCAGGAAATATAACTATATATGCTTGTGCAATGCTGAGAGTTTAAATAGAGGGAAGTCAGAAGAGCCACTAAATAAAAGTGCCAATACCTTTTCTCGGAAGCTATCGGCACTGCTGCAGGTTATTGACATAAAACTTTGCTGTGAGCACAGATACTTCTGCTGTATCTCTTACTATGACGAATTTCATTTCCCTTTTTCATTTCCCTCTTTATTCCTGGCCTGATCCCCATCTTGCTTCCTCTTTGTTACTCTCAGTTTTGCAGGCCTGTGATAAGCAGCCCTTGCTAGTGTTGCTGTTGCTTCTCACATCGCTTCAGTCCCCACTGATGCTTTATTTGGCCAAGACTGTCTTCTGTCTCATTTGCTTTTGCAGTTGATGGGTGACCACTCTGCTCTGTGGCTCCTTTTAATTCCTGGTAGTCTGTTTTCTGTCCTCTCCACTCAGCTGAAGCTGTTCTCAAAGAGCCTCACTTAATTTCCTCTACAGCATCATTGGCAGCCTCTCGAGTAAACCTTTATTTTTTTTCTTTTTCCCAGCAGGAACAAGAAGCCCATTCTGTTCCCAGATACGAAGCTTTGCCCCATATGTGTCTGTCTCCTTGTCTCCCCATACCAGGCTCCTGCTTTGCCCAGGTATCGCTGTTCTTGCCTCTCTCCCTTCCTCCTTAGGTGGTCTGCTGATTCAGGTGCTTTACAGAGCAGGCAAATCTTTCCATTCCTCCCCATGTGTGTGCCCTTTGTACAAACCTCAGTGCTCATCTTCAGCTGTTGCTGTTAGCATCTCTGTTAGATCTCTCTTTATTGTAACTTAGCGATACCTTAAAAAGGACTGTAAGAAGCTCAGGGTGGCTTTTAGAAACGATTTCATTCATTAGGCCTTTCAGAAATGGAATGGCTGTTAAATGAGGCAGCAGTTCTCAACAGAGGATGTTTTTAGACCTTAGTGCACGGAGGTGCCCCCACATGAATGTATGCCTCAGCCTTTTCTTCCAGCATCCCCACGACTGATGCACGGGAATTGGATCCAGCAGCTGGAGTGCCTGAGATAAGAAAGAAAACATTGTACATGCTCCGTGGTCTAGCAAGTGGTTGCTTTCAACATAGCTTTCTAAGCCACATAAGCGTTTACCTTTAAACACGCTAGCTGTGTAAGCTAGCATTGTAAAGCTAACAGAACCTTGTAAGGGGAGACTCAGTATGTTGTAACCCTGTGATCCATCACTCAAAGAGGCCATTGTAAAGCACCGTGGAAGCTGGGACTCTTTCCAGAAGGAGATGATAGACTTGCAGATAAGTCTGATACCTCATAGTGTCAGCACATTGGTCTCCTGCTTCAAAAACCTGAAGCTAGCGAAGCAGAACTGTGTATGTCCGAGTCCTGTGGAGAGTTTTTCTGAAAAACTAAGCGCATTCCCACACTGACAAGGACCTGTAGGTGCTGCTGCACCTAAACCAGCTACTGTAAAACATTTTTGTGTTTGCTTTAGTCTGGGTAGGACCCGAAGTTTCCTCATGTAGCCGATCCACTTTGTTACGAACATGCAGGTACCTGCCTTGCTATTAGCTGCCTGTGCCAGGAGATAGGGCTGTTCTAACTTCAGGCGCTCAGCTCTTCATCTGACGTGACATTTTCTTTGTCTGGGGATGGTGGAAATTTTCCATTTTTCTTATTAAAAGATACCGGTGAAAGTTACTGTTTTCTCCAATACTGAATATCTTTTTTTTCTTTTTTTTTCTTTCTTTTTTTTTTTATCCTGAAGTTAATATTACTACAGAAAATATCACTGAGTACGTCATTGTGCGCGGATTTAATATTGCCAGCTGTAGCTTCCCCGTTCTGCCTTTGTGCTTTTTCTCCCTTTCTCCCCTGCTGCTTGCCTTCACCTTAAATGCTTTTCTGAATCCTCTCGTTTCTCCACTGTCTTGCAGCATCCATATGCCAACCCCTTCCAACAGCAACCATGTTCTCTGCTGACATAGACTCACTCAAATGGGGGGCACGCATGTTTCAGACCATCTGAACTTTCCATGTTTTCCATGTTTTTGTCTTTTTTTTTTAAAAAAAAACCTTCTTTATGGATGGATCTGAAAGAGTAAAGACAATATTTCTCTTTATTTTGTACCCGTGGCAGCACTTGGTCCAGTGTTACGGGCTCCTGGACGTTTGCCTTAGCCCTCCCAAACTAGGAAGAAAATGTGCTTTAGGATAATGTGGTCCTAGAGCAACCATAGCAAGCAGGAGATGTTGGGTAGGTGCAGTGGCTTGAAAGAGAAGTGTTAGTGTCTGTGTTGCCTGTGTTTTAGAGGCGACTCGATCTCTTTAACTTGCAAAAGCTCTGGAGGAAACGATGTTTTCAACATTTGTTTGGTCTTGGTGATGGAGTTCAGTTCTGAAATGAGTTTTCCTAAAGAAAGGGATGTGCCTGCGTGGCTCCTAGGCAGCGGGGTGACTCAGGAGTCCGCCACTCGATCTGCTGGGTCATGCGCGTGGTGCACTGCAGGGCTGATCTGTCTGAGCAGATGCAGTCACTCACTCGTGGTCGGAAAGCCAGCTCACTGGGTCACGTCGCGTTTGGCTGAAAGAGCTCTGCCGTTTTGGGGTTGGCTGCGACCCCAGACAGTTGTGCCGGGGATGTGCTTTGCTTTCCTTCAGCCAGGGCTGTCGGAGAGTTCACAAAGCTTCACTTCTGAGGACAGTCACCCTCCTGGCAAAATTATTTTACACAGAGGCTTTCGTTGCGACTGAAGACAAAGGGAATTGCTAGTAGAAATTAATTCCTCCTACAGAATTAATTGCTACGAAATAGAATTTGATTCCCCTTTATTTCCTTGTCGAGCTGCGTTTGGACAGATGCCCTGCTTTGTCTGTTGAAACACGAAAAGCTAATAAAAATATTCAATTATGCACGAGGAATGGGCAGTTAAAGCAGATGCAAGCGTTGTTGTTTGAGGCAAGCTGCACCGTAGTATTTATATTACAGGGGAGACTGCCTGCAGCAGTTTTTGGTTTGTTTCTTTTCCAAAAGCTGAATAAATGTCTGGAAGTACATGAGGAAGATAACAGGTTGTGGTTTTTTTTTGGGATAAAGTTGTCAGTGGTGTTTTGCAGAGGCTGGAATTACTCTTTGATGGCTACCTGCAGGATGTATCTGCACAGGATAATGTTTACATTGAGGCTCTGTGCAATTTACTTTTACAGGCTCGGTAACGTGAAGGACAGATCGCCCGTTTCCCTGAAGCTAACCCCGAGCTGACTCCTCACTGCAGACCGCCAGCTTGCCGAAGATGAGGCTAGACGGAGCAGCTTCTTGCTGTCTCGACTATGGAAGGCCAACTTTGTGCTAACTGGGAGATTTCCTTGGAAAAACCTCCAGCAGCAAGCCCGCCGTCCTGCATTGCTTTGCTGAAGATCTACCGAGAGCTTCTGGTCAGTAAGATCCGAAACACGCAGTGTTTGATCGACAACTTGCTTTACAATGAGTACTTCTCCACCGAGGACGCCGAGATTGTTGTTCAGTTTCCAACTCAAGCAGACAAGGTATTGTTTTCATTTCACTAGCCAACCTGAACTTTCTGTTACTTTCTACTTTACTGTTGGGTTTTACGGGCTTCGTGTCTTTCCCAATCTTTGTTATTTTGGAGACTCCCCACCCCGTTCCTTCTGGACAAGCATCTCCACCACATCTCTTTCCAACCCTGCTGGCACTGCTCGTAAGCCTGCTGGCAGCTGCCAAAACGAGCAGGTTGGTAATTGCTGCTCTGTGTCCCCAGCTGCAGCTTTGTCCTCGGATAAAGAGGTGGCCACCGTGGCTGTCAGTGCAGCTTGCTGCACAAGAGCCTTCATTATAATATAGAATATTTTAAGGAAAATCTACTTTAGGAAATGTTTGGACGTGGTAAATGTTTGTAAAACTGATATCTCCTGGCACGTTGGGGTTTGGAATTCAACTGTGGGCATCAGGAGCAAAAATTAATTCCTGTTCTTTTGATAGGAGAAAATCATCAGGTGTGCACAGTTGCTCTGTGCATCGTGACCCAAAACAAGCTCCTCGTTCCCCGACCAGTCGTGCAGCTTCAGAATAGTGTCACAATTAGGGGCAGGCAAACCGTAAAGAATTCAGAGAGCTTGGACTTGCCTAACAGTGCAGATTTTCATAAAATAATCGTTCTTGCTGGCGAGCTGAGACGCTAACACAGTGCTCACTGTGTGCAAGGTCAAAGCTGAATAAATGCACACTGTACCATCATCCCCTTTTCTTTTTGTTCAGCATAATATACATGCTTGTTGTAACAAAGCTGAGGGGGAGGCTGTGCACCAGGACTCTAAGCAGAGACAGGGAGCAGGCCACAACAGTAAGGGAACTGGACTCTGTGGGAGCTTGTCTGGAAGGGTTAAAGTTGTTTTTCAGAGCACACAAAATGTCAAAAAAATACCATGATTTTGCTGTGTCCCGTGTAACTCGCCCTGCTTTACTCACACAAGGCCATAGTCTCTCGAAACCCCTTGCTTAAACTGAATTCTTGATTCATTCTCAGCAAGAAGAGGATCCAAACATTTAAACTGAACCCCAAAAGGATTGCTCTGTCCTGAGGAGGATTCGGTACTGGGGTTGCCTTGTGCTGGTTGCACAGAGATCAGGCTCTGGTTTGCCTTTGGAAGGATTCACCTTGAGCTGCTCCAGACACTGTTTGGTAGCCATTGGCTTCAGTAACACTTGCAGGCAACAAGTAAATTGTACAGAGATAGCTTGCTGTAGTGAGTTGCTGTGCTAAAAGAAAGAATTGCAGGTTTTTTGGATCTGCATTAAGATCCAGAGAGAGACTCTGCCTGCCCCACCCTGGATCTAGCAGGATCCAGAGGTAAATCTAAAAGTGACTGGAATATCTACAAATAAGAGAAATTAATTTAGGGCACTGAGAAAACCCCTCCATCTTTTTTGTTTTAACCAGCCTGGGGTTTAAAATATACTCAGCCAGGCTGAGCTAATCCTTTAGTTTCCATGTTGAGAAGTATTTATCCACGTTGGGTTTTTTTAGCATATGATTTAGCTAAAAGTTGGGACCTTAATCTGCAGAGCTGACTTTCTTGCAACATCCCAATACAGACAGAAAGTGAGGGTTTTGATGGTTGAAATTCAGAGCTAGATTTTGAATTCAAGTTCTTCAAGCACCAGTTTTGATTTCAGGATCTTGTCCCAGTCCAAAAGGGATCCTAAAGCAGCCCAGCAGTACAACAGTCATCACTATGCATCACCGGTCTTCCATGTGTTGTTTCTTCAGGTTCGCAAAATCCTAGACTTGGTCCAAAGCAAGGGAGAAGAAGTTTCGGAATATTTCATCCGTGTCCTACAGAAAGTCACTGATGCTTACTATGAACTTCAGCCTTGGCTGGATGAAATAGCTTATGAGCCTTCGGAGAATATTTGTAGCAGACCTGTGGTAAATACAGATCCAGGTAAGGCCGTGCATCCATATCCCTTTCGTTAGGTCTGCCCCATACAAGAATTACTTTGCCAGTAAAGCTTCTGTTGCAATAAAAACCCAGTGCAACATTGCACAATAGCTAGGATTTTCATTTTCTGTGTCAGCCTAACAAAGATCTTTTGAGATGCCTGCTTTCTAAAGGACGTGCTTTCATGCGTTTGCAATAATAAAAATTACCAAACAAGTTAGGGAAGAGTGACCACCTACCCGATAGAAGTAACAGGTAGAATATAAACAGAGGGAAAAGGCAGATGCCAAAACCAATCTGTGATCAAAACCCCCTGCCTTTGCAGAGACAAATCTTTAACAAAGGTTCAAGGGCTTGACTTTGAGTCTCAGCTGAAAGACGGAAGCCTCGTAATGCAGTGCAGCGTCTTGGAGTCAGTACTGGTTTTCAGGAGATGGTGACTTACTCGTTAACTCTTTCATTAGCAAGTTCATTAGCAAATCTCTGATTTTTCCAAGAGACTAATGATGGCGGCCCAAATCCGTAGCAGCAATCTGCCAAGGAACTGATTTTACAGAAGAATTATTTTAACTTATTGCCCCTCACAGCTCCCACAGAGACGGGTGATCATACGCAATGGGCTTTTTAATAACACTTCCCTGTCTTTTCAGTTAGCAGGTATTGCCAGAAGCTCAGATATGAGCTGGGACGAGACTCCAAGTTCGTTATGTCGTATGCTCAGAGGGAAGAGATGCTGCTTGAAGAAACTTACTCTAACAGCGTTATGGAGCTGGTCAGTTTTACCAACGAGAGCCTAGGTGAAGTGTGTCAATTAGAAGCCCTTTTTGACGATGCAGTCGGGCTAATTAATGAAGATGGAGAGACGATTTATGTCTTCGGCGATGCAGGAATTGGAAAATCGATCTTGCTGCAGAAGATACAAAGCCTGTGGGCCAGGAAACAGTTGGACGTAGGGGCCAAATTTTTCTTCCGTTTCCGATGTAGGATGTTTAGTTGCTTTAAGGAAGACGAAGCCGTGTGTTTGAAAGACTTGCTCTTCAAATATAATTGCTACCCAGACCAGGACCCCGCGGAGGTGTTCCGTCACATCTTGCAGTTCCCTCATACGGTTCTTTTCACCTTCGATGGCTTTGATGAGATCTATTCCAACTTTGATCTCAGCAGCGTTCCCGAGATGTGTTCACCCGATGAGCCCAGCCACCCCCTGGTGCTGCTGGTAAGCCTGCTCCGAGGAAAGCTTCTGAAGGGATCCAAGAAAGTTCTTACGGCACGGACGGGAACTGAGATCCAAAGGAACATCATTAGGAAGAAAGTCTTGCTCCGTGGCTTCTCCAGCAGTAACTTGAAGGAATACACTGCCATGTTTTTCAAAGACGAGGGGCAGCGAGCACTGGTGTTGAACCAGCTGGAAGCCAACCCCAATCTCTGCAGTTTGTGCTCGGTGCCTTTATTTTGCTGGATTATCTTTAAATGCTACGAACACTTCCGCTCCATGTATGACAGCCACGAACTGCCAGACTGTTCTGTTACGTTGACAGACGTGTTTCTGCTCATGATTGAGGTCCACCTGAACCGGTCTCTGAAAACAAGTTTGCTGAAGAGCAACACCAGGAGTCAAGCAGAGATGTTCAAGGCAAGAAAGGAAACCCTGCTAGCCTTGGGTAAAATTGCCTACAGAGGGATGGGGAACTCCTTCTTCATCTTCGAGCAGGAGGAGGTCACGGCAGCAAACATCTCTGAAGAAGATTTGCAGATGGGTTTTCTCAGGACAGTCAAAGGTTATACCGGCTGTGACAGTCAGTCCACTTACGAGTTCTTGCACTTAACCCTTCAGTCTTTTTTCACAGCTTTGTTCCTGGTTATCGAAGAGAGAGTGGGCACCAAGGAGATACTGCAGTTTTTCAATGAATGCTCTTCCATGGAGACTGCCCAGCCTGCTTGCCTTCACATCCCTTGGCTGAAGAAACAGCTGGCAGGGGAGGATCCTTTCCGAAACAACGAGCACTTCCATTTTACCAACCTTTTTCTCTGTGGCCTGCTTTCCAGATCCAAGCAGAAGCTCTTCAGGCATTTAGTTTTGCCTGCGGTCATTAAGAGGAAGAGAAAGACCCTCATCACCTACCTCGGGGAGAGCATGAAATCCCACCTGAAGGGCCTCACTCGGTCCAGGCTCCTAAACTACAATCAGATTCAGGTGCAGCCAAACTTTGTCTGGATGCTGAGGTGCCTTTATGAGACTCAGAGCGAGAAGGTGGGGAAGCTGGCTGCCAAACGCATGCACGCCAACTACATCAAGCTGACGTACTGCAATGCCTACTCCGCTGACTGCAGCGCCATTTCCTTTGTCGTGCACCACCTCCAGAAGCGCCTGGCTCTGGATCTGGACAACAACAACATCAACGACTATGGAATAAAGCAGCTGCTGCCCTGTTTCAGCAAGCTTGCCGTGATCAGGTAGGAGTTTGTACGAGCTGGTTCCTCCTCAGCCTTCATTCCACTGGCAGCGGGGCTGGAGGAGGTGATCTTCAAAGTGGAGAAACAGAATTCTCACTGCTGCTGGAAATTAAAGTGCAGTTGGCCTTCAAAGCAGAGACCAAAGCCTGGAAGTAGCCCCACGCAGCATGATTTGGATTAGAGGTTTGATTACCCCCAGCTCTGCCACTTTCAGGTCTCATGAAATATTTGTTCAGTCAGTGGCAGGAGCAGGGGTGAGTGAATTTGGGAACTCGAACAGAAAAGGTGGTAAGAAGTCCATAGAAGCCAGGACTGTTTACATCTCTAGGTTTAGGTAGCTCTATCACAAACTTTTTTTTTCTCTCAAAAGAGGATTTTTATAGGAGAAAGTGCTTAAGGGAGATGAAAGGAAACAGAAATGCTTCCTCTTTTATCTGAAGATTGCCTGAGCTGGTCTCTGCCCTTGGACATACAGGGTGAGAGCGAATCTGCCATTCACAGTAACCCACGACCAAATGCTGCGAATGTCTTGCTTTTACATCCTGCCAAGGCGTCTGGCTTTCACAGAATAAAAGCTAACATGCAGTACTTCATGAAAGGAGGTGGCTGAAGTGTTAGTTGTGGGATTTCCCTGAGGTGGTGTGGAGGGAGGACGTGAGCTGCTGTGATCGGGGCAAACTCATTCATTCCACCTCTAACATCACAGGCCGCGTTGTTCCACCTGCTGAGGTTGTGTAATGTAGCCGGACCTTATTTGTCCAAATAGTCAGGTGCAGAAAAACAGGAACTTCAAGCATTTATTTTTTGAAGCTCCTTCAGCCTCACGAGATTTTATTTTATTTTATTTTTAACAAATGGATTGATGACTCTTGCTTGGCTTTGCTCTGCCTTTATTTTTTTCCCCCTCTATAAATCTTCTAGAACTAGATCAAAGCAAGTGATGCTCAGGGGGAGCTCAGCGCTGTCTGCAGCACCACACCAGACTGTTAGGCACCCACCTTGTTGTCTTGGTGGCTTTTCTGATGTTGGGACTTCTCCCGTCCTACAGAACTCGGTCATTAGAAATGAAAGGTTTCCAAGAGCTTAACGATTCATCAGAATTGGAATGTCTCACAGGAACACATCCCTTTAACAACAGTGAAAAAGCTTCAGGAGTTTTAAAAAAATACATATATTTTCATTCTGTGAGTGACTGACATTGATTTGTTTTGCGTGTAATTGGGCCAATAAATTGGAAGCATCTAGCATGCCTCTGGGACTGCAGTTCCATTTCCTGGCCAGAGCTTTTCACAACCTTTAGTCAGTGGAGCCTGAAAGTGCTGTGCCTTTCCAGACGCCTGGCTTTAACTAGGTGCCCAGAGAGAAGGTTGCAAGAGTGGTCTGGAAAGCTTGTTGTTGCTCGTGTCAAGGGGAATTTCTGCAGTCACTAAGCACGGGAAGAAGATGAGGTGTTTGTCTCTGGTTTCTGACTTACCGCTTTTTATGGTTTTCAGGCCTATGGGCAGCTTCCAGAACGCTGCCTTGGTGTTCGGGGGCTTTTTGTTTTCTTTTTTTTTCTGAAGTGAACCATGTAAAACTGAGTTCACATCTGCCTTAATTGATTTTAATAGAACTTATTTGATTATTGCTTTAAGAACCTATTGAAATGTCAGAGGGGACTGCACAGACCTCCAGTCATCCCTTAACTCATGGGGGATGAACGCATGTAATCCCTGTTGATTCAAACTCTCTTTTCTTTCCTCTCATCCCAGGCTCAGTGTAAATCAAATCACAGATCATGGAGTAAGGATATTATACGAAGAACTCTCCAAGTACAAAATTGTGACTTTCTTGGGGTACGTACCAACCGGGAGCACGAGGTATTGATACTGGAAAATAAAACTGCAGTGCTGACACAGCATTGGTGGGGTGGGAACCAAAGACACCTCCTTTTTTAACATATAAAGTAGCATTTTTTAAAAAACTTTAATTCTTAATCAAGTTAAAGCTGGTAGGCCTGTTAGCTCTGGCTTCCCACTCTTGGATAAGAGGCTAAATGAAAATGATTTTTTGAGAAGTGAGCGTGGATACCAAGAATTACCTCCTTGTTCCAGTGCCTTACTGTAAGTACATCTGCTCAGGTATCTGATCTTCAGTAATATTTGCAAGGGGATTTTATGACATTTTAAAAAATGAAAATACATTCTGCTGGTGTTTTCTTTTTCTTCAGACTTATGCGGTGTTATTTCCGTACTGACACGGGAATAAAGGGAAGATTTATTTGCTTGAGGAGACCGTGCATTTAAAAAATTATATACATATTTTCCCATGATTTACAGCCTGGTCTCTTGTATTTTATATCTAGCCCTTCACAATATTAACTGTGTATCAAAATAGAAATACAAGCAATTGTGCATGTGTACAGGGCCGTACAAAAAAGATTGATGCTCTGTGTGCTTTATAAAACATGCAGGTTGTAAATATTAAAGTAACAGCAGGAATAACCCATTTTTGCCAATGTGATTTTTCTTTAAGCTTATACAACAATCAAATCACTGATGTTGGAGCCAAATATGTTGCGAAACTCATTGAGGAGTGCTCAAGCCTTGAATATGTTAAGTAAGTGGGGCTTTTTTTTTCCCTTTATACTTGTACAGCATCATAATTAAGGTAAAGCAACTTGAAAAGGGAGGTAGAGTGAAAAAAGGCAAAAATCCTGTTGCAAGTAAAATATAATTTTGGTTGCATTTATGTATTTTTTTTTTACAGTAGTATAGCAGTGAGTGGCAGCAGGTGAAACTTTTTACTTAAATCCAGTTTGAACACTTGAGTGAGGTGCACAAACCTTGCTGGCCCTTGCAACGGGTGAATTCACCTGCATTTAGCACCAGGCTTCTTTATACCCAGCCTCTTATGGGCCTTTGGAGTCATACCTCAATGCTGGAATTACCCAAATTCACTTGGGAAGTTGTTCCCTTTAATTCCTGGAACTTCTCCACATAACTGTCTGGCCATGCACAGCACTGATTTGACATAAAGGTAAACCATTAACCAATGGTTTAATTATGACCGCAGCAGAAAATAGAGGTACCTACAACAATGCCAGCTGCTGGTATGAAGGCAGCAACCCACAGCCAGGGGTTGTTGGGTTCTAGGCTTTGTTCTGCCACTAACTGGCTATGAAACCCCACACAAGCCACATACTTCCCACTTGAAACACTTGCAGATTTTTGAAGGCCAAGAGCTCTCCAGTTTTTTTCACTGCTTTAACAGAGTGATTTGTTTATTTCGTCTTCTCACTTCCACCAAAAAAACCTGTTGGAAGACAGTTTCTGTCAGGCTACCTAGTAATCCCAGGGGTTGTTTTGGGATAGAATGCATATTCGTGTGCCTGAAGTCAGTCAGCCAAACCAGTTTTCATTTATGTAAATTCAGTGGCTTGAGGGGTTTGGGGGGTTGGTTTGCTCTTTACAGTAACGTGCATGCAATCGAGACTTGCCTCTTTCTTGAACTGCAGCCATGTGATGCTCCCACACAAGCCAAGGAAAGAAAAGGTGTTCCAGCAGCACCAGCCACTGACCAGTGCTGGACTGGCCTGTGCCACCACCTGTAGCCTGTGCTCGGAACAGAAAAACCTAAAATTATTAGTCTTCTCTCGAGCTACACTACCAAGAAATGCTGTGCTCCCGCTGGCATCGTGCTGCATGTAATTCATGTACTCTGCAGCAACAATTGATGCTATGAGTTAGATTAAAAACCAGGCAGGGAGCCTTGTCTTGGGGACCAGTTCCTAAGCCTCGTTTCTGACACACGGAGCACCAAAATCAAGGCTCTACCCAGAAATATGTCGTATTAGGAGGGCCAACACACAAAATATGTCTTCCTTTAATCGAAGGTCAAATGCCTGCAGGATTTTTTACTCCGGGTTAATCTTTGATAACTGTAACTAGCCTCCAGAGTTAATTAGCCTTAAATGCTTGTATTGCTTCATGAGCTGGTGTTCTGACAGCTGTAGTGTTGTCAGCGAGGTACCTCATCAATTCACGTGTTTTGTGCAGAATAGGAGCAAACAAAATAACAAGCGAAGGAGGGAAGTGCCTCGCCCAGGCCATCCAGAAGAGCAAGACAATGTTTGAAATTGGGTAAGTTCAGTGCTTAGGAGGAATGTTCAGGGCTTGGTCTTGGCAAGGTGTTCGTAAATCCCTTAGGATTTCTTCTTTCATTCTTACCTGCCCTCCTTCGCTCATTTCCTGTCTCCCTCCAGCTGCAGACCAAACTGGTGCAGAAGCACAGCCACGTTTTCTATTTAAAAAAATGGTTTTATGACTATTGGCGATGTACCTAGTTATTGAGTGTCAAGGTTAAGGTTGTCAAACACTCTGTGTCAAGTCCTGATAAATTTGTGAGCTCTGAGAATAAAAAGGAACTCCTCCTCATCCTTCTGTCCTGGACTGGAGAGCCCCCTGTTACTAGAGAGAGGTCTTAATGTCCTCTAAACCTTTGATCCCTGTCCTCTTAGGAGAGATGCTAGACTTGAGGGGTTGGTTTTTTCCCTCTGGCAAATCCCAGTTTTTCTTTTCACTCTGCAGGAAAATGTTCTTCTTAGGATCTAATACTCAAATACATGGAATTAAAACTTTTGTTTGGCCACCGTAACAAATGTGAAAGTCAGGTTTGAACAATCAGATTTCGGGCTTTATTTTTGAGAAGGAAATTCTAGGGAACTTACTGGAAGTGGCTGTGTGTAGATACCACAAAATTCGATTGATTTTAAGAGCTGCCAACTAATTACCCATCAAGCTGAGTGTAGCTCTGAGTCATCAAGACATGAGATCTGTGAAAAAAACATTGTAACTCAGCAGAGGCTCTTTCAAGCCTGAGAATACCCGGTGAATTGTCAAAGCCCTCGGTCTGCGTGGCAAGGATTTGACCAGATATTGCTGCTGAACGTCGATCAGAGCTGTGCAGCGTTTGCCACGTTACTTTGAGCTGTGTTACACCCAGTCCGTGCCCCACAGGTAAAGGAAAACTGCAGCAGGGGGACCTACAGCAAATGCTGAGGATTTAGGGCTTTGTCTATGTGTCACAGCAGCTCGCTGCACAGATCACAAAACTCCTTGACCCCACAAGGGTACAGGGCTGCGGAGGGTTTGCCCAGCACAGCAAGCTGATCCCAAAAGCATTGGCACTGCAGCAGGCTGTCTCCTGCGCTGTGGCCTGAGGGAACTGGTGAGTCAGAGAGGCTGATGGCGTGGTGTGCAGGGAGTGGAACATGCCCGGCTCGGTGGGGATGGCTCGTGCCAACTTTCTTGCAAGCCTCAAAGCCTGGGAAGTGGTGGTAGGGGGAGGGAGAGGGAGAGAAAAGGAGAGAACGTGATGCTGAGGGGCAGCAGGGCAACACGCCTGATTTCTCCTGGTTTCCTGTCTTCACCAGGATGTGGGGTAATCACGTCGGAGATGAAGGCGCCAAGGCGTTCGCAGAGGCCCTGAGGAACCACCCCACCTTAACAAACGTGAGGTAAAACCCCAGCCCAGCTCGACGGAGCGCTGGCTCTCCCACCACGCTTGGAAGCGTTGGTGATCCTTGCTATTTGTCTCCCATTTCCACTGGCCTCTCTGCGAGGAAACACATGAGGCTTCTTGGTTTCCCCACAAGGTGGCACATGGCACCGGTTTCTTCACAAATGCAGCGCTCGGGGAGTTTGGGGATCTCCTGAGAGCTTGCTGCTGCCACTTCAGATCCAGGGATCTCGGAGCTGGTGGCCTGTCCTCCTTTCTGCCAGCTTATAGCTGGCCTTAAAAAATTCAAAGCCGAGCAGGTGCAGTGACCTAGATACATTTAAGCTTAAAAGCTGTCTGAAATAGCCATCTCCCCCTCATTGCAGAATCCAGCCAGGTGCATCAGACTTGAAAGCAAACAGTTTGAGCCTGAATCACAGCTGGGCTACACCTGGGATGCTCGGACAGGAACAAATATGCTGCTGAATGTGCCTGCAAAAATAAGGAGGGGTAACTGCAAGCCACAGCCAGGCTTTGCTGGCACCCGTGCAGGGTGAATCTGCTGCTCTGCAGCATCCTTGCACTGGGGCTCCCTTCTTATCTGCCACTGCTTCATCGTGGTTCATGATTTGAATGCACAGCTAGCACCAGCTCACTGTGGTAGCTTGATGCAAAGGTTAAGAGAAGATGGTGCCTGCTACATCAGCTCACGTCAGCACATTTGCCATCTTTAGGCCCATTCATGAGGGACTGAGAGTACACAGTCTCAGCAGAAGTTAGCAGGGGCTCATGCTAGCACATATTTGTGCCATTGCCCCGTTTCATCCCCTTTCTGCCTTTTTTTTTTTTTTTTTTTTTTTTTCCGAGGCCTTGCGCTATTTTCAAGCTCTGGCCTAGCTTCTGAGGCTGGAAATGCTTTTTGAACCCTCAAAGCCTGAAGCGTAAGTTTTAACCAGATGATGTTGCCGACGTCTATTCAAAGAAGGAAGGGCAAACTCAGAAATGTTTGTGGTTTGTAATGGAAAGCATGCATTTACAAGCTCCTCTCTCCCTGCACAACAGCAGGTATTGGGTTTAGGAGTCAAAACACACCACGCCAGGATACTCATTAGTGTTTGGCAGCGGCGGGGTCAGGTAATGCTGGCTGGTTCTGAAGCCTTTGTGTCTGTTTGCTTCACAGTCTCGCGTTCAACGGCATCACGTCAGAGGGAGGCAAAAGTATTGCTGAAGCCATGCAGCACAACGACTCCGTGAAAATCTTCTGGTGAGCAACAGCGTGCTCTGCTTCTCCTCTTCCTTCTCCAGAGAAAGCCACAGCTTAGTTTTATTTCCTCTGATCCCATCTGCGCCTCCTGCTCTCCCTTCTCCCATCCCCTGTATCTCACTGCCCTTTGGAAGAACGTGGACATGAGGATCAGCTTTCCTGCTTGGAGGAGCACTGCCACACTTCCCGTGTGCATGCTGAGTTCTTTATGTCACCCGTTAACTTTAGAAAGGTTGGTTGGGTTTTGCCTTATGGGATAAGAAGTCTCCTATTAGTGTCTCTGCAGACTGCTGCCTGAAAGCAGTGATTTAACCCATCTGCTTCTGGTTTTGTCATGCCCAGTATTGAGTTTGGGCTTCTCAGTTCCCCTTGTGGCTACCTGCAGTTCTGGTCTGTGCTTATTTCTACTCCCTCCACCTTTCCTTCCCCATTTTCTCTCACTTCTTCATCCTCACAGGTTTTGCACCTCGTCAGTGCTGTCTCTACCTCTCCACCTTTTTCCACCACAGCTCACGTACTTTGTATTCACCTTAACATCATGAGAGAATAGCATTAGATAGATCATTGCTCCGAGAAGTGAAGATCCCTAATATTCTTGTCCCTTTTACCCCAGGGCTTCTCTTCAGCATGTCTGTGGCCCAGACTTTAGAAATTGCTCAGGGCAGGAACAGCACACGCCCCTTTGGCTGTCCAAAGCTAAGCCTCAGACGAGCTGGAAAAGCAGGGGGATGAAAAATAACAATAACATCTGAAGTGAACGTTTTCTCTCCCACTTAGGCTGACAAAAAATGAGCTGGATGATGAGGCAGCAATGAGTTTTGCAGAGATGCTGAAGGTCAACAAGAAACTGGTGCACTTATGGTGAGTTACATTCCACAGAGGCACAGGCTCTTTGGCAGTCACCGCATTAAAGCTTCACCTTCCAAGTCTATGTAGGTCACAGTAAGCTTTCTGTGCATGGTCTGGATGCAGCTGACTGCTTGTAGACAGTTTTAATAGAAAGCTAATAAAGCTGTGTCTAGCATCTAGAAACTGCTTTCCTACAGGGAAAAGTTGAAGCTATTTGTGTGTCCTGGTAACTTTCGAACCACCAGCTGATTTCGTTTCTCTTTAGCAGAGCATCACTGGCCTCCAACCTAAGTTTCAGAAATCTACAAGCAGACAGCTAGAATCAAATAACATTGTTATAATTCTTGCTATTTTGTCAGCACTGTCAAAGTAGCAAGCTCAACTCTGACTCCTCCACCAAGAAGCTACCTGACAGCCATTTACACCTCCCGTTTGCCTGATGTTTTCTTGTAGGCTCTGTCACTGAGGCAAGACACTCAACCACGAGACACAAACCTCCAGGAAAGCAGAGGTTATGGTTTCTAGCAATCGCAAAGGGACTTGTTAAGCTTCTAAGAAAACACAGCACTGGCTGTCCTAATCCAGAGGTTCACAGGAATTTCTCCATGAATGGGGTTGGGCAGATGTGGGCTGTGAAACAAACAGCCATCTGTTCATCCCAAGTGGCCAAGAAAATGCAATAAACAGAGTCCCTTTGCAGACTTGCATAAAATCTTTGCTAACCACCCTTCAGCATTCCCTGTATTAATCTTGGTTCGTGCCCCTTAGGAAGCGTGCTGATTGTCGGAGGGGCTGAGTGCTTGCAGCCTGTTGTGAAAGCAGTGCAAGTCCTGCTGCCCAGCACCCCGAAAATGAAAGGGGGGTGGGAAGGGCTGGATTTCTTGGCGCACAGCTGCAGATACGCTTCACTGGACGGTTCAGTTGGAGTCATGAGAAAACTTCCCAAAGCTCAGCGTTGTCAGAGGGTTTCTGCTTGTAGGTAAATTTATCTCCTGCCTGATTGGTTATGTCAATGGATACCTCCTGCTTCCTTCCTTCCCTCCATCCCTACAAGATCCTTCATTTCCTTCTGATTTTCAGCCTCATGAATCTTGTGGGATTCATTCAGGTAGCCACGTGACATAGTACAGCTCTGGGGCACACCACGATAGACTGAAAGGTGAGTAGGGAATTAGGACAGGATGATGAGTAGTTTTATGCTCATAAGTGAGCAAAATGCAACGTGTTAAGATCTTGCTGGTCCACACAGAGCACAGCCACGTGCAGGCTTAAAAGGAAGGGATTGATGCTTCGGGCTCTGGTTCTGAAAGTGCACCTGTGGGGCATTTGAGCAGCACTGGGCACCATCCTGGATGGAAATTGCAGCTGTCTGCCTGTGGCAAGACTGACAGCCCTGCTCCGTGATGTCAAGCTGAGCTTAGGCTGTGCGTATGCTGTGAAATGGTTTGCATGTGAGTTTGACATGAAGCGCTTTCTTTTTAGGCTTATCCAGAATCAAATTACAGCCAGAGGGGTGAAGTACCTCAGCGAAGCTCTCAA
Organism: Netta rufina; assembly: GCF_964035555.1. Classification (NCBI taxonomy): domain Eukaryota; kingdom Metazoa; phylum Chordata; class Aves; order Anseriformes; family Anatidae; genus Netta; species Netta rufina. Next base: position 44,369,378 of record NC_140124.1, read on the forward strand.
GGAGAACACGGCGATTAAAGAAGTCTGGTAAAGATCCTCTCCTCAAAGGCTCACTTTGTAAACTTTCTTTCCCTTCAAAAACACATCTGGCATTCACTTTCCAGCTTTAAAAAAATTTAAAAAATCAAGTTTATGTGAGGCAGGGGCTGCAGATCCAGCTGTAGGTTTCACAGAGGTAAAAAGCCTCTGTCATTGAAACACTTCCCTGCGTGTTAGGAACTCACAAAACTTTTTGACATTCATATCTGTCTGTATCACCGACTCACTGAATGCATGTGCTTGCAGACTTAGGGTCTAAATTTCTAAACAAGTTTGCTTTTCATGACTTTTTTTTCCAAACTTCTTAACGTGTTCATGCTCCTCAGGAGTTAAATCCCAACGCGCAGGAGATGGTTACATTTAATTAGCATTACTAATTTGCTTCATACAACTTGTGCTAGGATTTTTCTTCGGGCAGTGCTCCAGACACCTGAAAAGTGCTAAGCTACAAGGAGATTAACTTTTTGTGTAAGATTTGCTTGTTTTAGATTAGGTAGGCATCACCCAGTCACGCGTGTGCATTATAAGGCATAAAGCCAAATACCACATTCCTTCCCTCACCTCAGGGAGCTCGGGAGTCAATAGAGTGGTGCTGGTTTTAGCACTGCTGCTCCCATATTATCGAACCTGAAATGTATTTTTAAAAATACATATTTGTTTTAGTGAAAGGACACTGGATTCTTGCTTGGAAAGACAATGACTCACTATCTGACTAGTGGCTTCCCTGGAGATGTGGAAAAGATGCTTTTTATTTTATTTTTTTATTTTTTCAAAGGCCAGCATCAGCTGTCATCTACAAAGGAGGCCTCAATTCCCGCTTGAGTCATTCTGCATTTTCAAACCGAAGTCTGTCTTTTGATTCTTGCCTGGATTTTGAGAGGTGTTTGTTAGCCCTGATATTTCCATAAATCTCAGTGGCTTAATGGTATCCATCGTTTCTGAAAGCTGCACTTAGCAGGCTGCTTTTTTTCAGGGGCGTAAATATCAGCGTAGCCAGATTGGAAAATTTTCCCCTAAGTCATTTCAGATTAATAATGTCTGAGTACTTACGGGTTTTCTTCCTTTGCTGTCGTGGAAGACACGAAAGGCTGTGAGGATGAATTTAGGTGTTCTGTTTTTCTTTCTGAAGAAGTCGCCTTGCTCCTTGTGTGCTCAGTGGGAGCAGCAAGATGCAGTCAGCCTTTGGAGGCTGCTCCCACGCGCACACCCTTGGGAAGCACACGGCACTGCCGAGTTCTGATCTCTGCTCCAAAACCTTGGAGAAACAGAAGCCGGGCACAATCACTGCCTTGCTTTCACATCCCTTTTATTTTCCCTCTCCAACAGCTTGAACGGGAACCTGATAAGCCAAGAAGAAGCCAAAGCTTTTGAAAACGAAGAGCGGATCATTTGCTTCTGAGTGAGGACTTTGCCATTTCGACGAGCTTCGTGTTACAAAGACTGCTCCTACACTTGGACTGCAGAGTTCATAAAGGCATAAACCAGCAGTACTCGTGGCAGGAGAAAGAGACATGAGTAGCTGCGTTTTTATGAACAAGCTGCCCTCCCTCGGCTCCATCCCTTACCCTGCTCGCTATTCTTAATCCTTTCGGTGAGTGGGAAGTTGCCTTGGTAAATAATTCATGTCCGTGTGGTGCTTTGAAGATGAAACACAAAGTGCTAACAGACCAAATCCGGGAGCAGCTAGATGTATTTGGGTAACTGGGTTCAGATTTATTCTGTACACTGATGTAAATAATCTCTAACTTATTTATACGCACGCGTACACGAGAAGGGGTGCAGGATGCCCAGGCTCCACAAGCTGACAGTATTATCTGCTTCATAGCTGCAAACAATGGTCTTACTGGAAACATAAGCTGGCTGTAAGAGTTGTGTGGTACTGAAGTTATCAACACGAATCCTTTTCTCCTGCCTAGAAACGAGGCCTTCATCTTCCCACTGGAAAACAGTGGTCGTAGGCACCGTGTTTTGATAAACGTGAAATTCAGATTACCTTCAATAATCTTTTTTTTTTTCCATATTGAAACCAATACGTGTTCTTTTACAGAAGCAGAAAACCTTCCTACCATCACTGTAGCATCATAACACTGGCAGTAAAACACTTCTGCATAAGATCTCCTGAGGGCTGCACAGATACTGCCACCTCCTGCTTTCACAGTGTTTGTTCTGGGGAGAGGGGCTGGAGATAAATGTGAAAAATTAATTAGCAGCCTGTTCATTGCCTTGGCTCTTGGCCTAGACACTGTGCTGGTGGCAATACACCAATATGACGTTGCCTCGCTTCGGGGGGGTGAAGGGACAATTGAAAACCAAGTGCGTCAAGTGGAAATCCCTTCTCCCAGCAACGTGTAAGCACAAAAAAGCACTGAGATTTGCTGGGAAACCTTCTATCCTATGCTTCAACTAGTGCAAAGCATGAGGCGAGGTGCTCGTAGCGATGATAAGGACCAGCAAGAAAACACTACCCCCTTCCAAAATAATTAGCATTTAGAGAATGTTACTTTAGAAAGCCTTAAAAGAAACCAGTTTACAGAGAAGCAGGGTGCTTGATATTTATTTTTGGTGCAAATTAGGCATTCTTCATAAGGGGAATCTCAAGTTCTACCTTACGCTGCACACAAAGAGCGGAAAATGGAGAAGCATGATCCAGCTTCCTTCTTTCTGCCATGCTGTTGCCCCCCCTAAAATTTTGAGAAATGTTTCTCCAGTTGCTGAATAAGCCACAAAACTTCTTGATTAACCAAAAAAAAAAAAAAGGCTTTCTCTGTAGGTTTTCTCCTTTTCCTGCTTGGTAGCACACCTTTACCAGTCCTCAGTTCTGTCTGCTCTTTCCAGCTCCCTAACATATTTTACGACACTCATAAAGCTTTTCAACAATTCAGCATTTTTAAAAAAAAATTAAAAAAAAAAAATAAAATTAATAACAACCTAGTAATTATTTTTCAGTGACTTTTCCTCCCTGCCCATGCTATCAGCACTGATTTTTTTTACAGGGAGACAGGCAGACGAAGCTTTCAGACTGTGCCAGAGGAAAGCCAGTGAATGATTTCCGCACCTGAGCCATTTGTTTACTGAAGCAAAAGGGCACAGTTACATACGAGCTGGATTTCAGTTGCAAAAACATCTGCCAAAACAAGGCCTTTAAAGCTTTCTCAGCCACTTCAACAAATCAGACACCCGTGCGCCTCGTCAAAATCCTGCTCGTGGTTTACCTTGCAAAGGGAGGAGATACTGGGGTGAGAAGGGCCTTCCCCAGAGCCCTCACTTGCCTGTGTTGCTTCCAGGTTGCTCCAATCATTGAATTATTTGCTCGTTTCCCGTGCCAGTCACACCCCCTGGTGTCAGGGAAGATTTCAGGTTGCAAGAGCTCTTCTGGGCTGGCCCGCAGGTCTGGGTCCAGCTGGGTCTGGCTCTGAGGGGTTTCCCTGCACCCCGCTCCCAAGTCATGTCACAGCTTTGGGATGCTGGGGCTGGTGGAACTGCTCATGGGGTGGCCTGAGTGTCCTACTTTGTTGGCACAGCACCGTGGGCTCCATTTCTTTCTTTGTAGTCTCACCAGGCTACTTGCAGAGAGCTTTTGATCAGCACCTTAGTGGTCTGCAGCAAAAGCCATGTTTACTGGGAGACAGACACCGCTGGAACCTTTTTAAGACTTGCTTGTAATTTGCGAAGACGTTCTCTGTATGCAGCGTTACGTTTTTTTCTACTCGTCTGCTGTGATAATAAACAGCTTTTTAAAGAACCCCACCAGGCTGCTGCAAGTTCATTGGCCTTGCTGAAGCCGTGTCAAGCAGACACTTGGCCTGGGCTTCAGCCTGCACACAGGAGGCACAACGTAAGCAGCGGTGAAAGCCTCGTGAGCCGCAGACCTGGAGCTCGGGGACTGGCGCAAATCAAGTGTTCATGCCCCTGCTACCTGCCAGGCTCTTTAATGCTGAATTTAGCAGATGTGGATCCTGGCATGGGTGAATTTTGAAGAGCTTTCCTCCCAGTAAGCCACCGGGTCCCCCCTGGGCATGGGAGGAAACCCGTGGTGGGACTTTCTGGTTGGGGATGGAGCTGGTTTGGGGCAGACGGAGACTTTGTTCCTTTTCCTAGCATTTGAAGCCTGCTTAAAGGATCAGCCAGGAAGGGAGGGGAGGAGACAGACGCCTGGGTTAAAATTTAAACGCCTGTTCAAACAAAGAAATCTGTAACCAGGGTGAAAAGGAAAAGCAGGGCAGGAGCCTGGCACACAGCGCGGCTCAAAACGCAGGGGGCTGAGCCTGGAGGGGCACGAAACACCTGCAGCTCCCACCGCTGAGGGCCCTTCCTTTTAACATCTGCCTCCTCCCTCCCTTCTCTCGCCTTGAGGACTGAGTCATCTTGAGATGACCGAGGATGGGCTTCATACAATTATTTATTTATCTCAAACCCCTCCTCCCAGCCCCCACGCCTCCCTGACCTCATCCCCCTCAGAAAACAGGCGCTTTATTAAGCCAGGCCTGGAAAACCCTGTCCCGCTCGGATGCTGCCGGGGCTGCCCGTTGTCTGGGTGTGAGCGGGGTCATGCCGTGCTCTCGCCTTTCTGGACACGGGGCCAGATCCACGACCGGAGCTGCTGAAGGAGCACGCAGGGCTCCGGCCCGCACCCCTCAGGCACGGACATGGCTCCTCACGGGTAGCCCTGGAAGGAGCATGAGGCCCTAAGGACCCCAGGGGAGAGAAAACAACGTCCCCGTTTAGCTCCAGCTGCTGAAGGAGACCCTCCCTGCTCCCTCCTTGCTCCTTGGCCACGTGTTTTGCTCCTTGGCCACGCGTTTTGCTCCCCTTGCTGCTCCAAGGGACACCAGGTCCAGAAGCGAGCGCTGTCCCTGCCCGCGTCAGGCCCCACACACGCACAGCGCTCGCAGCAGAGCTGTGAGGGGAACACGATACCAACAGGCTCGACAGATCCACGTCTCACACCCGAAATCCTGCACCTACCGAAACGGACTCCTTTCCAGCGGATTTTCCTGAGGCGAGGCCAAACCCGGCGCTGCCTAATTAGCGACTGCTCCCGTAACACAGCTGCCATTTCACGTGCCCAAGACGGAGGAGGAAAACGTATGAATTACGGGCAGTGAAGGAATTCAGGCTTCCCAGAAAGCAATCAGGAGAGAAAAAAAAAAGAAAAAAAAAAGGAAGTTACACTAGCGAGAGATAGGAGCATGTTCCCTGGTAACCACATCCAACCCCGGCTGCTCTGACAGGCAGGGCAAAGCGATGAAGGACAGCCAGTCCTTCGGTTTTGAGTTGTGTTGTTTTTGAGTTTGTGCTGGTTTTGAGTTGTGTTGTTTTTCAAGCTGCCCAGGTGAATTTTCCACCTCCAGACCTGGCTGGCCTTGAAGGCCTCCATGTCTGTGAACGACCGCCGGAGGAGACATCAAGCAGCAGGCCGGCAGCCAGCAGGACGAGGGCAGCCTCACAAGGGCAGAGGGGCTCTGACAGCCTTAATTCTGGCCCCAAGGGTCGAGATCCCCACCTGCAGGGCCTCAGACAGGCAGGAGAGCCTTCTAGATGGGTCTACATATTTCTCCTCATCCATTTCCAGTCTGGTCTGTAGCACAGACATACGTACGGCAGCTCTGCCCCGCCGTGGTGGTGCCTCATCCACTACCTCACGACCAAAATCACCTGGAAGTTGTGAAGAAAACTGTGCTTCAAAAGATTTATTACATAGATTTGTACATATTTTACACGAATGGAATGTTAACAGACAACCTAAAAAATCAATAAAAAAATATTTTCATTCATGATTACGTACTGGCAGACCATTGGAAAAAGAGTACCTCGGAACAACTTAAGTCAACTTGCAATCATACTGCTCAATTAAAAAAAAAAAAAAAAAACAAAAAAAGAAAAGAAATACAAAAACGTTTTACATGAGACATCGCAAATTACATTCCGATTTCTGCTCAGGGTAATGAAGGAAGACGTCTTGTCCATTACCACTGCACGTACGTGTGGCGTCCCAGGAGCCAGCACCGTGCTCTGTGGGGAGAGGCGTAGGGATGGGGGCACACAGCCTGCACTCTCTAGCAGCAGGTACGCCTGCCAAAGGGTTAGGGAGAGCCAGAAGGGGACTCTCAAGTCAAGTAAGAAGGTGAATGCTGGATCACCGCAGCTTTTAAAATGAAGCAGTTCCTTAAAGCAGCCCCCCCGGCAGCTGAGCTGCCTCCTTTCTTCCTTGAAAGTTGGAGTACTTTGGCAATATCCGTTCTGACTGTGCAGTAACAAATACTTCAGCTTCATCGTAATGCGTACAGGAAGATCACAGAATCATGCTCTGATGTCTCTTCCTGCTAGCATTTCACACCCTGGGAGCTCCTGACCAGTTAGGTGAAGAAGTGTTTTTACTGCTACGTGTAACAAATTAGCAATGAACAGGGCAGATTTGAGGGAAAAACAAGAGGAACAGGATTCAGCAACAGATTATGTACTTGCAACACGGGGTTACTTACATTTGAAACTCTGCCAGTATCGAGCAAATCCTACTTATCGTTGCAAAATCTTTGCCAAAGCACACTCAAGGGCAAAAGTCTCTCAAACAAACATAAATAGATTAAAAGCTGCCAGAAGGATCGGCAGCTAGCTGGCTTGCTGCCTTCCAGTTATTGTACACTGGCAACCTATTAGATCAAAGCCAGAGCCACGTCCAACCCTTTTCAGGTGCAGGCTATTCCCGCAACGCTTTATCTGAGCAAGCCTTCAGCAACTGGACACGCTGTATGTACAACGAGGTTGTTTTACAGTTTGCCCCATCATCAGCTCTGACGCATTTAAGTGAGGAATTACTTTCCAGAACATTTTACAGCGGGTTGGGCAGCGCTCGGAAGATAACCAAATGCAACTGGAGAGAGTCGAGACTTTGTTTTGTTCCCCCCCAGTTGGCTAAACGATGCTCAACTTGATTTTAGAAACAATTTATACTGGAGAAGCATCGCATTACTTTTACATTTAGGAAACAAACACTGGACACAGCTGTTTCACTCACAGATTATTTTGAGTGACAAAAGGTTAAGTGGTACAAGCTGATGATGCTGGGAAAAAAAAAGACGTTTGGCTGGTTTGTAGCAAAACCCATAACAAGCCCTCCTCTTTCAACCACAGGAGCTCACACTAATTTTGCTGGTGCCAAAGAAAGGATTTCCAATGGGGATATGGCCCTAAAACGTAGCACGCCTTCAGCTATGAAGAAGGAAAGAAACTTACACTAAAATGGCTTTTAGGCTTGGCGGGGTGGAAAGTGGAGTAGCAAATATAACACTCATCGAGAACTGAGACAGTCCTCCCCTAGCAGAGTGAGCTGCAAGATCCCACGGTGGCATTTCTGCATTCCCCAGTCTATGGGAGCCTCTCAGCGGGTCCAAAAACACCAGCACAAAGACCCACATTGCTGACTAAAAATGATCTTTCCCACTTTTGGAGATTGTTTAAGTCATAAAAACCCCTTTACATCACGAAGGGGGAGGAGCATGGAGAGAAAAGAAAGGTCACAAGTATCCACCCACATCTCTGTACATTACTTACACATTTTCTGTTTCAATTTACTGCAGTACACTTACCCTGGAATATGAAAATTAAATTGATTACAAATAAGACCATCTGTCTTACGCTTTCTTCTTCCCAAAAATAAAATACCATGAATTTGCAGTGTGCTTCATATTATTTTTTTTTCCTTTTCCCACTGAACTCACCACCTAACAAAACACGTCGAAAGAAACCCAGCTGACTACTTCCGAAGGAAAATGTTATTAGAGAGAGCCCTGCGCCGCCAGTAGCACGGCTCTCTCGGCGTTGTACGGAGGGCAGGTACCTACAAACCAAATCACAGCCACCTCCGCTAGGAGCTTCCGAACACAAATTGCTGCTCAAGATACACGGGTAATGTGACGAGCTCAGAAAAACCTCACTTTTCAAGACAGCGTCGAGTCTACTCTTCCCCTTGCGGCAAGCAGCATGTTTGTGGCAGCCCTGAGTATGGGAATCATTTCACACCCTTACGTACTTGGGGAAGATGTATGCCAGACGACAGAAAATACTCCGGAACAGCACAGGATTGGCAATCTCAATGTATTTACAGGCAAAGAAGCGTATCGCACCGTGATTTAAAGTTATTGCTTCTCGTGGACAGGTGTGGGGTTCCTTGACTGAGACACAGGACTTGTTCGGTGTTTGTTTTCCCCTTCTGAAGGGCAAGGACTCGGGACCACTGTGAGGATGTTTTTAAAACAAAGGTGTTGCCTGTTATTTCAGCTACGTCTACAGCATGGTTGCCTCCAACTGGCCAACGCAGCTGGTGACAGAAAGCTTATGAAGGCGAATATCCACAGGTGTTTTCAAACCCAAGCATCGGTCCCATGCTTCCAGGGTCATTCTTGGCTCGGTCTATATGACAGGTTTCGAGAGAAGAAAACCTACCGTAGCCTTTCAGAAGGAATTTAGAAATACCAACAATGCAAAACCGGCCCCGTATCAGTTCCTCAAACAAACCAAAGTACTGCGGCTCTGATGGAAGCAGGAGCAGACTCCTGCCTGCAACACCCCGCGTCGACGCGACCGCGAGGGGACAGCAGCGAGAGCTGCGGGGTCTTTGCACCACCTCCTTGCATCCGAACGCAGGAAATCCAGCTGCCCAAAACAGCAGTGAATGAACTAGAAACATGAACTACCCAAACCAAGCTGAAGTTGTAAACAGGTTTATAATATTTATCTACCTAATCCCCCGGCCGAAGACTATCTATGACCTTGGAGCACAGGACACCAACACGCTAACCTACCCGCTCTACATATTACAGGTGAGTTTCTGTAGGCGTGAAGCCAACAGCAAACATCAGATCAACGTGAACGAGGAAGCTTTCCTCACGGAAAACAGCGGGAATATAAAACATTGGAAAAGTGGGCCTGCAGGCAACACCGCTGCTCGAGCACTACGGGTGCTGTAACCCCTCCTACCCCCCAGCCCCTGTGACAAGACGAGGCGACACAATGACTCTCGGCTACAAGGGAATCTGTACAGGGAACTACTGTACACGTGGTGTGACTACAGGATTGGGAGTTGTGACAAAACGGCTCTGCTCCCGCTGGAAAAGAGAATACAGCAGGGCCCCGCAGCTACAGGTTCAGCTGAAACCAGTGATGCAAGCCCAAAAACGTAGAAACTGCACCGTCAATTAGGGAAATGATCTAGTTCGGACTCCTTTAGATTTGCAGCATAACAATGGCATTTTACAGTGCAACGTCCAGGGAAAACTGTTATCCAGGAAAGAATTGCTCTGCAAGCGAGACAGGAGAGCCGAGTAACACGCACTGCACTCGTTCTCCTGGATAGCAGCAGTTGCTCCTGCTCTTTGCCCTTTTTGATATGAATCACAGTAGCAACAGAGAGAAATATGTATTTAAACAGAAGAAGAACAGCAGAATTATGTATGTACAAGAAAAACGTTTGAAGTGTGCAATTTATTTTCGCTACTGAAACCCACTAAAACTGCTGTCAGGAATAAATATTCATAAACTCTTCCCTGTACTGTGAAGTTCAGATACTACTCGGATTAATTCTTGATATAAAAAGTACTCTTCTAAGCCCTGATATCTGTTCCAGTTTTTTGTCTTTTTTTTTTTTTTGTCTTTTTTTTTTTTTTTTTTTGAACTGTAATACCTTACGGGAACTAATACTTAACCACAGTTTTACTTGGTGTACCCCCCAGAGACAACCGGTGTTTCATGGAGCCCTGGTTATTCTAATATAATACAGTAAAATAATAATAAATTAAACAAATGCAGGTGCCTTTAAAAAAAAAAAAAGAACAAAAAACCACACTGTCAAATGCTAGCCTCCACATGAAGAGACCAATGGTTTAGATGCAAAGTACTACAAATCCTGCCATCAGATAAAACATTCAAACAAGGAAACAAAGAAAAACTTGCACGTACGTGTTTTAAAAATTAAACACAATTCCCACCTCGATGTTATCTCACCCATGCCTATTAAAAAAACAACATTCTTGCTGTGCCCACATTTGTAGTTATTCATTTCCACCTCAGGAGGCAGTCTGGAGATGAGAGTAGTACAATAAAATAATTACCTGAAACATTTTTAAAAAAATACCCGTTAAACAAATTACCTTAACTGGCAGCACTTAAAATTGGTAATTCTTCTTTTTTCCTATTTAAAAAAAAGTTGCATAGCTGTAAGATTTTGCTTTGCTGCATTTTTTTTTGTTTTGTTTTTACTCACAAGCAGTAAAAGAGAAGTTTTAGTTACTTAAATAGCAATACGATGTGCAGATTTCAACAATCCCTATAGCTTGATCAATATAAATTAGTTACCTGTCCCAGTTTTACTCTTTGGACTGCATTGTGACAAAGGTTTAGTTACAAAATTTTGAAATATAGTATTCCTATGCAGAGAAGTTTGTTTTCTGTTCTTGTAAAAGTGAAGAACATAAAACAGGGTGTGAATTCAGTAAATAAGGTCACACTGTTAGATTACATTTAATTTGCCATTTACTCTTCTTCAGCCAACGAGAAGGTGAAAACGTTCCCATTTGAGAATGGGGCCACCCTCCTGCAAGGGTCTCAGAGAGCACGTATCGAACGTCTCGGCTTCCACTTGAGGCAGCAGGAAACGTGTCCAATAACCCGCTTCTTCACAGAACCAGAGGTTGGGCTGAAATTAGGAACTTTGGCCTTCAATACAAAAGAGTGTCAATAACGTCTGTGGGGAGTAGATTGTTACAGAATGTGCAGCATTTTCAAAATCCCTGTGTGTCCTTTGCATGAGTGTTTGGTATACTGAGCACTACTGGTGTCTGCAATGCTTTTTCCATGTCGCTGTCCATCTTTGCCTCTTTCAGCCACAAAGAACAGTTAAGTCTCAAGCCAGGCACGCTGTGTTCAGCAAGGGAACCGCAGATCTCCGATGTTTTCTGATCAGTGGAAGCAGCTGTTGAAAAAGCAGAAGACAAAGTATCAGCATTTCAGCTACTTCAATATATAACACACAGAAACAGCATGAACACAAACACTGTGTTTTCCTTCCCCTTTTTCCTAAAACCCCCAATTATCACCATCTCTGCTGTGAAAAGAAAGGGTTTAACGTGAGACTACACATCCATGAATATTTGAAGAGACAAACATGCTCATAAGCAGTATGTGGGCTTCTTCCACCATTCATTTGTTGGGGACAACACAGGAAATGCGTTTATTTATTTCGGCTAACATAGGCCCTGAGGTTAAAGTAATCATCCCTGTAGCAGGATATCTTCCCTCATGTTTTCTCTGCTACCCCTTCAATGATCATAGTGCTGCAATGTGACCTGCAACACAGACTTGTGAAGCAAGGTGAAACAAGTGAACAGATAAATGCCAACAATGAGGTCTTCAAACTTTTTTTCCCCCCTACATCTCTAGCAGAATAACAAAAACAAACCTTAACTTGCTAACCAGAATTCCAGATATCCATTCCTTTAAGAATTATGATGAGTGTTGGTGTTTTGCAATGCTTGAGGGCAATAGTTTAATGCAAGATAAAGATTTAGAACTAGTCAACTGAAAGAATAAACCTATCCTTTAAACCTTTGACACTGATTGCAGATCTGAAATGATTAACACCAAACATAAGCTGGAAAAATGTGAACCTCTCTGGGATGGGATGGATGGGAACATGTTAACTTTTTTTTAAAGTTAAAAAGAAAGAAAACATTCTGGAATGCATTAAAATGAAAGTGGTTTTGAAAATACCTAATTTCAACTTTTTTTTTTTCTTTTATGATTCCAAAAGCTTTCTGTCAGAAATAAATGCCAGTACTTGTGGAACAATCCAAAATTAAACGATTGTATTATTTTGATCTTGTTTCATTTCCATGGAAAAAGTACTCTTTAGAAGTTAATGCTAAAACTTCATTGGCACTGACTTGCCACTTTCCAGTACTAAAAATGAAATACACCATTTCAGACCACACCATATAAGGATGCAGAAACCTTTTACATATTGTAATATACGTCATTACTTACTGATTAATGTTGCTGTTCTGAGACACGGTAGCAAATTGACAAATTAAGAAAATAGCATCGAGAGTTATTTCAGATAATCAAAATATTTGTTGTTGAAATGTACACGTCTGAAAAGAAATATTACCTAAAAACATGAATCTTCTCTTAATCTGATGGATGCTCAGGGCAAGATCTATTTACTTCAAACCATTCATCTATGCAGCTGTTGGATGCAAGACAAAAATGAAAACAATTGATGTGAATATCACAGTAATATTTAGCAGTAATAAATGTGTATTAATAGGTATTTCATGATTTACACAAATAGTAGAATTTTATATTAACACAATTACATGTATATACACACATCCATGTACACACTCTATGTATTCACAAACAAGGAATATATTTAAACGTTCCTTGAAAACTTAATAACCTTAACCACAGGTGTGCTTGGATATTAAACACTGTTGAATAGTTAAATATCTTAAGTGTTAAAATCTGCTACGGAAGTATTTCACCAATTATTTAGTCAACCATCCAAAACTTTTTTTTTTTTGTTTCAGTTCTCCAAATTTCCTGAACATTTTCAATTTGTCAACTAAAATGAGAAACTCTTTAATCACTTTGGGATTGCTCAGACTTAACCAGAAACCCAACTTTCTTTTATCTATCTATCTAGTTATTTATTTTGTGGGAAATGGACGTTTCCTTTTGAAATTACGAATTTGGTGTCCAGAACTGCGTTGACAAAACATTTGAGCAAGCATTTGTGACTTAATTCTGTGGAGGATGCCTATGGCTAGGAGGTCTCTGGTGAGGTGCCCACCTCATGGCAGGACTCCTCTGTCCCCAGAATGGGTCCCACTATTCACACTCAGCCCAGGCTCACGGTGCCACGGGCAGCTGGTTCTCTTCTCCCCGGCACAGACAGGGCAATGCTGCTGGGCTGTTTGTGTTGGCCCAGCAGCCAACCCACCCTGTGTGTAGCGGGGAGTTTGTACGTTCCCATGGCAAGTGGCTGAAGGTCAGTTTCAGCTGGGCAGGAGGTGTCACACCTCCTGCTGCACCTTCCCTGGGGCTGCTGCCAGCTTTGTATCGGGTGGTGCCTGTAGAGATGAGGCCCTTCCTTGCCTGAAACCTGCAGAAAACCATGGGGAGCAGAAGAGTGTCTGGGATCACAGCGAGTCACTGACGTGTCCCGTGGCACTATCTGGAAATGGATATCCATCCTCAACCTCTTGCTTCTTACTGAAACGCATACGTGGCTCTGATGATGGCTTGTGGGCTTCCATCAGCCAGGCACTGGGACGGGTTGCCCAGGGAGGTGGTGGAGTCACCATCCCTGCGGGTGTTCAAGGCAAGGCTGGACGTGGTGCTTGGGGACATGCTTTAGTGGTGACATTGGTGGTAGGGGGATGGTTGGACCAGGTGATCTTGGAGGTCTTTTCCAACCTTCATGATTTGAAGGTTACTGCCTTACTTACATCATTCATTGACATCTTACTTCCCATAGTTACAGGCATTTGTGACAGTAAGTATGAAACAGGTTCAAAATGCACTCCCTCTCCCACCTTCATCTTTAGGGTTGTCGTTGTTCATTTTTTGCTTGTTTGAAGTGTAAAAGGCAATTAGGTTATAGTGAAGTTACCCCATAAACGTGACCTTCTGGGATTCTATCTACACCGTGAGGAATACTTGAATACTTGCCCTTTATGATATATGCAGAGGCAAGGCAGCCGTGCTATAGTATCTCCTTGCTGCAGCTCTTCCAGGCATATTGCACACTCCCCAGTATCTTTACTCAGCACATCCTCTGAAGAAAGAGCACAAGATTGAACAGTTAAAAAGCAGGCTACAACAAGCAAAGTGTTCTCTATTCATAATATCAAGGACAGCTATAGACGATATCCTTATCCTGCAGAAAGCCCTGTCAAGGTGAGGTTCATTCACACATGCCAGGCAACAGAAGATTCCTAGTGGGAGACATCTTAACAGCTTAAAATATGGTTATGATTCAGTTTCTTGCCTAAACACAGCTGTAGCTCAAAAAGAAGTCCTGTAGGAAGACAACCACATGGAGAAGAGGGGTAGCTATCATTGACAGCCAGTAATCCTTTGGCATTTACACTCTCTTAGCAGATGGACATCCACACAGATTGCTCTGATCTGAGCTGGGAAACCTGAGCTCTGAACCCCACAGCTGCTGCATACACAAGCTGTGCTGCTGACCCCAAGAGCCAACACTGGAAGAAGTTGGTACCATCGCCCAGATGGCACCTGGTGCCTCCAGGGCTCTGAGGGTTCATTCTGGGTGGGTTTTGCTCCGCTGTCCCCTCCTCTCCATGTTCAGTTGTCATCACAGAAGTTAAATCCAAGCTCAAAGATAACGTTTCTCTAGGCTAGACACTAAAGCTAATTTACTGGGTACAGATTTTATTAATTTCCTCCCTCTAAACACAGCCTGTCATTTGCTTTCTTCTACTACCCCATTCTTCTCTCTTCTATATATCTGGCTTTCTCTAACTTTTACCAGCTTCTCCAGTACTCCTATTTCACACCTTCAACCCCCTCCTTCTCACATCACATCAGCATGTTCTACTACGTCCCATCTACCTTTTCCTCAGTGTAATTAGCTGACTGCTGGCAACAGGAATGAAAGCTTTCCATCAGGGAAATATTGGTGCTGAAGACCCTGAATTCCAGGCGATACTCATTTCTTGCAGCATTACCAAGTCCCGAAAGAAATGAGGAAAAAGTAAGTTACTAGGAATGCATGAGAGCTGGCGTTCAAACAGAAGTTTCTGGGAAAATATTTTTAATAAAAACCTTCTCTCTTGGACGCTGCTCTCAGCCAGAAGGAGGGATGCACAATGCAGCCTTAGCACAACACAAGGCAGGAGGTCACGTAAGGCCTGGTTTGCCAGAGGCAGGTTAAAAGTCTTGGTTAGAAGCGACCTCACGTGGTGCACTGTTACCAAAAGGGGACCACGCAGCATCCAGGCAATCCCCGGCAGATCAGAACAGCGCACACTTGGCAAAGTAAGGGCCCTGTGTTTGAATTGCTGCAGCTTCTGGGGAAAAGTTTCCTGTTTTTAACCAAAAGGAGCTTAATGGGATCGTTTGTGGAGATTCTGATTCCCTGGCACGACCAAGAAACCATCAGCTCTAAGGTATGCTCTCCGGTGTCTCCACTATTTGTCACTGTGACTTTCCAAGCAGACAGAAGATGACAAGCACACAGCTAAAGAGCCATCACCGCCAGAATAAGTGAAATGAAGACACATGAAATCAGGTCTGCCTTGTTTCTCCAGGAACCGCAGCACGCTGTCTTGCAGGTGCTCGGGTTTCTAAAAGGGTACTCGTTTTGGTCTCTGCTATATTTGTTGGTTATGCTAAAAATACTGTGTAATGCCACGTGTGTGGCATCTTCATGGGGATATGTTAAGAGTATCTAACATGAGGTGAACTGTTATAAAGAAAAAATACCCCCTCAAACAATAATACACACATACCACAGTGAAGAAAATAAAAAAAAATAAATGTATTTTACACGTTAACATTATCTGTAGGCATTAAGAAATTGCTTCTTTTTTTTTCTATCAGAAGTTGTAAGCATCCATGAACCAAAGAAGAAAAGCAATTTAAAACAATGCAAAAGCTCTTGAAAACTCATCTGTTGTTAGAAAATCCTGGCACTAAGAACCTGCCCTGAAGAAGGTGCTACAGATAAATACTTTCTTGACTATTTTTTTTGTATGAAAAGATGTGAAAACATCTGACAGCAGGAGACAAAGACTGTACAGACAGTATTGTCCTGGTACAGAGATATTAATCTTTGCCCGAGGCTCTCAGACACTACCCTCTTAGACTGCCTGTTTGTTCAAATACTTTGCCAAAAGTCCTATAAGCACATCTACTCTTCCTACAGCCGGGTTACAGGAAGAAGTACCATAAATAATTCAAACACTTACCATATACACAGAGCTCACTTAATAAAAATCATTTTTTCCAGAGTTACTTTATCAGCAATTGGTGCCCAAAACAAAACGGCACTAAGACACCTCCGGTGAATTAATCCTCAGGCTCCTCTCCTCAGCGCTCTCAAGAGGGAAGCATTTAGACAAGCTTTGATGACAAAAATTAAAACGCTGTCCAGTAATAATACAACTTATAAAAGAAAACATTCCTGTGAGCTGCTTTTAACATCGCTCTCCATTGTACGTGTCTGGCTTATCACGCGCTCCCCAGACTTCACAACGTGTGGGTCAGACCTCCTGCTGAGCATTTTGACAAGACTCTGCACCTTTTGGCTAGCACCGGGGCGAGATGCCAATTTAAACATTTTTATCTCCCACCAGCCTAAGTGTCTGAGACTCCTTTTCTTTCCTCCAGTCCTCCTTTACTCTCCCCAGATGCCATTAGTCTCCCTCTTGCCAGTCCTGGCCCTACAGGGCAAGCCCCAGGCAAACACCTTGCCTCCCTCCCTGGCTTCAGCCCTGACTTTCTCACTGGGATGCTGCTGTTGGGTGCACACCACACTTGTCCCAGTCATGCCAGGAGGAGCTGGTGTGAACACTGAATGTGGCTTCGGAAACCCAGCAGGGTTTTGTCACGGCTGGAGTAGGTGGGAAAGGTTTTGTTAATAGGTTTCAATGGTCTTCTTCCTCTTAAACACCACCGAGTTAGCACTCTGCTCCTCTTGTGTCACCTTGTGAATCCTGTCAGGCTGTCACGACAGAGGAAAGGTAAGTACTGAAGAAACTGGCACAAAATACCCAACTGTTATGAATGCCCGAGTGCAACTTGGCACTGCCTGCCAACTGAGCCCAAACTGATGCAACTGCTCTACAAAACCAAAACCAAGTTGTTGAAGGACATGCCACACTTTTAGACCGACTCCATTTCCACAATTTGATGTGATTCAGATCACCAGTCTCAGATCAACAGGAGGGGAAAAATAAGCTGTCTGACCTGGACCCAGTCAGGCTTTCTTCTGTACTTGCTTCACACAGCCCTCTGTTATGGAAAAATGTGTATACGATTTCACACAGAACCACTGCAGTCTGAACAATTTTGTTGTTTTCATAATTTCTTGTAGTGCAGTGATTCAGCAGATGCATACTATTCATTTTACTTTTTTTTTTTTTTAGGAGAAAAAAAAAGAAAAAAGAGAAAGGAGAAAAAAAAAAGAACAGTTTGAGATCTCACCGATGTTATGGTTAAAACATTCATATCAGTGTATTACCTAAATGGAAGTGGGAAGAGGAAATGAGCAGAAGCCACATCTTTCCATTTCGCCCACACATGCATACACACACAAACACTCACCGCACCCCCACATCCATCTGCCTCGCACCAAACAGGAGGTAAACACTCCTCCACCTTCCCAGCTATTGCAACAAGCACTCACAAGCCCGAGACTGGTGTCAAAGATGAAATCTGGCAAAAGAGCAGAGTACTTCCCTCCTGTGTCTGCTCAAATACTTCCTTCTCCTCTATCCCTGCTTAAAAGTACAAGTATTTTAACTTTTGGTTGTCAGTAATTTTTCCTTCCAGAATCATACTTTTGTCTTTACTGAAAAATAATTTCTATTCCGCTTGAGCACTTGTAGCTAGATAGGCAGTAACCTAAAATACAACGATCCTGGCAACTTTGCATATAAATTTGATTAAAAATATTTGATAGAACTTTTGAAAAATACATCTAAAAATTACCAAAGCCACCAGCTTAGCCGTGGTTAGAATTATAGGCAATGCCCGTGATGAAACAGCCTGTCTTTAAACTGAGGACTGCAAAAGCACATGCAATACATGCCCCATGCATGAAATCATTTAAATGTGTGCTACTGCTTTCTGTTTCTCTTTTGGAAATGCAGATAGAGGTAGCCCTAGACTCAGGAAACCCTCAGTCAAATCATGAAGGCTGCACTTGGGGAGATAGCACCTTGCAGCTGCAGTATGTTGTTTCTCTCTAAACATTCAGTGGAACACAAATTAGAAAGACCTTTGATCTAAGTAATTTTTTTTATTTTTTAAATATCATTTTTTTTCCCAAATACTTATAATCTTAAATTTGTGTGGAAGTTGCCACCACAGGTAGCTTAACAGTGAGGAGAACACTAAAGCACACCCTACCATGAACGTGACTGAAACTGTTTGGAATACACCTTCTGAACAGTATCTTAGCAGCACTAAAACTGGCAAAATAAGAGCCTTAAGAGGTTTAAAAACCTTGATGAAACTTCAATAAACAGCATATTACCATATGTTACACATTCATTCATTTTTGTTACTGATCACTAAAATTCTTTCTTTTTTTTTTTTTTGTGTGTGCTTTTTTTAATGAAGGTAAACACTACATCGAGCTCTAAGCATCTAGAATCCAACATTTATTTGCACAAATGGCATTAATTCATTCACATTGCAGAATTCATTCTATGCTTTTACTAATATTGCCTTCTGGGAAGATCCGAAGTATTTCATTATCCAGTTATACAGACAAGCAGCCCAGCTGAACCTACAGTTTCCACAGGGAACCATTTGGTAGCCAGCAAGTAGGTGTATATGGTTAACACACTGTTAGTCTGGTCTAGTTAGTCTAGTGCTTTTACTGGAGCCTCACATAAGTGGTTTTCAACATTTACAGAGGCAGAAAGCTGAACACGTGGTAGTTCAGCATTCAGCTTTAGTCAGTAAGTCCAAACGTTATCCTTGTTCTCCCCTTCCCTCTCATGCTCTCAACGCTGGTCTGAGACCGAGATATCTGTACAGGAATAAATACCCATCATGAAAGGCTTCCTGCACCAATACTGCCTACAGTCTTTGGCTTTCCCCTCTCCTTAAACACGAGCGTAGCACCGAGGCACCACAAAAAACGAAGGAAGTCATAAGAAAAATATTTGCAGTGGGATACGGCCTAGTTTGCGACACCTGCGTCACAAACACCTAGAGGGAAGCGGCTGTAGAAGTTTCATTGCTTCTCAGCTGCAGCCCAAATTTTAAGAACTGCATTTAGATTTTTTTTTTTGTGCAACAGCCTCAGCCTTCAGAAGCCACTTCTCAGAAATAACTAGATGTTTCCTGTTGGGTCAGATAAGGATCGGGTGTGTCTGGTAGTGAAAAAATCTTCACTTCGTATCGAATAAAGATGAAAACAGGAATAGCAGTGATAGACATCATTTCTATTTGTCCTATTCCCCCACAAAAAAGTCTATATACTTCTGGCTACCTCGATACAATTCTAAACAGGTGAACTAAAGAAAAAACAGGAGAGGTATTTGTGCACTGAGAGAAGCAGTTCTTTGGTGAGGTAGCTTACCTCAGTGGCCACAGTGGAAATCTATCTACAACTTCAAGAGATGTGGTCTCAATACAAGCTACCATACTACAAAAAAAACAACCCTTCAAGTCACAAGTGATACGGCTTTCAGACAACATCAAATTAACATGTTTGCACCCCAGGACTCATGATGCAGAGCTAGGCTTTGAAAAAAGGCCAAGTCGTTTGGGAAATAAAGCTCCTCAACCCCAAACAACTACATCGTAACCACTTACTCCTAAGCTATGATGATCAGTGTACCAGCTTTCTCAAACCATATTTATGCTTTTGGCAGAGAATATTATGGTGAAATAGATACTCACACAGGTTAAGTTTTATTAGCCTGATTGGACATGAAATGCCTTGTGCTCCTGTCTTGAGATTTATTGCCAGAGTGACTCTGCTTTTCCACAGTGATTCAAGATTTGCTCTGGAGACAGTGGAGACAATTATCTGATTGACTCTGAAAGATCTGCTTAATCTATAGTCTTTCCAACTTGTACGTAATCAGTCTGCTCGCAGTTTGATGTCCTTGAACATTAAATCATCTCAGGATAGCTAAACAGCCTTCTCCTCTTGTGCTGACTTCTAATGACAAGTTCTGTTCACCACATTTTTAAGTACTGTGTCTTCATACTTTCAAATTTTTGTCTAGATACAGGTACCTGTTCACAACAGAACCACAAACAGCCTCGTCTTCCAGAGTGACGCAAGAAGACTTTGTGCCAAACTTACCCATCCTACACCATCTCCATTGCAACTGAACTGATGCATCCTTATGTTTCAACTGCCTCAAGGGGTAACTTCTTGAACAGTCTTCCTTGGGATGCTGTGTTTGTCCCAGAGCTTCCCCCTCCCTTCAGAAACGCTATTCTTGAGAGATAAAAAATAATTCTAAATATTTCTCACCAGTAGGGGATTAAGTGAAAAAGCCTTGAACATAGCAGTACTAAACTAGTGCCCCAAGGCACAACTTCATCATCAATGCTGTGTCCAGGCACTCACCATTTTGAAACAAAAACTTCTTTATGGCAGCTCATGGAACAGGGAAGCTGCCTTTTGGCTGTGTTTTTTTTGGTGTTTTTTTTTTTTTTTTTTTTTTTTAAACCACATGATCTCTCCAGCTAGAAGTTATTAATCTTGTATCGGTCTTGTCAGGAGTTAAATCAAAAGTAGCATGTAAAGGGGCAAACCCACAAGAAATGAAAAAGCAGCAAAAATGAGACTCCTTAGGAAACAGCGTGAAGAGCTATCACTGGAGTATTCCCCTCTCCATGGCTCCACTGCATAAGAATGATTTACACTTCTCAAGGCTGAGTTTACCATCAAAGAGGATCATATACCACAAATATGCTACAAAAAGGAGTGGTTGAGTAAGTGGCCAGAGGCAACCAGCACATACTGCTGACAGACAACAGGTCTGCAGCAGTTAGAAAGGATTCTTATATAGCTGGGAGTTACTTGGGATGAATTAAACTTACAGATGTGGGCAAGAAAGAGCATCACCGCGAAATCTGCGCATGCAGATCTTTTATCATTTTTATTCTTTGGTACACAATGCTGCTTATCTTTGAGGAATAAATCAAAGAAAAATATTTAAGGGCTACTTATACATCCTTGACTATTTGTACCAGCGCTAAGAAACTGCTGCCAGGTGCAAAATGAATTCAGGTCTGTTGAGAAGTAGGGATTGCAATCCAGAGATCCAGTCCAAAAGTGGCTGAACTGTATGGTTCCTGCTAGAGCAAGAGGCAAGAAATGAGAGAATTCTGTAGTGTAGTTTGCTTTGTGCAAAGTTAGCTTCTTTAGCAAAGTTAATAAAAATAAACAAACCAAAAACCACCACAACCAACCAGGCATAAAACCCAGAGCAGTAGAGAAGCATCTACAGAAGCATCTTCTTGTAGGAAGTCATGTGGAAATTAGATACAACAAGGAAAAGATACCGCTGTGGTCAGGAGGAGGGGGAAATAATTCCTGTCTTGCAGAGACAGTTCTCTGCAAACAGCTTAATGGTCAGAAGGAAGACTTAACTATGATGCTGGAGTCTGTTAAAGCAAGCAACTTTACCATATCAAGAACGGATGCTATTGCCAAGAAGGCTCACAAAGACTGGGAGAGGGAAACAGAGTGTGGATATGGCAAAATAGGTACTACAGAAGTTGACTGTCTCTGATCAAACTGAAGGAAAGGTCTGAACTGGCAAAGATCTGGCAAATGCAAGACGTTCCTGTGACTGTACAAAAGGATCCCCACTAAGGCTGGGAAATCCCTCTTGCCTTGGCAGCTTTTAAAAGTGACTTTAAGCTTATTTTTCCCCAGCATGAAAGGAGACTAAAATGACTACAGAAGTGATTTTTTCCAAACAGTGAGGTTCCAGCCATTCATTGTCAATGAAACTATGGTCAGAAGCCAGACAAAAGAAAGAAAGAAAGAAAAAAAAAAAAAAAAAAAAAAGGAAATCATTACAAAGCAACTTGGAAGTTTCATTCTAGTAATGATCTGTAAGAAAATGAGAGCGTTGATGGGGACCTGCTAGCTTAATGAAAGGTACCTATGAGAATTCTCATTTACCACAACACAGGTAAAGCAGGCAGATTAGAAACTTTTATAGAAGGAAAGGGTATGAGAACAGTTTCTCTGGAGAGCAGAGAGAATGAAGGCCAGCTGTAGTGAGCTGTCCTTTTACTCTGGGCAGCATGGGTTACCTTAATGGTGACTTGTTTTGAAGTCAGCTGTAGGATTTGATTCAGTGTCTTGTTCGCTTTGTTCTTTCTCTGGTTCTTATTCCAGTCTTCCTACAGATGCCCTGATCACACTGAATTTTCCCAGCTCTTTTCTCCAGCCCTTTCACGGTGGCCAAACAACTGGCTCATTTCTTTGCAAGCTTGGGATGGGGGTTGGTTTGATCTGATGCGAAATGAATGCACAGGGAGCACTCAGGAAGATGGCACGAAGGATGAAGCCGTGAGCCAAAGATCAAAACAAGAAGAGGGGAGAAAAACCAGGCACGTCTAAGATGCTATTCTTAGGGAGGATACGATGCGCTACTGAGCTCCACACGATGAAAATGCTGGTGCCAAAACTCAGCGTGCATAAATTCTGGTTTATTAACCCTAGTGCCAGGTGCTAGGTCGACAGGGTGCCATGCCCAGCAGGGTCTAGATCAGTCTCCTCCAAGCAAAAATTGCATGTCTGGTATCAATGTGCACACACAGGACAGGGATGTAATCACTGCATAATTTTCTCTTGTTTTCCTTTCCTGATCACAGCAGACAGACTGCTTTTTACGAGCTATTCCTATTTTAAATGCAATTAGCTTTGCTACAGAGATGGATCCCAGAACACATCCGTATGCAAAAACTTCCAATAACATCAAATATTGAGTCAGTTTTCAAAGTTATCTCAATTTTTCTGCTCTACACTAACCCATAAACCAGTAAAACAATTTATTCCAGCAAGCACAGAGAATATGGTGTTTCTGGTGCTAACAAGTACCTATAGGATTTTACTATCCCAATAAGGTACAGAGTGTGGGGGTGTTTAGCTCCAACAGCCTTCCTTTACTTTCTAAAGCAAACAGCATCAATTTCTAGAACCTGGTAATTAAGTCAAATAAAAGAAACATAATTTCAGCGTTCATCAGTCACGATCATTCCTAATAATAACACAAGATGATTAACCCAGGAGATGGATTTAAAAAAAAAGAAGTCCCTGAAGACAATTCTCCAACATTTGTTCAGCTTTCCACAGACAATCTGGCAGTGCACTTCTACGGCCGTATTGAAGTTTTATTTCTCTTCTCATTTTTAAATCTCCAGCCTATCAAAGCTATCGGGCACTGTTATGACAGCACGGTGTTTCGGCTAATAAAGCCATAGATCAAAACAGATTGCTCAGAACAGGAGGGAAAAAGATAAAAACATTAATCAAACGATTCCTTCCCCCCATCTCCCCACCCCCAAGCAAATGAGCATTGTTTATGGGCTAAAAACTTATCACTGAATCCTACATTATTGCTTAGTCACATGAAGGTTATCCATTACCTAGCACTATACACAAAGGCTACCTAGACTTTGCACAAGAAAATAGGGGATGAGGAAAGCAGTAAAACTGATTAAAGTTTGACGTGGCTTTCAGTTTCAGACAGGCATTGGCGCGGGGTTAAAATGGAAGCCACCCTAAGGTGTTTATGAAGAAATTTTAACAAGGTTTCATAACTGTTAACGTAGCTCACCACCAAACCTAAGTGAAGTTTTTCCTGTGCGGTAGAGTTTAGGGTTACTTTGCAGCTGCAAAAATCTGCGGCCACAGAAGAGACGGTGACACAAACTTCAGAGAGTGAGAAGGTTCCTCCAGCCTTTGCAGCTCGGTAGCTCTGTCAGTATACGATCAGTCACTGTCAATAGACAACTTACAAGCTGGTCTAGAATCACTGGATTTTGTTACAAATACCTGACTCTGGTAATTTTTTCTCTGTTAAGTAAGCAGTGACAATCATCCCCATCTTAGACGTGAGAGTACTCTACCACACTGTGTTTTCGTTCAGCTTGTTTTGGAAGAGCTAAGCTTGCTCTACCACTGAACCCCCCTGCAAAAATTGTACGAAATTCCTTTATCATTTTGAGTCTGCAAGTCAGAAGCGCAAGACTATTTAAATAACTAAAGGGTAGCAAGTTTTAAAGCAAGATTTTAATTGGAAGGAAAAACAAAAATAACAACAATGACAAAACAAAACAAACAAAAACCAAACAAAACCAAAGAAACCTTACAAATGGTATTTCAGGTTATATTTGCAATTGATCTGCCCTTGGGGCAGTTTCTGAGCAAGGAGGGAATGCTGCTTATTGCTTTGCATTTCCTTAGGAAAAAAAAAAACCATCCTGATCTACAAGTCATCTGTCCTAGTTCCTGCAAAAGAGAATGGAAATTTGGGAAGGAAACACTGTGAAATTCCTACAAAGACCACTCAGTGCAATGCTGTTTGGCATTTATTTTTAAAAAACCTAAGACTTAAAGTACATTTTATTTCAAAATCCAGCCAATGAAACATACTCTCTAAGGTTAGGGAAAGATGTGTGTTTTCAAGGGTATGGTTTCTGCAGAGCAGCTACAGAACATAAGTCGGTTTGCTACTAACAAACAAGTAAAATCTCAAGGTTTTAGAGGCATCAGACTTAAAGGCTGCAGAATTACTATTCAAAACTAGGAACATTATTTTCCCCGAAGCTAAATTCCCAGCAGTCACAAGACTGCAGCAGTTGCAGACACGATTTATGACATCCTCCGAATGACCTCTCAAAGCTAAAGACTGATTAAGCGTAAGACACGGAAGGTAGCTCCTATCTGCCCGGATCACATGGTGCAGAGTCACAGCACCGTGAGCGTTTGCTACGGAGCAAACCAAACTGCTCCTTGGCTCTCTGCGGCACGCAGCACCGCACTGTCTTTATATAACAGCAGCACAATGACATGCAGAAGAACAGAGTGAGTCCTAACCTGAGCTGAATCGCTCCTTTCCTCACCTGCAGCTCTTCTCTGCGGCACCAGTTCACAGGTGTATCTATGATTTTCTAGGACAAGAACCATTGTCATTTGACTTCAGCAGCACTGTCGGTACCGAAGCAAGACAAGAGCAGCATCTCAGATTAGAAGTAAGGAAAAGAAACAACTTGAGCTATTCAGCACATGAATGATCCTGTTTTCCCTCCTTCTTTCAGAAAACAATCAGGCTTGTTCTACAGTTGTCAAAAGCTTTACTGTATTTATCCAGGGCTGCATAGAAAATATTCCCATGGCACATGTGTGCATTTATGTAATGGTGATTCCAATGTACTGAGAAAAAAATTGTTGTCTCACCCTCAGGAGCTGAAGTATGAGGTGACATTACAGCTAGGTTGGCCAAGAGTGATTTGTGATGGCTCCGTCGCAGGAAGAACTGTCTGGCAGATTTAGGCCTGGCTCAAGGGCAAGTATGCAGAGAATCACCCACCAAAATACCCTGCTCTCCAAAGGTTCATTAAAAAGAGCCAGTCCCGTTCACAACAAACCAGAGAAAAGTTTAAAAAGATGAATGGACGTGATGTCCGATGTCCCAAAGTTTTATACTCCTTGGTAGGATGCGAACACGTTGACTCAAATTCATCATAGCAAGAAAATTTAGCATAATCTGTTGAGCATCCCCAAACTGCACCAGGAAAATGAGCTGTCATAGCTGCTTTACGAACCTATTCTTCATGTAAGAGAAAGGGAAGCACAAGGTAATGAGCAATGCTGGTATCTAAGCCACCGCCACCACCACTAAGCCTCCAAAGATTGTATCTTACCAAGATAAATGGGGCCAGTTTGCAGCCCTGAGAACTGCTCCAGACATTTGAGGCCCTTTTCTCTCAGTTACACTGTGTTCCCATTTCAGGAGCCTCCTTCACAGCCACGCCATGAGAGATACACAACTTTTTTTCCTGGTAGCAAAGGGTTGACAGTTTGTGGGTGCGGAGGAAAGATTAGAGACTGCGGCCTCTGAAAAGGCTCCAACTCCACACTATCACAGACTGACCCACTTCATCCACTGACTGAGGCTCAAATGGGGTCACAGAAGCATGTCCCACCTCCTTTAGGAGCCAGGTCCACACTGCTGCTTGAGCGTGGCTTTATTTAGAGACATTTCTCACCACTACTCTTTAAAATGGACAACCTTCTCCCCAGCAAACCCTAACTGTAACAGGCTGGTTTTGCATGGGGCACCAAAACCTGTTGAAGGTGATTTAGTATGGTTGGAAGGAAAACAGCTTTACTGAATAAAAGGGAAGAAGAGCTAGAGTTGCCTCTTCTTCTTGTCAGTCTCGTTTGAATGAGTAGCTACCCACAGCCTAGGCTGGTGAAAATCAGTGGAAGTTTTCTCCTTGCTGAAACGTTAAACAGTTCCTAAAGGGATGAAGGGCAAACTAGTCAATATACTTCAATCAAGCTCTTCAAACACAGTTTCCCTCCCTGAAATTGTGACAATGATTTGCACGACAAGCTATGAAATGTCCGAGTTGATGTTATACCAATTCACAGAGTAACAGCTGTGCAAATGTCTGAGATTAAACATTTATTTACAATAGTAATGCTCCTCCGCTGGCACATTAAACAAAATCTCCAAGTCCAACAGATGTTCAGCAGTGCAAGTTATTTTTAAGAAATACATTGGAAAACAGTTTTAAAGCATTAGGGAAACTGAATGAACCTCCTACATAATCTGGAGGGTTTTCATGGGTACACAAGATCAAAACAGGAGGAAATGTCACTACATAACTGCAGGCCCAGGCTAAGTGTCTGTTTATGTGTTAAATTATCCTGCAGGGTATGCTCTTCCCCTGTCACACAGCACCCCTGAGGACAGAATGCAGAACCACCTAGGGCAGAGCAAGAAGCTAGAAACTCTTGGTCAATAACCTTGTTAAACTCCAAAACAGGAGAACTGAAAATTTCTAAGGAGAATCCTGTATCTCATGTGAAGCGGAACGAAAGAACTGCTTTGCCTTGGTATTATTTTGTACTGCTTTGCTGAAAGTCTAGTCCTATTAAAGGATGAGGACAAGGAGGAAGGCTTAAGCTTTTCCTGGCAGACTGGCAAGATGCCCTTTTGCAAGGTCTTTTAGGGTATGGTCTCAGGAATCCTAGAAGATAAGTGAACTTGAGATTAGTAATTCTCTTCAGCATGAAGAAAACGAAGTTTTGAGTGCCTTAGTCAAGACAGGTAATGGCATCAGCCCTGCTGAGTAAAACACCACTCTCCCCTTTTTAGTGAACAGAAGTGATCAAGGAAATTAAGTCACTGCAGTGGGGATAACTACCAGCATCACAGATCTCAGTGGTCCAGATGCCAGGCTGTGGTGCACTTCCCTTCCACTGAGCAATATAAACTAAGTTCTGACAAAAGTAGCTTGGCCCAAAGATTTCAAAACAGCCACAAATCAAATAAGCTTACAACTTGTGCTGGAAAAAAAACAGGTCAGTCCCATTCACAAAGCATGTCTCAAAAATATTTTTGTGCAGTCCTTTGGGTCCTTTATGCATCGAAATGCACATGCTGTAGTTGTCATTTAGATTTTGAGAACTTCTACAGCAGGATCATTGCTCAGACAGATGCCATTTCCTGACTCTGAAACTCGCACGCAGGCCTCGGTGTCACCAAACACACAGTGTGACCACTTCTCTTTTTGAACTGATTTAGAATTAACAGAGTATTTACACCCTCGTGACAAAACCCTGCTTTGCTTCCTTGCTAATCTACATCAGAGCACTGCTGGAGCTTGAGCACTGCTGCGGTTCAAGTCACCTTGAGTTCAGTTAGTCGGCACCGAAATATTTGGCTAGCTGTGCCTGGTACTGGATTCAAACACCCTTAAAGACAAAGTATGTTGCTGAACAAGAAAAGCACGTCGAGTTTCACTCTTGTCTTCCTTCCAGTACACCTACCTTCATTTTCAATGTTCTGTCTGCAACAGTTTTGCCACGTACTAATCTTCCACTCAAAACAGAGCTGAATAAACTTTAAAAATAAACCATATATGTAATCAGTGCTGTATATGATGTTTGATCCCCTGCTCTTTTTTGGTGTGAGGGCTCAAAATTTCACTTACTGTAATTAAAAAAAATTGTGAAGCGGTTACCTTGAGGAAGGAAAACTCCTCTAACAGCTCACACACTGGCTGCAAGATGTAATATTAACTCTCTGAAATTAGACAAGCAAAAGTTTTTTCTCCAGGAAACTTGCCTCGCTCAGTATGTTGGCCCCTAACCAGACCCACTGCCGTATTTGAATTGAAGGCAAGGCGGCCTGAGTGGGAGCAGCCCCGATGTCAAAGCTTCCCGGAGGCCCGTTCAGAAAGCTTCCAGCAGGACGACGCTCCGACGCAAAGTGCTGACTTGCTGAAACCCAAAATATTCCGCAGGAATGTGCTACTTCAATCAAAAACTTTGGAGAGAGGAGAGGCCGGCTCGCCGAGCCAGCCAAGCAGTGCAGCGAGCCGACTGGCTCTCCCCGGCTCCACGGGGTCACTGGCTTCCCCAGCTGGCCGGCCGCCAGGCTGCTGGGCCCTGCTGTCAGAGAGGCCCTTCAACAATAATAATAAAGTCTTACAAAGTGTTCCGAGAGGCAAACAAAGGCATGGCGAGAAGACAAACAGAATTACTTCAGACACAACCAGCTGCGAGGTTTCTTCAGAAGGAACTGGTGCATTAGTTGCAGGCCCTCTAAAAGTAGTTTGCTTCGAGTCCCAAGCAGCTCTCTCAATTGTGTCTTCTCGGGTCTTTTTAAACATCTTCCAATGAAAAAATGCATCAGTACTGTAAAAACACAAACTGAACAATAATTGCATTCGAAGTTCGCCACGTAAGCCTGATCTTCTGCTGTTCAGCAGTTGGTATTTACGTAGACTGACCCAACAGCAAGGAGGCCAAGCAAGTTGCTTCCAAAGCACCAAGCCTTGCTTGAGAGAAGGGCTCTGCCTGGCCAAAACACACCACGGCTCCGTGAGCAGCATCTTTGGGAGAGTCGGCCTCCAGTGGGCCCTGTGTGCCACTCACCATTGCAAATTGGAAAGACCTGGTGACAGGGGCCTCATCGAACACACTGAAGATGATGAACGAAATTGGTGTGGCTGTAGAGTATTTAGTTTAGCAATGGTTTTCAAAAAACATCCAAAAAACAGGCCGACTACCAAGAAACACACTTTCTCCACAAAACTGGCTTTCAGCAGCCCGTGGCTAGCAAGTGCACAGGACCTATTCAGGCTCCTTGGCGACTCAGCAAGTAACGGTATGAAGGGTGTCCTTAATGGCTAAAAAAAGCAAGACTATGTAAGACAGTAACAGCAAACACCACAGAATTTGCACAATTCAGTTCATTTAAACAGCTTTTGTATCAAAATGACTATATACTGGTTCGTGGCTGCGCACCACAAGTAGTTGAAGATACTTGGAACAAAGTTCCATAGAAAAAAGAAAGAGCCCTTTTTACAGGCCCAACTGAGTAAGCAATGAGATCTCTGTTGGAGGCAAATCACATGATTTTAAAAAGAATAAGGCTAATAAAACGTACTGATTTACTTCTATGAAAATCAGCACAACTTGCAGCACACAACTGGGACAAGTTTGTGATCAGTCCCTTTCAGGAAACACGTGTAAATCAGGCAGCTGCCACAGACTGCAGTGCACTGGCCCTTCCTTCTGCCCAAAGGCAATGCACAAAGGTAGTTCAGAAAGCAGTTAGACATTGGCTGGGAGGACTTTCATAAACAAACAAACAAAACTTTCTAATCACAACAGTCTTACACCATTTTTCAGAAAGCCTTAGACTGCCATTGAGAAGAAAGAATGCTCGTCTTCTCAGAATCCCACAATAGGTACAATTTGCTCCCGACATTTCCTAGAAAGAGCTAATCTTCAAACAGTCACAGTATCACGAGGAAACATATCCAAAACAGAATTCGATATATGCACAGTTCAGCCCAACCACCTAACTTTTAAACATCCCACCGCTTGCAAGTGTAAGGTTCCTTTCAACTACTTGCAACATAAATGTAGAGAGAAAAAGTAGGTAAAAGAAGATCAAGAGTTCAAGAGGCATCAAGAGTTGATAGCAGCATCTTTTTTTTTTTTTTTCTCTAAAGCAAAACTTGAGATGCCCTTCTTATAGCTTACTGATCTCATCCTAGCAAACAGCAAAAATACAGGAGAAATGTATGCATCTAGACACCCGTGTGCAATTCTGGGCCTGTAATTACAGCAGCATTCAGTCAAGTTATTGATCTGCTAGTTAATCCTCTTTTATTAGCCTCATTAAATGTATCACAATCATACTACAAAGTAACTACGAAGTGGTGCACAACGCTGAAGCCATATCCTCAATTTCTCTGTGCTGCAGTACTTTAAGTAACCAACTATATTCTCTAATTTAAGATTCAGTCCACAACTCTAGGAGCTAACCAGCTGCCGTCAAAAGGATTAATGCACACTTCTATTAAGGTTTTATGAGAATGAGACCGTAATTCCAGGTAAGTGTCTCTCTCAAACCAATTTCTGCAATTTAGTAGTTTTCTCCTTTCAAGCTTCTATAACCACTTCCTAGAACGAGCATCCAAGGCTCTGTACACTGTAGACACGCTCCTAATTTGACAAATTACATGATTCAGGTAATACCTTACATTGCATTGTCCACAACTGCTTTTGTTGTGTTGCAAATTATCAAGAGAGTGGCTTCATGGGCCACACAGGGGTTTTTATTTGTGCTCATTTACAGGGAAGTTTTTTTTTGTTTGTTTGTTTGTTTTTTTGCTTAAGGGACTGTACAAAAGTAATGAGATGGCCCAAAAGAGCTCCAATTAACAACATACCAGCTGGGAGAGACAATGCAGAGGAAAAAAAAAAAGTTTGAATATGGCACCACTGCAATACAAATGAACGTCACAAACACCACTGAGAGGTTGTGTTATGTGATTGCTATTTCCTTGAAAAAAAGTAAGTCAGCTGAATGTGCTCGTACATACATATAGGAAGCAGCAGGAGCATAGGATCTCAGTCTGTCAGCTCGTAATTTGTGCACATCCCACCAGCTGGATTACAGCCAGAGCTTGCTCTCTGCCAGCTTGCCACCTTCTGCTCCACCCAAACTGATCCCAAGTGCTTTACTTCTCCCTTACTGGGCTGACTAGCCCACTTCTCTCTTATGCTCAGCAGCTCACAGTACACAGAACCCTAAAGACCCACCTTGGAAACTGCTTCGTCCTAATTTAAAAGACAAAAACAAAACAAAAATACCAGAACAAAAAGAAAAAAAAATACTCTGCTAGGTAAAGTCAACCTTCTCAAATATATGGTGCAACGCCAGGAGAAAAAAAAAAATATATTTATTTTACCTGAGTACTGTGCTTTGAAATGGATTTCACAACTGCTGGTATATGATTTCAAATTATTTTCACAATTAACGCTGTTTCTGTAATCCTGATGCCTTATTGCTATCCAGACAAAGAGTAAGATGGGTCCTACTATCTTTTAAGACTTCTTCCAAGACAAAATTCAGCATAGAATACCATAACAGAAGGGAAACCACAAAGAATCCATAACACTACCAGTTATTTAGACATTAACTTAAGTTGGAAGGGACCTCTGGAGGTCTTCTGGTCCCTCATTCAAAACTGGACCGACTTAGTCTAAGTTGCTCAGGGCCTTACCCAGCCACTTTCTGATGAAGTTGCACAGCCTCTCTGGGCACTTGCTTCTGTGTTGGACCATCCTCACTACGAGGACTTTCTACTTTACATCAAATCTGAATTATCCTTGCTGCAACTTGTGACCATTGCCTCTCAACTTTTTGCTGTGCACCTCCAAAATGAGTCTGACTCCCTCTCAGTTTCCTTCTAACCTCTCACATAGAGATGAGTGTTAGCCTAAACCACAGCGACAGAAGGGTTTGATCCCCAAAGTGACAAAAGTTCTGTTTGTCTTGCATCACAGGCTGCTTACAAGGAGAGCTTAGTGGTATGAGAACAGAGCTACTACAGTTGATTCATTTGACACTGGGAAAAGTCTTGCTAAACCCATAAAGACTGAAGGTCTTATCTACAAGTCCTTATGCTATCACATAAACAATAGGCAGTTCCTCAGCTCCTTCAAGAAAGCCCCTTTTTTGACTAAGCTATAAATACATGGTGCATCAATAACAGCTCTTAGCAATGGCCCCAGTAGGAGACTGGCTTGATCTTTCTGATCACTCAATGCCATTAGATGAGAGGTTGTTTAAGCTACACCTATCTCAGTTGCACCCTAACTGGACAATGACTAGCATATGACCTTGTGATCAAAAATGGAATAAAACATACTCAGATAAGGATAATTTCACATTTGTAGTACAAGTCAACAGCATAAATTATACTGGCATACAACATTAAAAAAAAGAGACCAGGTTCTCAGAAATTATTTTGAAAAAATTTACTACAAGCCAAAAAAAAAAAAACACATCACTTCTGAGTCCATTGGATTAGTTACCTGAATATCTTACTAAATAAATAATTATCATCACTCTAACGTTTAAAATGAAGAAATTATCAGCTTACTTCTTTCTTACCATTGTAGGTTATCCTTGGTTTTGTCAAACACATCACAAGGTGTAAATCCATTTCATCAGAAGATACAAATTTTGAACATACAGGGCACTTGAATCCTATGAAAAACAAAAACATGTAAGCGTGAGTACACTTGACCACGTAGCCAATATCCACATTTAAGCCAAAACACCATTCTCCACACGTTCAAAGCAAAAAAAATAATAATAATAAAAAAATAAATCTGGCAGCTTTTCAGTGTTGACCTGACTTTTCTTCCATGAATATAATTCTCTTGATTTCAAAAGACCTCAGAAAGGACCATTGTTTCTGCAGATGGATCTGTTGCCAAGTGTGAACATGTCACCACCTCTGGAATGTAAAGTTTCACAACAACCTCAAGAGCAGTTTAAGACAGGAGTGAGAGGATAACACAGCTCTACCAAAACAGAAATTAGAAATGTAGGGAGCACGTAATCATTAAAATCTGAACCTGGGCAGGAGCTCTGAATTAGCAGCATCGCTTTTCCCAGGAACAGCGTTGAAAATTTAACAAAGGATCTCAGTTTTACATCTCATCAGGCAAGCTGCAGCATCCTACGCCAGTCTGGGGCACAACATTAACTCAGGGGTGTCGCCTCACCTACTGAATCACTGATATTTCCTGTAGCACCGAATTTGTTTGACTTCTCTCATCCTAGCCAAGCTTGACCTTGTTTAGCTTGTGAGGTCACAGCCTGAGGCAACGCGGGATAAAGAATAATTAAGACAGTCTGGATTGTGATGCAACTGCATAATAGTCCATGACAAAACTACTTAATGCTTTAATTTATGTCATTACCATGTCTTCCAGTTAAGAGGACAAGATTGGTTGGACAAGTTTTAGGATCCACAGAAAAGTCTGAGTGGTAGGCTGATTTGGATCTGCTGAGTAATTAACGTGCAAGTGAGAGACAAAAAGCCACCCAACAGGGATCTTGATGCAGAAGAGCTGTTAAGATGTATGCCTACAGGACAACACGGAGCATAAATATCTACTTAAAAATATTCAAAATCCGTGCTCAATGCCAACTCTTTCATTGGCACCGTAGGAAAGGAATGACACAGGCGTGTGCAAGTGGACATTGCACCTCCAGTATCCACATCCCAGCCTGCTCCCATTGTCTTTACTTTGCTGTCCCTTGCTTTTGTACCTCCAACCTCAGGAGCTCGTGATGAATTGAGTCAGCCAAGGGTATCGAGTGACTCGATGTTGCACTTTCAAGTTACTGATGCCTGAGAATTTTGATCTTTTCTGGTAATTATTATCCAGAGGTAGATCAAGCAACCAGCCCTGAAGCATTAGCACTTGAAGAAATGCACTGAATTTGTGGAGGCAACAGTTGTTGGTTTTTTTTCTACAGCTAATAGGAAGCAAGTGAAACCAGACAGCTGGTAGCACACATGGGGAACTCAGAGCAGCAACTGAACGTGTACACTGGAAACCACTTCCTGAGATAAAGTACAGCTCTGATTCTTCCCATTTTAGCTACGAGTGCTTCGTATCTGCTTGCTCTTGTTCCAGTCTTGCACTTTATTTTAAATATTGCTCCTCTCTCCTTTTTTGACATCCCTCCCAAACCCACATGGTTACAAGTCACGGCTACACCCATGGATTAATAAGCACAAAACAACCAAACGTGTATTTTGAAGAACAGGTTGGGAGGATTCATTTACTTGGAGGAGGCTCTGTCAGTGACCCTTCAGCCACCGCGTAACCTCTTTCCCGCAGGCTGCATCTCAACATGACTAAAATCTAAATTAGTATCTCGGTCCTCCAAACACCCCAAACCACCCGAAGCCATTTCGTTATGGTTTTCTCCAAAAACTGGGCTAGGGGGAAGTTCTCTCTCAGCCATTATCAGCCAAATGCAGCTGATTATTCTCAAGTCTAGTCACAGTCCAAAAACCTACTAATATCCGTGCCTTATTCTTATTTATATGCTCCTACCAGGCACAACTGACACCGTATTCTGATGTAAAAAGGCACATAACTTCCTTACACGCTGCAGACCACGCCAGAAGGGAGTGTTTGCGTTACAGCACGTTAGCAATTATGTTCATGGCTAGTTGAGCGCTGGGGCAGTCATTAACAAGTCGCCTCTGCTTTCTGGACAGAACTCTTCAAGCTATTCCCCAGGGTCACCAACACGTCTAATTGGGAGTAACAGGGGCAGGGAAAACCACCACTAGGTCTTTACAACCACTTCTGAAGTTAACAGTCGTATTAAAAAGGTATCTATCCCAGGAACGTGGGGAGAGAAGCCCTGAATCCAAACAAAACAGTAAGGAGAAATTGTGTATATGGTAATAATAATAGCAGCAGCCTTTATCAGTGCAAGCAAGAAAAGGGTTTTCCTTAAAACCATGCCCAAGGATAGACAGCTGTGAAAAATCTTTATTGGTTATCCCACTGGAGTACTCAGCTGAATGTGCTCATTCGACCATGTGCCTGTCCTTAAGTCTTGTAAACAGCCCAGATTTTGACAATAGAGTACCTCGTGACGTATCCAGTGTCAAGGAGGAGCTGAGGTAACAGGTAAGCACATACAAATATCCTCCTGACACTGCAGGCCTGGAAGATGACTGCTGTAGCTGTATTCAACATGCAGAACAACACCCCACTTACGCTTAACTAAGACTTACGGACCAATTTAGCAGCCAGTGGTAAAGGTTTCTTTGTGGAAAAAGATGTTTTTCCACCAACCAGCATCAGCTGAGTGCCAGAGACCAGCATTACAGCAGACAAAGTGCCTTGAGCTCTCTATACCTACTGAAATGTTTTGCAAAGGCAAGTGAAATCCCACTTCTCATTCCTTGCCAGAGCTGTGCTGCAATAACCAGCTCCTGGTCTTAGCCATCTCCCTCAACAGATGCACAGTGCGTGTTTTGCGTGAAGGATGTTATCATTTCCAACTCCTTTAGCAGCCCCGAAGAACAAATTATCTTGAATGTAGACACTATTTTTAAGTGTATTTTCAAAGATAAGTGAGCTTCCAACACTGTCACCAACTTGGTGTTTTCCTTACCTCAAATCAGAAGGCAATAGTTTCATGACCCAGTTCACAATTAAGCGCTCTGCAGGAACAAAGACCCTATTGTACCACTGTCCAGCAGGCTAACAACATCGATAGCCCATGTTTGCTTTTACCACCAGTTTCAAGGAACAATTCTGATAAACTTTAAGAAAGTTCCACATGACTTCAACAATCAGCAACAGGTCAAAAATAACTTGTTCTCTACTTGACTTGTTTCCCTGGGTTTCGCAGATAAACACTGCTTTTGCAGATATGTGGGTGACAAAGTAGAAGTAGTCCTTGGATGAGGTGGCATCAGGTTAAGTGTCCTGTAAAAATTATCAAATGCTATCTACAAAAAGATAGCGTAACAGATGACCTATAGTTCTAGACAAAAATGCAACTCTTATGAAGTTGCTGGTTTCTCGGCATCCCTTATCCTCATCTAAGATAAGCAACCATCACCTTTGCATTAGGGTCACCACATAGTTGCAAGGCTCTCCTTCCTTCTCACATTGCAGAGAGGACGTTGCCTGTGATAAAAAAGCATGAGCCACCTCTCATCCCAACCTCAGTCACCTCTCAATCCCAAGCTGTAGAGCAGGAAAGAACTGAGCACGCACAAACACCTCGCTGACTTCTGCAAGTGCAGGCTTAAGAGACACCAGAGGCAAATTCTTTCAGACTCCATCACCTAGTTTCACAATCCTGAGTACAATACCGAAAGTAAGAGGTTACTTAAACCAAACCCACAATCCTGGAAAGAAGTGCAGTTACAAGAAAAGAGGCAGGACAGAAAGAAACAGAAAGTTACAGCAGAGCAACTAGAAAATTCCAAGATGGCACAGAAAGTTTGAAATAACTAAACCTGTGTAAGGGATTCAATATTCAGAAGTGAATTCTCTTTCTCATTTTCTCTTGAATGTATCACTTTATTCAGACTGCCATCTTTTGCTAAAGGGCCTACAGTTATCCAAGAAATCCTATTGTTTCCCACATCCCACAAAACAAAATCTCAAATCCAACAAATAATACAAACTCCTGGGCAATTTTTTTGCAAAAATATTTTGGTATTATTCTGGAATACCTTTGGGGGTGGTCCTTTTGGTCAATGTTAATGTCATTGATGACAAGAACATCACCAAAAACACACTAAAAGTATAATGAAACTAACTGTCCTTCACAAATAAATATCGAATGCAGTCAAGTTTTTGTATGCTTGTGTTTTCAGTGAAGACAGATAAATCCATCTCGGTTTACATTTAAGCAAGTTGTAAGTGAAGCTTTACATACACACACTTTTGCAAAATGTATTTGGCAATTAAGAAGGCTGACAAAAGTTACTTACATGCTTGCACTTGTTCTTCAGCATTCAGAGAAATAAGTACAGACAGTCTGGAAGCACAGCATCCAGTAAATATGACGGTATGCAGGGTGGTATGCAAGAGTATTGTCACAAATCATGCCTGCATAATGATGCTAAAACCTATCAAACAAAACGCCCTTCGCCAATAAACAGGAAAGACCTTACAGAGAAACGTGGTTAGAAAGGATGTCAAGAGGTAACTGAGTTCATCCCACACAGGGCAACTGGGTAAATGCACTTAGAGGATTTAATCTGCCCTGAAAAATCAACTAGTGAAAGACTTTACAACCATCCTAGCCAACTCGCAATGCTGATCAGCCACTCCTAGAGAGAAAAATCTTGCCTTCTCTCTCATTTGGCAGCTTTCACTTACAAAACAAGGTTTATTACTTCTTATGGGTTCAGTGGACATGGCAAACAGCTGGTAACTGTCTTTTGTGTAAAAAAAAAAAAAAAAAAAAAAAAAAAAAGAAAAAGCATGCTCAAACTAGGAAATGCACCCTTCATCTTTTTCCACTAGCCTGCACAAAACCAGTTACTCTAATCTTTCCTTACAGGCTCTGGTATCTAAAACTTTTATTCCTGTAGCTCTCTTCTGGGCTCTGTCCGACATTTTAATATTGGATTGCCAAAAATTGGGCAGAGCTTGCAGGCCAAACCTCCAGAAGTCCTAAGCAGAAATGCATGGTTACTTATCACCTTTTTCTGTTTTACCAGGTGTTGAGAGAAGGATTTATCCTTTATAGGTGTACACATACTCACCCTGTACACAAACCACTGGACTGCTGTCCCATTCCACTCACAACCACCCCTACACGTTTAATACTTTCAATTTCTCCTTTTTAATCAATTCTGAACACTTTTCTAATATGTCAAAACTAATGATGAATGTCAGTTTTGCTTCCAGATCTTACAAGTCTGGCTCTAGATTCCATTTTTAAAGTGTCTCCCAAGAGGATTAAAAATGAACCCAGCATGGACCACTGCAATACTCCACTTGAATTGCTCTCTTAGAACAGAGACAGGATTTTTCTAAACTATATCGGCATCCACCTACTTATTTTTTAATCTAGACTATATTCTCTAAGTCTACTGACGTGAATATCAAACAAATAACACCAACGTTTTATGTTTCTGTACAATGCATCTACTTCTTCCACTCCTTCCTTTTATATTCGACTCTGTGAAGGACTATGACGTGAGATCGTAAGAGCAGCAGAAAAATAGATGGAAAGAATTCAGATTCTTGCTGAAGTAACACTCCTGGTCAAGTCAAATTTTTGTCACACTCTTCTTTTGTAATCTAATTTGTAACGCCTAAAGAAAAAAAAAGAGCTCCAGTCAAGACCACATGTCAGAGTTATTTGGCCACAGAATTCCCTCTTCTCTTCTCCTCAGCCAGCTGAAATGGAAAGACAGAATGAGTAATTCCTTAAACAAAAACCATGAAGCTTTGTACATGAAAGCACATTGCTTTACCAAAGCTAACATCTTACCTGGCAACTTTACCCTTACCATCAAAGGGAATAAGATTAATTCACACTAATTTAAGAACAGAGAACTGGCATTTTTTAACTGTCTTTAAGAAGTCTGAAGGTTTATAAAATAAAGAGGAGAAGAAGAAAGAAAAAGTATTACCAGTTCCCAAGGAACCCTCAAAATGAAAATTTCTAATGCTGTAGCTCCCAATACAAGTGGCTACTTGGAGAAAATTTGTCATTTTATGTAGAGAGGTTTTTTTTTTTTTTTATTACGGGAGAAAAGATACATGTACATCTATTTGTTTGTCTTTCATCCTTCCTTACACTGCCAGTGGCCTAAGCTGAGAGAACCCATCTGGAAAGACCTCTGGAGATGAAAAGAAATAAGGATGTACCTCCCTCAGTTTGAGAGAGAGTAGGAAATCATATACTAGCAAAGACAACAACACAAAAATACCAAACTCTGTCATTTTACAAAACTCGACCAGATTATGCACAAGTATTTTCTTCTTCTCAGCACTTGTGATTTTGCGCTCCTAAACTATAGTGGTTTCTTCACCCGTCTTGTGCCATAAAACTGAAATAAATACACTTGTGAATTCCTTGATGAGAATAAGGGACCTTCTCCTGTATTTTTTTTATTTATTTAAAGCTCGCACAGCACTCACAGGAGAGAGAAGAACAAATGAAATGGGAAGAAAAAAAAAAAACAAAACAAGACTGAAATTTATTTCAGTTAAGGATAAACTCACAGGAGACGTGGAATAGTTTGAGAAGATGTGTTTGGATAATACTTCCTTCACCTCCTAAGCAAAAGCTGAAGAAGGAACACCTCACTATGTAACTTCTTTAACTCCCTTCATCTTGTTAATTGGGTCTTGCTAATTGTTATCTTCAATAGCAATCACTGAAAAATAACGCAGTACAGAACGAAGAGCAGGAATTGAACAAGACATTTTCTTATTCACGAGTAAAGCCTTTATCAACTGCACAGCTCCAGGTGTCTAACACCAATGTAAAACACATGATAATGACTATAATCGACAGCTGTGCGTTTTTAGAAACTGAAGAGCAATAAATACAGCCACGAAAGTAGAGGTCGGGGGAAAGCCCCGCGCTAAAATACCTTGAAAACCAGAAGATAAGACTGTAGGTGGGAAAGACTTGTGGAAAGGGTGATTTTGTCTCTTAATACAAGAATAAGAACAGCTGTTACTAGAGTGACAGCTTTTCGGGAGCGCTATTTTAGATCAAAGCTAGCACCGAGCACAAGTAGAAAAGACCCACTCGTGTGTAGGGGGTGTGTGGTCGGGTGTTATCCCCCCAGCCCACCATCTGTAGGGATCTGTAGTCAACGCAGACGACAGACTGCTCAAACCTCCTTCGTCTGAACTCCTCCTGAGTCTATGTATTTTCAAATTCACAAGCACGGTAACAAGACAAATTTTTAAAGGAGCATAAACTTGTGTTGGAAGTTGCTTTCAGTAGGTTTAAAGGTAAGAACAAGCCTCAGCTGTCTTGTACAAAAAAAAAAAAAGGGTCCACATGGACTCTAGATCCAAATTATTAAAAAAAAAATTAGCCTCCTGTGTATGATGAATGCTGGAAATCATAGAAATCATGCCAGAAAGCATGGTCAGTGATTCTGGGCACAAGTGTGTTTCATTTGCACGTTGTAGGCAGGATTAACTTGGCAAACAAGCTTAGTTTTTCCGTTACCAAATGATGCCAAATATCTCAGTGCAAGGCAGCTTGGAGGTCTGAAAACTTCGTGCAAATGAAATGACTTCAAACTCTTACTCGGTAGACATTACATATTCCTATCATTTTTTCCTACCTCACCTACCACAGTTTAAGTGCAGAGTATTCTTTTTTTCTCACTCTTATTCTCCCCTAAACCTAGGTGTTTGGGTTTTTTGTTTTTCTTCGTTAATTTTCCTACGCCCTCACTTTTCTCGCATTCCCCGGAGCCACATTTTCCTCCAACACCCGAAAAAGAAGGTCTCTTCCCATTCATCGCTTCACAATGGGAGGTGGAGAAGACAGGCAGGATAACAGTGTCCCACTGTTCTGCTGAAGTAGGCTCTTCTGGAGTGACTGAGTAATTTGGCAAGACAGCTCCTTTTTCTTATGTAGAGGGAACCAGTGTTTTTTTTTTACACCACCACCACCCTTCTCCACAGTGCCCATAATGTCAGGACTTTCACAAATCCAGTAGGATTAAAGAAAATACTTTCAACAGAAATCCCGTAAGTATAGGAAGAGCTGCTCCAAGATGAGAAGAAAAGAATGAAGTCCTACTTTTTGAAAATGCACGGACATCAATATCTCGAAAACTCGCACTGCACAACGCAACAAATCGGATTAAAATTACACGAAGCATGATAGTAAGAGAGGGGAGGGTGGCTGTATCATGCTGAGAGTGTATTTAATGAGAGCTAAAAGGAAAGAGGTGTGATGGGAAAATGGCTGAGTAATGGTTGACGAGGATGACTAAACCCAACACGTGAAGACAGAGCACCTCGTCAGACGCAGAGAAGTCTTCTGAGCAAACTAGCCAAAATGCATAGAAGGTCTTATGGAAAAAAAAAAAAAAAAAAAAAGAAATGGGAGAGACAAAGTAAACACTGCACTTGAAACGCAGCAGACGGGAACAAGGGAGCAAGCCCCAGGAGAAGGCAGCATCTTCGAAGACAGCACAGATATGGATGCTGCTCGACAGCATGCAGAAGACAAAGTCTCTTGGAGAATCTCAAAACTAGTATTCTACTACACAAACAAGGCGGTAATGGAGACCTGAGGAAGCACAGCATTTACAGACAACTGGTCTGCTGTCTACAAAGTTTTTACCAAAGTAAGTGAGGGTAAAAGGAAAAGAAAAAAAAACGTCCTCACTAAGGCAAAACTT
The DNA here is from genome assembly GCF_964035555.1 of Netta rufina. Lineage (NCBI taxonomy): Eukaryota > Metazoa > Chordata > Aves > Anseriformes > Anatidae > Netta > Netta rufina. The sequence goes on from NC_140124.1 coordinate 44,410,652, forward strand.
TGTACGGTCTGGTTTAGTTGAAATACTTACCAGTAACCTACTTGTTCCTGCAGAAATAGAGGTAGCAGTGACAAAGAAAAAAGGGGAAAACCAATCAATGACAAAAAAAGTCAGTGCAAAATATTAAAGAGTACAACTGGGAAGAATACATGTAAATAAAAAGTTTAATTATTATATGGGATGTTCTCAGGAGTTTCAATATTAACTTTGATAAAGATGTCTTATTTTAACAGCATCATTAAATTATATATCGAAAGTAGTTATGGTTACATTTATCATTCAATGTAACAGAATTACACGAAATAAAAGTTCAGTTTCAAGAGAGTCAAGGATAATCGTTTCACAGCATACATGTTTTCTCATTGTTTTCATCCCATTTTTTAATTATACATACAAAAATTTTTAATGACTAGCACAACAGCAGACTTTCCTACATCATTATATGCAGTATTTTCCCTCCTGAGCTCTCAAAATAGCAGTCCTCCACAAAAGGCACCATTTTCTTAAATCTGCGGGGAAACTAACCTATGGATATTCATTCACTTGGAACCAGTGAAAGTCAAGCATGTTTTTTTTTTTTTTTTTTTTTTTTTTTTTTTTTTTTTATTATTATTATTTATTTTTTTTTCCCCAAAACAGAATAAATGATTTACTAATGAGGCCTGAATTCAGTAGCAAGGCCTGGGCTGAAAAAAATCATTCACCTTCAGCACAAAGGAATTTTGCTTTAGGAACAGCTCGTAAATATTATTGATATCTTCACTTCTCATAAAGCTGCCTTCTTGGTTGTAATTGGAAAATTTAACTAAGTTCACTCTCCAGTGACTGCTCTAGTCTTCCAACTTAGAAAACGAGTACCTTAGTATACAGACAGTTACAGAAACTAGAATATAGGTTTATAAGAAGCTAGATTTTTAACAGAATCATTAAAGAGAACCTTTCAAAATAGGGAGAAGACCAAGGGTTAGAAAATGCTGTAACGTCAGAAAGGTGTATATTGGAATTAGATTGTTAAATCTGTCAGGATTAACATCATTTAACTGTTAAACATGAATTCTGTACAGATTTTAATAAAATGAGGGCAGGTTCTTAAGTTGGAATGATATTTAAGTTTTATAATTACTAGTTCTGTAAAAGCTCTTACTTCTAAGACAGGACCGATTGATAATATCTGGGGAAATAGCAAAGTGAGGAAAGCATGCGAAATGACTGATAGGAGCAACAGGAGAGAGGATACATAACTGCTTCAGAAAAACATAGAACTGAACCCATAAACAAAAAACTCCCCTAACCAAGATTTCTCAGCTGTTGCCTGTAAAAGCTAAGGAAAATCAAGCTGGTGACTTGCGTGCTGTAAACATGCCAGTCATGACAGATCTGCCTCCATTTCCAGCCTTTTGCCTTCAAGAGAGCACACAACTGCAATATTCTGCAAAATCTTACTCACAAAACATCCACGGATTGCAAGCCAACCTTAAAATCCCGTGTCACATCACTCCTACCTCAGCAACCAAGTCAGCAATGTGATTCTTGCTCTTTTCATGTGGAAGATACCGCTGGTCAAACAAACTCTTAGGAAATATTTTGTGCATTACTTGAACTTCAAATGATCATTGTAGAGAATGCTACTGATTATTTTCTGGTTTTCTTGAGTTATAACTGCTGCGTTGGTCTATCAGTCAAACCCTTAGAGCAGAAACATCTCGTTTACATTAACCAGATCATGCTAAGGAGATGCACATATTCATGCACACACACACACACACACTAGACTGTAATTGGAACAAATTAATTCAGATGACAGATGTTTTGACTTTTCAGCAGTTTAAATAATGACATGTTAACTAAAATGCTTTTACTTATCCAATTATGGCTTCTATTTATTACAGTACATGCTTTCAGTGCTTTGTTTATCCATAACACTACTGAAGGCAAGAGAAGTTGTAACTAACTAGTATGGCTTGGTCTTCACCATTCATACAAAATCACGATCTATCAGCTGATACATATAAGCATTATACATTAAAAAAAAAGACACTGTCTTGAGTTTGTTTGAATACTGAGGTGACATGAAACTACAACATGTCAAGAAGTTATATTTTTATGTAAAAAAAAAAGCCTTTTTTTTTTTTTTTCCTGTTTTAAAATAACAGAATAAAGACCAATCACAATTAGTATTCATATTCCTGGAAAGCCCTTACAAGAGCAGGGTCATAGCGTGCCAAGTGCTGCAAGTATGTTTGTTTGCCTATGTGTGTTAGTCTCTCCTCTTCAGAGAGACTCCTCTAAAAAGAGGAGGAAAAGTAATAGTACAAAGGGGGCAATGCCTTCATTATACACTCCAGAAAGGCAGTAAAACTTGCCCCAGCTTATACAGCAGGCCAGGCAATTCTCCTAAATCACTAGGCATTACCTTATGTAAAAATGCCTAGCTGCCCACGATGACATTGAGGCAAGGGTAGCAGAAAGAGCAACTCATGGCATAAATTAGCGCTGCCTCCCCACATCAGATTACCTTCTTAACACAGAACAAAACCAAAATGACAACAAGAACAAAATCAAAATAAAAAGACTGGCGGCTTCTGGCACAAAAGGCAAGAGAATGAAGAAAGCACCCTAAAGGTGTGCTATATACATACTTCAGCAGCAAATGATTTAAAAAAAAAAAAAATCCATAATGCACACTACCTAACCCAGTATATATACTCCCGCTCAAACAACTAGGATTTCATTTTCTTCCAATTCCTGCTTTTATAAAGGGTAAGGCACTCATTAAAAATAATTTATGAATCTTCCATCGCTACTTAGACATCTAAAGTCTGGAGGTAAGGAACACTACCAATAACCTGATGCCAAAACAATTAGAGAGACAGATTTACTTCCATTTTTTCACTGTAGCCTTTTGCTCTAGGTTGAAAAAAAAAAAAAAAAAAATCAACTTCCCAAAATCATCTGCGAAACAAACAACAGTTCTCAAAAATGCTTTCAGTTAAAAAAAAAAAAGTCCTCCAAGCCAGAAAGAATTTGTACCCTTAAATATTTGGCTACAGAACAGGTTTTGAGAACTGCGAAGAATTAACATTATTTGTAGGCATTTTTCCATTTCAGATTAGATTGCCTCCTTCAACTAAGGGGCCCATTAGTCTCTTAGAGAGACTTCTCGTTCAGCAGACAGAAGACATAATTTCAGCAGCTTATAAAACAAAAACCTCCATGATGCCCTTGATGGATAACTACCTCACTCTTAAACCCTGTTGCCAGTTTTCCAGGAGGTGTTCTTATCCTGGGCTTTAGGAGAAGAGGTCAAAGTAACTGTTTTCCCACATGGACATCTGCCTGAATCTACTCCTTACCTGGCAAAAGGCCCCATAAGGCAAGCCCACTGTACATCAGTGAGTACAATAACAGCAACTTCAAGAAGTTTCACAGCGTGGCCACCAATAAATTTAGCCAACCATCAGCTATTTAACTCTGGTAACAAAACAGACTTGTTCCAGTTCTTCCACAGTAAACTCTATCTGCGTTTAGGCACAGGCGTGTAAAACACAATTGGTGCCTCCAGGTTGGTTTTTATTGTTGTTGCCATTGTTTTATAAAGAAACTTGTTTGTTGTTTTTAATTTATTTTGCTTTCAACTAGCATTTTCAGGAACACCTCCTAAAGGCTCCTGCAAGAAGCCTAACAGTCCTGTCAATCATTACAACAGCACACACTGTCTTCAGCAAAGGTTTTGCTGTACCTGTCTTTTACAGCAGTTGTACCAAATCAAAAATCAGTAAACCAGGAGATCTGCCAACAAAAGAAACCTACTTCTATTCTTTTTTCTCTCTTTTTTTTTTTTTCTTTATTTATTTATCCTTGAGAAGAAGCAATATTGAGTACAATTCCTGGCACTGTGTGGTAAGAATACCCTTTAAACTTGTTTCTTTGCTTTCTAGAACTGTGCAGACATTGTACCATTCATTCTATTAATCCCATAATCTACAACAGCAGTTTCTGTTTTGGAAGACATCTCCCCAGGGCAGTATGCAGGCTACAGAAGACTAACAGCTGCCTAATCTTTCAGGGAGATCCTCCAGCTCAAGGCTGAAGAGTAAGTGAATGCTAGACTTGTTCTGCTAACAAAAGGCCTTAGTCCGACACGCTGTCTGTCTGGTACTTTCCGCAGAACGTGGTAGGACAGATTGAAATTCTGCTCTTGGTGTAAAACCAGTCCTTAGCTAAAAGTGTATGAAAGCTGCCCAGGAAAAAAACAGATGCAGTTGGAAGGGCTGTATCACACACGTGGGAATATAAATATTTACACACAAGCATATGTTTTTGGGTAGAAGTCAAGTTAAGGAAGGGAGTTCACAGCACTTAACATCTATATAGTGACCTTCAGAAAGTAAAATAAAAACTTCAACTCATCCATCCAGTTTCTACGTGCAACAAAACTCGTACAAGTTGCACTATATATATATCTTGAAACAGACTAATCCTGGTAGACTATCATCTAGTTACTCTAGAAACATGCAATGGCAACATTTCAAGGGTAAAAAAAAGTTCATTTGAGCCCTTCAGAAAAAAAAAAAAAAGTTTCAGATGTGTTTATGTCAATTCAGCACATTACCTTCAACATAGGTGGGATCATAAATCCTGAAGTATGTTGTTGTTGCTCTTGACCCAGCTAGGTATCTCATAAAGTTGAGGGTAGTACAATCCAGCAAAATAAAATAGCAAGCCTTTTGGAATAAATTCAAAGTACTAAAAGAACAATACAGTCCTCTAATCTATTAATATTCTGGCAAGAGCATGTACACACAAGTCTGACTCTTTTAGATCAATTTACACAAAAATTCTGATCTAAAATGCATTAATATGAAGCTACAAAGCTTTTTCTTTTTTTCTTTTTTTTTTTTTTTTTTTTTAAATAGACAAACTGTTTGTACACAAGCAATTTATAAAAGTACCAATTATGATAACATTTATTATCAATCTCTGTTCCCTCGGGGACAGTTTTACAGAAAGAACTTGAAAAACAAAGCCAGGAAAAAAGCCTCCTATAAAACTACTAGTCTTTGTCTTGCACTGGCTAGTCTGTTAAAGCAAGTTTTAAATTTATTAAAATGTAAATGTAGATGGTGGGTTCCATATGTGTCGTTCTCCCTCCCCATCCAAGCAAGTATTAGCAGTGTTTCATTCCCTATTCAATCTTCATACATTTCTTTAGCTACACAGGAAAAAACTCAGTTTCTTTTACCAAACTTAAGGAATCACAATACCAGGGATATAAATTTTAGAATGTGACTTCATTAAAAACCATGAACTTATAAATAAAATCATGTTATATATGATCCCTCCAATGAAGTTAGTTTAAGGGAAAAAAATAATAATCCCACAAGTGGAAGGCACCTCCAGCAACTGTACAATAGCTTGCCTCAATTCCCAGACATATGGCAGAGACCCAACCTAAATAAAGCAGAGTTAGCCATAAGTTAGAGACAACTGATTTGGAAACACAGCTTTACCAGGACAATGAGGAAACTCTAATATTAATTTTGTTTAACGATGGTATTTCCACGTTTCATTTACGAGTTGAAATTCATGTATATTGTATATAATGTATAAATGTCTATTCCAATGATCGAAAGAGCAAAAAGAGGGTTTTCTTCTCCCCCTGAAATACACTATTTTTTCTCATGGGAAAAGAGTGAGTAAGAAATGCACGTGGTTTCCTCATTTATTTGTTTGCTAGTAAACTGAGTGAAGGTGCCAAAGTTCTTACAGAAGCTAGTGGAATGGTTTCGGTAATATACCAAAAGCTCTGCAGCATAAAAAGGAAATAATATTTACTTTAGGATTCCCACCCCTAAGGAAAATCCAGCAAGACGTTTGTATAAAGATAACAGTAAGCAGGGGGAAAAAAAGCACGTATTATCTTAAATAAACTGCACTTAACAATAGGGCAAAAAACATTCAATCCACATAGCTCTCTGCAGGCAGGGGCATAAAGAGAAAGGAAAAAGGTCACTGAAGTATTTACAAACCCCGTTTTCACACATGAATCAGAGTATTACTGTGTTTTCCATCGCGGCCTTGAAAGCTATTAAGTGAAATTAAATATTTACATGTTTTGTTCTTTTCCCCCCTACGCAAAAGATGGATCTTATCTTGTTACCTCAGCACCGCCGGACGCAAAACTATATTTTTTTTTTTTCACAAGTAAATATTTCAGAACCCCAGCTTGTAGGTTTTCACCTCTCGTCAAGAAAAACTAACGTTATTTCCAAAGGCTAGCCTCTGGCGAGCCTCCTGCTGCTCAAGCCTTCTCCCTAACCCTAACTCCCAATGTATGCGGTTGGCAGTCCTCGAAACCCCTCCGGCTGCTCCTGTGCTCAGCAAATGGCCGCCACTGAGGTGAGGGCCCTCCAGCAGCCTCTTGCTGGTGGGGTCCCAATGTGTCGTTTGGGTATAGGTGCTGAATGGACACCAGACACCAGCACCGGCCCTGTCCCGAGGCCCTCAAGGGCCCAAGGCCCTGGGCGAGCTCTCCATGACAGCCCCCAGACACTAAGCACAGCCCCACAGTGAGGAAACCGATGGTTGTAGGGACACTGAAGAACGTCTTCTGCAGGTCCTTCCAGAACCAAGCCCTTTCAGTGGGCTTTACGCTTGGTCTTTAGGCAATGTTCACCACTTAAAGAAGCAAAGGCGTTACTTTCTGTTTGTGCAAAGGACGACGAGACATATAGGGGCATAAAGCCACTGCAAACCGCCTCCACTTCCAGGGCCAACTTGCATAGGATGTCACAGCCGTACTTCGGTCTGTGTCACGGGAAGTCCTCGCAGCCCCAGACGCTTTCAGTTTTACAACCCAACCACAGCCAGCTCCCATGTTCGTACAGGAAGAAACAGCTTCGAGTTTACCAGCTAGCACAAACAGTAATGCCACACAACTCCCTAAGCACGTTTATTTTTAACAAATTCTGTTATCCATCAATCCTCCTGAATCTTTCTAGGCAGACAGTCAGTCGGTGACAGAAACTGCAGCTTCAGTGTTTCAACACAGTTACTTGGTTGTTAAATGTTGTCTGCCTCATTACCATCCTGGTCCTTCTTTGTCAGACATCTAGCAAATGAGAGCTTTCTACAAGCCTGTTACAAAGAAATTTAATTTAAAAATAAAAATGAGATACTAAGCCCTACCAGCTTTCAGCTACATTTCAAGACTCTACACACTGTTTAAATTATATCTAATAACTAGAAAGAGTCAAGTATAATTACAGAGGAAAAAGAGCCCTTGACATTTGTAATGAAGAGAACTATGTTAATAAAAATGCACCAATTTGCAAGTGATGCATTCAAAATTGGGAACCGGCAGTGAAACAGTAGGAGGAACTTGCTTATTAGGGAAAGTTTTCCAGTGGTAACATTAATTGTCAAACTGAAACTCAGAAGTAATGAGGTGGCTTTCCATTAAGACATGAGCAAAGAATAGATGATCATCATCTGCTCAGAACGGACTAAACCTAGCTGATCACTGCAGTACTGGGAAGCAGCTGTTAACCTCAAGGTATCTTCAAGTCCTATAACCACCAAAGAGACCTTCATCCACACATTATCATTACTTAAATCTATTCCTGTAACCCCTTTCGTGTACCTGTTTTAGGGAAAAAGACATTATATGCCTACTAACCTAAAAACAATCATGAAAATTCATCTACAACATTGAGAGAAAGGCCTGTTGCTTTCCAGTACACCATGAGAAAGGAAAACGCGGTGTTTAAGTACTGTATACAACATGAGCAGACTATAGAGCTGACAAAGTATCTTTCCTCTCTTCTTATCCCTCCATGGACAAGTACTTTTGGGGATATTCCTAAACCTCACTTGGAGGGTCCATTTTTTATACAGTTTGTTGGCTTTCAGAGTTAGAAAGGCACCATTAAAATTAGCTTACAATTTAGAACTTCCTGGAAAGGGACTAGAAATGTCTTAATTTCAAGGGTGAATGCCGAGATTACAAAATAGTTCCTTTCATGTAAGCAGAAGAAAGAATTCTTGTCAGTGACATATGACAATTCCTGACAAATGGGATTACGCTCTTCAAGGCAGATTTGCGTGTACACCCAAAATTTTGCACGTGCAAGACTCACAGACTTAGTTACAGCTGTCCTCACAGTGTTTTAGCTGTTCAAGTATCTTAAAAACATTATACCTAGTATGTTTATCACTGACTGAAAGAAAACAAAGGTAAATATTTTAGAGATAAAATACAATAGGGAAAATGCAAGAAAAACAAGGTATTGACTTGATGCTTTCCTTCCCTTCGTAACTGTGCATCAAATTTAACATGACAGAAATTGACTTACAACTGTGTCATTTGGTAAATTTGTACGTTTGGAAGGCATAAACAGAAAACTGATAGGATTAGGATTTCATGTGTTGACACTTGAATTCCAGGCCTTCATGACTCGTGCTGTATGTACACACACGTACCCAGTTGGATCTCTGAGGAAGCAAGTTTAATCAAAATAATTTTTAATTGTGTGCATTTCAAAAATATTGCTAACAAAAAGGAAATGTTACACGGCAATTTTTAAGCTAGGGGAAATGCAAGTTAGAAAAACTGAAGATAAGAAAATACCAAAAAATTGATACCCTAAAATAAAGAATTTCATCAAAATGACCTCTCTTCTTCTTGATGTACAAGTTAAGGATTTTAGTGTATTTCTCTCCAGCATTCCTCCCCCATTAAAACTAGGGGTACAGATTAAAAGAAAACATATATATATGTATATATATATAAAATACCCCAAATTATTTCTTTCTACAGGGGAAAGAAAAAGTTCTGAACTAATACACTTTCCTTTTTATTTCATTTTAAACAAAGGAACAATTTAAAATCTGGCTAAATTAGTATTTCTGCAGATTTATTTTTTTTGTTCCCAACAGCACTTCCATATTGGTGTTTAAGCTAAATGACTCATCCACACAGAAAACTTCAATAGGGCAGAAAAAGGGAAATAAAAAAGGGGAGGCTCTCAATAAGCTATACAGACATGGCTTTTGTGTGTTAAGGACCACAGTTTAAGAAATTGGAAAACATTTGTATTAGCACACTCACAGCTGTGCACCCTGATTCCCCCCAAAAAACAGTAATATAACGAACACCACCATTCCATACAGGTATTTTCCTCCTCCTCTTTCTTGCTTACCAATTTGGTGTATTTTTACAGGACTCCCCTTTGAAGCTAACGTTTTCTGGGGTGCTTACGTTTTTCACTCAATTTCATTCTGAATCTTTGTGGATAGAGTCAGGCCAGCCGCATTTGATACAAACATTTGATGTTAACATATTTCAAAGACTGTTTGCATGCTATGGCTAACAGAGTTTCAGAATTAAGAACAGGCTACTGCAGGACACAGCTGTTAAACAGCTGAGCAAGTCCAAATCCATGACAGGACAAGGACGAAAAATAAGAGACCTTAGCGATGAATCTTATAAAATTAGTATAGTTTTGTAGCACTTGTTCTCAGAATATTTTACAATCATCACAGTTAAATCAAGTAGAGACATTTTACTACTTGCAGGCAATTAAGAGTCTTCCTCATGTTGACAAATTATGCATCACTTTTGCTTGTCTAACCTGCAAGCAAAGAGAAGAACCTGAATATCCCTAAATTTATAGCATCTCACGTGGACCAGAATACCTTCAGGTTTCCCATTCCCATCTCTTTATATCAGAGCTGCAGCTAGAGAGATTTCCAGTATTAAAAGGCAGCTACATTAGCCCAGCACCCTTTTTCTCAGCATAGCTATGAAGCCAGAAGTACCACCAAACTGACAATGTGGCCATGGAGCTTTTCAGACTTGAAAAGCCAACAGCATTCAATGCCACATGCTATGCTGTCATTCAAAACCATGCTTACACCTGCCACTTTCATTAGTTAACTAATGAACTATCGTCACAATTGAGGAGATGGGAAAAATAAAATTATCTGTGGATAGTAAAATGCAAATGCCACCACTCCAGCACACTTTTTGGATACTTTTGGCTACTCCTAGCTTTGCTGTGGAGTGCATGTTTTGCACCAGCAAAATATCATGATAAAATATAAAATTTGTATGCCAATATTTTCATCAGTATGTTAAAATTCAGCTAAAATGGAGGTCAATATCATTAAAACACTATTAAAAATCAAGCAACAACGACACATAAGCAAGTATTTTGCAGAGAAAGACTGCCGTGTCTGTGACAACAAACATAAGGCAAGCCATAGTGAACATTTATAAAGACTGTTCAGAGTATTTTTTTTTCCAAGTGTTGAGAAGAATCCTTAGGAAAGAACTTAGAGAAATTCATTCCCACTGACTTTTCTAGTGCTACTAAAAGCAAGGACTGCAGCAGAACCACTGGAAATGTTTTGTTCTCTCACTTAATAGAAAAAACAGGCAAATACTTGATGAGTTTTATAAAAAATTCAGCCAGTAGTCAAAGTTACCTTGCCCAAAGATTAAAGATGGCCAGATCCTTAAAGAGAGTCAATAGGGGGCAGAATTTAAAAACTATGGTGCTTTTGACAGACAACCACTCCAAGACCTTAGGTTTCATGACAGCATAAGCTTGATCCTATCCACACGGATAAGGCAATCTCAACAGTGCTGTCAGCCCAAGTGGTCTTCATAAAGCCTAGTTCCTAGTCCACTTTTCACAGATCAACAGCTGTCATGAACACATTAAACTGCTTAATGTCAAGAAATGGCGTAACGCAAGCTTAAAACTCTTTTGAACTTTTCTGAAAGCAAAATGTTCAATCATTAAAGACATTTAGAAGGTTGATTGCTAGCACGACAGACACCTGTAGACAAAAAGTCACAACATAGCCACCAAGCCCACTAGAAAACCAAAATAAGAAGGCTTGCCCTCCGGCTCCAAACGTGTTGATCATTTCCTTTTGACTCCATCAGCTGAATGCAACTGCGTGCCTCACAAGTGGAGAGGCACAGCGGGGAGACAAAGGAGAGCCGAACACGTCATCTCCCGCACTTGCGCAACACAAGCCCCAGTATTTGCTTTAGCCATCTTATTTCTTTGTTTGCAGCAGAACCAGCCCCACGTTTGCGATGAACACTTCCTCCACTCCCTCAACCGCATGAGTCGCTGGATCTTGGACTTATCGAGCACACAAAAGCCAGTTTATTTTAGCACGTGCTTTATTATGCTAGCAATATAATCTGTATTTCCTCTAAACTGAAAGCTATTTCAGCATTATAGTTTCCTTCAAAAACATTTTAAACGCTTTGGCTTTTCACATCCATGATTACAAAGGAGCCCAGTTTCATCGGTCTTTGAAATGTTATCAGTCACAAAACAGACAAATTCATGGATATGAGACATTTGGATATAAACTAATCCAAGGCTGAACTGACGGAGAAACACAATTAAATCTCACTGAAGAGCAATACAGTTTGGTACTTAAAAAGCCAAGCAATTGCTGTACACTTGTCATCTAGTATCTAAATGTTAGGACAGCTGAATTAAACATTCAAAAGGAATTTCTTTCATAGCATGCAGCCCTTTACATACATGAATTTCAGGCTGTTTTCATTGGCATGTGGATCCAGGAATCATTTTCTCATCAACCAACAACAGCTTTATGGCTTTATTGTGATGGTGGAGTACATACATGACGCATTAAATATATAGAAGTAGTTTTACAATTGCATTTTATTATTTTGGAACTGCAATACGTTAATAAATCCACACAGCTTTAACAAAAGGGTTAGGGCTTTTGTTGGTTTTTGGTTTGTTTTTAAAGTCAGACAAGCAATCTACTTGGCATACATTTTATACTGACCTGAATATCGAAAGCAAACTAGTATCTATCCACACTGATCTGACTGCCTCTAACAACTATACCCATATGCAAATAACAGGGATAGGAAAGCTAACCCTAATCAGCCACTGAGGTTGCAAAATCACAATGCTGAGAAACGAAAGGAAAGGTGTAATGCACAACCCTATCTTTGGACAGTTCACACCTAAGCCCAGTAATACCGTCTTTCAGCACCCTTCTTCAAAATCACCTCTGAAGATGAATCATGGTTATCCGGAGGCAGAGGCTGCAGGAGCCCTGAGTCACTTGCTGCACAGGCTTCATATCCAACATCCAGAATGCAGATGTGTGATTTTTACACTCATTCTTGGCAAAGAATAGCAAAACTCCCAAGGAAAGGGCCAGCAAATCGAGTATGGCATCTTATGCTACTTCAGTCACCCTTGACGGTGCAATTAAGACTGAGAAGAAAGAAGACAGCCTGCTGGTGAAAGCAGTTAAATGACCAGAGCGCTGCATTTTGTTACTGCCGCCAGTCTTTATACTCCGGAGATCCTCGACCATTACCTCTGAAATTTACTTAACTGACAGTGCACTGCCCTATCTGGTAGGGCCACAGGATCTTCTGAAGCCAGGCAGGATTCCCTTCCATGCCCACGCTCAGGACTCAGGTAGGAGTGATGCTGTTTCAGTCCACAAGAAATAAAAACTCAGGATAGCCGCAGAAATCAGGATTCAATGGTGGCGTGATTTTCAGGGCACTGTACAGTGCCCTGCAGAGATTCTTGGCAGGGAGACAGTTGATTTTGTAAGTTTTCTGAAAGACTATCACCAGATTGGTCCAGTTTTCATTAAAAAATAAAGTATTTTCAGATTCTCAAAATACTGTCTCTGTGTTCTAGGAGCGTGCACAAAGCACGTCAGGGCTGACTTCTTTTTGGCTGCACATGGAAAACTTTACCAGTTTTAAATTCCTTTCATGAGGGCCACAGCTATTAGTGTGCACTATGACACAGTTTTTATTTTAGGAGTACAGAAGAACTGCATTTAGGTTACGCTTGGCAAAATTCAGCACAAATCCATCCTTCATTTTGGTGTCAAATTCAATATCCTAAGACAGATGCATCTATATTTTAACGAACCACAGCTCTCCCCTCGTCCTGCACTGAGTCTTAATAATTTCAAAAAACATGTTGGAAATGCCTTAGCTATATTTCAACTCAAGCAAATGTATGTACACCTATACTTCAGGAAAAAAAAAAAATAAATCCAGGAGAATCATAACTAAAGCTTCATTTGTCTCCAGAGAATAGCCATTATGCATGTTCAGGCAACGTGCTAGCACTGACATAGCAAAGAATGTAATCACCTAGCATTGATAATGCTCCAGATGCTCAGCTAACCTCTCACATCCAACAACTCCACCTTCAATTCTTGAAACAGTAATGAAATCACAGTATAAATCAACCTGACACAGGGACTAATTATGGCAGCCCAGCTAGGAAGCGTTTTGGAACACCACTAGTTTCAAAAAACATTTAGAGCCGGTGTTGCTAAATAATTGCTTTATATAAGTGACACTCGGTATGGAAAGCCAAATAAATTGTAACAGCTCATTTTTTTCTTGCCATTATTCTTAGGTGAATTTATTATAAGTTACTAGAAGACATGCAAAGTGCATGCCAGATGAGAACTCTGTATTTATAGCACGCTAAAGTCAGTCAGCAAACAGAATCTCCTAAAAATATCCACAATGGTATGCAGCACGCCCGCTCTTTGGGGACTGCTCAGTCTGCGGTGGTCTGAATTTTAGACAGAGCACACAAGGACGAAGAAAACACCCAGGTAGGTCAATTCCTGGAGGAGTATACGAGTAACGGAGGCGATTCACATACAACACTATTAATTCTGTTTGGCAGGCACTCAAACATCCCAAGCCCTACAAGACTTCCCTGTGTGCTTCCTGATCTCTCCAGGTCAATACGATGCAATTTACACGCAGGGCACAGAAGCGTGCACCCAGGCTGAACAAGCCTCATTCCTACTGTGGCTTAGCCTCCCATTTTTGCAGGTGTCAGGAATCTGAAGCCTATCAAATAACAGGCACCAGAGAGCTCTGGATGCACGCTGAGACATCCTTGAGAGAGTCATGATGACGATCATTTACAAAGAAAGGTGGCCTTGGGAACTCAGGCATTTGCTTAGGAGATAATTAAGAAGAGAGTAGAAAGCAAAAATAATTTCTTGTATGCATATGAAATGCTGTTCTGGTTTTACTCAGGTTATTTTTTTTTAAAGCATAAATCATTTGTTTTTGATTTCCGAGGTGCATGCCTTTAAAGATATTCCAAAAATAAAACCCCTTAGCAATCAGAGGTTTCTCGCTCCTCCTTTGCACAGGTTCAAGGACAACACATTCCTTTACCACAGTAAATGGACACAATCTGTAGAAACGAACACAGGTCTCTCCTGAAACTAATTAAAACATTAACGAGCAGTAGACACGCTGCAGAAAAATCTTGAAAATAATATAAATTTGGTTCATGCATCTGCAAATAGCAGGGAGAACCTCCCCAAAAACCTCGGTGACATTGTTCCAAAACTGAAAGTTTTGAGCAAGACTAAAACAGCAAATCAAGAACATTTACATGATGAACTTCTCCGTGAACAGCTGGCAAGAAGAGGAGAGAATGTACTCAAGCAGATGGGTAGGCAACGTGTTTTAAAAATAGGTTCGAATTTTTAGCAGTGACAAAAGGCTTTCTTCACAAGACAAAGAAATGCCTTGGAAGGTTGTTGGAGTGGAGTCTGCAATTACGTGAGAGAACGCAAGGAGAGACACGCTGTCAGGATATCACGGCTGGATTAGAAGAAATTAAAGAGGAAGGCCTTGTTTGAACTGGCACTCCAAAGGCTCGGTCAGGTGTTAGCGCCGTCTTGATAGCCAAAAGAAATATTTATATATGGCATTACAATTAAGCCAGCTTCCCTTTCTTCAGATCATTAACTATTTAAGTTTCTTCCCTAAACGCAGTACTGCCATTCTTATTATTTGGCTTCTCCTAACACCTTTTGTTTACCAGGCAGGAGATCTCTCATCATTGCAGAGCCCTGGCTCCCTCTTCATCTGAAGGAAACCAAAAACAGGTCCCAAGGGCTTCACTAGAGCTGCTGGCAGATCCAGACACTGCTCCTTTAGTTCTTTTAGCTCATTTGTCTGGACATGTAACATTTGAGACTAAAAGCACTCTTTGAGCTGGGGCAAGTGGTGGCAGACCTTCTACTTCTTTTTTCTTGTCCCCCATCTGCTCCTTAGGAGCGTTTGTGCCCCTGCTGCTCACTATATGTAAGCTGGAACAACAGCAGAGCCCACTAAATACAGAAGAGAAAGACCCTAAAAAGGGATCAGATTCCCCAAAGCCATCTGTCATAAAAAATATTCAGGAACTCCTTATCATTCGATTTGTCCTTGGACTGCTTTCCTAGCACAATGAATTTTTATTATTGTATTTTTTTTAACCTGCACTGTAGTTAATGGGATGCTAATACGTTTCCAAAACCCTTCATCTGATTGAAACATCTTCAATAACTGCTAACAAGACTCTTCTCTTTCACTTTGGAGTCAACTCGTAGGTATAACTGAAGAGAAAATGAGGCACACATCTATCTCCCTCACAATCTGTGGTTGTTGTGAAGGTGCGTGCATCTGTACAGACATGTCTGTATTTCTCCCAACTTGCAAACCTGTCTCAATTTTAGCCTTCTTCTACAATCAGCAGAAATCAGTCAGCCTTTCATAGTTATTGCTCTCATTTCCCAAAGAGGACAAACATGGATGTTATTGTGTTTCACTGCTGCAGCCAAGTGAAGAGGAAGAAATCAAAACAGCCCCTTAGTTTTCACTGTACTGCATCTTGGAAGACCTATGAACAGCAAGAGCAAGACTATCTGAAAACACACATGGGATTTTTTTTGTGTGTTTACAACTGCAAACAGCAGTGTTACCATATCTCTAAAGAAAGAGAGAGTTTGTATGGAAAAGCAATAACTTATTAGACAAAAACCTTACAATCCTTCCTCACTCTGAATGGTTGGGAAGTAATTTAGAGAAGTGTATCTTGTACTGAATATCTGCTGGCCTTCCTCAAACATTAAAAAACAGGGTGAAGCTTCAACAGCAAGTCTCACTGCTTCTAAAATGCTACACACACACACAGATGAAGGAGGATATCCCAAATAGTCTCATAGCAAAGCATGCTTCCCAACACTTTTCCCAAGTTAGGGGGGGGCAAAGACATCAGAGCTACAGCTTTGGCTGGCGAAACAGGAACAGCACTGAAATCTGAAGTGTTTAAGTTTCACACTCGTGGTTTCGCAAAGCAACTGAACTTGCATGACACTGGGAGAGAAGGGCAAGGAAGTGACCAGAAGATACTTGATGCCCAAAAAAAAGGTGTGAGAAAGATGAAAGGAACCTTCTTCCATAGCAAGGAGAAGTCATTCATTGCCTCCACCAGCTATTGTTGCAGTCAAACACTACTATAAAACACATACAAGATACTACCCATACAGCATTACATACATTCAGTGGCTGGCAATAAATCCTGCACTGTAAGATACTTCATGAAATAGCCTGATAATTATTTGGCTTGAGTAGAATGCAACAAACTTCCTTCCCCTAATAAAGTTGGAGAGAAGCAACCTAACATCTGAATTATTACTCCAAGTCTTGAAGCAGGCCTGAAAGATGTCAACAGTTGTATCTGAAATTATATATTTAAAACCTGTCTATATATGCACATCATATAAAATTGTGTATGATTGTATGTAAGACAACATGAGGTTTTGTATAACACTTCACTGCTCAATCAACCTTAATGAAGAACTGATGTGGAAAATTTTTAAAAAACATTTGTTTTCTACAGCTGGATTCTTACATATTTGTTTCTACGAGAAATCACAAAGAAGTATGTCTTTATTCTTGCCTTCTCTCAATGCCCTCAAGAAGCAATTTAAATCTGAACACTCCAAGTGTATTTCTAGCAGGTGATTTCACCAGGAATTCTCCCTGTTGTGACCACCCAGAAATAGGATCACGAACATAAAGGGGGCTCTAAGGAGCTGTCAGCATTTCAAGTGACAGAAGTAGCACACCAGCAGTTACCCAAAACAAAGAAAATTCTGTGAGATGGTCCAGTTTGAGCCAATTGTGGCACGTGTCATTGACAAAAAGAGGCTACATTACAACTACAGCAGTAGCTTCGCTGTAGTGGTGACAGTCGATGAAGAAATACTGCCTCGAAACAGAGTGGAAAAACGAAATTAACCGTGGATCCCAAGGCCACCTCTTTTACAGGCTGCTCTTAGAGAAGTAAGCATGTTTACTTTGGGGCAGGGAGAGAGGGGAAGTCCTATCTGTGGAGGACCAGAGCAGGAAGATACTGGTCACAGCTCCACAGTTATCACCCTACAGGCGCCGTGTCCCCTTGGACATCACGCGCAGGCCTGGCCCCTATGTCTGGGAGCACCATAAAGTCTTAGGAAATTTGGCCCTCGCTCTGCTTTCTGCCCTCAGCTTCCCCCAGGAGTGCTTGTCACACATTCAACTATGTTGCATGGGTTTCTTTTGGTTTTATTCTGTGGGACCAAGGCCTCAAGTTGTCAGCAAACCCAGCTCTGAGCTAACACGTACTGTGCATGGCCGTATTTCCTCCATTACACTCTGACCCTAAGGCCTGCCAGGACCACAAGGCCCTCAGAGCCAGAAGAGGCTGCCCTAACTACGACCTAACTACGACTAGACAGACTACTACAAGTAGGTAGACTCCTACCGAAGGAACAGAGCAGCTAACTCATCATACTTTCCCATACTTTAACGTCCCACATCATAATACCTTCTATTTTCTAGCACATTAATGGCATATTAATAAGCACTGTATAGGCTTCAGTGTGCTACGCTACAGAATTAATATTTATACATTACTTCTGTATGCAAAGCTGCTCAGTAAAAGTGACAATGGATTGTAATTCACTAATGGCAAATTAATTACAGTAATCTAACTAATGTAACGCCCACGCACCGCTGATTGATGAAGCCAAGCAGTATGCCTGAAAACACAAAGAGCCAAAGATTCAGTGCAACTTGTTGAAGTTACTCTTGCTCTTCTTTAATTTGAATAGAATTGCTGTGCTAATTCTCGAAATTAATTGAGGCAGTTTTCAAGACAAAAAGGAACAATTCAGTCAATTTGCAAGTTACAACACAAGGGAGGGAACTTCAAGCATGCATTTAATACACAAGTTAAATGCCAGATACCACACCTAGACAAGCTTGAGCTAGTTACCATCAGGACAAAAACAATCCTTCAAGTTATTTTTCACCATGCTGATGCTACCAATTTGTGATCTTCAGTGGGGCTACTCATTCCAAGCACTACTTGTTATGAGGAATCAGGAAGACAGACACAAAGCATGCAACTAGATCAGGATGCCTACATTCAATGTGACGTGGAGTTGTATCACTGATATCACAGAATATTTAAATTGAGGGGGAAAAAAAGAAGTGTTTCAAGTAAGGCTTTTTTCCACAAGTATCGCAGTATTATGATTAAACAGCTACTCACCCTGATAGGAAATACTAAGATTTTTAGAACACGAAAAAATAGAGCATTTATGATCATCTCATGACCACCAAAGGACAGTGCATTTTAACACTTGCTACCCAAAACCTCAACATATGGCATTCCTTATTCATTAGTGAGTAGATGAAGAGCATGCGCCTCTCCTGGTGCTTTTCCTCCTGCACCAGCAGAAGCAACAAGCTCTGCATCATCTCAGCCCCTATCCTCTTTAATATTCCAATTTCAGAGATTTGTGAAAGACAAAATATGCTGTAGTACAGCAACTAACACATTTTGACCTGTCATAGAAAAGCATAATCAGAGTTACCCTGAAGAGACCCTCCTGCATCTGAACAGTTTCCTAGATTGCTGCTCCTTGTCAGTGCACTCATATTTAATCCAGTCCCTCCTTGCAGCAAGTCGGGTTGTGAGACAACAGTAAAGCAGGGAGAAGAAATAAGTTCTTCCTCTGAGCAAGAACTGCCTACACGTTTTAATGATTCCCTCGTGCTTAGTACGAACCGCACAAGCCAGCGATAGGGCATCCTTTCATCACTGAAAGGAACGCATGTACCTTCTTCCCGCAAGCTACTGCGATGCTATAGCGAGCACCCCTGCAACAAAGCACTACTATTCGGCAGCTTGGTACTATGAGAACAGTTGTTTTCTCTCTTAAGGGCAAATACTCCTTCATTATGATAGGGCTTGACAGCTCTCTGTTGTGTCCAACCAGTGCGCTGGGAGGAGACGGTTTCAGACCCAGGCAGGAACAGCTCTGATGCCTCCAGGTCAGCACAGCAGCGATGGATGGAGGCTGGCACGTGACAGCAGCCCTGCGCTCCCCGCAAGGCTCGGACCGAAGGCACTCCTGCCTTGGCTACCAACAGGTCGCCTTACAGAGAAGAAAAAAACCCAGTCGGCTGCAGACGGCATTCACAAACCCATTAATTGAAATACAGCAACGGGGAAATTTCACATTAACCCTCCACCTTCCAAAAATAAAGCTTTTTTTTTGGAGGCTGGTTGGTAGTTACAACACGTATCTTCTCTGATATGCATTAGATTTATGGAAAGAGTGAATCCGTTAAAAAAAAAAAGGCAAAAAGGTCACCTTGGACCTTAATGTTTGACTTGTAGGAACAATGACCTTTAAATAAGCAGCACCCGAAGCACTCTGCAACTTCCGTGCTGAGTGTTTCTGACTTCAAGGTAAAGAACCCAGGTGGTGAAACGCAAACCTAATTCATCTAAACAGTGCAGGAAAGACAAAAAGACTGCTCTGGGTTTAGTGTGAGTCTTTAGAGGGCCTCTGCTTCTTGGTGAATTTGGGGTGGCTTCGCCTCCTGCCTCAACACCTTGCTCCTGTCTCTGCGAGGCTGCTCCCCGGAGCCGTGGACAGCGCTGTGCCCTGAGAGGCACAGAGCGAGGCACAGAGCTGCTGCTCTGCTCTGTTAGGGGGGGTAAAATAAATACAGAAACTTTTTGAGCTTCTGCTTTCCCTCGCCTTCCCCAGGGCCTCAGCGCGCCCCGCAAGCGGAACGGGCAGCTCCTAACGGGCAACTGCAGCGGGTCGGGGGCAGGCACATGATCCAATTAAACCCTAATTATGTAAGCAGCCGGCGAGAGCATTTACACAGCCACCGGCTCTGCGCTCCCCCCAAACCCCCCCCCCCCCCCCCCAAAAAAAACCCTTTTCCCTTACCTCCGAACAGGTGCGGCGAGAGGTGCGCGGGCAGCGAGCCGATGACGAGCCGGGGTCCCCCGGAGCCACCTCCACCTCCACCACCCCCGGAGCCAGCACCGGAGCCTCCGCCTCCCCCGGGGGCTCTCTCCCGGCCGCCTTCCTCCGGGGTGCTGCTGACCGAGTCCTGCGAGCCGTAGGGGCCGCTGCTGTGGGGGATGCTGAAGGCGGGCTGCGCTGCGCGGCTCCCGGCGCTGCTGGAAGCAGCAGCAGCAGCAGCAGCAGCGGCGGCTCCCAGGGACCTGCTGCGGGGCGCCGACCCCGCGGCTCCCCCCGGGGCTGCGGCTGCCGCTGCCGAGCCGCCGGGAGCGGCGTGAGGAGCCGGAGCCGCTGCCGAGTGAGCCGCCCGCCCGCCGCCGCCGCCCGCCGCCCTCCCGTTAGTGCTGGAGGAGGAGGAGGAGGAGGGCAGGTCCCCGCCCGAGTACGCCCGGGTGCGGCCGTTGGCGGCGGTCGGGCTGCTCTGCTTCGCCCCCATGGTCCCTCGGCTGCCCTTCTCCTCCGCCTCCTCCTCCTCCTCCTCCTCCTTCCCGGCGGCGCTGGGAGTCCGGCCCCGGCGGGGGCGCTGCGAGGAGCGGGGAGGGGAGCAGGCGAGCTCGGCGGCGGCTGCTGCTGCTGCTGGCTGCGGGGAGGCGAGAGCCGCCCGCCGCGATCCGGCTCAGCGGGCGGCCCCGGCGCGGACTCGGCGGCGCCACCATGAGCTGCTCGGCACGGCGCTGGCTGCCCCAGAGCGGCGGCACCGACCCGCTGCTGCCTCTGCTGCTGCTGCTGCTGCCGCTGCCACCGCCATCCTCCGCCGCCCAGCTCTGAACAGGGCACCGGCGGCGGCAGCAGCGCCGGCCCCGAGGCCGCCCGCCCAGCGCCCTGTGCCTGTGGCGAGGGAGGCGGGACGGGACGGGACGGGGCGGGCAGGGCGGCGCAGCCGCTCCTCCGCTCCCTGTCGCCATGCTGGGGGCGGCACCGCTGCCGGCCCTCCTCACGCCGCCAGCGAGCTGCTGGGGGTTGTGGGCTGCTGCCCGCCGCCAGGTGCCACACACCACCCCAGGACTCGGCCCTACAGTCTGGGTAGCACCCATCTATTCTACAGTTACCACAGTAAAATAAACCAGCACCTTAATCCAGACACAAAGCACCGCTCTGGTGCACCTGAGGATGCTCGCTCAGACGTGAACAAGCACACAGGCCTCCCTTTTCCCCCTCCTTTCCCCATCTCTGTTACACCTGCGTGCAGCTGGAGCTGACACTTGGGGATGTGGTTTACTGGGTGACACTGGTGGTTGGACCAGATGGTCTTGGAGGGCTTTTCCAACCCTCATAATTCTGTGCTTCCATGATTTATCTATTTTTTGGCGTCAGTGCGGCTCACAGTGCAGTTTGCCAGAACAGGTACCACCGCTTGGGATGGCAGAGGAGGTTACCAACACTAACTACTCATTCCCACACTGGTTTCCTGAATGGCTGAGCTGCTTTGCAAGTAATCCAAACCCTGTTCAGAGGATCCTGCTGTGAACTGTTGCTGGTTTCAGTACGAGGCAGCGATTCTGCAGCTGTCTCATGGACAGGTTGTTCGTGGGGCAGGGCAGACACCTGGGGTCAATAATGTGCTGTCCCATGCTATGCCATCCCCACTTGTGAATGATAAGCTAAAGTCTCTGCTAGCAAGGGGAGATACCCCAAGGTAGACCAAGCATGGTCATTTTCTAGCTCAGTTTCCTAAAGAAAGTGTGATCATGCTATCTGCTATACCACCAGTTCCTTTTGAAACCCTTGGACAGCTTGAGCCAAATCTCTCAGAGATGCCAACAGTGTAGAAAACAAGCAGTCATGCAGAAGATACCTTCTACGTGATAGAGATCCTATTAATGTTCCCACAGAAGGAAAAGCTACAATCGGAGTAGTTGCTTGATCCCAAGAATCCAGATGGGCAAAGGATGTTGCAGACATGACTGATAATTTCTGCCCCTCACTTAACACTCATTGCATGTTCAGCCCTATCAGAGAAGGTTTAGAGGACAATGTGTTAACAGGGTTATGGAGTTCTTAAAATTCCCACTAGTGAGTAGTAGTGGAGCTGGCTGGCTGGTAGGATAAGCAGCATTTTGAAAATGCTGCATTGCTACACGGTACCGTCTGTAATTTCCCTACAGTGGCTCTAAGGGTTGAGCAGGTATTAAATACAGATTTTATTTGGCTATGACTAACCTTTTATTCAGTTTAGAATTAAATAGTAAAGCCTATGGGGGGAAAAAAGCCCTCAAGACATCCAAAGAGTTATTCAGTGTTACAGTCAGCAAATTACCTTTAACAGCACAGAATATTTCACAGAAGAGAAGTCAGCTGCAGAAAGCAAGTCACAACAACAGGACAGCCCTGTCTCCTTCTCAGAGAGCATTCAGAGAGCACTCAGATGTGATTTTCTTTCTTTTCTTTCTTTGGCTTCCATGCATTTCAGGCATTTAAATTTAATATTTGCAGATCTCTCACTATCAAGTGTGAATCTAAACAGGACCCATACCTCAGAGAATGCCTACATCTTCAGAAAAGTGATGTGGCATGCTTCTGAGCCAGCTTTCTCCCCTCCATCCTTCCTGGTCCCTCTTGTAAATGATTGAATAGAATTTCTTCTGTGTATGGAAATTTGCTCTCTATAGCCAATAGTACAGTTAGGTTTTCAAACTAATGTTTCTTCTAACAAATGACTCCACAAGCACCAAGTCCTGTAGAGGCAAGTACCTGGCACTGTAGCTTCCACCCATTTGTTCATTAATATGCTCCAGAAGTAGTTTGCATAAAATTTTCAATTTCCTACCCAGCACAGAAAATAATCACTGGCAAGAGGAAACAGTGCAAAGAGAAAGCAGAACATATTGCCGCTGACCAAATTTCCATAGATCTCTGGGACTCGGCGGAAAGTACATAGCTGTATGAAAATTAACTTCCACGGGCCTATGTGGATGAATGCTCTTATTATTCCTGTAGAAACATATCTAGGGAATCTTATTCGTAATTAAATAAGCACAAAGTAGGCACTAGCCTTCTTGTTCCTTGTCCAGGATACTGGAAAAATTACTGGTTTAGACAGGCAGATACACTTGCTGTTCTTTGTTGTAAGCTGTATACCTCCATTTTAGTTCTGGTTGCACTACCTTGTCTATCAGCAACTGAAAATAATAAGCTTGTTTCTTCACCAGTTTCCTTAAAAATACCAAGTGGCAGGTGTGCCCTAAGAACACAAAATTGGCTATAAGTTCATAACATTGCACATCTTGGAAACCGTGTGCTGTATAAATGGAACAGGGTCTGAATTTTGGTTAACGGTGAGCTGTGCTGATGGATCATCCTCCCTCTCCCCTCCTACTCACTTTGGTGTCTTTTATAGGGTGACTACAACAATGTTTGAAGGAAGGTTTCATCTCTGGCAAAAGCATCTGACCCTGGTCTGAAAAAGCCAGCTGGAAGTTCAAATTCTGTTTAGAGTGAATCAGGTAGTCCTTTTTGATGGACAGTGGTTAAAAAAACAATAGAAAACATAACATAGATTTTAATTTTCAAGTAACTAAGATGGGCTCCTAGTAGGACATGGGGAAACAAGATTTTCTGTTCAGATACCAAACTAGGGGTGCATGCTGTGGTTGGAAAAGATCAGCGAGGTTTTTACATTACTGTACATTGCAGGTGTTTAAAACAAATCACACTGCACAACAACTCTCCACAGATAGTGAAAGCTGTGTTCAGTTGCTCAAACAGAAAGCAAAACAGAACTGTTTCATCCCTGTAAAATACGAGTTCTGTAAAATACACATGCCTTGCATCTGCAGGTCGTTTAAGCCATCTGGCTGACCAAACTGTCTTCAGGTATGTTCACATCTCTATGCTAAAAGATAAAGGCCCTGTATTGGTATTAGTGTATCTCCAGCTGGTAGCTGGTCTCCTGAAATATGTAGCAGACCTTACTATTCAATATCTTAGGTTTTTATTTGCACTGAGTAACACTTTATTCATGTTGGTTTTAATCCTGCAAAGATTTATGCATATGCTTACACTGTTGCAGTAAAAACAGTCCTGCACTATGCTGTCATCAGTCTTCACCAAATAATAATAAAAAACCTAAGCAACTCTGAAAGTCTTTCCAGGTTTGGGTCCTAAAATTATTCTGGAAATATGCGGTTACTTATGTTTTCAATGTGAGGAAGTTTATCCTTGTTTTTATAGATATTGTGTTTAGAACCTTCTGCCTTTTGTTTGAAGTTTATGCTTTTCTGAAGTTTCTGTCACACCATAAACAATATGCTGTATTTTGTACACTGGAGTCACCCATGTGGAAAGATAATGTTCACCAAAAAAAGATAACCTAGCCTTAAAAATAAATGAACATTGTTCCTTGTCTTACAGATCGACCATTTTGTACAGGAAGAAATACGTGGAAATAATCGACTTGAAGAAATGGCAATTTGTGCTGTGCATGTCACTACATCTGCTATGAAGTAGCATGATAAGAAATACGCTTTAGTCTAACAATTCTAATGGGCAAGTGTATTCACCATAATAATTTCTAAACTGTTCTCCATTCAGAGTTGGATTATTGGAGCCAGTGAGTACCACAGTACTCACCAAGGCCAAATGCCATTCACTTGAATTTGCCATTTGAGTGCATAATCAGACAGTAACTGGTTCTCCAATAAACTGCATTAGTTCTACTTGTTAGTTTTTGTTTGTTTGTTTGTTTGTTTTTTGTTATCATCTTTGCATGTAGTATCCCATTGTATATACTTCCTAACCTTTCATGCATCTAGAGGCCCCCCCCAGTGCTGTATTTCTTCAAAAGCTACAGCACAGACCTCTTTTGTTATGTTCTCAAGGAATAACTGAAGACAAGTAGTGGCTTAGACCATGCTCATCCCTACACTAAAGGCGTTTGCACCAATTCATAAATGAAGTGACATCAATCTATGTTTATTTGGGCAAGGCGTTAATACACAGATCTGTGGGTATGGGAGTGTGGGGGTGGATTAGTTGACCTATAAAGGTCCCATCCAGCTGATTTTTCTGTTTCTGTGATTTCTAAGAAGAGGGGGTGGAGGACAAACTAACAGATGGGAAGTGTGTTTACTCTCTCTTGTTTTCAGATCTCGTATATCAGCGCCCAGCGATGCCAGCTGAATGTGGAGTTGGGGGGGAGGAGTGTTGATGGCTTCAGCCCTCTTTATTTCTGCAGAGGGAAATAATACAAGTCTTTCAAAGTTTATTCCTGAATGACATTGTTTTGTCTTGCAGTTCAGAGTGCTAGACCATGAATCCCTTCTGCACCTAGAGAGGCGTAGTCTTTACAAAAAGCTTGGTCTGAACAATTCATGAGGGTTAATAGAGAAAGCACTCTGAGTCCTGACACACTGAATATTACACAGGTAAAGCAGTCTTCAGGAGCTGATTGCAGACAAGTTCTTTCACAGGATACATCTTTCATTAGCAGTACTAATTGCTTGAATGCTAGACATCTACTGAAAGAGATGAGTAAAAGGAAAACAGAGTTACAGAAACAATAACAAAATGTAGGAATGACAGCAGGTGGTAGAGCCATGTGACATTAGATTTGCCAAGTACAATTTGTATTCTCTCAGGTTCTGTGTTTTCTGCCAAATATTACCTTAAATTCTCAGAATCCAAGAGAAAAAAATACCTTTGTCTTAATTTTTGCACGGTATGTGGTAATATTTTCAATTGATAGTTGTAAGTACTGCTCTTTTAATATATTATATCCTCCTACTTACAGTCTGCTACTGATAAGCCTAATAACAAGAAATAAAAACATACCAGGTAGCTATTCAAAGGGCCTTTAAGCACAGCTGCTTGGGCAGTCATGCTTGCACTGCCGGGACTTGCAACAAGTCAAAGGGACAGTAAGGACTTCTAAGTACAATAAAAGCAAGGTGCACTAGTAAATGTATCAAGGTAATACTTCATTAATGAGTGGACAATGAAGAATATAAAAGCTTGTAACTGGATTTTTCTGAAGGCCGTACTGACTCGGGAGGAATGTCAGAGAGCTCCACTTCCCATTATCTGCCAGAAGCGTTTTTTGCCTAGGCTTCTGTGCATCATGCCTGGTGTAAACCAGGCACGAGGGCGGTGTAAAAGGCTCCATCTGTTGTGCTGGCTCCGATCCACTTGGCATAAGACAGAACCCATGAAAATAAGAGATGAGGAAAGGGAATTGTGAACCCACTTCCTCCTCTTCCCGCTCTATCTGTTCCTGGTATATTGACTAGGAGCAGGAGGAGCAGTGTCCTTGCTCTTGTTTCCTTAAAAAAAAATAAAATAGGGGAGTTGGGGTGCTTCATGCCTCTTGCTCTGCCCTTCGGTAAGAGCCCAGGCACCATTCATGGTCTGGATTCAGAGGTTTACATTTCTTAAAGAAGCAAAATGTTTTCTAAAGAGTGAAAGAAAAACAAGAGTCATTTTACCATTTTGGGAACCCAGCATACACTTCCTGGTTGGTTGCTCTGCTCTTAGCTGGTTTCGTTTCTGCATTGAGAAAATGCCAGGCAAATAACAAATCAGGTTCAAGTTAGAACAGTGCTTGTAAGAGTTTGTTGTAGCAAAACATTTCTAGATGATGAAATGTCCTAGACAATGGGACTGCATGAACTCAGCCTCATCAGGAGGTTCTCATTGGGATGAGTACTGCTAGTTAAAGGATTAGCCACTTCTGTAGAGTACCTGTACCCCTTTAGCAGGGTCACAATTCATCAAGATAATTCAGAACCTTTTCTTTGTCCCCATTACTTCCTAAGCAAAGCTTTTCCTCCAGAGTCATGGTAGCTCCTCTTAAACTCACACGCGATGTGATCACAAAATGAAGAGGGCCCCTTTACAGCTATACGAACCCATACCAAGGACAGACAGCTCTACACATTTCTTGTGAAGGTCAAACAGGAAAGGAAAGACCTGTTTGGTTGGAAGCACATCACGAGGCTGGGGAGAGACTCGGTTTCACTCTGAATAGCAATTCTTCCTCTCTTGTGAATGGAAAAAATGCAGAGCAGTCTGGTATCATATGTCCACACTGACATCTAGTGCTGAAAAAACTGCACTAGCCAGTGGGGAAACAAAGGCAAAAAGGTGTTGGACTGGAATGAAAAATTAAAAAATATAGCAAAGCATCCCTCCTGCTTTAGGAAAGTGACTGCCAGTGAGTGGCCCTCCCAGTGGGAAGGAGGTGTCATGGCTCTGTGAACTTGGGTGCTTTGGAGGCACCCCTTGGAGAAGCATCCCTTGGAGAAGCATCCCTTGGAGAAGCCCACAGCCAGATGCTCCTTGTGGCAACCCCTTGGTGTCCCTGCAAACCTCTCTTCAGGATGCGAGGAATCGTCAGTCTGTTTTACAGCCACTGGCACTGTGGGACTGAGCAGAGCAGTGCTGCCAATGACCCAGTAATCTCGATTTTTTCAAATGAAGCTTTCACAGGTATAAAATGTTCTTACTTCCCGATCCAAGAAGAGAATTCAATTCCCTGGTAAATCAGAAAGCCTATCTCCCTCTCTAAGCTTTTTCTAGAGAAAGGCATCATTTGCTTAACAGTGGCTTTTAGTCGTTAATGTTCTCTTACCTCCTATTTCAACACAAAACATTCTCGTTGCTTTCCCACATACATACAAAATTGCCCTTTGTAATATTTTGCTGTGCCTTTAAGGGCAGGCAGAGGCTGAAAAACAAAATATTTGTGATTTTTCATTGTGATTTCTATCTACCGTGGGGAGGTAAAAAGCAATAATAATGTACAGAATAATGAGTATTTTTCAATGTCAGCTGCCAGCATACTTCTTCTCCTGTCACCAGGGAAATTGTGAGATTAAAACCAAGTGCTCTGTGTGCTTCAGAAGTGATATATGCATGTCAGCATTGGATAAATCATCAAAGGAGAAGAGCAGAAAGGACGGATCCAAAACCGCTGAGATCAATGGACTTTTTTTTTTTTTTTTTCGTCCCCCATTGAATCCCATGAGCTTTGGATCAGGTCCCAGGGGAATGTCAGAGCTCTGCCAGCCCCACTGAGACGCTGCTGTCCAAATGCCGGCGTGCTGCTTGGCAAGCCCCAGCAGCAAGGTTCAGCAGCGGCTGGCAGATGCATGCTCCACAGAGGGAATCCTCTTGTTCATAAACTGAATTTCCCAGCGGGACCCAGCACAGCGTGCTTCTTGTTTCTCTGCGTGGAGGCAAAGTGGGTCCTGACCTACCAGGCCCTGCTGCTCGTGATGACATCCTCATCCTCCAGAAGCCCTGTGCTGGTCTCTGTGGTGCATTGGCAAGCTATCTCCTGCCGTTTGGTGCCACCTGAGAATAGCTTTTACCTTCTCCTCACAGCACAGCAAGCAGCAAATGTCAGGATTTAGCCCTGACTGCTTTGTGAGTGTGCAAGCCTCAAGAAGAAATATGGCATGTATCTTGTCATTAGTACCCTTCCCATCCTTAGAGTCAGTAATCCCAAGTATTAAAGTGCAATTTCCTCTTTTAATTTTGCAGTTCTTTATTTATTCTTTAACAATAATCACAAAGAAATAAGCATATTGCAACATCTAGGCTGCATTTTTTCCCATCTCTTGTAATCAACAACCATATGCAGATTTTAAAAAAACGATTCAGATTCTCGTGTCTGGGATGGACAGATTGGGATGAGCAGGGAGGATTGGCAGGCCCAATTAGACAATGAGTAGCATAAGTAGCTGTCAAAAATAAGGATAGAGCAGGAGAAAGCATGTGGCATCTCTCACTAGATAAGCTGTAATGATTGGCATGCCCAGTCAGAAACGTTCTTTTTCTGATTTAATGGGGGCTTAGAGTAGTCTATAGATGAATTGTCTCACAGCTGAGACCATGCAAATCAAGCATTAAAAAAGTAAGGTTAGAGTCTGATGTCAGTTTAAATTCCATTAATATCAGTGGAATCAGGCCAAATTCATACACCCAAATTTATAGGGTGCAAAACTTGGCCCGTATTTATTACTAGGAGCAAAAGCATGTGAAACTGCATCACATGTTGAGTATCTTCTTATAGCAAGAAGTAATACCAGAGGGAGAGGAAGAAGGAGCTGGAGAAGAAGGGGTAGGGGAAGGAGAAAGAGGAAAAGAGCGAGAAGGAGAAGGAAAGAGGGAAAAGGAAAGGGAAAGGGTAAGGGAAAATGAAAGGGAAAGGAAAAGAAAAAACATAGGTATTTAAGAAAATCGATGAAATTTAAAAACATGCACACAAAAAAAATATCTACAGTAATAACACTGAATTAAAACACTTCAACATTGATGTCATCATATCATGTCTTGTCCATCCTTCCCCTTCCAACTTTCAGGATGGCCAATAGGAAATTAACAGGTTAAAGGTGACCAGGTTGCAGATTATATTTGGTGCAGTGGCGGAACATCCAGAATAAATATATTCGGCTGCCATCAGTCCCTAAGCTTTTGGGAACGTTGCAGTGTGTAACAAAAGCAATGCCTTTTTCGGTACGAGACCGAGCAATGATGGATGTAATCCCAACTAGGAGCATGGACTTGCTTTGGGCTACGTGTATGAAATCTGAGTTAAATTTAGGGGAGCAGTGAGTTAGGCTGAATGGCAATAATTCAGCGTAGAGTAATTAATATTAAATTCATTACAGGCCTGGTTCGCCAGCGTGAGCACCGGCTGCTGCTCAGGGAGGCCTGTGGGACCACCACCGAGGCACAGTGCCCGTCCATGGCCTCTTATTTACTCAGTGGCTCAGCGCTCTTACAAATCCCCTGCCTGGGGTGCAGGAACAGCCCTTGTAGAGTCGGTGCTCTTGTAGGCTGTTTTACAAACAGTTGCTACCCGTGAGTGGGGACTGACAGGATTTTGGCAGCGTACGGCCTCCTGCGGTAGCAGCTTAAGCCGAGGAGGCTGACACAGCCACCAGCCCTGCCGGGTCATGCTGCCCTTGTCCTAGGGGCTGGCACCCTTGCCTGGAGCTGCCAGAAGGATATGGAAAGCTCAAAAAATGTGAGCAGCCCTGCTTTCATCCAGTGCCGCCTGCGTGCTCGCATCCTGTTCTTCAGACTTGGCTACCAACAGCTCCCAGATCCAGCTGGCCGTCCTCAGAGACAAAGGAAAATGTAAATGCAGGAGGGCAGTTATGGAGAGCAGTGCTTTAGTCTGTGATAGTGAAGGAAAATAATGCTTTAGAAAATTCACAAAACAAAACAAAAAAACTTGAACGGAAGAACATTTTTTTTTTTTTTTTGTCCTTCCTTCCTTCCTTCCTTCCTTCCTTCCTTCCTTCCTTCCTTCCTTCCTTCCTTCCTTCCTTCCTTCCTTCCTTCCTTCCTTCCTTCCTTCCTTCCTTCCTTCCTTCCTTCCTTCCTTTTCTTTCTTTCTTTCTTTCTTTCTTTCTTTCTTTCTTTCTTTCTTTCTTTCTCTTCTTTCTTTCTTTCTTTCTTTCTTTCTTTCCTTCCTTTGGCAACTTCATCCTTATATTTTGAATAATTGTCCTTTCTTTTATCTGAAAATGACTATTTCCAGAATCCTTTTGGGCTTCATATTTCAATTAAAATCGTGCTTTATTGTCTGATAGTTTGCTCTGTCCAACAAAATCCCAGTGCAGTTGTCATAAATGGTAACTCACCTGAACTGAAGTGCCTCTGCTGCTAGCACTCACTCTGTGTCTTTGACTCAGGTTCCTATTTGCAATGGAGATTGAAGGAAAGATCTTAATGCACTTCTGTTTTTATAAAAGGCTTTATGCAAAGGCAGTTGAAAAAGTAAAACTGAATAAGAATGCTAAAAAATAATAAAAAAAAAAGTGTTGTTGAATCCAAAAATATTCACATCAAGAATTCTTTCCCAGTGGAAGAAACTGGAAAGAGAGTACAGTGCTTGGAGAGAAACAACATAGATCATGAAGAAGCGTGTCCTTGCTTTTCAGCTATCTGGTTTGATTGTTTGGGCAACTTATAAGTCACTTTGTTTCTTGTTGATTCAGTTCCTCCCTTTCTACCTCCTACCTCTTTATCATCTTGTCAGGTTAAAACACATTATGAATTGTAAGAAGCTCAACGGGCAAGTTAAAAGGACCTTAATAAGCATGGAAGGTCAATACGCTTTATACTGGATCCTGATGATAAGAAGAGCTTTGGAAATACAGAACTCTTACAGAAGTTATCCAAGCAAATGCCATTTACACACACACACACACACATACACACGTTATTGATGCTAGGCTGATAAGCAGAACCATGAAGCCCACAGCATGCAATATGCATTTCTGCAAAAATACCCCATAAGTTCAGATACAGCAGGATATATCTTAAAAAATGAGTCCCAGAAATACTTTATTATGTAGGGATTGTAGTGGCTAAAGAAGCCTCTTTTGAGTTCACCTGGGGATTTATAGTTATGACCTATACTTGAGTACAACAGATAAATATTTTGTCAATCAGCAGCTGACATAAAGTAAATATGTTTGACTGCTAATGCTGCTGTCACAATTAATCACAAGATCTCAGGAATCAGATACTACAGCACCTACTGTTTTTCATTAACATCACTGCGCGGTGCATATTAGGGCTTTCTCAGGTAGGGAATGAATTCTTATTAAAATGTCTTGCAGGCATCAAAACTGAGGTAATGAGACAGGAATAAGCTGGGAGCCCAGAGGCAAATGGGGGGCTTTTATGTAGAACAGCTTCTTAAAAATCAATTGAGGGATACTCACAAGAAAGGAGAAGTATGCCAAATGGAAACATCTTTGCCTGCTGCCAGAATAGAGCCTTTCACCCCATTTTTAAGAGGTAGGGGTGAGATATTTTTAAGGTTGATCAGTCCCAAAGGCAGACAGCAAAGAATTTTCTCTCTCTCTCTCTCTCTGTTAACTGAGTTGATTGCCAGCTCACACTGTTGGTGGAAGTTTAATTATCAGCCCTGTTGTTTTCATTATGAACTGCTCTTCCTTGGGGTTTTATTATTTGTGTTCTTAAGGCCTTTCTACGTGTGGTTTGATCATGGAAGCAGCAGAAATAGATTGATGGAGAAACAGATTTAGTCAGACTGGTGCTGAAATTGTGTTTAAAAAAGCCTGAAATACCTCTTCACCTCTTTTGTAACATACATGCTAAAAATCCTGCCAGTATATTTACCAGAGTCCAGCATACCTGGAAGCACACCAATAGTCTTTGCAGAAAAAGCTCAGTGAGACACCTTTCTAAGAGGCATATGATTAATCCAGAATCTCTTAATGAGACTGCAGCCTAGCACATGTCTAATGGGCAGGTCAATTGGTCGACATTTTCTGAATTGTATCTCAAATTTTGGTTATTACAGAGCATATAAAATCTTTTCGCCATCCTCCTCTTCCAGATCTGGGATATACTAACCTCCCAGTTCTACTGGTTAATAAAGGTCTGAAAGCACAGCTGATGATGCAAGGCTTGGATATGTTTTACATACCAGCAAATGGATGTATTTCAGAAGTGAGAACCTGTAAGGATAGACAACAGACTTTGGTAAACAATATTGCCTTATACTGATTTTTGAAGAAAAGTGAAGGTTTTTGTTGCCACTAACCAAAGAGGATTGAGAAGAGGTGGTTAGCTCCTCTTCTTCTCCACAGCAGGCAGCATTTCCGAAGTCCTTCTAGAGTACTTGTCATCAAAGTACCTGTTAGCTACCTCTTCAGGCGTTTAGAGGGTTACAATACATATTTTGGAGGGTGTAATTATACAGCAGTAAACCCAACATGTTATGTGGCCATTTGTGTAGGCAGACATTGCATAATACTTCCAGAAAACTTTCCCATCGTAGCAAGAAACGAGTGGGAACTTACTAACCAAGTTTTACAAGGCCAAAGACAGCCACTCTTCATGTTTGCCCCTCAGGATGTGTCTTCCCTGCCCAAAAAGGTGCAGTCACTGTGGAGCTGTATCCTGGTGTCGCCATCCATCTCCATCCCAGCCTCTTCCCAAGAGAGAGCAGTGACGAATGGAGGTAGAAGAATTTGGGTTGTTTTTGGAAAACCGTTAACCCTATATATATATGTATGTATGTATATTTATTTATTTATAGCCCATAGATTTCAACATTATACTAATCCAGTCTGCTCTGTGATCCCTTTCCACTAAACCACAGGCCCATACCTAGGAGGGCCCACCACTCTAAGGGGTTATCCGTCGAAATAGTTCTCCGTAGCTTACCACTTCGACTGCAGATAGCGCAAGGATTTCAGGTAATAACCCAGTGCACACCAGCATGAAGGAAATGCTCAGATGAGGTGGTCCAAATTAGTGGACAAAGCAGAGATATGGGCATAGCACCTAGCTAAGAGCATGAGCGAATCCTCAGGGAAGGCTGGCCTTTGAGTCACACAAATGGCAGACAAATGGGGGGTCATCTTCAGTCCCCTGTTGTAATCTGTCTTCTTGTCACAAAGGAGCTGCTTGCTGATATCCTACCCTTCAAATACGTCTGCCATGCCCCAGGCAATGGCCCGATCTCGGGCGAAATCTATAAACCATTTGCAGATATGGAATGAATCCATTTTAGTGTATGGGGATATGTGTTATCCAGCCTGTCCAGTATGAATTTTAACTGGTGTGTAAGCAACCTGCAATCACTGTTCTGTGTGGTATTTACGGGTGTTTTTTAAAGATACCGCCCCTGCCTGGAGCTGCATGGCTGGGGTGTTCCTTCATCTTATGGTAATGCACCCCAACCGGGGGGCCCTTTCTGCCAGCTCCCTACCCAGTCCTGCTCCCTGGGGTGGCCCAGTAAGGCCCACAGCCCCTGGGGAGCAGAGGGAGGCTGAGGACAAAGAGACCCTCCCTACCTATTCAGGGAGAAATCTGCATCTGAAAGTGCCTGCTGGAGATGGGCAAGGCGCCAAGCAGCAGGGAGAAGGGCCAAGCTATAGAATATAAACGAGGGCACACTGTTATATTTTTCCGTCTTTAAGTCAGTGTTATCTGTTAAAAAAAAAAAAATAGGAAAGAAAGGAAACAAACACATGGAACCGCTTCATTTGGCAGCAAGACAAGGTTTATATTCATATCCAAGGCAGTACAACATCCCTTCTCTCCCACGGACCTGCTGCCTCTGTGACTTTTCTCCTCCTTCCTCCTAATCCCACAGCCGTGCCCCTGTCCTACCTCTCCCTCTTTAACCCACCACAGAGCCTCCACCAGCAGATAAATAGGCTGGATCTGCAATTGCCCTGGGAAGCAGCAGTCCAGGCAGTGCTTTCTGAGCATGTAGGTGACCTAAGCACTTGTTTTCAGGGATCACTGCCTTTGTGGCAGTGTAGGTTGCACTGTTGAAAAGCCCTGCTTCCTCCAGGAGACCCTGGTAGCCTTCAGGTCCCCGTGTTTAGCTGAAGGTATGTCAAAACTCTCAGCTCACCTCATAAAAGAAACAGAGAAGCATCTCAGCAGCAGGCTACAACAGCAGAAAAGTTCATCAGCATTCACACTCACAGAGGACAAACTGCTGCAGGAGCCTGGGCAACATGTAGAAACAGCCTGTGTCAGTGGGTGCTATGGACCAGGCCCCTGTAGTCTTCCTCCTCTGCTCCTCTTTCAGTAGCTAGACTGGTAGACAGCAGCCTTTCTTATGGGAAAAATAAATAATAATAATAAAAACAGATCTCAGAGTAGAAGTTCAACTGGCAAAGACAATCTTCCCCCAGCAGCCCATAAGATATGCTTCGCTCTAAAACAGATTTTCAGCACGGTGGGAAGAAAGCTTTGGGCCCCTTGGTGCAAGTTTGATAACAGGATGTGATTCGCATGCCAGTGGACCTGGGCTGAGAATTTGGTGTCTGAATCTGAGCTTCCCTGGTGCCAGAAGCATTCCAGCTGGGGCTCATCCAGGATTAATCTGCAAAGACTAAGAAAAAAGAAGGAGCAATGATTGACATGGTAATACAGCATCTCCCATGCAAAATGCATTCACCCCCTCCAGCATTATCATAACCAAATACACACCTTGTTTTGCACTATAAAGATCATGGGAATGAGATGTGATAATGAGACATAACGAGATGCATGTATGAGACAAGCTGTGGACAGGCAGTGAACATAAAAAGAGAAGTGTACATGTGCTCACAGGGAGGAAG
The DNA here is from genome assembly GCF_964035555.1 of Netta rufina. Taxonomy (NCBI): domain Eukaryota; kingdom Metazoa; phylum Chordata; class Aves; order Anseriformes; family Anatidae; genus Netta; species Netta rufina. The sequence goes on from NC_140124.1 coordinate 44,445,943, forward strand.
TGGCAGATAGACATTTTCTTATAATCTAGCAACAACAATCATGATAATAATTAAGTTTTGTTTTCATTTTCCATCCCTTGCTCACCTCTGTGTCTGTTGAAAAATACACAATGCCAGAAATGTGTAAGCAAAAGGTAAACTTTCTATTCAGATTCTTGTAACTAGACTCCAGTAAGCTCTGTTAAAAATGTCTACTAAGATCCATATAAATCACGAGACAATTATACTTTAACTGACTTCCTGCCCTTGTGTTCTGCTTTTTTTTTTTTCCTTATTAGCAAAGACAAAGCTGCATGGAAAGCCTACAAGGGTGCATTTTATAGAGAATTTTGGAAATTATCAATTTGGAATTCACTGGCACACCCAGTACTGAAAACTGCATTCACCTTATCAGGAATCAGAAGCAATGCCAGACCTGCCTCTATTTCCAACACTTGCAAAATAAATGCGATCAAGCTTCATATCAGAAAGGATTTGGAGACATCGTTTGGCAAATATTTACAAATGATAAAAAATAGGGGAAAAATAAAACTCTCTGGACAGTGCACCAGCAGAAAAAGAGGCAACATTTGTTTACTAAACTCTCTTCTACTTATTGACATATTGCAACTAATCAGCATGAGAGGCAAGAAGAAGCTGTAATGTCCTTATCTTTTTGGAGCGTTTCCAGTACTAATTGCACCAGAGGAGGGTTCCGGGCGGGAATTCTCCTCCTTTTCCAGTTATTGCTTAGAGGAACTTGAAGCGTGCACAAAGCATTACAGGTTTTCTGCCTTTTTGTAGTAATATTTTGTCCTTCTGCCTTTTTGCAAGGCCATGGATCCACAGCAATGACCCTTTAGCTGAAAGCCTGTTGCTAGCTGAACCAATGGTAGCAGATGCACAGAGCAATTTCCTTCGGGAGAGAACATGAAGACAGCCCAACAGCAGCAGTGGCAAGGATGAGTGACATTCATTGCCACGGCCCGTCTTGGGTGTAAATGGCCCTAAGATGTCACCAACTGATGGCTGAGGTTGAGTAGTGTGAGTGTTGTAGCACAGGCTGTGTTCCCATGCTCTCATCGCATAAAAATGTCGCTGAGTGATCACCTACATTGGATAGGGTGTCACTACCTATGCCGTGGCACTGAGCTCTTGGGCAGGGCGTGCTGGGGGTGGGTGAAGGCAACTAGAAACAGGCATGCCACAATGACCAATGTTCATTGATTTGCCTCCTATTAATGTTCTGCCCAAGTGGAAGTTCCCTCTGTCTGAAGCAGAAATTGTCAATGTATGACGAGAGCTGCGCAAACATTAAAATGTGGGCACGATTCATTCCTGTGCATGGAAACAAACCCATGGCATATCAGAAGCAAGTTATTCCCTCTCTTCCTATGGTGTCAGGGAGGTCTCTGTAACTGGCTTTGGGGATTTCTAGTCCATTTTTGCTCCATAGTTGAAAGAAAACCTTTTCTTTGATCCCCATGGTGCAACCTTGCAGAAGCAGTTGTGCAGGCTGCACACCCTCTTTGGGACTTAGAACGGAGAAATGTGGATGCCTTATGACACTGCAGTCACCCCCTAGGCAAATTTTTCCTCTCAGCGATCCTGCCAGATGCGATCTTTTGGCCCTTTATGCCTTAGGGTGCAGGGAAATTACTGGTGGGACATAAACAATGAGGGGAATTTCACTAGCAGAAACACCAGCCGGCTTACCTTTGTTACTTTTTACTCATGCCTGGATCGTCTTGCAGCAGTTTCTATGACAACAGAAAAATTATTTCTTAACATAAATTAAGTTTGTCAGACTTATGCTTGTGCATAGCACTTGCTGAAGGCTAAATAAGCAAATCTGAGACCAAAAGCAGATAAACTGATCTGCTCTATAAAAATGGAGCTATCACAGCTCTGGTGCAGAGAAGATCCCATGCTTTCCTAGAGAAATTTGAGTATTGAATGTTGTTTTTTCTTTTATATTTTGAGAAAGAGAAGCACAAGAAAAGCAAATATCATGGATTAATACAGTGATCTTTTAAATGCAGAGACTTTGTGACTAATCACCTCTGTCTCTAAGAAAAGAAGTGCAAGTATTCAGTGCATAAACAACATAGGGAAAGGAAAAAATTCATACAAGCTCCTCCTTAGGAAATGTAAAGGAGTTTGTGAAAATCATTTTCTGGGCCTGTTTGATACATGGTAAACTATAATAGTTTTTGGTAACCTGGTCATTCGAGTGCAAAATATTAAGTTTACCTTTTGTTTATACATTTATGCTCTTCTCTGTCTTCTGGCATCATTTTATTAGACTCTAGAAATATAGTTATCATTTGCAGGTTGGAAGGGTTATTTTGCTAACACCTCATTCCTACTGTATGTGTTTCTTCCTTGTAATTATGAGTTGTTGGTTTTTTTTTTGTTTGTTTGTTTTGTTTTGTTTTGTTTTCTAAAGGTACTCATGTATTTACAGAGTGATGTGCGGTCGCTTCCCGTAACTATTTAATCTATAAGAATCATGACTTTTAGTTACGACAAAACCCTTTCAGAAGTTTAGTGCAATTTTGTAGCTCTGATACAGCTATGGGGTTTATGTTGTGAGTTGCTCTTGTTAATCTGAAGCAGCTGGTTAATAGGCTGTTTTAGTTAAACTGTTTCTGATATTAGGGGTATCCTGTGCATCCTGTGGAGAGAGCAAACTGCATGTGCCTGGATGTGGAGGATGGGCTGTGGCATGGGTCTACGCAAGCATATTGCCTTCTGTCCATACCGCAACTCTTGCTAGTCTCCAAGAGAGCTTTATACAATGTGAAAAGGCAAAATATCATCTTTTGCTGCAGCAGGTAATGCGTTGTTTATTGTTCTTTCACTCTGTTAGTGTTCAATTCAACAGAACTCAGTGGGAGTGATTTCTCTTCCCTCCCCATCTTCCTATCTCTGTTTCTGCTCCACTTCCTCCTTGGCATCTTTCCTCTCTCCATTCTCCTCCTTCCAGCAATTCAAAACCCAGCCTCAACTGCATATTGGCTTCATTTCTATTCCACTCCATCTGCTAAAATGTATTCATGTATTATGTATCAAATGTTGACATTTATAATGGTGTCAATAAGGTTTTGAGTCAAAACCTGAATGGAAACAAGCAGTTTGAACAGTTTACCTCTCTCACCACTATCGTTTAAGGCTGTTTTCAGACACAAGTAAGGAAACACCACACAGCTGGGTCCTACTAGGATGATTTTCTGAACAACCATGATGGATAGGTGCCTTTTTTTTTCTTTTTTTCTTTTTTTCTTTTTTTCTTTTTTTCTTTTTTTCTTTTTTTTCTTTTTTTTTTTTTTTCTTTTTAAAATGGATATGTAAATTCCAAAGAGTATGGTGGATCCATGTAGTTAACTCATAAAACAAGTGAACCCTGTGTTTCAAGGATTATGCATCAAAGAAAACATATGCAACTGTGGTGCAGCTAAAGTGTAGGTCTTCTGAAACATCCACATGCATGACTGGGAGTGGGGCTGTGTGCTTAAGGCTGCAAGTCCACAGCAAATTTATTAAGATCTAATGTAAGGGTGCTGTCCTCCTTTCTTTAGATGCACTCTCCCTCATTCTTATTGACATTTACCTGATCTTACAATGAGCCAGTTAAGGGAGAGAAACTTAGCAACTAATTTTATGGAAAAATAAAGAGACATTTCCTTGCAATTTTGTTCTCTGAACCAATTCACTGCAGGATTAGAAGTAACACCAATGTGAGGGAGAGCAGGAAAGTCCAGCCAGCAGTGCAGTGAGGCAGGTAGTCGAGAGGTAGCAGTAACTGAGATCAGCTTAAACTCTTACCAAACTGCAGCTTTTGGGATTTTGAGAATCCCAGGCATGACTTTGATGTATCCATAAAAGCACCATAAGTCTGTCAAACTTCCTTCAGAAGTATTGTGGCATTAGGGACGCTTAAATTTACAGCTCTGTTTTGGATTTCATGTCTTCAAGGTATTGCTTGCTGCTGTTTCTCCAAGCTCTTTGCTGTGCACCATACATTAATTTTAGTAGAGGTCTCAGACATATTTTGTCAGCTCTGGATATCTTCAGAGTAAGATGAATTTCTCCCACTGTACGTATTTATTTGATTTACTTTTATGGGATGCCCATAGATGGCTATTTGGATCTGAACTACATATACACTGGAATAATTTGATTGCCAGTTTCACAGGTCTTCCAATTCCAAGACACTATATTCAGATGGAGGCAAAATATGAAATAGGATCAAGGCACAGGACCAGCCAATACTTATTTTTCCCAAAGGCACATTTTTCCTATTTCACCCAGTACAAGGTTCAGCACTTGGAAGGAAGGGAACAAAGAGTATCAGAAATCCTTAGAATTTATCTTCTCTAGGGGAAAAAAAAAAAAAAAAAAAAAGAGAGAGAGAGAGAAAAGGAACTAGCTGAAATTCTTCTCCTTGACTAACATTATGAAGTAAGTGAGAACTACACAAGATGATAGTGTAGGAAGTAAGTGGCAGAGTCTGGAAGGAAACAGGTGAAAAGAGGAAAAAATAATGGTTTTCTGAAGGCTTCAGGCATTCAAAGCCCTGCACGTATGCTGAGCTGGGTGAACTATGTCCTCTTTACTCTCTGATCTTGGTCTGCGGATGGTTCATGGCATCTAGTGACCAGCTATGCCAGCTTGCCAGTCAGTGACTAGGGAGTCACCAAAATCAATCACAGCTCTTTCTGCATTACACCTTTTTTTTCTCCTCTTTCGGTTAATCTACAGGCAGTGTGTTTACAAGCAAGAGAGAAGCAGGAGCAAAATGGAGAAGAGCTCTCTCTGTATGAGAGCTCTCTCCCACTGCCACCCTTGCTTTTGTGTTTAAATGTTTTCTTTTGTGGTTGGCTCTTGTAGCTCCTGATCTTTTGCAATACATCACACTATCTTTAATAACTGTACAAGAGCAGACTGAGTCAAATGACACCCTCCAGGGGAGAAACAACTTGTCTTAAGATCAAAAGTTCTGCTTTGTTTGCTGTTAGAGGTCACCTGCCCTGCACATCACATTCACCATTCATTTTTGAGTATTTTTGATTTATTTCAAAATAACTCCCTGTGCTGTGCTTTAACTTCCCTGGTCAGAGCAGCACCGAGAAGCTTTGCCCTGGTGCATCTGCTTCTCACCGTTTCTGTTTGCTGACCATCAGTTTATAGACACACACCAGAGCAATACATTTCTTCAGATGTCTCAAAGAGAGAAATGTTCAGCAGCAGGTTTTGATACGTAGCACTTTTTAATATATTCTCTGTTCACTCGGCAGTAACTATAGGAAAAAGCAAACCTGCTCCTGCAGTGCTACGTGATGTGGGAGCCTTTTAAAAAATTGTCTGCCATTCACTGCTCTGTATGGTGGCACTCTGAGCCTGGAGAAGGAGCTGTGATTGTTTCCATCCTCTTCCCAGGGGTCAAAAGTTAGCCAAAATAGGAGGGCAAAGTCAGGCAGGGAGCTGCAAACAGAGCTGATTGAAACTCTCAGTGATCTCTTTCCAAAAAGCTGCTGTACTTGAGGTGGAACATGGCATAGCCACACTGGTAAAATTGTCTTCCTTCCCGATGGCTGTGTGTTGCAGGAACAAAAAAAGGTCACTAGCAGAAGAGACCAGCTTTCAAGGCCCTGTCTTAGATCACCTTCCTCTCACGCTGGAAATCATTAGTTGGCAAGTTTTTCCTCAGCAGATATCTTATCTCTGATGAAAGCCAAGCTCTGTCTAGCCAAAACCAGGTCCTTGTTGCATCTTTCCTTTTGTCCTTTCTTTCCAGAGCCATGTGCAGCATCCCAGGGGCCATGAGAACAATGCCATGAAGGCCAACTAGTGCAGGCTTGTTAAAAATTTGGATATATTTTCAGTGGGATGGGTGCCCTATGCTTAACTGGTTGAGGTAGATGATTTTTATATGTTAGAAAAGTTTTGTCATGTTCCTTAGACCACAGAGCACAAGTGAGAAGGAGGAGCTAGTTGTTGCCTATCAGAAGGGAAGGAAGAAAACCTGGTGTAATTTCCCATCAGAATCCAATGCCCTCTATCATGGCAAATATTAGTTTTTAGGTACTCCCACGGACATCAGTGGGACCACCTGTGGAGCAGGTTGCCATTCATTCTGAGGGTGGAAGGCTATAACCTAGCGTTTTATCAGCCCCAAAGTCCAAAGCCTGAAAATCCACAGTCCAAACCCACCAAGTCTTGAAGGTGAGCAGGGTGAGCAGCCCTAAGTGTCTCTGAAGTCAGGGAGAAGTGAGGGTGGAGAGGGAGCCCAGGAGGTTTCCTTGAGTTCTGCATCTCGGTCTTCAGGAACAACCTCCTGTAGCTACCCAGTCAAACGAGCTAATTAGATGTAGAGCTTAGGGATATGGTTTAGTGGAGGGCTGTTAGCGTTAGGTTGGAGGTTGGACTCGATGACCTTGAGGTCTCTTCCAACCTAGAAATTCTGTGATTCTGTGATTCTGTGATTCTGTGAATTTCATCCCTCATTAGAGCAGACCTTGGTGGGATGGACCTGCCTACAAGCATCGCTGGGAGGCTGCTTTCTGTATCAGTCACCAGGGTTTGAGTTTGAACATATCTTTCTGGTACATCCATGATTTTCTGCAGGCTACAGTCTAATCCTGACATGCCATCATAGGATGATACAAGTTTGTCCTGTAACAAAGGCAAAGTCCTTTTTTCAGGAGGTGAATTCCAAAATGTAGCCAGCCTACGTGTGACTCACAGGAAGGAGTGTATTATTTAGTTTTCCTTTGTTATTTATAACCACTGGAACCCATTAAAGCTGTGAAGCTGCACAAATGTTTGCAAAGCTAGGCTTGTATTCTTTTAACCCATGCTACACCTGCACGCACAATACAACACTGCATAATAGAAACCTGAGGGCGATGTATGAGGAAAAAAGTAATGTGTTGAAGATATTTCAAAAGGAGTCAAAGGATGTATTCAGTCATAAAGCTAATATTTGGCAAGGGAAAATGAAATGTCTATAGACAACACAAAAGATGTTTTCAGAGGACAGCGAATGGAGAACGATGTACGAGGGCTGTGCCAGATGGCAGCGCCAACAAATGAGAAAATAAACTGTGCCACTCACAGGAACTTCACACGGCAATGTGCAGCCTAGTGGGCTGTATTCTCAGCTGGTGTAGGCTGGGATAACTCCACCATAAAGTCAATGAGGCCAGCAAGTCCAGCTGAGGACTTGGAGGAAGATGCTTCTTTATGAAGCCTGCCTGTGTAAGCAGCACTTTGGTGCTTTCCACGCTGTTTTCCGCCCATAACACACTGTTTAAAGGCCACATGTGGCTCTCCGTGTTGCCAACACGTTTCTAATGCCGCCCATTTCAGCATCCTTGCCATCACGCTCCGAGCTGACATGTGGAGAAGCGCTGCAGTGAGCAGCAAACAGCACACCATGGACTGAGACAAACTGCCTGTGCTGGGAGATGCTAACAAAGGGCAAAGAGTCATCAATAGGCTGCAGCCTTGAAAAGAGCCATCGGGGCTTGCCTGTGCTCCCCAGCATGCACCGGAGGTGCTTGGGCAACCAGCACTCCTAGGCAGATATTGCACCTCATCTCCTCTGCATACCAGCTGCTTCTGTTCCTCCACTGTTTCCAGAGGAGGCAGAAATGAGCAATTGTAAATCTGTGTGCATTCTGGCTAATCTGCCGTCCCATTACAGTCCTATTATATCCCTAGGACTGCCCTATGTCCAATGCAGCAGTGCAGGGCACTGTGTGCATTCAAAGCCTGTGAGCAATTTCAGAGGAATGATGAAGCCTTTGACAAGAGAGAAATTCAAGGGATCTAAAAATTGTATTCTGTAGCATACATAATGTATGAACCAATATACACATACAGCAGATGACTTGCAGAACAACACTGCAAAGCACAAAGCCATTTGTAGGGAACCAGCGGACTCCTATGAGGTTTTGCATGTTTCTTTCATGTTTTCCATTGGCAGCATGAATTCAAGAGAAGAATATACCAGCTAATTTGCTTTTGCCTCCAAATCGTTGTCCTGGATCTCTGCAAGTCAGAAAACCTTCACAATCAAGGTTTAGAAGCAATGACCAGCTACATCAGACCTCCAGGTAAATGGACAGAGGGCATCTTGTAGTGGCTTGGAAAGTTCACTGGTCTCAAGGGCAGTCACTCTGTTATTTCTCCTCTCAGATTGCATCTGGCATCTCTCAAATATTTCTCTCAATTTTTTATCCACCATCAAATGCCCTTTAGCCCGGTAGACAACATCACATAAATCTGACAGTCAAATTATGGGTTAAGAGGAAGAGCCTGGAGGAAAAGGTAGGGGTTGAAGTAAGTACAGCACCAAACAGCTCATGTGTTCATCAGCTGGTCTCAGGTATGCCTCCTGAGATGTTTGCTGAGTGACATGTTGCCTTTGGGTTTGCCACCCATTCAGAATAGTCATTCATTCCTCTTTCAGTAAATAGGACTACTTTGGAGACAAGTACTGGCTTTTCTTGGTGACTTCCTGAACAGTTCCTTGACCATTAAAATTCATTAGCAAGGCATTGAGACTTAAAGTTTTGAGTCCATTATGCAACTCCTCTCTAGATAGAAGATATCCTAATTTCTGAACAATGTAGATAGATACTTTTTTTTTCTTTTTTTTTGGCATGGTGAGAATCTCTCTCAGGTCTTCCTCTCTCTGGATATAGGATCATGAATACGGAGGACTTGCTGCTGGTTTCTCAACATTTTTCTTTGACCCTCTCAGACCTTTAAGATATGAGCTCACCAGGCATCTGTTCTTCAATCATAAGTCACTTGCTGTAGGAAGGGCAATAATGAGTTGTTTTTCTGATTTGACAATGAAAAGAGACACAGGGACAACCTATAAAGCCGCGGAGTTTTGTGTTTGTTTTTTTTTTTTTTTTCTGTGTTCTTTAGTTCAGCATAGGTGCCTATCCTGGGTGTCCTCTCCATCCTGGCGATATCGGTTTGTGTTTGTGTTGGAATGGTTAAAGCAGTACAGCTTATGCATATAAACACATTCAAGTCCTGGTAAAATGAATGCCCTCCTACATGACTCAATTTTCTTAGAAGTTTACACGTAATCACCAGAGGCTACATCCAGCTTGGCCGCTGTAACCTCCCCTTTGGTGTCGCAGCCTCTGCTTCTCAGGCACTGCATTTTTGCATGGACATGGACAGCCAGAAGCTGGAAGTTCTGGATCACAGCAGTCAAAACCTGCCGCTCTTTCCTCCCTTCAAACACAAGAACTGTCAAACTTTATGTCTGGGATAGCGTTTAAATTGATTTGCTGCACAGCTTTCATTTCTTATTTATACATACATTTATTTGCCTCAGTAGCCTTGAGGGCAGGTTTTGGCCACCAAGACACAAAAGAAGCTGGTAGGGCTGGGAATGGAAGAGGATAATGTCTCACACGAGAAGTCAGGAGCATCTTAGGGACAAATCAAGTTCTTCGGAGGCAGGAAAGTGTTTTAATGAACCAGGGCCAGTAATTGTGCTGGAACATTGGTATGGTGAAGTGGAAATGGATGTTACGAGTGTCAGAGCCAGATTTGCAATGAATGCTTAACTGCAAGACACCCAGGCTCCATTTGCCATTGAGAGAGACCCTTCACAGTGGGGAGGACCCTCAACAGATGATTTTTGCACATCCTAAAAATGACAACAGCCCATATTATTTGCAGGTTTTATCTTTATGGCCTAATTTTCAGAGGGGGCTCTCTCTCACAGCCCCAGTGGCTGTAACTATACTTTGGGGATTTAGTCCCTGTAAATCTTAACATTAATTGTCTTATTACTGACACAAGGGAAAAATATTACTGCTGCGTATGAGAGCTGCAGGTTGGGCTCTTGAGGGTTAAGATTCTCCTGGCAAAGATGAGCTTCCCAATCTGGTCAGCCTCCAACAAATAGAAGACAAGCAGAGCATCAGCATGCAACATACAATTACATTTCTGACACATTACATCTTGCTATGCCATCTCTTCTTAAATCAGAACCAGTTTTCACTCTTATAATTTAATACAGTATGATATGAAGCCATATTCAGAAAACATTTTAAAAAACTTGACTAAAAATAGCTTTCCTTCCATGGTGAGCTCACTGATCTGTATTTTATCTAATGGTCACTTGGCTCCCCCTTCACACATACATGTATTTTTGAAGAGGATTTATACAAACGAGATCTCTAAATTATTCATTTACTTTGTGTTTTATTTTAGTAGTTTCCTGTTATAACAGTCCTCGGAAGAGGAGCTGGCTTTTTTGCAAATGCACATTTTGCAGACATGGCACCTATTTTTGTATATACTTAAACATAGTCAAGTATGTACTCCTACATTTTTCATTTGAAAAGCAGTAGCTTTTATGTTTGCTGAGGAAGAGTTTGATTTGCATACTTTTGTCACCCTTTAGGTCGTGTTAATTTCTGTGACTATAAATTTTGCAAAATAATTATATGCATTCATTGATCAGGCTTAACATAAGTAAAACCTGGGCTCCGTTCTTACTGAATATGCTCCCAGGCCTGAGGCTGAGGGAAAAGCTCTAATTTTGCACTTTCCAGCCCTCTAGGGCAAGACAGAGGAGCTTCAAGTCTGTGCTATCTTCTGCTTTCCAAGGTTTTCTGTTTTGTCTGGGAAGCAGACATCTGCTGGGAATGCTCTCTACAATTCCCGGTTAGCTGTCTGTCCCCTTCAGGCTCTACTTATCTCTTAAATCCCTTTATCCCCATTGCCAGTGTGATTGCCAGGTGTGATAATGATGTTTTCAGCCACTCATTGCAGGAGAACCTTGTGTTAATGAAATAAAGGAAAGAAAGAGAAACTGGATTCTGCATTTTGGTGCCATGGAGCTGTAGTTCATTAGACACGTGCAAGGTTTGAGAAGCTCCATGAAATTGTCTTCTCTGATGAACCATAAACAAAAATCTTCTGCACAATGCAATTCTAATTATTCAGGCTAGTTGCATCATTCATATGGGTGCAGTTTATTATTTCTCTTTGTTTTCACATCTAGCAACAGCAACAGTAGGCTTAAGTAATCTATTAACCACAACTTATGGCAGCTCAGTACCTTTTTTTTTTTATATACTTTATAATAGGTTAGGTCAGAATGAGGTAGGCAGAAATATTTAGCATTTGTGGCAACTTTTGCTCTTTTCCCAAAGGGCACAGGAAACAAAATCTTTTATAAAATATGTTTTTTTACAGGAAAAGCATATTCAGCCCCAGATAATTTACACCTATTCCTATCAAGATCATGAGTTACGATACACTTACCTCTTGGCAATTCATCTATACTTAACAGGGTGCTTGAGTGCCTTTCTGTACAATTGGGTTTCTTGCCCCATCGTGGATTGTCCATTTTTATACTTTCATAATACAATAGAAAAACTGGATGTTCTGGCAGGCAAATGTTCATGATACAATGATTTAAGTACGGGTACTATTTCATAGTGAGCTGTACCTCTGGGACAGAGGTTCTCTGCCATCTCCGTCAAAACCCAAATTGCTCAAGGATGGCGTGAAGGGAATTCACATTTCTGGAGTTCAATCAGACGAGCCCTGCTCATGCCGTCTCATTAGCCTGGCACTGGTGTGTGGGACTGTGTGCCACCACAGCCTGTGTTTGTTCAGGAGAGCTGTGACTGATTACTGAGAATGATGTGACTGATTACTCCGAAGGCCTGAAGAGACTTGCCAGGGGATTAACACTGGAGAACAGAAAATGCTCTTGGCACGAACGACCTCATTAGAATAGGTTTATTTATGGAAAGAAGACAAATTTGAAGGTGCCATTTATATTTCAAGAAAAATCTCTTTGTGATAGGTTCTTCAAGAGCACAACACATTAAACATATTTTCTCTGATAAGCATATTCAGGATCAATGCATTAAATGTTCAGGTGGTTCTGGTAAAATGAATAAGGATATTTGAAAAAAAAAATTAAAACAGTTAAGAGTCAAGGTTAGATTACACATATGTAAGAAACTGTGTCTGTTGTCTCAAACAGCTGTAAAGTTGGTTGAAGAGATTCTGAGCTTGTCTGAAAGAGGATAAAATTTCAACAGACTTGCAGAGGTCTGAAACATTAGAATGACATTAAAACACCTTGGTCACACCTCGTCAGTTCAATGTCACTTTTCACAAAGCATTTTTTATGTTGTCTGGAGATACCCTGAACAAACAGATTCAAGAGCTACTAGCCCATGATAACTGGAAAAAGAAGAAGAAAATCTAAGTACCGTGTCCTGCTTACCAGGATAGCTAAAAAGACTATTAGCAAGTTGAAGAAATTCAGACATTGATTCCTTTGTCTCCTGGTCCAAGTGGAAAGAATGGGAGGAGATGCCCTGTTATTGTTGCACGGTAGCTTGTTTTTGTACTTCTCACTTGAAAGAGGAGATCTTGATCTTCCAGATAAACCTGATCCCCAAAGAGACCAATGCAGAGGAGATAAGCCCTGAGCACTTAAAAAATCTAAACCCTGCAAGACAATTAAGGTGATGTCTAATTTCACAACATTATGATAGAGCTAGTCTGTCAGCACCACTGCTATTGATGTGTAAGTGCCAAAACAAGAGTCTGTTTCCATTCTGCTGAGCAACCCCTCACCACAGACATGTCCAGAAACTTCTTAGGAGGTTTCAGACATAGTCAGAAACTTCTCAGGAGCTTTACAGCTGGCTCAGCAGCCTGAAGCTCCCTTGATTCCAGCAGGGAGTTCAGAAGGTGCTGAAGGAGTAGGTCCAATGAGATGTTAAAATTAGGAGCATGGGCTTCCTTTTTAAGGAAGACCCTGCTGAAACTTAAAGGAACAGCTGTGTTTCACAGGAAGGTCCCAGCTAACATTAAGAGAATGTTACAGAGCATCATGACCAAGCACTAGAAATGTCAGCGTTGTAACCTTAACTCTGCCCCTTTGTCTGTCCCAGTGCCAGTCTGGCAGTGCACACTTGAAGATAAGAAACTGCCTGAAAGGAAATCCTGGAAGGCCTACAGCTTCCATTAAGACATATCTTGTGGCATTTCTCTCTGCATCTCTCAAGTCCGCCCCAACCAGTCTGACCCAACCCTCCAAAGCAGTAATCTTTCTCCTCCAGTACCCTTTTCCTCTGGAGTCCCAGGAAGGGCTAATTCTGCTACTGCTTTGTGAACTCCTGAGATATTCTGAGAAAGACTTTTATCAAATTTACTCTTGGCTAAGCATTACGCAGTTCGGGTAATTCCTGGAGGCTATGGGAGGTGGGAGTTTAGAGGGCAGCCATGCCTCTCCTCCCATGAGACTAGATCTTTTTCCTGCTCTAACAGGCAGCAGGAATGTGACACAAATGTTCTTTCGCTGTTGTGTTGTGTTTCTAAACTGCAGCCAAGAACACTACAACTGTAAATTCATCAGCTCAACTGATGTTAATAGTAATTGCAAGAATAATTTCCATAGGTTCATTAAGAAATGTTTTTTCTTCTGATGACAGTAAACCGTAAATGTTAATATCAATTGATTGTTCATTTTGTTATTTTTTTTATATATTTTTTGGTCATTCTGTTATAACCAAGTTATAATTTTTGAAGGAGGAAAAAAAAAAGAAAGAAAACACTAGAAAATTAGTTCTCTTGGCCTTAGTGGTAAATGTTTTGCTATATGGCGCATGACACTTGAATGTACTTACAGTCTGACTGAACGATAACAGCCTTAACAGAGGAACTATGCCCAGTTCCTGATCAACCATTAATAATTGTAGAGTTAACCAGTATCTGAGCACTGTATCACAGAACACGTGCTGTTTGACTCTAGTCTTGCAGATTATAATTTATACCTTTCCAAATTAGTACAAAACCTTACTTCAGCAAAAAAAGTGTAACTTCATGCTCACATTTTGCACAGATTTTGATAAACAGAAGCAGAAAATCCGTAGACTGAAGGAAAAAAGGAAAGAAAAAATGGTTTCACGTAGGTGCCTATCTCCATCAATTAAGCTATTCAAATCCAATAAACTTTTTAACCAGAGGGCGCTTTATCTTGTTACAGTTCTCTCAACTTAAACAATAAAATAAACAAGGAAAAAACACAAGCCTGGCCTTATTTTCTTATTGTCACAATGAGTTAATGGCCTGCTCGCCAGAAAGCGAGCAGTGATGCTAATGTTTCTGGTCAGGCGTGCTCTTTGCCTTCATCTGAAGGGGAGGGAGCAGCTCTAATGTTCATTACCAACATTCATCACAGTCACAAGAGAATGGCAAGCCTTCACACCACAACAGCAATGACCCACGATGGTCCTTCTCTTCCAGCAGCAAGCACAACTTCAAGACAACCTGCCGTTGTAGGCAGTCATGAGCTTGGCTACTACATTTGAAGGAGTAGCCAGAGCTACGCTCTTGGCCCCAACAGCACTGCCCTTGTGCTGATAGTGTAGCACTTTTGGGACCATTTCCAGGACCCAGGCCCAACATTGTTGGTTCCCACACAGGTCTGGACACGCGGAAGTGAAATGCTACCACACACTCGCTTGTTTTTGCCGTTTGGACACTGCTGGAAGGACTTTGTTTCCTGTAAGCAGACTGAGATCATCTTTCCTCATTAACTAGGCCTTTGAATTGCTAGCCAAGTTGTCATGCCATGTGATAACATGCAAACTTCAATGCCTAATCAGTTCTGACCAATAGCCAATTACCAAAATAAGGACAGATCACACATCTTCAATGTTCTTTGCCAAAACATACCCAAAACTCGTGTTCAATGCTACTTGGCTGTGTGAACGAGTGCCAACTCGTTTAGTCAACACTGATACTGATTGGCAGCCGTAGGAGAAACGCCCAGACATTCCTGTTCATTTCTTGCCACCTTGCAGGGCTCTGATGGATGATTGCAATCCAAGAGAGGACTCGTAAAACTAGAAAGAGGGAGAAATGAAAGCCAGACATGCTGGAGAGCCCATGAGACCAGAGAACACGCTGTTCTGCCAGTGACTCAGAAGGAACCTCCTCCCTTAGGAGGCATAAAATGTTTTTTGTTAGAGGGCAGGATTTATGATTAGGATTAATGAGAGACTTGACAGATATAAATAATAATATTGCTGTTTGGGAGCTTGCGTAGTCAAGAAAACTGATCCAAACAATTTGGCTGTGAGAGCTTGTAAAAATTTATAGCCCCTGAACTGAAGCAATGTAGGACTTGGCGAGGTCAGTTTCTGAGCCCTTTGCCCATAGCAGGTGCAGAAGCTGGAACACAGGTGGGACTCGGTAGTTGCCAGGGACAGAGGAAGCTGAAAATTGGCTTCAAAACTGGACATCCCCAAAAAAAAGATAAAAAACCAAATATGGCAAATTGGTTCAAATTTGCCATAGAGAGGAGTTCAAAACACTTGCTAGTGACATCAGGACTGACAGCTTGACCAACTACTGCCCCTCTGGTCTCTGAGGCAAAGCCTTTGTATCTGCAGTCCTAGACCACCATATCAGATTTTGCTGTAGAGCAAAATCCCATGTCATTTCCCTTCACTTTGTCCTGCCCTTCCACAGCTGGTGAAATTTCAACCTGTATGGATAAAGAGTGATCTAGAGATCAGACCTCTGTAATCCTAGTTTCCTTCAGTGCAGGAGACAGAAGGAACACCATCGAAGACATTGGTATTTTATCAGATGACCTACATGGAAGCTGGGAGTACAGCAGAGGGCATAGCTGGAGGCAGATGAGGGGAAATAGGACACAAATCCGTAGGAACTCAATACTCATTTGTTTTGCTGCTCATAGAGCAATGTGATTACCTGGGACGACACTTGCAATGAGCTGCAGCACTAGGTTCTGCCTTGTAGTGATGGAAAGAGGTAACAGCTGATTTTTTTTCCTGCAACATTTCAATGGGTAAGTGTTTTCTGTTCCAAAGAAGTATGACAAGTATTATTATTATTAATGGGTGCTGTCATAATGCCCATTTCCTAAATGTATTGTAGCTAATTTTAACCAATGCACCAACTCTTCGTGCATTCACATGAAAATACACATGCCTATAAAGAATGTGCTGAGCTTGTAGAAGAGACTTTTAAATGTCTGTAAAAGTGGCTAACTACTTCTCTTAAAGCATCATCTTCTCTCTTCTGTCCTCCAGGCTGGCTGTACCCTCTGCCTCAAAAGCTATGGTCACAGATTTGTCTCTAAATGTCTGTGTCCAAAGTTTTCCACTTCCAGTTGTTAATTTTGACTGGCTAGCTCTACAGCGTGACTTCAGAATAACCTGAAAGCATGATATCGGACTCTAGCTGTTTTTTGCCCCTAATTAAGTAGCTGTAAAAGTACTGCTCAGGAATCCCAGGGCTGTCCATTGTCACTGAATGCATGTGCCAGTGCTGCTGAGATCTTAATAATCAGGTTGTGACACTGAAGAAACTGTTGCAAGACTGTCTCAGTGTTAATGACAAGTCCATGCGGCACGTACCCAGAATCCAGTCCTGGCAGCATTTGCAGGAGCTGGGTTAGGCAGCTATACAGAGTCCAGGATTAACATCCTGGGAGGAGAGCAGAGATTGCAAGAGTCAGACATGCAGTCATCTTGTTTGAGCCCTGAATCCTTCATTCATTCCAAAGACAACTCTGTAGATGACTAAATGACACGTTTGCTTCTGAAATGTGGAAATTACTGCTGATTTGAAGGAAGGGTACCAGGATCAATAAACTTGCTAACTGCTAGTTAGATGTCCTCTCAGGGAGATTGTAACACTGCCAGGGGGGATAACATGCTTTTTCAATATTAGCAGTTAGGCTGGGCTCCAGGTGATGCTACAAAGATTGTCTCCTGAGCATGCAACAGTGCTACAAGTCACCAACAAATGGGAGTTTCTGGGTGAGCTCTTCAGTGACCCTTGCAGTTTGATCACACCAGTTATGGATGAGCCATGTCACCATTTGTGACTTATTTCTCCAGCTGGCTACTTTCCTCTCCTGGTGGCTTTCTTCTCCAGCTGATCTACATCAATGCGAGAAAGGAATCAGACACAATATTTCTCACCAAGTCACCCACTAGGGTAGGATATCAGATGGGTGCTGAGCAGCCTGCATCTGTTGTTCTTTGTCTATGTTCACATTTTGCATCTTGCAGCGGTCTAGCCCGTCAAGATGGGAGTCATCTCACCTGGCATCAGATGTCTCCGTCTGAGCTGGCCTTTATAATCAGAGAAGAGAAGTAGGTTCTTGTAAGATGTGAGTCATCTGCCCTCTTTTGGATGTCTGCATTGGGGTGAGATGACTCATATGCCTCACAATGACTACAAAGGGAGTCCAACTGGCAAGCTTCTGTAAAGACATTTAATACTGTCATGTCTAAGGTTAGATGAGTACTTTTCTTAATAATTTGAGGTGTGTCACTGGCCCTGTCTCACCCCTGATCTGTCATTTCTAAATAAAACAATACATGTGCCCTGAGAATGACACGTCTAATCCCCACCTGCTTCCGCCCCTGTGAATACAGAGATCTGGAATGAGTTCTCTGGGGTCAGCATGGGGATGTGGCATTAAAGAGAGGACACTGCCTCACCAGTCCAGACTTGAGACTGGGTAAGAAGACTGGGACTCCAGTGTTGGTTTTTATTGCGTGTGGGCAAATCCCTCGCTGCTGCTGCTGGGCTCCTAGAAAGCAGCAGCTGTAGGGACAGGGCTTGAGCTTGCATTTAAGAAGCAGAGTCAGAGCACAGTATTTTGGTGGCCAAACTGCCCTTTCCCTCATTTTTTTCTCTCCTCTCCTCCCTGCATAACCTGGGCTTCTTCCAAACACCTCGGTCATTATCTCCTGCTGATCCCTACTTAACTGAGCACTTTCAAACTGGAAACAGCTGAGTTTCAAATAAATTGTTTAAAATATCTTACGGAAATGCCTTCTGACCCTGGCTTTTATCTTCTTTCGTTGCATTTCTAGACTCACATCTCGCTATTTTAAAAAATAGATATATTTCTCCTTCCTTCTTGTACTCTCAAAGAGCCAATGGGAGACCAAAGGACTGGACACACCAAAGAGAGAAGCTAAGATGCAACACAAATTCTGCCAGCTGTATGAAATAAATAAACTGAGTACCCAAAGACTTTTTTTTTTTTTTTAATCTTCTCTTTTTTTGTTTTTCATAAAAATTAATAGTTAATTACAACTTCAATACATATTTCTCTAACAGAGTGATCTTTAGTGGGCAGCGTCCCTTTAAATTAGATTTTTCTAATCGAATAACTAACTTCATCAAGCAGCCAAAATCAATGCTTTGTATTAGACACGGACCCAGACCCATTAAGGCCTTATTATTCAAGCATGCACCTCCCTTCAGCTTTTATCTCCCCTCAAGGGTTTTCATAGTAAGGCAGGCTTTTGTGGTTGTTTTTTTCCTTTTTTTTTTTTTTTTTTTAATTAGCCCTTCTGCCCTGGAGTCTTCTATTTGATTTTCCAGTATCCTGGGAAGTTTGTTTTTTTTTTTTTTTTTGACTACTCAATACTTGAATATATTTTTTTTTCCTCTTAGTTCTTCATTATCAGTGATAATAAAGCTTCACAAAAGACACTGTGATAACGTACAGACAGAAGAGCACAAAAGCAAGGCAGCGCTTCAAAGGGGCACCAGCTCTCATTTTATGATCTTACTCGTCTAACGCACTCGTAAAGCACAAGTGAGCAGTCTGTGGGGGTGCAGCTCACACGTACACATTAAGTGCCAAGAAAGCCCTTCGGTTCAGCAGAGCTGCCAGCCCTGCCTGACACCCGCGTCCTTGAGCGTGTGAAGTTTTACAAGTGCCACCGCTGTATTTTTATTTTTCCTTATTGTCTTTTCATCTCGTATAGAGAAATGACTGCTTGCTTAGCTATTTCTGTGTGTAGTGGGGAAGCCAGAAGTCACTTCAGCGGGGTACAGTTGTTGCATGAGGAGCAGCCCGCACACTTTGTGCCCTCACATGTGTGCAGGTGCAGGCTGTGTAACCCATGGCCAGCCAGCAATGGTGCAGCACTGTGCCTGCCCAGGGCTATGCCCCCGTGTCACGGGTACTGTGAGACTGCCATTTAATCGAGGTGTATCTGATCCATAGATTGGTTCATAGGATGGTTCAGGTCGGAAGGGACCCTAGAGATCGTCTAATTCTAACCCTGAGTATAATATACTGTAATATACTATATATTTAACAGTATAATTAAAGTGCACGTAATGCACATAATGATCAATAGGACAAGGAGTAATGGTTTTAAACTAAAAGACGGTAGATTTATATTAGATGTAAGGAAGAAACTCTTCACTCGGAGGGTGGTGAGGCACTGGCACAGGCTGCCCAGAGAAGCTGTGGGTGCCCCATCCCTGGAGGTGTTCAAGGGCAACCTGGGCTGGTGGGAGGTGTCCCTGCCCATGGCAGGGGTTGAAACAAGGTCATCTTTAAGGTCCCTTCCAATCCAAACCATTTTCTGACTCTATGACACTAATGTACATGTATTAAATAAGCTTTTAATCATAGGTACATAGGTATCGTGCATTGTTCTGTCCACTTGAAATACTCTATACACCTGTTCAGGAACTGTAGTTTATTACTGAGATAAAGGTAGCAGAATAGATCGTCCAAGAGGCTCTTCAAAGCCCTGTCCACTGCAGTTGCTATCAGTGGCTGGCGAATCCGTAACAGCATCAGTGAACTCATCTTAACCTGCATCCTCCCAAGCCACAAAGATCCCCACAGCCTGGGGACTTCAAGGTTGTGCTCAGTTTGGGGGAAAAACACAATAATAGCAGATGAAATATGTGAATACATTGAAAGCATAACAGAATTGAAATGGCTGTCAGACAAAACATTTTGCCTTGCTTTCTTGATCCAATAGGGTCGTTTTCAAAGTTAATTGCTTCTTAGTGTAAGCTTGTCAGAAGTGAGCCTTAGACCAGGACTGAGGGCTCTGACTTGTGTAATAATTTTCATGCTGATTCCGTGCGTTTTCATATTTAAATTGGGTTCCCACAGAACGCCTGATCCGGATCCTGCCAGGGTGCTCCACACAAAAGGAGACTTAGAGCAGAGCTTAGCATCTTCTTATCCCATGGCTTTGGAGACAGGCTTCCTTCAGAAGTATGGGAAGTAATTCCCACTACAGTTGTGTTTGCTTCTCTTCCTCCCATTTCGGTGGGGTCCACACACTCTGGGGGCGCAGGCTGGCCCCTCAAGCAGATGTCTGGCTTTGCAGCACCCCACACGTACTTATTTCTCTTGTAGCCCTCTGAAGAGACTCTGGGAGCAAGGTCCATGGCTGGGATGAGGAGCGTAGACTGTGCACTGTGCTTGAGCCTGCTATGGGGCTGTCCCTCAGGAGAAGGCCTGCCCATCTCCTCTTCCTTCCTGATTCTGTCAAAAACTGGTTGATAGGTGCTGCAAAACCACTCTGTGAGGATGCTCGCCTGTCACCCACAGCTGGGGACACCACCTCAGCTTGTGACATGCTCCATCCTCAGGTGCAGGTATCATTTTCCCATGGATGTCAGGCTAGCAGTGGGTTTTGGCGTGCTGCCTCATCTGGATATGTATGTTTGTGGTGAGCACTGTAGGCCAAGCCAGGCCAGTTCCTGCTCTCCCAGCACCATGATGAATATGCTGCTTGGTTAAGAGCATGCCAAATGTTCCAATTTGGTACTAAAAGCAAATACCTAGCTCTTATGAACGGCTTAGATCATTAGCACATCTAAAAGCACCTCAGGAAATCGGACTGCCTCGGGCCTTTAGTAGCCATCTAGTCTATCCTCCTGCTCCAAGGCAGTATCAATTAGATGTAAACCATTTGTAACAGATGTCTGCCTTGTCTGTTCCTGGAAACCTCCAGAGACAGGGATTCAATAAGCACCCCAGGCAGTCCCATTCAGTGTCCCACAGTGCCTGGAGTTAGCAAATTTTACCTACTTTCTGGTCTAAGCCTTGCTTGCTGCAAGTGAAGGTCACTGCTCCACAGAAACGTGGCTGAAGGCTGCAGTCCTAATTTATCTCTGTCTCCCATTTTCCTTTCTGTGTCAAAAGCAGGGAAAAGAGGCAAGGATGCAAGCAATGGGGACGAAGAGAAAAGCCTGTGGGCTAACTGTAGGGTTTCTCAGCGTCAGAGCTGCAGCCAGTTTCCAAACCATCTCCCAGCATCCCATCCCAACCAGGAGCTTTCATTGCCTGCTCCTTGCAAAACCAAAGCAAACTGTTCAAGCTTTTACATCCTTCAGAAGCCCGCTAGGTGATGAAGGCCGTACAGCACCACCCTAAATCAGGACCTCACTCGGAGGCATACCTGGAGTCCTTCACGGGTGGTTTTGTCCAGCCTGTGCTGGAGCAGTGTCCAGAAGAGGGTGGCAGAAGGGGGATGAGCATTCAGGGCCCTGAAAGCTCTGAGCATAATGCTCCTTTATTACCAATTTCCACTTATAATGAGAAGGCAGCTCTTTTTTTTTTCTAATCTCTTCCAACACGGGGCATATTCCCCATCTGTTTCCCTCTCCAAGGAGAGGTCTGGTTAGGCAAGCTGCTCTCACCGTCTCCTTGAAAACCAAATCAGTTCCAAGTGAGAAAGTCTGGGTTTGAAGAAAGCCACCTTCTTTTTTCTCCTTTTTTTTTGATTTTTTTTTTCCCTATTGTTTGCCAGGCTCTAACAAAGCCTGCTCCCACGTGCGCAGCATCCATGTCTGGGAGGAAGGCGTACCCCGGCGGGCTGTCATCCTGGCGGCGGGGACACAAAGCAGCGGGAGGCACCGCTGTCAGCAGCGGAGGGGACGTGGAGCCCTGCAGCTGTCAGGCTCGCAGTGATGCTCCCTGCTCATGCACCTCCTGCTCTCATCAGGGAGCGAGATATTTCCTCCTCCCTCTGCTTGTCACTGGGGAGCCGCTGGGAATGCTAATGCCGTGCCCTGTCAGCTCCGGCAAATTGCTCCCTCGCATGAACAAGGAGCTCTGCTTTGAGCTGGGTTCAGTACGAAGCTTCCCAGCACTAATTAGACAAGCCTTGGGTCTTGGTTTGGGTTTTGTCTTCCCATCTCTTTTTGTCCCCCCAAGGCCCATCTGCAGCAGTGAGCCGATTCCCAAAGCCCCAGCAGGGTAATTATTTATGAACGTGCCACAGAGACTGGGTTGCACTGAAAAATGATGAAGCCAAATGCTTGCCTCTTGTACCACATGGCTGTCATGGCAGTTGTTCTAGGGAAAACACCAGGAGGATGGGACACCACCCTCATTAAAATAGGTAGACCACCTAATTGCTTCCTCTGGGGAAAAAAAAAAACAACACAACAGTGATCCCCACCTGCTCCCAGGTGTTGGCACTTTGGGGCAGGGCGCAGGAGAGAGCAATCAGCCTGTATTTTTTTTGCAGTGTTCATGTTTTTTAAAAAAAAAAAAAAAAAAGCAGGAGGTTTAGGCTTCTCTGCAGAGAAGACACGGGAAGGAGCTCACTCCTTTCACCATGGGTCTTGGAGCGCTGCTACCAGTACTTTGCCTTCTGGGAGGGAGCTGGGACTGGTGAGAGGTGTGTCCAACCCAAACTTTTACATCCTAACACCCCAGATGCACGAAGTAGTGTAGCCACTGCCCTGCTAGACATGGCACAGCATTTTGTCTTGTGTTGGGCAGTAAGTGCTGACAGCAGAGCCTTCAAGATGTGACGGAGAGGTGTATTGTGAATCCATCGCTGTTTTGTTATATGAACAGTGACTATTGCTCCCTGGGACTATAGTCTGCACAGGTTAGGGCTTGATGCAGCTCCAGTTCTGATGGCTGCATGCAGCTTCTCCTCTCTCACTAAAATGAGAACTAACATGGGCACTGCAGCCATTTCTGGTCCCTCGATAAATCTGTTCTTCTACAAATTTGGCTAATTGAGCTGCACTGTGGGCACCCGCATCCACATTTGTTAGGTAAGGTATTCCACCACTTGATTGTGTTTTATTAAAATATTTTTTTTATATTAAAATAAAGTGAAATTTATTTGAACCTGCCTCTTGTTAGTTTCATTTATTGGCCTGTATCTCTTTTATTGGAGGACAAAATGAAAACCTTTTCCCATTCACCTCCTTAATATCATAAAGACTTTATAGACCTTCAGTATCCCCCCATGTGTTTCCTCTTTTGCAGAGAGAAAAGGAATCCCAGAAACATTTATCAGCATTAAGTTTTAGCTGCTGTTTTATTGCCCATTCCCTCTGCAACTCTTTGCGTTTGGCTTTCACTTTACTACAGCTTTAGGGGAGTCTCCTGACCCCAAATTGCTGCTTTTGGGATTGCCCTGGCTGCCACCACAAGCAGCTGGCAGGGCAAGTGGGATGATGTGGAGCCTGGAGAGCAGAGGCAGCCTGCTGGGACCTGCTTTCCCATGGCAATGGGAGGTTGCTGCTCAGGAAGATTTAGCCCAAGAAGGAATGACCACCAGACCGTGGGAGGCTCTGGAGGCTGCAGCTCTTCCCCCCCTTTCGCTGTGCTGCCAGTTTGTGTGCTGGGCTGCATGCCAGGGACGCAGATGCACTGCTGCCCCATATCATGGCTGCATCCAGCGCTGATTTTGCCCATGGTCATGTTTTAATGCAGCAGCTGGCTTGACCGTGAACGAAAAATAAAATATGATCCCCCACATTTGCAAACTGCCCAAAGCCAGCCACAGCCCTGGGCTCCTTCTCATCCAAGAACAAGCAGCAACATTTGCAAAGCTTTCTTGCATCCCGTCTCCACCAGCCAGCCTTCCTCACCAGACCTTCCCCCTTTATCTCTTCAGATAACATTGGGCAGGCACAAAAGCTAGGAATAGTCTGCACCAGGCCAGCACTCCTGCAACAGCAGAATATTCATGTTGGTTTTTTTTTTTGACCCTTGCCCCATGCTAAGCTTTTTCATGAACACTGCCTCTTTCTTAAGTGAAGAGCAGCCACTGCTCGTACTGTCAAGCTTGAACAAGCCTCCATTTGGGGGGTGAGTTTTGCTGTCCTGACACCAGACAGAAAAGTGCTTTCCAGGAGAATTACTTGCTTTCAAAAGCAGATGAAAGAGGAGTTACTGTCTGAGATGACATTTTCAGGAAATCACAGAAGCCAGGTTGCATACTAACACAAACTCTTGCAGGGCACCGATTTCTCCTCTTTGCCCAAGGGCAGGGCGAGGAGAGGCCAGGGGGACCACATGGGCTCTGTCTTACCCCAAACAGCCAGGCTGGGGGAAGAGGGAAGGGTTGCACAACACCTCCTTTCCCCATGAGAGGTCAGAAACTGCAAAGGTGGATGGAGGCAATGGGGTAGGGGCAGGACGTGCTGGTGGGGATTTGTTACCCAGCTTCTGCGGTAACCTGTGCTGGAGATAGCTCATGTTGGGAGTTAGCATCATCCCTCACTCCCCTGGAAGATGTTCACAGTAAGTCCTTATTTGGGACAGGGAGAGGAGAAGGCAGGCCACAATGTATTTATTATACATCCCAGGCATAATCAACAGGCTGTTAATTATTGGGCTGAAACATATACAGCTGTAGCTTATGTGGCTTATATGGGAAACTGTTATTTAAACAAAATATCAGGGATGATATTCCTTTGTCTTGCAGTTTGCCTGGATGTTAGCATGAGCCTGGTACTCTGCCAGTCACCCAAAGCCTAGACCCCAGGACTGCTGGGGCTTTAGTGGGAACAAGGAAAGCTGGATCTCACCATCCCCAGGCTCCAGGTGAGCTGCTCAGGCTGAGGGGCTTATTTTAACTCAGACCTAGGTCCCACCCATTTGGCCTGAATGGCTTTTTTTTATCATCCAAGAGCTGCTTGATGGCTGACAGCTAGAGAAAAGCTTACTGGAGTGAGTGATGGGGATGGCAATGTGGGAAGTTGTAGGGAGAGGCAAAGAAACACACTTTCTCCTATTTTCTCCAGGTCCTTCTGTGACCTTGAGACCATAGGCAGACACCAGTGAAGCAGGTACAGGAGGCCTGGCAGACTGTCATCATAGGCAGTGGTTTGTCTTGCATTTCTTTCAGCAGTGGCTCCTTCCCTTTCTATGCATTGCCCCTTAGAAACATCCCCCGTTGTTCCACCAGCTCCTGGTTTGGGGCCAAAGGGAGAACCAGCCTGGAAACCAGCCTGGGTTAGAAACAACCCAGTGATTCTTTTCCCTAGTTCCAGTTTTCTCTCATTTTACTTCCATTTCACGTATTAAACCGTATAACAAAGAATTTCTACCTTATCCATGCAAGTGTGTAGCCACAACTTTAATTATTGAAAGAGTAGCATAGGTTTAAGAATAACTGATCTGTATTTTTTTTTCTGATGAAATACACCCAGATTTCAATCTCTTCTGGAGAATCGCTTTTACAAATCGAGTTGCTATCATCCACCTGAATTTTTTCATCCTCCTTTCAAATCGCCTTGCTCTCCTGCTTTCCAGTATAGAAAGTTTGAATGCTGAAGTTTCTCCTGTAAAGCTGTTCTGTTTGTGGTTTGGCACAGGGTGTGAGCTGAGATAAATTTTGTCCCAGGCTATCTGTCACTTCAGGATCTGTCTCTAACAAAGCTGGAAGCTGGAGTTACATTAAGGCATCCATGGCACGTCCGTTCCTATAAATACATCATTTACAGTGGAAACTTCTATGGATGTCAAGGGGTGTGTTTGTGTTTATGGGACTCATTGAAAAAAAAAGAGGGAAAGTTCATTTCCTGTTTTGAAATGATTCTCAATTTTATCAAAGGGAGAATTGCCCCGTGGAGCCGACTAGCTGCCTGCCATGTTACACATACAGCTTTCCTATTTAGCCATTAAGCAGATTATTCTCTGCTGGATGGATATGTGTGTTTCCTCTTAATGTTAGTGATAGTCCCTCGAATGCCGTGACAGAATAAATACCAAACTATGTGAACCACTCGCTCCCTAAAGGGAAATGCGACTCCTTCAAGCAATGTAGGAATCTGACAGCAAAGCGATGGGAGCCTGAGAAGGGTGGAGGGAGCTCCTGGCAGGGATGAGCCTCAGTGATGTTGCTCTGCCAGCTTTGGCAGCAAAACCCACCAAAGACGCTCCCACCCATGGACCCTTATCCCTGGCCCCTTGTGCTGCAGTCCCCTGCTCCCCATGTTGAAGTGTCCCATTGGTAAATGAGCTCCTGAAACCATGGAGGGTTAAAACAGCCTTCTGAAGGTGGCACATCTGTAGGAGCATCCCTGTCTAGGGCACCTCTGGCAGTCACACACATGTGCTTGCAGAGAGGGCCAGGGCAGGGGACCCCACGAACCCCCAGCTCCTGCCTGCAGAAGGAAAAGGCTTCACCAGAACACCTTTAGGAGTTTTCTGTGCAGCAGCACAGGTTGGTTAGACAGCCAAAAAGAGCAGGAACTGGCTGAAAATCAGTTCACTGGTTAAGCTGAAGAGGAGGCTGGGGTTTTGCTCTCCACGTTTCTACGAGGCTCTTGTAACTGCTGAGCTACCTCAGTAAAATCAGCTTTAACCACATGCTCTCTTCTCACACGGATTTCACATCTCAGCATGTTTATCAGTAAATAAAAGCAGTGGCATGCTTAATACCCTGAGCACTAGCTTGCCAAGGGGACAGAGCCACTGCAGAGGAGCTGAGCTCAGTGCACCCTCAGCTGATACAAACCCAGCGTGCCAGTGGGTTTCCCCAGGAACAGCCCAGCCTGGGGTGCTTCCACTCCCTGCACTCCCCCACAAAGCACGAATTTCCTCACTTTGGGAAGCAAAGAAAGCACTTCCATTCCCGAGGCAACCCTCACGCAAGAGCACCTCACGTGGTGCTGAAGGAATGCAGTCACAGCACAGGAGGGATATTATACGAGGCTTTTGCTGCTTCCACACAGAAACAGTCAGTGGATTGTTGTTTCCTCCACATGTAGGGTTTTCCTGCAAGGGGTGAGTCAGAACTGATTCACATGGAGCCTCTCATATGGTACCAAAAGGATACGAAAGAGAAAATAGCCAGGAGGGTCCACGTCGCACACGCGGCAGACCAAGCTGGAGAGCAGCTTATTGAGGCAGAGGTTCAAGGACACTCAAGTCTGTAGGAGCCACATGTTGGACATCCTGGCTTCAGTGGCAGTGCTCCGAAACATGTTATCCAGTAGCCCTTCCACTTTTATGATAAGAAAAGCATTTCTACATGGCGACTGGGGACTCGAGGTTGTAATACCTCTTGTGTAATTCCCTTGCTTGTCTAAACGTTCAGTGCAACAGCATGTGTCAAGTCACTGCAGGTGACCAAACAGCAGCATTTGTTACTTTTGCTTTGATTGCAATAACTCTCAGCATTGTTGTCCCACTAATTCCCAGGTCTCAGCCTGGGTGAGCACCAGGAGCTGCAGGCCTGGGCAGGTCCCACGTCTATAGGCCTGGCTTGCAATACATCGTACAAACTGCCATGCCACAGGGCCAGTGGCAGGAAAGAAACTTTAATAGGAAGGAAAACATGATTTTATTGTTCGGGAAGAAGAGCTGGTGGTGAAAGCACCAGCAGTGCAATAACACGTGTAAGTTCATGAACCATGCAAACGGATGAGGTGAGAAGGTGCACGAAGGTATGGGGAACTTTAGCCACAGGGCTGCAGCAACACCTGTGCGGGACCAGGCGTGGAGAGGTGAGGAGGAAGAAGAGGTGCAGGAGAGTTACTGCTGCTCTGAGGTACTTGCTACAGCCTCGTTTGCCTGCATGTCTCTCCATCAGTGACTGCTCTGTCTCCATGTCCACTTCTGGCCAAGCCTTCTTCACAAGGCCACAAAGCTTTCTTCCGTCCCATCTCAGGTCAAACTGACCCCCTTCTCCCTCAGTCCTGTGACACAATGTTGTGCCAGTCCCTCCGTTTCTCCTCTTTCCCATTCCATTCCCTTCATCTCAGGTGCACTGCCAGCTCCTGATCCACAGCCTGCAGTGAGGTGGGGTCTGTGACCTTCCAGGTGCCTCCTCCTTGGCTCCTTCCCTCCACCTCAAGCTGCAGTCTGTGGGCCAGAGGTCGATGTGGCTGCTCCTCCAGAGCCACCCCTATAAAGCAAGAGAAGGAACTGAAATGTTTCATTGCTTGGTTCCAAACGTAACAGAGAGGGCACCTTTTTCAAAAACACCCCCCTCTCAGTTTTGAGATGCTAGCTCCACCACCTCATAGCAGTTTCTGAAGCCCCTGGGGATGGTCAGTCTATCCCTACTTGCCCTCTTGAGCTCTTTTGTGTGCTGATGCACAAACCAAGGCTCGTGGCACGTGCCTTTGCTGATCTGCAACCTATTCCAAGGGGTGCTGCATGGGGCCAGCTATTTAATTAATTGCTCACATGTGCTGGGGATGGTTTGGTGAGTGCTGATGAATCCTGGCTGGTGATTGTATTACTGGTTCTGCAGGTAGTGCCTTCCCTCCATATTTTTTTTGGATGACGCAACCAAGAAACTACACATTTACAAAGCCTAAAGGAATTTAGCAAGAGCCATATGGTGGTATTTCCCAGAAGGTGCCTCCTGCTGTCTGGCAGAGCTGGATAAACATGTACCCCTGCCCCGGGACCAGAAGAAGGACGTCCTGCTGCAGCAGGTCCTGGAGAGGCCGCAGCAAACGCTTCACTATCCCATTGTACATCTCCAGCTCACCCATGAAACTGCTTTGCACTCGGGTTCAGACATCTCATGGAGGTGAGAAAGGGCCCAGGGGTCTGTGCTTTGCAATTCATCCTTTACATAAATCATTCTGGCATGTTCTGCTACAGAAACAATACAAATCTTCAGGAGAGATGTGTCCACCTCAGGCTGTGCAGCTGGGAAGCCCATTCGGAGCAGGATGACCTGCCAGCATCCTTTGTCATGAGCCCTGAGCGGGGCCCAAACTGGCAGGCTTGGCAGGCACAGCCCGGTGCTGCCACTCCCCATTGCTGCTGCATGACTCACAGCCAGCTCGAAACCTTCCCCGATAAAGGCTTTGCAAAGACAAAGAGGAAGACAGCAAACAAGAAGCGATAGAACGATAAAAACCTTCACAAGGAGCCAATATAAACATTTCCTGACTGTTATTAACCTGAAGAGACGGTGTGGTGGCATAAAAGCTGGCACTGCTTTTTCTGTGTGAGTCCCCTGCGTTTCAAGCACAATATGTCCTGCCTAACAAAGCACACGAGGCTCAGTTCTCCACAAACGCCTTTGCTGGAGCTGAGCATATTGTCTGTAAAGAGGCAGAGAAAAAAGGAGCCCTGCGCTTGGAGGGTGGCGAGCAAAACAATGGGGAAAAAAGCAGCCACAGTCCTGGGCACATTGACCAGGAGAAAAACTGGGGAGAAAGAGGCCATTTTTGGTAACTGCACTCACAATTATCTAGCATGCAGCTGGAGCTGGGAGGGGGCGAGTGGGACGTAGGGTGAATACAAGCTGACATCCACCTCAAGATAATGCCACCAATTACTGAGAAATGTAGTGCCAGCACCAAAACCATGCGTGCATGGGCAGTGTCCTGCAGGTGAATATAGAGCTGATGTCTGCTCTCCCCTCCAAGGCTGCTGGCTGCAAGGCCAAGTGTTTCCAGGGGCTGGTTGAAGGTTTGGTCTGGGGCCTGTCCCAGCTCTGGTATTTCTGGCACACACAATATTGGGACTCATCACTCGTGGTCTCCTCAATGCCCTTTAGCCTGCGTGCCTTGTGCCAAGATCTTGTGCCTCTCCTGGCACCATGGAAAGGTGACTGGGATAAGGTAGGACGTGTTTGTGACTGGCATGTCAGCCTCACGTTGGCAATGAATGTGGCACCCTCTGGCTCCCTTCCACGGCCACTTCAACCCAAAGCCACCCAACCAGACAGCTCGGAGACCTCGCTGTGTGTACATGGGGGGACCGAGTCAGGGTTTAAATCTGCAGGGGCACCACTTCATCAAGCACTGGCCTTTAAGCATCAGCTTAAGTTTTTTGCTCACACCCTTTGGTGGATGAGGCTTGTTTTTAAAGCATATTTCTCCCCTATGCAGAGGTGATGATATCCTAATGAACAGCAAGGGGCTGTTGCTCTCTATTTAAACCCCAGTGGAACACTTTGGCTCAATGCTTTTTCAAGGTGCGTAAGAGCAAGCTCTCCTGCCTTCCTGGCTGCTTTGTATGAAGCACCAGCCCTGCTCATGGTGTGAGACAGGTCTTCTCCATGGATGTGGCCAGGGTGTGCTCCGGCTGCAGTCCCAGGCAGGATGGGGGGCACCAGCTCCCACTGTGCAACTTTGAGAACACCAGCACCCATCTTCAGGCCGCTCCAGCCTCCTCCGTGTGGTTTTTCTCCATGACAAGCTCTGAGGCCATTCATCTCCAAAGCAGGGCTTTCCATTCCAGGTGCTGACCTCTTCTCCAGCACGAATTGAGGTCGCAGGAAAGCAAAAGCAGAGTCTTGCAGGCTGGCAGCGAAGTTGTGTTTATCATCCCTTCAGTGCTCAAGTCGATTGAAAATTTAGGCTCTGCTGACCTCTAGGGGACTACCATAAAACCCCAAAGCCTTGAAAGCTGGCCGTATACTATACAGCACATTCACACGCTCTGTCAAGGAGCCCTGCGGTGGGTGTAACAGCGCTGACATCCACCTCTGGGCACTCCAGCACTGCTACAGGCTGTAAATAAAACCTGGCCCAAACACTCCCTCTTCCACCACACCATTACAGCTGAAGTATCTTGAGAAAAGTGTACAAGCAAGGTAAGGTCGTTACAGAGAGAGATTACCTGCTACCAGACTGCCCCACATCATTTCTACTTTTATTTCAGCTTGGAGAAGCACCTGGGAGCTTCAATGCTTGTTTGCTTTCTCTCCCCACTGGATTAGTTTGGGTAATAAAAGGTACTATACTATTTTCTACAAATCTTGCCTCAGTTTTATTTGCACAACAGGAGCACTACTCAGTGAAACGCACAGATGCGTACACCTAGGCACTGGAAGTGAAGTTAAACTTACATTGCCTTTCAGCACTCACTAAGCACGTAGTGGGAGCATGAATCTTTTTTTCAGGGAAGAAAGAACATGAGGATTTGGAGAAAGAAAGCATTGATTATTATGTGCCCCTTAAAACAGCACATGGACCTGCTAAGCGGGGTAACTGCATTTCCCAGCCAATTCTGCTCAGTGACAACTCTGGTGGGAGAAACACTGCGTTAGGCAGGAGCTCACAGAGACAACACAAAGTGCAGACCTCCAGTGGCTCTGTTTTCCTTGGTACAAAGCCAAAATCCATCAAAGCCCTGGGACAGCCTGATTTCTCAAATTGGGGAACGAGTGATGCAACTCTGGAGAGGTGGAGTGCGGACAGTCCCGGGCCGTGGCATGGAGCAGAGTGCCCCCAGTTGCAGCCACCGCCTTGTGTGGGCCTCCCCAGCCCCCAGAGCAGGGCAGCTGGGGCATATTTCAGCAGAGATCGGCTGTCCAAACTGCTAAGTTCACTTGAACTTCTGAAGCAGGGAGAAGTCCATCCAGCAGGCCTGAGCAGGGGGCTCCACACAGCTGAAGGCAGGCTGGCTCCATCGCCTCTTCCATGAGAGAGCTCTATCTGCAGGAGGGCAGTAGTCAAAGCCCAATTGCCACAGTGGCTTCCACTGTCCCCAGGTGTCCCTCAAAAGGCTGTGGGGCTTGTGCTGCTGGGACTGTTTACCAACAGAAGGGGGTTAGTCCTGGCAGGCACCCCATCAGGAATGGCTTCAGAGCTGCTGCTGAGGGCACAGAGCCACCACAGGGTATATCACTGCCACAGTCCTCCTACAGCATGTTCATGCCATTTAAATTGCCAAAAAAAATGAAACATGAAGTGCTCGGTTAAAGAATTCGCTCTTCCACGGGTTGGAAAATGTTCTTCAACCCACCGACAGAGGCTCATGACAAAAGGCAGGGACTGGCAGCGTTCCTTCAACTAAATCAGAAAGAGGAGATGTCACGGTGACAATTAAAAGTGTGGTGTTTAAGCAAAAGAGACAAATGAATTGAGCAGAACCACCAATTTTCATTTCAACATTGTTACGTGTCTCTTAATTAGAACAGATGTCTCCCTAATCTGTGCAAAACAGAAACAGGGCCTGGGAGGTCTGAAATACTTGCTTATCCACAAATATTACTGCTAATTCCCGTGTTCCAACAGCAAATCCACTGCCGCAGACTGCACTGAATGGAAAGACCTGGCCCTTCTGGATCCTGCCCTGCAAAGCATGGATTATTCTGCCATACCCAAAGCTCAGATGGAATCATTTCCTCCTCCTTACACCCGCAAACACTGGGTTTATCCCACCCTGCTCTGACACTGCTTGAGGAATATAAGCCTCTCGTTCCCTTCACCACAGACATTTTAGCTACACTTTATCCTGCCAGAACCCCTGTTTAATTCATTTTGCTCACAGAGAAAAGACTCCATCAGTCGTCAGCATTTGGTAAGCTCTTTAATGGCAAGCTTCTGGTGTAACTACACTGTGGGATTTGGTGCCTCGGTGGTGGGAGCGGGAGGAGGAACAGAAAAATATGCAGGGCTCCACTGGAGGCTTACACCTTTTAAAGCGTTGAACAAAAGGGCAACATCCTTTGTCAACCCGTTTCACAGTTTTGTAGTCCCAGAGAGACAGAGATCTTCCAGCCAGAAAACAAATGGTGGAAAGCACACAAAGGGCAGCCTTTGCCTGGTGTGGCACAACACCATTTCTGCTCGACGGGCTGAGCTCTGACTGATCCCGGCATCAGTAAAGGAAATCTTGACAACAGAAAAAATGGTATTGACTGAAATCCAGAGCTGGTGTTTCCACCACCACCCCTGAAAACACAAGCAGCTATCCTATCATGGAGGGCTGCCACAGATCTTTGCCCACATAAGCAGCAGCAGGTCAGCACAGAAAGGGAATTTCAAAGTTCAATGTATTTCACATGAAACCAGAAAACTTTATAGTAGTCTAGTTAATTCATTCAGAAAGGTTTCTTCAGACAAATGAACTCCCTCTTTGTTCATCTGTGCTTTTCTGACCAGGCTCGTACAGACTGAGCAGTGTTACGTGGCTCTGTGGAAACTGGGCTTTGTAATAACACGGATGCACCTGTAGGTATTTCCTTCCATAAAACAATCTAGCGATGAGAAAAAAGCCAAACCTACAGCCTCTAAATGATCACTCGGCACACTGAAGGGGTGGCTGTAGGTGAGCGAACAGGTCTCCTTCCACATCAGATACCAACCATGCAATCAAGTCTCGCTCAGCACACCTTACGGGTGGCACAGCACCGAAACGCAGCAGCTGGCGTGGTCAGGTCACTGATGTAGGAGAACTATCTTTGCCTGTTCCCATCCCAAGTGGCATTTCCAGAGGCATGTATCTTCCAAAGGCAGGCTCTGTGCAGAGGGAAATGGCCCACAGCAGGAGGTGGGGCTGGAGAAATCCAGTCAGATTCAGGCCATCGCGCTCAGGGGTGCCTTATTCCTTGCATCTCTGTCAGGAGACATTTTGCCAACATTTTCTCTTAAATTGGCTGCCATCATGAGCAAATCCTTCTAAGAGTTTCTTTTTTTTTACTGTGCGTTTTATGAAGCAGCTTCCTGCTCCCTGCCTGTTGCTCCCACCTACCCACACGGTATCATAAATAATAACGCTAGGGAAGAGAGGAGGAGGCTTTTCATTTTGCCTTTTCTCCACCCCTTCCTCCATCACCATCCCAATGCATTCCTCAGGCAGGATGCTAACATAAAAACACGACTTGAAACATCCAGAGCAGCTTTCTTACACACTGCAAAGGTTCAATAGGTGGATACTTGGCAGGGTGGTCAGGGTGCTCTCAGAAATCCCAGCACCTCCCTGAAAGGGCACTTTTCCACGCTTTCCCCTGCTACCCAGGCCAGCTGTCACATCTCGGAGGTCTGCTCTTCCCCCTGGCATCCCTCGTTTTTCTGAGCCCCCAGGCTGCACTGTGCTGGCTGTGCTCAGCATACCTCTTCTCACCCACAGATCTGAAAGTGATGTATTCACTGGTGGGCAAATAATACTAACAGCCCCTTTTACAAAAGGCTGCCCTGCTGGTGGGACTTTCAAAGACGCTCCTCTGCTCCCCCTGGATTTCACGGAGGCCCAGCTGCTGAGATGTGCCCGAAGCTCGGAGCAAGGCAGTGGCAGAGCTGCCCACATTTTCTCACCAAGCCCCCAGACGCACGAGCATTCATGCATGTGTTCACAAATCCAGTACCTCGGTCTGGCAGCCCAGCCAGGGGTCATGCTGCCCCTGGTTAATTATCGAAAGGCTACTAACCTCAAAATACAGGGGGCAGTGAGGAAAAAATAAAATACAAATAAAATACATAAACACTTTGTGATACAATGAAGCCAGCTCCGCATCTCCTGCGTCGTTTGGTTAAGTATGGAACAAGTAACATGGTAATACAGAAATGTATTTGGTCAAAGTAAGCAATCAATATTTTTTGATAAAATACATTCTATATTAATGCTCATTCACATTTAATACACACGTCAATTACGTTTTCTACGTATAAAATTCCAGTTTATTGTTAGTGCTGCCTGGTAATGCTTCAGTTCGGCGGTGGGGGTCCCACACATTCAGCTCCCAGCAGCGTGACAGGGGACACGAGCGTGCAGCTCTCTGCAGGGCCGAGCCTCGTGCACCCTCTGGAGTTTTCCTTCAACGAAATCTCGCTGGCTGCAGTGGGGATTTTGCAGGGCTGGGAGCTGCAGGAGGGTCCCCAGCTACCCCACACGCTTGCATTCTGGTGCAGAGGTCACTCCAACGGCATATGGCATTCCAACAAAAAAAGTGAGTTAGTGGATGCAGGAAATAATGTATCTACATAATTTACAGCTTTATGTTTGCATACAACCATATTAACGCTCAACCGCTCATTAACAATTCAATCGATAGCTTGTGCTACTGTAAATTATTTCTTGCTTGGCATTGCAGCAGGGGAAAGCTGGCCCCATTCGCTTCCATTTGCACGAGCCACAGCTGGAGGACTGGATGCTACAAAGAGAAAGCTTCTCCCGAAGCAAGGTTCTTAAGGTTATGGCATCTTTTTGAGATGGAGAGGAACAGAAACGTAGGGATTTAAAGCAGGGATGGAAACCACTGTTCTTGCACTTTATTTCCGTAAGCGAAAAGCCTATTGCTGCTGTACAGTGCTATACAATGAACTGCCACAGTTCTCACGTCACTAGTCCATAGAAAACGTGTTGCAACTATCATGTTTATGCCTGCATGCCGAAAGAATGTACAAAGTTTCATTAAGCTCTGTTTCTCTTCCACTTTTTTTTTTTTTTTTTTTATAATATTTTTAAACTTGGACTTTTAAAGCATTGCAGACACTTCTGTGTGTAATCAGGTACCGCACACCATCCTGGCTATGGAAGGTCTTTGCCCCAGATTGGAAAAATCAAGAGCTATGCATCTCTCAACCCATCATCAGAAATGTAAACCCCCAAGAAAACTTACTCTCTTAAGTAACTTTGAAAAAAAAAAGTCTTTAAAAAGTCTATGGACAAGGAGCTGTTGCTACCAACAGGGTTTTCAAAATGGCATGAGTTGTTTCTGGGAGTTGTCCAAGCATTTTCTCTTCACTCACTTTTTGATTTTATAAAGCTAATTCTGTATAAAAGGGCTCTTGAACCGTGTGGCCTTCATTTTGCCACTAAAAAATGAAAAAAAAAAAAAAAGGAATTAATTTAGAAACGTTTTGATCTATTACGGAAAATATCTGTCTTACAACAGAATCGCTTTGCTTCTTATATTTTCGGTACAAAAGGCATGTAAATAAGAGACCCTGCATCTTCACAGTCTGGCACTCATTGGAGCCACTTAAACCCATGCAAAGTAGGTACAAAATACAAGGGGCCTTCCTGCTTGGGTAGTATTTTAGCTCCCCTCCGCAGAGGTGGAAATGCCCAGATCAGCTCAAAGGCCCAGCGTGAGGAAAAAGTCCAGCATAACGTTAAGAGCCAGATGCTGGTTTATACCCTTATGGCTTCCAAGTTAAGTTGCACTTCAATTGGCAATGCTGCAAGATTGACATAATAATTAACTGGTTATTTAAAAACCATGAAGCTTAGAGTTGGTTTTCATGCAGAAGTGGGATATGCAATGGCTGATTTAATTGATTGAATTTGTATAAAAACAGTATTTGGCTTTGGGTTGTATGGTGTGAGACTACCCAGGTTCATTATGATGTGTACTGTTGATACCACAGCTCTAATTACTCCCAGTTATTAATCCAATCTCTTGTAAACTCAGGTGTCAGTAAAATGACATTAACACGTCTGACACAAATACTCCCTTGGATTTCCCACTTCCCATCATTTTTGTCAAGCCTTCACGAGCACTTCTGCAGTACTGACCACTGTTAAACTAATGTGTGCTTTTTTCAGGAGAAACCTCTCAAAATTTGGCGTTCTGTCTGGTAGTAGAGTCAAAAAACAAAGCTGTCAAACTAAAAGTGAGGCTTGCATCTACTCTCTGCACAGACTTCCCCCGAGAGGTTACGTGTGAGTACTCGGTACCCCAGCCCCATGGTTCCTACATTCAAAGTACCCTACATTCGTGTCAGTGAATGTTACTCTCGAGCACAAATCAAGGAGACAGTCAGCAATGAAACTACTTCTAGCCTGGCAATGGCAGAATGCTACCAAGACAACTCCATAGAAACCCCACTGAAGCAGGAGCAAAATTCAGGTCGCTTCTTAGCAAAGCTCATCACAGATTATTATTATTTCTTAAAAAAAAAAAAAAAAAAAAAAAAAAAAGGAAAACTTTTATCCTGGGAGCCAGATATCCCCATGTAATGTGCTAAATCGAACAGGCTAGTGTGGGACCACCTGATCCCACTTGGTACCAAAAGATTCCCCATTTTTCAGCTTCTCTGCAAATTACTGCTGACTGACACCCATTTGTTGGTGATCGGCTTCTGGTTCCTCTTCTTCCACATCTGCGTTATATTCTTCAAATGCATCATCGTCAACATCTGGAAGCCCAAGAAGCTACAAAGAAGAGAAAAGACCATGTAACAGTGAGTTACCCACTCGTGCAGTTTTGCTTTAAATCTTCCCACAATACCGAGATGTCACTTCTTGGAAACCTCAAATCCTAGAATAACAGCATTACATAACAATCTCAACTCCCTTTCTC
The DNA here is from genome assembly GCF_964035555.1 of Netta rufina. Lineage (NCBI taxonomy): Eukaryota > Metazoa > Chordata > Aves > Anseriformes > Anatidae > Netta > Netta rufina. The sequence continues at coordinate 44,483,022 of NC_140124.1, forward strand.
TCCCTCATGTGATAGAGAAAGGTTTGAAAATGCATCCTCACACCAAATTAAGTGCTCAGAGACCAGAAGATAAATAAAACCAAAGCAAAGCACTTTCAAAAAGCTCTGCCTTTGTCCCTGAGGTCATATCACAATTTTTTGAGTGTTTAGACCTGGCAGTGGTTTAACTTCAGAACAAACCATGATTATAGTGTAGCAGTAGTTAACTTGATTTAAGATTGTGTTCTGTAACAATCCACAGGGCAAAAATTAAAGCATCCTCATGCAGAACTGGCTAGTGGGGAGTAGGCGGTGTCCCTAAAACCCCAAGGATCCCACCACGTTAGCTGCTTTTTCCTGAACTCTTCACTCCACCACACCAGATGAAGACTTGCTTGCTTGCTGGGTGAAGCAACCTCCGTAACAAATACTGTGTGCTCAACTGAAAGTTGCCCAAATCCCTTTAAATTTCTACAAATTAGATTTGGGCTTCTGAAGAACTGCCAGTTCATTTTCCTTGGAGGATGTTTGGATGCCTCCATCTGACAGCTCAGATCACTGCCATGGCATTTGCTTGCCACAGGAGAAGGAGCAAATAACAGTGCTTGAACTTTTCCCATCGCCTCCAAAAGGCTGCCAAGCCAACAGAAGTCAAGAAGACAGATAAACCAAATGACAACCAAAATAACGGATCTGCTCTGGAAATCTCATATTAGAATCCTATACTACCAGCTGTTAATATCCGCAAAGCAAAACCACATGCCAGTCATTACTGGGAATACTGCGTATTTAGCTTGCCAGGGCTGGAGGAGCAGCACAGACACGTGTGTGCAACACCCTGTTTGGAGTGCGACACAGCTGCTATCTCTCAAAGGAGACAAAACCAGAAAAATCACGAGTGATGCTTGCTCGGTGGTAGTATAAAAATCAGACGGTTGTGACGAGGCAGATTTTTAGGGATCTACCCTAATTTAGTCCACGATTAACCTTCAAAATGATTTGGTGGACAATTACAGAGAATTAGCTTCCAGGTCCATGTATTCTTCACTGTCACTGTGAGAAAAACATTTTTTTAGTTGCAGGGTTTCTCAGCAGCAAAATGGAAGGAGAATTTGCTGACTACATCCCTCCTTCGCATTTTAAAAATACTTACAGAGAGACCCCAGCTGAAGCGTTCTTGTCTTCTGAGCAGAACAAACAGAAAAAAATACTCCCATGCATACGTATTTTTCAAATCCTATGTTGAACTGCAGAATGTGAATGCGAAATGACACGGTTCATTTTCAGGATGTGGGGGCTTTCTTTCATTTTTAAGCTAAAATTAAAACAGTTTTTAAAATGTAAAAGCAAGGCCTCTAGACTTCTCTCTTTTTTCCCTCAGTATTATCGTCGCTCAACTGATTTGGTGTATTCAAATTAGATTTGTGTGTCGTACTGCTCCGTTTACATCAACCGGCAGAAAGAGCTTTGATCACTTTTTTTTTTGCCCAGCTCCACTAATAATTCCTCCCTGATTTGCAGGGAAATGAGCCACAGGATTGAGAGCCCCATTTTCATTTTATGGGATGCTGGAAGCCTTTTATGTGCAAAACTAGCACAAAAAAATAATAAAATCCACAACATACATCGCAAGCACCAAAAAGGCTCTCAAGCCTACAGGTCTCTGTTTTTCACACATCCCCCTTAGTTTCACCCTCAGGACACCCAGCTCTCCCCTCCCTGGCATGGTGAACATCAGGATCAAAGCCACCACCCACCTCAGTTAAGTTTTACTGAGGGTAGGAAGGATGGGGACAGGATGGGATGCTCCTCCAAGGGAGGCACAGTTTTGCTCTCTTGTGGATGCTTTTGAGGTAGGATTTTCAAGGACACCTGGCACCTCTGCTGTCCCTCACCACCCTTAAACACTTACTGGTCTCTGCACTGCAGTGGCAAATCAGCCAAGATCTTGACCCCAAGGAGGAAGGATCAGGTAAAGAGAGCTCTACAAACAAATTTGGTCAAAACAGGAGGAGGTAAAGTAAAAGTTGGGGACAAGATAAGATGATGAAGGTGTGAGCTGACCCCAGACCAACTCTCATGTCTGCTTCTAGTCCATATCTACTTCGTTCACTAAAGTATCATCTCTATGGTGGACTGGGAAGGACTTTAATTGAAAGAAAAAAGAAAAAAAAAAAAAAAAGGTGTGGAAAAGAGAGAGCTGATCCATTAACCAAATAGGCAAAGAGAACAAAACTGTCAGGTGGGGACATGGGGAGAAGGACAACAGAAGGGTGGTGAGGAGGGAAGAAGGACAACCAGTAGCTGCACAGCGTGAACTACATCTCCTTATTCCTGCTGGCCAAAATACCCATCTGCTAGGTATTTTTTGGAAGTACAGGGAGGCCAATGGGACATATACAAATCCAACGAACTTGGGGTAAATGACTTTTACGCTGCAGACTCCCCACTTTGGACGCAGGCTTTTAGACCAGCGGTAAGCTCAGTGCAGGAATCCTGCTAAGTTTTATGACTCACTTTCTGGTTCTCTGCAAACTCTTCAGGTTAGTGCCATTTCCCTCAGGCATTTTTTTATTTTTATGTCTTTCTTAACTCTTTCAAAGTGCCCTGATACAAATAACCTAGTACTTTTAAAGGCACAGACTCGTGAAACCAGTGTGGCAATGCCTCTTACCAAAAGCTGACATACAACCACACTGAAAGATAAACCTGAAAAAAAAATGAAACATGGTGTAAAAAAATAAAACTGAAAAATGGTGTAAAATAACAGTTTCCATATATCTACTGTACCATTCCTCACTTCTTAAAATCTATCCTACCATGTGTGTGCTGTTTTTAATAATTACAATACAGGAAAAATGTCAATACATTTCTCATTAAACTTGTCAACACACAACCATTCACTGAATGATAAAACCAGCTTCGTTACAACCAATGCAAACCCCTCGGTACTAAGTCAAAGGAGAATCTCCTACACTATCTTTGTGGTACCTCGAAGAGAAAATGAAGAGGGACTTTGCAGTCTGCAGGAGGGCTCTGGTAACTGAGGATGTTATTCTTGAGCAGACAAAAACACAACGAAATTCAACAGACTAGAAGCAAAACTAGAAAAATTATAAATAAAATTATAAATAAAAGATTTTTTTTTTCAGAAGAGTGTAACTAATGATTTGTGCCCAGTAGTATTGTACCCTTGAAATCATCTGAGGCCTTCACATCCAGACTGGATGTCTCTGGTAAAGATATGTTCCAGCTCAACCACAGCCTGTGTGCTTGGTTACAGGAGTCATCGGGTAAAATCTGACATGTTAACGAAGCGCCCAGACTGAATTAGCATAATGGTTCCCCTGGCTTTGAACCCTTTTATCCTGAAGTAGCTTAACTTGGTTTGACTGAAGCCAATTTCTCAGCAACATAAGCTACACTGAAATAAATGCGGTTTAAAATGAAGTAAGTGATCTGTACCAATTTAATTAAGTCTTTTTGAAGTCTTCTTTACTTAGACCAATGGAAGTCTCTCCTCAAAGACACAGCTTTTCAGAGGGGGAGAAAACAGCTATGAAGATCCATGAGCCGAATATTGTTCTGGGAAACATATTTATATTTTTGTATGTTTTCACAATTACAAGCAGCTGTTCTGAAGGATCAGATTTCCAGATTTTTCTAAGAAAAGTGTGCATCTGTTCTATTTATTTCCAGTCTCTCAGAGGATTTTTTTAAATTATGCTCTTTCATGTCGACCAGCTGTGGCTTTCCACGGCAACGCAAGGGTGCAACGTGGGGAGGCCCAGTGTTTTCATATCACCACTCCCTTTCGCTCCAAATACTTGGGATAAATTTTCAGTCTTCATGATTAGTCAGCCAGAAAAACAGAGGAGGGGAAGCTGTCTGCATGTTCACTTAAGTTTTTGGTCAGCTTTGCCACAGACATCAAGGAAGATGCAGGGATGAAGCATGGGCCTAGCGATGAAGCTCCTCTCTCCTCTGCACCAGCCTGTCTGTTCAGCCCAGGTCATGTCAAAATCATTGAGTTACCAGCAGTCAAGCTTCAGTTATTGTATTTGACTGCTGCATTTACTGTAATTATTGCATTTGAGTCGTCCTTTCCAAAGGAGAGGCTGTGCAAGAGGAGGGTTTGGCAAACCAGCTGGAGCACAACGGCCAGCCCAACAAAGTCACCTCACCCTGACAAAACACAGGCTTCCACCCAAATCTTAGTGTCAAACAAGGACAGAGAAAGCTGAGCAGCCACAAACTAGTGAAAGACAAGAATATAAGCCCCCCTCCGCACCAAACCCAGCTCTGGCTCCGGCCTCTTCCCAAGCTTTGACTAAAATGGCATTAGCAAGTATCAAGTGGCAGCCATCCTAAGAGCAAAAGCTGAACCATCACTGGTGTCCTTGCAAAATTCCCAATTTACAGTACCGGGAAATCACTCTGGTGCAAAGTGCCTGACTCGCGCCCCATTCCTGGGAGGCAGTGATGCCATCCCCATGCAGAGACTGCATGCCACCGGCTGCAGCACCAGTTGGCTTCCCACCCCAGGCAGGCATCTCATTCTCTCACATTCATAGCTGGAAATAAGAAGGCAGATGGCTTCTGAGAAGCAATCTGCAAATGCCTGATAGAGACTGATGCACTAACACCCCTGCACATGGGCACCGACTGGAGAAGTAAGGAGAAGAACTGCTTTGCCCCATCCACTACTACTGTACCGACAGTCACAGACAACTGAAATTTAGAAGTAAATAAGAAGCACTTACGGGTCTGAAGGACTTGAAGACTTTTTCCAGTATTTCATGGAGCGTCTTTTTCCCACAGGAGGAGATGTAGTCCTGCGCGAGCTGCAGGAAAGGTAAGCAGTCCTCGCTTTCGCTCCACACGTGCTGGAAGCCAACAGCAACACAAGAAAGAGAAGGTGTTAACAGGAACCCACGCTGACCTCTCCACATGGTTTTATAAGGTGACAGGTTGTAAACATCTGCCAAAGTACACTGGGCCCCCCTTGGTTCGGACTCGCACTGTGGGCTGTTTCAGAGGCCAAGCTTCTAAGGAGGAACTTTGATGTTACTGACACCACGAAACAGAAGGCAGGGAGGGAAATAACACGCACGTTTTACAAGTAGAGGTGTTTTTGTTTGATACTAGCCCTGCTTAGACCTGGAAGTCACACTGGGTTTTCTTTCCTTCTGCATCATCTGCTGCCATAAAGCTCTCAGGAAGAGCTAAAGCAGCTCTTTGTCCTCCGGGTGTTGGTGCAAGCACTATGTGACCCTGGAGGTGGAATTTGGTGTCTAACTCTGTCGATGATGCAGAAGAAAACAAGATGCAAAATAAAACCATGGACTGGACACAGAGCCAAGGAGAGATGTTTGGGCACCCACAACATCCGGACACTTCACACTTCCCTCCCTTCCTCTCTCTGTTTTGAGGTTTGCTCCTCCTAGACCTTGGCAGCCACAAGTAAACCCATTTGGGATATTTCCTCTCATCTTGCTCTTGCTTGAGAGAGGCCATTTCCCCAGCCTGGCTCTGGGAAGCCTCTCTCCAAAATGATGCTTCTTCTGCTGGTACGATGTTGTTTGAAACAGGGAGCTGGTGAGCAATGGAGGAAGCACTCAGATAACATTGCTTCATGCAGCACAATTTAACATGCACTTTTAAAGACCTTCTTTTTGGAGACGTGGTGCACAGGACTGTCTCAGACAGCCTGCTAAACAGGGAAGCCTAATGCTGCAAGAATGGTTAGAGACTCTTATACCTCTATTTTTGCACGGCAATTCTTTTCCCCAAAGTGCTGTGCAGCTTTTTACTGTGCTATAAACAGCAAGTTATGCTTCAGCGGGGACAGGGGTGGGTTACCCTGCAGCTTAACTAACATTCAGGGAAAGAGCAAGAATAACGGACATTTCCATCCCCAACATAAGGCTTCCACGTTGCCTGCCTGCTCCATGGTGAACACCTGCCAGGGGTGCAGTTTTACATCTGGCTAAAGGAAACACTACTTAATACCACCTAAGTTGTGTCTTTAAGACAAAAAACTGTCACTGATGCGCTACTCACCTCAGTGAACCTGCATTTTCTTTGCTGCTTGTTCCATATGCAAGCATAACCATAGCAAAATGTTTTGCTCAGAAAAAGCCCTGTCTTACCGAGTAGGTCCTGCTCTTTCCATGTACCCATGTATCTCTTACCAGTCTGGCAATCAATCGGGTTCTTTACAGCCTTGCCAGCTCTGAAAGACACATACCACAAGTCTCATGGTATTTCATGCCATCTTACAGCCATGGGCCTCAGAATCCTATAAATAGATAACCAAATCTCAGCTTCTCTTTTAAAATAAACAAATAAATCTGGCTTCATGATTTTTATGGCCTAAAAAGGCAGAAGATACATCAAATGGACTCAAATGAACCCTCTTCAAAATACCAGATGAACTCTCTTCAAAATCGCAGCGTTGTAAGAACAGCCTCAAAATTGTGGAGGTCTGGCCCATGATCTCTTAATAAGCAGGGTTAGCAATAACCTTTTTATTACTTCTAGTCCTTGTGCCAAACTTGAGGGCTGGATGTTCCAGATTGGCAATTCATGACTCATGCTAATCCTGCTTTAATTGTTTATATGTATGAAATGACCACGAGTGTTAACATCCTGATTCTTGTGTAAATTGTGGCCTCCTTCGACTATCAGAGCTATACACGGGGGAGGGAGCTTCCTTACAAATGAAAATCAGCCCCTGAATGGCTTGACCACATCTCCTCCCCCCAAGGAAACACCTCACCCGCAATAATGGCTGGTGTTATAACACCTATAAATTCAGCTGCATCTTCAGATCTCCGTGGACGTTCAGTGCTGCCCCGAGGCAGCACAGGCTGCTCGAAATTTTGGCTGCTCGAAATCAAACAAGGAAAACAATTTGAGGATTCAGCTCCTGCTTAGAAAGCCAGAGCAGGCAGTGAGACTGCACGTACGGAGATGCTTTTCCTGGAAAAACCCTGGTGCCTGAGAACCTCTTTGCAGCAGGCTGCTGGCACTCTGGTGGACCACAGCACTCGTCCGTGGCTGCGCAATTAAAAAAAAAAACATATTAACCTCATCACTAGAGTATGCGTTTTCCAAGCTTGCCCTGTTTTGCTCACGGTTGCTTTGTGTCACTACAAAAGCACACCCAGCCACCAGCATCCACCTCAGCTGACCCAGGGTTGTGGCTGAGTTACTCTGTTCAGCAGCCGTGCACAGCGCAGAGCTGAGGCTGTCCACGGAGCTGCAGCCCGAGGGGCTTGTTTCCCCTCGTGTCCTTGGATGATTCGGTGATGCTGGACCACCTTGTTCTAGCCTGTGGAACACGCCAGCAAAGCCTTATTTTTTATTATTATTATTTTTTAATGGTGAGTATTCAGATTCACGACCTCTGTTAGAAACTATTTTGCAGGAAATCTTGCAACAAGGTGGCATGGTATTTTTATTTGCTTTATTGCTCACTCTGAATACCAGCAACAACAAGGTGACAAAACAAATGATGGGCTGTAAGGAACAGCACCTCAACCCTCACTGGCTATGGCTATACAAATCCAATTAATCCTTTGGGATTATGAACCTCCATGAACCTCAGGATCTAACCTGTACATAATTCAGCTATCTAAAATGCTGATTCCAAGAGTTTTAGTGTCTAGGTGGTGCTGAAAATGGCAGCAGGCATCTAGACGGGTCTTCTACATGTTAAAAGACCTGGCCCAAAGACACCTTCTCAGGAAATCAGTATTATTGCTGTTGTGATCTGGAATCTCTGGTATTATACAAAAATCAGTTTTTATCTCCCAGGTTACTTCTTGGCAAGCTTTCTCAGTCTTTCTCCTCCTCCCTTTTAAACTCACCATGCTCATCATTTCCTCCTTACGAGGGAGTTATCATGGACTTCTCTGGCACCTCCTACATAGTTTTTTTAAGTCACATTATTATGAAATAGGATATAAAGAAAGAGAACAAGGGTACCAGGCACCAGATGCTTATTAAATGTGAGGCTCCTTTATAAGAGTTACAGGGTGCAAAAAGACCATAAAGTGTGCCACTGTGAATTGTAGTTACATTTCCTTTTACCTTCACTCTCCTCCATGTTACCAGGGCCACACAACAAGGCTCAAGTGCAAAGGAGAATCAGTCCCTTGGCTTGCATTAAGTCTCCTTAAAATAAACTTTAGCCTGTAATTGCATGTAGAGAAAGTAAACTTACCTTCTAAGGAAATAAAAAATAAAAAAGAGAAAGAAAATGACTGCATAAAACAAGACGGCCAAGCTGGGACCATAAATGCAGCCTCACAGTGCACCAGGAGCAGAAAAGATGATGCTGGTGAACCAGTTCATTAGTGGTTCTTAATCACATTAGAGACACCATCAAGAGGAAAAGAATTAAGAACGACACCTACCTGCCTATCTTCAAAGCCTAATCACTAGAGAAAAGTGCCTCAAATAATAATGCCCAAAATGGCAGAATTTGGCCCCTCTACTCAGTTTTATTACTGGTGGCTTTGGGTGGGGAGTCCTTCCCGCAGCAACCCTGGAATGAAAATATTTGCCAAACAAAAAAAAGGGAAAACATGGTTGCAAACCCACAGAAATTGGCCTGTGATGGAAGCAGGGGAGCAGGGTCTGAAACTGCTTGAGCTTTGGGTTGTTTTTTTTTTAGCTGACTAGGTTTTGTTTTGAGAGGGTTCTCTCGATTACCGAGCAGTATAGGATGAAACAAGGCACGTCTAAGAAAAATAACAAGCTTGCTTTGCAATTTCCAACACCATTAGCAGCCAACAACAACTTCAGCCGTGCCCTGCAGCTGGCTTCACGCGCATCCCTGCCTGAGGGTCCAGCAGGCATGGCTCTGTCTGGGCAGGGGCATCTCCAGAAGGGAATGAGCATGGGGTTTGGTGCAGGGGTGTGGGTGCTTGGCTGTCCCCCATGCTCTGAGGTGTCGCCTTGGCATATCCAGGCCTGCAGTTGAAGGTCTCGTGTATCCCTGGGCAGATGTGTAAGGCAGCTGCGGATCCCTTCCTTCCTAACTCAGCCCGACACAAACGAACGTCCCCGCTCACTGGGATTTGAGGTCTCGGGGTCGTCCCTTTGCCACTCTTTGTTCCCGTTAGCCCAGCTGTCAAACCTCTATCCTCTCACCTGCCACGAAGGGGATTATGAGGCACATTTCGAGCGGGCCCAGAGATGGAAGTCACCGCAGGCGGGGCGCGAGCCACGACGCCCCAGCCATCACCGAGGACGAAAAGCCTTCGGCAGCGCTTCACCAGCGCCCTGCTCCTGCAGCCCCCGTGGCGAGGGGCCACTTTGGGACCCGCTGCCCTCCTGCTGCCCACGGGGACAAGGAGGAGAGCCCCCCCTTGCTTCCTTCGGCACAAACTTGCTGCTCAACTCCTCCGGGAGCCCGGCGGGGAGGGCACCGCCACCTGCCCGCTGCCCCCTGCCACTGGGGGGGGCGACAGCCGGGTCCCCCCTCCTTTTGCCCCTGTGTGGAGCTGCGGGGAGGGGGGGGGGGGGGCCCTGCTGTCATCCCGACTCCATTTTATCCCTGCCCATTCTCCATTTGCCGTGACAGCCCTGCAAGCCCCCAGCCCCCCGGGGGGGGAGGTCGGGGAGGGGGGAGGCAGCAGCAGCGGCGGCCAGGCGGGGAGCATCGCGCCCCCGGGGGATGGGGGGCAGAAGAAAAAGGGGGGGCCAGGGATGGAGAGGGGAGTCCGGGGATAGAGAAAGGGGTCCGGGGATGGGGAGGGGGGGTCGATGGCTGGTCCCTGCCCGCGGGGCCGCCCCGCACCGGCCGCGGACTCCATTTTGCGGCTCTCCCTGCGCGCAGGGGAGGCTCCGGGCCCCGCAGCCCTCCGGGGGCCACCCCCAGCCCCCGGCACATCCCCGTCCCGAAGCCGGCAGGACTTGGGGGGGGGGTCTCCCCATTCCCCTCCGTGCCACCTCGCTCCCCGAGCCCCCCCTCCCCGCGCCCCCGCGGGTCACTCACGAAATTGTCGCCGCAGGCGGCCTCCGGGCAGAGGACGTAGAAAGAGACCCCGGGCTCGGCGTAGAAGTCCATGCGCCTCTCCGTCTCCTCGGCGGCGATGAGCTGGAAGGGCGTGCGGGCGCACCACCGCTCCGCAGCCTCCGCCAGCGCCTCGAAAGCCATCGCCGGCGAGCCCCCGGCAGCGGCAGCGCCGCCGACCAGAGCCGCGCCCCCGCCCCGCGCCCCCGCCCCCGCCGCGCCCCCGCCCCGGCCGAGGGGACCGGGGTGGCCCCCGGAGGCAGCGAGACCCTAGGGGAGGGAAGGGGGTACCCCCAAAAAGCAGCGCTGCTTGGGGGAGGAGGACGCCCAGCAAGCCGCTTCCTCGCTCTTTTCCTTTTTTTTTCTTTCTGTCTTTCCAGATTTTTAATTTTTTTTTTTTCCTTCCCCTTTCTGTGTTTTAAAGAGAAAGCCTTTTAAAGGGGTCCCCCCTGCGCGCCCAGCTGATCTGCGAGCTCCTGGCTGCGAGTTGCTGGTGGCTGCCACGCCACGCCGGCCGTCCCCGTCCCGTGTCCCGTGACGTGGGGAAGCCTCGGAGCCTGGGCGATGAGGTTGGGTTCCCCTCGCCAACCTCTCGCCGGTCCCAGGTGGCCGTCTGCACGTCTGGCAAGGCGTACGGGATACGAGAGCTGAGCTGTGCGTTGCAGAGCGGCCTTGGGTTTGCATCGCGAGGAAGAAGGAATCCCCGCAGCACTGGGTGGGTTTGGGGCTCGGGGAGGTGACCTGGCAGCACGGAGCCTGGTCCCAGCAGCAGGTAGACGTGGCTGCACCGGTGAAGGCAACGCCACCTAAATACCACCCAGTGGCTGCTGCTCGTCCCTGGAGAGGTGTTTAACTGCTTTCCGTAGTGGGCACCCAACGCCGAGCCAACGGGGTCAGTGTCACACACTGCACACATCAGCTAGGTGACAAATAAATCACACAACTGCTGCACAAGCAACCGGTGATGCCAAGCAGGGCAGCAAAACCCACCACTGGCACTCTCACGAGGATGCTCTGGGGCGCTACGGATGTCACTCCATGGGCAGAAGGCGCCAAGCGCTTCTCGCCCACATGGAGCTGTGCTCTGGGCCTCCAAGGTGCAGTGAAAACACCAAATCTTCCCAAACTCTTGGCCTGGGTGGCAGCATGCCTGCAACCTGTGGGCAGGGTGCCAGCACCACAGACCTCTTTTTGGGTCCCCCCCCAAAGCTTGTGGAGAATGCAGGGTGCGAACGGTGCTTGTCCTTGCTGCTTCATGGTGTTAGCACCTGTGATTTATGTGCATTTTCAAAGCCCCATATGAACATCATTTTAGCCCTTAAAATGCCACTTTGAAGAATGCATTGTGCGTTATCTCCCTTCTGTGGGGTAGGGAAGCTGGCAGGTTTTGAATGAGGCTTTAAGGATCTTCTTGCAGCACACGCTGCAGCAGCCTTTGTCATGCCTGGCAGCATAGCCACTCAAATCCAGTGGCCTTGCTTATTTAGTTTTGCATGTGTGACAGCTCTCGCTGCCCTTCCCACCTGTACCCCAGCAGCAGGCTGTACAAATAGTGATGCTGGTGATGCTAGGAGGAGACCTGTGGAGGTGCTGGGCTGTGGAGCGGTGGCAAAAGTCTTGTGGAAATTTCCCCCCACACTATAGGGATGCACGGCCACTTCCATCTCCCTCCGGGATGCAGCAGCCCCAGGGCTTTCCATCACCCCGAGCCAGGCCTTCATGAGGTCAGGGCAATGCTGCGAGGTCATCCTAAAAGGGTGCTGCTCACCAGTAACCACCTCCTGCTGGAAACAGCATCTCAACCTTCAACTGCATGTGGAGAGTATCAGGAACAAAGAGCATGGGACTGCCATAGTTCTGATTCAACTGGCATGGTTATAAAGACTTGCATTTTACAGGTGAATTCTGGTAATACACAGGTTTGGTGTCTCTACAAAACACTGAGCCACTGTCCTCCTCTACGACAGGTCTTAAATCTGACAAATGCAGCCTGTGGACTGGCCACTTTCAAGAGTATTTTTCTTTCTCTCTCTCTCTCTCTCATTTTTTTTTTTTCCCTCCTGAAGAGCCCTCTTTGGTCTGCTTTTGGTGAACTGCCAAGTAATTCACTTTAATTCGCTTGACCAGCTCTAAGAACCCGATTGTCCTCCTGTGGCCCTCATTATGCACCCTTCTGCCGATTTAAATGCAGAAAGGGCAGTAGGGCGAGCTCCAGTAAATTATTAGAGATGGGACCCGTAATTGCTGTGCTGTGTCAGACCGTTCTCGTACATCTTTACGCTGCCTCCGCAGATTGGTCTCTTAAGGAAAGACTGCTGCCCTAACTCCAAAAAAGAAAATCCCTTGGGGAAAAAAAGTTGGTAAGGGAGGGTGGTCCCATTAGTGCTCATGGCCAACCCCTCACAGACTTTGTTCACACCACGGACCTTGAAAAACAAAAAGTTTCTTACTGTTGCTGCTACAAGCTCATTCTCAACATGGTTTTTCTATGTCCAGAGTCTCATCCACCATCACAAACATACGTTTGTAAGAGCACTAAATGTCCTACCACAGCAGTGCAATGGGTCTTCCAGGGCCTCAAGCTGAGTATTGCCCACTAGATTGATTTTTAGATGGTGAGCACCTAACAGCGACAGCCAACATTGAGGTAGAAAGTGAAAAATCCCTGGATGGTGCCTTGTGATTTTTTTTCCCACCTGGTTTTCCTGCTCCTGAGGATGCCCAGCTTTCCAGAGCATCTAGACAGGGATTTGTGATTTTCTTTCCTTATCCCATCACCGTGGTAAATGGAGTTGAGGAAAGAGCAAGAAAACTGTGAAGAGTGATCCAAGCCAAGAAGCTGTTGCGGAGGGAAGGTGAATTAGAAATGCATGGTTTCCCAATTAAGTTTTAAACTACACAAAAATGTTAGCTAAAAAGCTGTAAGAATTAAGATCCTGCTGCTCCCATGAGTCCTGACACCCCCCTTTTGAAGTCAGTGGCTGAACTTCTTATTGCTTTGGCAGTAAGAAATCAACACGTAAATAGTGAAGAAGGTCTGGGCAAGAATAATCCACTTGCTAGTTAGAAGCTCTCCCCAGTGGGATCGCCTTTTCCAGGACAAGAACTTAAATGAAAAAAGTCATCAAACAACCCCAAATCTGTCCTCATCCAAGCCCCTGTTTTTTGGGACTAGAAAGATCGTGTGCTAAGTGTGAGGGAGAATGCAATGTGATGCACTGTTATCTTCCTAGCCCTGCAGGCAGGCAGTTTTCAAGGCTCTGCTGCCCTTGACATCCAGACCAGCAGCACCGTGATAAAAAACACCAGCTGATTTTAAAGACATTAATTTTCCTTGAAACTTTCCGAAGCACTGGCTTTATGCATTTAATGCTCGTGACACTATGACTGTCATCTCATACATGAACGTGACAGTAGGAACAAAGTGTTGAGCTTTGTTTCAGGCTGAGGGTCAGCACACAGCCAGCTGGATGTGGCCAGAGATCCGTCCCAGCCTGGAGGCAGGGATGGGAGAAACCAGGTGGAGAGCCCTGGACAGCCTCTGCCCTTGCATCTTGTCTTGCTCTCTCTTACTTTGTGAAGAGCTGGAAGTTGATTTTGCAAAGACCCGAATGTCATAAGACACTGTAACCTCCTCAGGCAAACAAATAGGATTTCTTGTCGATTTGCTGTCCTTTATGATATCGAAAGGGCACAGAGATGCACGCTGTCCCTGTTTTTCAGATGAATTGCTCCACTAGTATAAAAGATATTCTCATAATAGTCCCAAATTAGTTGATTGCTTGAAGTGCCAGAATACTTAATGCTCTGCTATTTTAAACATATGGAAATTGATTCAACACTTATCATCTATTTAGAGATGTAAATTTATTGAAAAAGATGCCACTTCTTCCTAAGCTTCAGGCAAGCTCCGACGCTTAGCTTTCTGGGCACAAGCAGTTTTTTACGAGGACTTGTGATTTTAACTACAGAGATTTATTTTCCTTCTAAAGGCTGGCAGAAGCAGAGGAAGACTGGCTGCATTGTCTACAGAGGGGAAAAAAAAAAGATACCGATATGAGCACTGGTGTGAACTGACACAGATACAGCAGGATGTGGCACGTTGTACCCCGAGGGTCTCCTCCCAAGCACAGATGCTGGCCCAGACCTTGTCCAAACTTGGGTTGCTGTTGCTCTGCCAGCAGGGCCACAGCGATGCTAGAAATAACATCGGGGGCACGGTCGCTTGCTTTAGGGGAAGAACGATGGAAAACTGAGCACCAGCAGTGACTGCCATTAAATTTAGCCAAATGAAGACATCACACCCCATGGAAAAGGAAGTTGTGTCCCCCCACAACGTAGCCTCAGCTGCTAAAAGCAAAAACCATCCATCATTTATCTGCAATGGAAAGCTCTTCTCTGAAAGTCAGGCATGTTTGGGAACTTAACTCTGTTTGGAAACTGTCCTGCGTGGGCCATCCCTGTGCTGATAGCAAGGTGCACGAGACTGGCATTGGGTGAGAAAACCTGCAGCCTGGTCCTAGCTCTGCCTTTTGATTTGCCACGGTCACTTCACGCCTTACTTAACCGTCAGCTGGAGATTTATTTGTGGGTACAACATAGGAACACTGTTCATGCCTTAACATTCGTGGAAATATGAGCTTCTCAGCTCGCTGATGGCATGCTATTATTCAGCATGATTCATATATTAATGCCCTAGCTATAAAGCTTAACATTATGCTCCTGGGATTAAGCAGTATTTCTTAATGTGCTCCTTATCCTGGTATTTTTGCAGAGAAGCTGGAAGGGGGCCAGCTCACAGAGGGTGCCTCCACATTAGTGTTCAGCTCAGGTCAGCAGAGCTCTCACCCAGTGAATGCCCCAATCATCCCCCACTTACCATGCTTTGGTTTGCATCACGGAGAGGGCACACAAAGTGGATTCGTCTCGGGTGAAAGGCACAGTGTGAGCAGTGTAAACTCAGCACCCTTCTACATTATGGTTCCACTCCCAGGCCATGCGACTTGCTAACGCAGGCACAGCTATGGGATATTTACTGCACCTCAAAATCTCTTGGGGCATTTGGGAAGCGAGCGGACGGGCTGGATTAACCAACCACCAAACCTGCTATCTTGACTGGCTAATGTTTAATTAGGGGCTTTTTAGTCTTGTTGACACCAGTTTATATGTGATCCTGCCTCCAGCCTCAGTAGCAGGTCAGGTTCAATCTGCGTCTTGTCTTAAGGCAAAGGAGAGCACCAGTTTCTGCTGTGGGAAAAGATACCAATTGAACCTGACCCTCAGAACAGTCCCTTCCAAAAACCAGCTCTATGGTAACCCTGGTTTACTGCACAGATTAATTCTTTCAGATTTATGCAAAAGACAAAGATGCTTTACCTATATGCTTACAAAATTTTGGCCACCTGTGGTGGTTTTTTTAAGCATGATGAGTGCCCAGGTCTTGTATGGCCAGAGCCTGACAGAAGCCAGGACAACAGACCATGACAATCCCCTGACTGACCCGAATGTGCTGCTCACAATGGTATTTTGTAGCTGTTTTTCTGAGCATATGCTTGGTTGTTTTTGTTAATGATTATAAAGTGTGGCAGTAGGAAAATGCTAAGGAAGTATCGGAGCTGTGGCGGAAAAAGCCAAGCCCCAAGTTACAAAGGGGCAATGGCAGAGTTCAGAGGCTGGCTGGGGCTGCACAGAAGTGGATGTTATATTTGCAGTGTGCAGGGAAAGCTTTCCTTCAGCACAGGTCCTGTACAACAGTGCCTCAAAGGTTTTCACGTAGAGACCTGCCACAAAGCTAGCTGGTCTGGAAAGAAATTCAGGTCAAAATTTTCATGCAAGGTTCACGCATGAATCAACATTATATTTAGTGCATTTCTGCACTCCACCCTTCAGAAAGCCCTGTTTTTGCAGAAGTTCAGGAGAATTAAATCACAGAGGAAATACATCCAAATTAATTTTCCGAATGGAAACATTTCTCAAGAGACACGGAGTGAGATGTCCAGGAGTGTCCAAGTGAATTGGAAACCCATGTTTCTCTGACTCAATATGCTCCTAACCTGCTGTTTCCAAGTGGTACCCAGGCTTTGCTCATGATGCCACGAGGCCAGGAGATGCAGGCTCCTGAGTACTACCCTCAAAGCTGCTACAAAGTGCAAATGCCCTTAGCAAGATATTTTTAATGACTTTCTCCAAGCTTCTCTCCCAGCCACAGCACAGTATTAGTAACGAGTTTTATTTTCAACCATGATGCTCAGCTAGAGAGCACCCTCTATAATAAGCAACAGCATCTTTAGGTATTTCCCCCTCATACTTTGCCACTTTTTTGGTGGTTGTCCAGCATAACAGCATTTAGTCCTCATAAAGGCAAAGCCAACAAGGAAGATGGATCCATTCATGAGGTCTTGGTCATACAGAATAAATTTAGGGCAAGGGTAAATACAGCTAATGCATTGGTAACACTTTAACATCCTTCAACTTTTCCTGTAAAATTCCTGCTGGACTTTGGCTGCAGATAGCACCCATGCTAGAAATAATGGAATTACAAAACAAGGAAAGGGAGTATAAGCAGCTGGAATAGGAAGAAATAGCTAAACAGATGCCTTTCAATTTATATGCCCACCCTTCTCACGTAAACCAGAGCTAGGATTCAGTTAGCTTATCTCCTGAGAACAGGATCTGGGTGTACAATGTGCACTGACATTCAGTTACTTTACATTTATATGCCCATCCTAATGGCTCCCCAACATCTCAGCTTCTGTTTTTAAGGCAAGCAACAACACTTCCCTTTTCCTTTCCTATTTATGGATTTGTGTGTAAAAAAAAAAAAAAAAAAAAAACAAAAACAAACTATAAATAACCAGGTAGATTTAATGTTAATCATTCATTTTTACCAGCTGAACACGAGACCCTCAAAGTTGCTAGCACAAGCCTTCATCCCATGAAGATGGCAACTCGGCAGCTGCGTTATCCATGCGAACTCCATGACTCAGCTGCTAGCAGGAAATGCACAACACGCTGAACAATGAAGCACAGGCAATTACTGAAAATGTGTTCTCCATTACAAGTAATTCCAGGCTACATTTCTTTTTAGCTTCCAAATTAAAAATAAAATAAAATAAAAGCGCACATGGATTGTTGAACCTCATTTTTATTCATATAAATGGACTTTGAAAGAAGAGGGGAAAAAAAAGATTATAAAGCTTTGCAGAGCAAACTAATCTTATACATAACTATAAACAGGCACATGGCCAGTCTGTGATAAAGCAAATTGTGCAAATCATGCTAGGCCAAATATCTTCAGAATAGGTGTATCACCCATTAGTGAAGCTTAGAGCTATTCTAACCAACACTCAGCAAAACTGACCTTCTCCCGTCAGTCTGCCTCCTCAACAAAATCGGCACAGCCGAGACTTGTGACAGCAGGGGGATGCTCTGGTGGAAGGAGCAAGGGTGATGCTGCATGTTCTTGCAAACTCACGGCTCTCAGCTGGGGCCTGGGACACGTTTTGCCTTTCTGCCCATGACTGAGGCTTCAAGCATGAGGTTGGGTGCTGGTACGATCATATTTTAGGGCATCCGAGACGGATGACACGACTGAAGTTGTCCCCTTGGAAGCCAGCCTTTAATACTAAAGAAAAATAGTAACTATGTTGTAAATTATGACAATCTAATTGAACCACTTTAAGT
The DNA here is from genome assembly GCF_964035555.1 of Netta rufina. Taxonomy (NCBI): domain Eukaryota; kingdom Metazoa; phylum Chordata; class Aves; order Anseriformes; family Anatidae; genus Netta; species Netta rufina. The sequence goes on from NC_140124.1 coordinate 44,500,711, forward strand.
CATTATTGACTATTAATACAAAAGCAATTCTAATTATGGGAGCAAGCTGTGTTTTCTGGTGGAGCTTTAAGGGAAGTCAAACCACTGCACTGGATGAAGTCTCTGAAGAAGAAACCATCAGAAACCAAAGCTGTCCTGAGCCACTAACCTCACCTCAGCCAGCAGGCAGCTTTCCCTTCAATGTGAAATATTTACTTAGTTTCAGTTCATTCCGATAATTGCATTCCATATGCGCTGTTTATTCCCATTTAAACTAATTGGCATATAAAAAGTGTTCCTACTTTGTGTGTAAAAAAAAAAAAAATTAGCCTAAGGTGGTTAAGATCTGCTAGTGCTAAAATCCTGCAGGACTAGAAGGTACCAGAAACTCAGGAACACCTTGTTTCATTAAGACGTTTTTATCAAAACATACTTTAGTCAATTTATTTCTCCAGCACGTTAAAGATACTGCCAGTCAACTAATTAAAAGAATGCCAAATAACTGCTTTTCTGCAAGTTATTTCAATTCCCATTTCCATCTGAATAGAACTCGCTGCAAATCACAAACAACAAAGAAGTAACACTTACAATTTCTCAGCATACAAAACATCAAACCTCAGGAGCCCCCAGTCAAAACTTCAGGCTGGCAATGGCTTTACCTCACACTCACATTTGTTAAGAAAAACATAATGGAGAAGCTGGAGAAGCAGCCAGACTTTGTGACTCTACAAGTTGCCTTCTGGTCTCCACATGGCTGACCTTCACCAAACACACATCATGTACCTGTGAGAAGGGCAGAGATCCTAGAAAGCTTCTTGGGGAGGAGATGCCAGGAGCCACTTGTACCACAGTGGCAAGGAAAGGACGGGCTGTTCACACACAAGGACTGGCTTGCTTACGCCCACAAACAGGCTGCAGGACACCACGTTACTTACCAGCCCCATGTCAGAGCCTGGGTGAGCAACACGTGTCTGAAGAGCTCACAAACCAGAGGTTGGCCACCCCCTGACATGATGCTTCTCCAGGGAGCACGAAAGATGACCAAATGCCCTTTAGAAGCAATACACAGTCTCACAAAAATTGGTTCATTTGGTCACCAACAGATGTGGAAGGGAAGAAATCTTTTGGGGTGGGAGAGCAGGGAAACATGACCTCAAGTACAAACAAGGCAGAAACTTCCTGTGTGAATAAAGCTTGCCCACTCGCTGATTTAAACCATAATTCATGTGGTGATTTGAATCAATGTAGCCTAGTGTTGTCTTATCCTCTTAAGAATATTCCATATATTTTATTTACACAGAATTAGTGAACTTCCTATGACGTGTCCTGGCAATCAGAGTGCATGTGAAGCCAGTGAAGGAAGCAATGAAAACGTTACGCTGCTGCTTTTCCATTTAGCCACAAGTAATAACATCAGCAGAACTCAGCAATAAGCTTCAGTAATGTGGAAATGGTAACAGAAACGCCTCCCTGCTCATTCAAATCTTAAGCTGGGAAGTCAGGAGCAGTAATAGCATTAATTAGGCCGCCAACTACCATGCACATGTCCTGCACCGAAGTGTAAAATCCCAGAGTGGTACAAGCTTGTCAGAGCACAGCACTTTTACTCTCAGAGAAGGAACGGGGAAAAAAACAACACAACAACAAAAAAAAACACAAGAGAGATCAATTGTGGTTTTACATCAAGTATATTTCGTAATTGTATGTTAAAATATGTACCCACATCATAAAACACTTTAAAAAAAGAAGTATTTTTAAATGTATGTACAATAATGCAAAAATATGCCTAAATATGTATCGAATGCAAAAAAAATAAACCATTTAATAAAATCTCCCTTCCAATGTCCCCCTGCTCTTCAATACCTTAAAAAAAACGAAAGTTTCCCATTTCTTTTCCTCATTAAAGAAACAGGAGTTAAAACACAAATGATCAGACGGACAAAAGCAGTGCAAAGCAGACACGTAAGAATGGAGAGGCATCCAATTCAGCTTCACGTTCCCCCGGATTACACCACAACTGTGGCGTCACTTGGCCTATGTTACTAAATTTGGGCTTAAAAAGTCAGCCTTGTGTTCAACCTTAAGAGGCTACCCGTGGCACTCATTTTCCATTGGAGCAAAAAAATAAGTTAATGATAATCCAGCTAAGCACCCTTTAAACCCCCTTAAACAGGGGTGAATTTCATCGTAGGCAAATATTTCTTGTTCTGTGTAATCCTGCCAAGCACGGAGATCACATCCAACAAACGATACGGACTAAAGTCTACCTGGACAACTGTGGTGGGAGAGAGACTTCTGCCGTTACACAGTTGCTTAGGCATCTCTTCTTTCTGCATCCTCTAGGAAACTGCAAACACGGCTGTGGTCCTACAATTTCGTTAAGTCCAATATCTTGCATTTGTGACCTTGCAATTTCACGAGCAAAACAGGCTCCTATGTATTTCTGAAGATGTAGGTCTGAAGGTCTGGATTAAATGAGATGCTTCAGTTGCATGAGAAAATGCTGATTTGGTTCCTGTTTGGTGTGTTCAGGTGAGTGATGTAGATCCTTTATCTTACTGGAGCAACTGCCCTCAGAGTGCAGTTGGCCCGTACATGAAATACAGCTCTTCTTTGAAAAAGCAATCTGAAGGGGCTTCAGTATTGCTCCCCATACAAAAGATGGCAGGAATTGAAGCTCTGTTTAAAAAAACTGCTTATAAGGCACTGGTGCAGCAAGGTTTGTGATAAACATGGTTTTGTGATTTCTCCTTTCCAACTGTTTAAAAGCATGTCCATTAAATCAATCATAAATAGCAATAAAAACACATTAGAAAAGTCCCAAATCAAATAAATCAACTTAGTGTTGAAACATAATTTATAACAGTCCCACTTCAGTGCACACTCTAGCTCCTGAATTCTTACCATTATTTTCTTAAATCTCACTGTTGACTCATGCTCACCCTATATACAACCCCCTCGCCCCCCTCCCCTATCCCTGAAGACACACTGGGCTGATTATCTTCTGAATATCTTCTACAGACAAGAAATTTTTAGATGACATGATGAAGTTACACATTAAAAGCTTACAGATGATGAACAGACCGGAACATAGCGCCATATATTGGCTTACCTATTGTACATAGCTATTTAAAGCTTTTAAAGAATAAGAATATGGACAAAATATACACTTGATTCACAAAGTAAAACAGCCCTCGACATCCAATATTTTGCAGGGTTATACATTCCTTCTACTCAAATTCCACACGTGGAACTGTTCCTGTGCCAGATCCTCTTGTAAGCAATTTGATCACTTCAAGGTAAATTAGTTCTTCCATGTATAAAACAGCAAAAGCTCAGCCTCTAGTCATCGCTGTCGCTCCCAGACTCGCTCAACTGCAAGTCATTTCCTTTGGAAAACAAGAAAACAACAAAACACAAGGCGCAGGTAGGCGTTAATTCGCATTTCACTGCAGTGAAACCAAAGAACAGTCAACATGTATGCTGGAAGATTTAAGTAAGAACACAAGAACTGAACGCTAGCATCACCTCAGTCTAATGGAATTGCTCTCCGTGCCCAAGAGCACCAAGAGCTGCATCATGGCCTGATCCAGGCCAGACGGAGCCTCCTTGGCTCCACAGCCACCAAGGCTGCTCCCCACGGGAGGGCAGAGCTCCCCTCACTAGCAGCTGCAGGAGGAGTTCACAGCCTCCACCCGGCCAAGCTCCTGTGCATGGCTCCAGGACGAGGCACTGGGGAATTCCCTGGCTTTCTCGACCCAATTAAAATAGATTTTGTTGCTGTTGTTGTTTTAAGGAGGATTGGGCAGCCAAGGCAAGGCCTCCGTGTGTCAATAAGGCAGCAGGAATGTTAAAGCTGTTGTAACTCAAGGCTGCTGGCTGAACTGAGCTGACACAGGGTGTGAAGGTGAAGGAAGGCCAGGGGCACCCCACCAAAGTGCAGAGAGGACTGGATGTGGAGCAAACCTCCAGTCTCAGAGCCCATCCTGCAGAGCATCTGTGATTTGGGGACAAAGAGGAGGTAAAAGGGTGCAATAATCATGTTTGTTTGCTGGTAATCAAACGTTGCACCTTGAGTGCTCTCCCCTGACCCTGCCTCAAACACAGGTCCTCGGCAAAGCAGGTATGCAGCAGCTATGCCTTGGATTTCTTAATCTCCTTTCCCCTCTTGGGGAAATGTGGTTTAGGGTTACCAGTGACTTGAATACTCAAGGTCAGGCAGAAACCACTGCCTGAAAAGAGAAGTAGCTACCTCAACAGCTCCCACATTCTCCTGGGGTCAAAGGCTTCTTGAAATTTAGTGACCTATGCAGTATTGTAGTCATGGCCAAAAGAAGCAAGGTAGGGGCAGCTCACACTCAGAAACAGGGACATAAAAGAGTCCTACTGACACTGCTGAACTTTGTAATTCACCCCAGGGTCTCCTCTAGCATACAGTACTGACAGAAACACTGACTGGCCTCTCCAGTTTTCCAGCAGGCCTTTTCAGTATTGTCTATATAACATCTAACTTGTCTTCTTGAAGCTGGAAACCCTGTATTTATCTGCATTTAAACTCCACCAGTTCACTGTGCGTGGATGCCAAGAGATGTACTCAGAAATGCCTCAGGAGGAATTAAGAACAATTTATGATAACTAAGCTCTAGTTTCATGTAAATGCACTGAACCTGATCTAGCAGAAGGGAAGAGCAACACAGATGTATACCATCTGCCCAGAGAGAGTCCAATATGACAGAAATACTTTTTAAATGATGGAGTGAGTTTGTAGTGATTCAGTGCCTTCAAACATTAGAGCTGTGATGTTTTTAAGTGAGTATTTGGCAAACATTCAAAATATCCAAATTGTGGTATTCATGAAAACACAACTGAAACCAGCACAGTATAGAGCAAATCCTCTGACAAAGCAACACTGCTAATAGCAAAAACAAAGAGACCGTGCATTTGTGATCACAGGACAGCCTTGTGTCATTCACAATTCTCCACAGGCCTTTCACTGACACATGTGGCAATCCCACTATTTATACCTAATCTGTGTTTTCACACTAAAGTGGTTCCCATCCTCCAGTGCCCCATATCCCCTGCACTGATGCTCTGCTACCCACTCTTTCCAGCTGGAGGCCTGAATCAAGGCTCAGCATGGCCGATGGGGCCATCACATTGGTGCCCACGGGCTCTAGACCAGACTGAAGCAATCTCCACACCTTCAGATAGGTCTCAGCCTTCTGTTCAAAAAATCTGTCCACATATTTCAGCCAGCGCACCTCCCTGGGACTACTGTTCAACCAGCTGTACTTCACGGAGGTCGCTTAACATGCTAAGAAAATGAGTGCTCTCAAGCAGCTTCAGCAGTGATAGGATGCAAGGATTTACTTACGGAGCGTGTTCATGAGCTGATTGCTTCCTTGTGGCCTGCTGGTGCCGTTAGCAACAGCATTCCTGTTGTTATACTGCTGGTGAGGTGGCTGGGAAGGGGAAACATGTGCTGGCTCTTCCCCCTCACTGCTGGAGCTTTCATCTTCGCTCCCTGATGAGCTTTCTGAATCCGATGAGCTGCTTCCACTGCTGCTGCTCATCTGCTCGATAATTTCAACCTCTGCTCTCAGCTCTGAAAGAAAAGGACATTCATCTGGTTGAAACCATGAATAGGGCCCCACGGAATCTGGGCAAAGAATGTGAAAATGCAAGGGTTTTCTTGAGCATAATTTATCACATTAAAATACCTCACATGAAAGAGAGAGTCAGGAAGGAAAAACAAGAAATTATGACAACTTTTCAACCTAATTGTTGCAGCTGAATTTAAAGAGCAGCAAAGATAGTATTATAAACATCTTCACTTACTATCTATACACTTTACACTCATGAAAGTGCTTTCTGCTTCATTATTTTCCACAAGTTGTATGCTCTACATACAAAGTAAATAAATTTTCTTATCAAATTTTACAGGCCAACAGCAAGCCCTTCTTTTATTAAAAACAAAACAAAACAAACAAACTTTTAAACATGCAGGAATTTAAATTCTGTTAGACATCACTGACATCTAGGCTTTTGGAAAATGCAATGAGAGAGAGAGGCCACAACGGGAACTGCCTTAAGATAATGTATGAAACTGCTCCAGCACAAAGGCACACAACTCACTCTAATCAAACCTGAGAAACAGATAAACAACACCAGATAAACTCTGCAGTGCAGCAGATGAGAATACATGAGAATATTCACATGTTGGACTAGTAACAGTACCCTAACCTGCTACAGAGCTCACAAGTAGCCAGGAAAAACAGACTATTCTGAAACTGGGAAGTCATTCAAGTCAGCCACACCTCACTTTAGGGTTGCCAGTGCAGAGAAATAGGGGAATACCATGACAGCCTCATCGGCAAGAGGTGATGCTGGCTGAACAGCCAGTTACCAAACAGTCATTAAGATAAGTCACCCCAAACCAATCCACATCGTTAAACTTGTCATCATTACAAGTGTCCTAAATACTATTAGAAGACATTTTTTGTATCCACCCAAAAAGTCAAGTATCTAATGACTCAGTTCGCCTAGGCAGGTTTCCAAGAGGGAACCATATCCACACGCATGCCATACAAAGTACGAGAAACACTCAAAACGTAGCCAGCCCATCGTTGTGGTTGTAGCTCTAAATCCACGTTGTGAGAACTCACAGCCCAAAGAGACAAGAATGAAAGAAGTGAGAGACAACACATGTACTATCATCTCTACCCAACAAATGGGGAACTGATACCAGGCAAAACTCACCTTCGATCAAGCTTGTGAGTTATTCAGAGTTGCCAATTTTAAACCTCCAACTTTTCAATTTCAAAGTTCAGAGCTCAATTTCAAATGTTATAGTTATATTGAATTAGAGGCATATTGAAAAAGAACAACCATGTGACTAACTCTGGCTGGGTATTTAGGGATAGTGGGGCTGTTGCCCCAACTTAACTTCCTGAAGCTAGATCCCTGACTACAGCACCTGTGTTTTTTGTGCTTTATTAGTATGCCAAGCAAAGCTTACTCTTTCATCTCTTAAGACATAAGAGACTACTGGAAGAGGGATGAAGAATATATGATTAGGCCAACAGAAGATACAATTTTGTACTGTAATGCCTTTCTCCCTCTGTCCCTCCCAACACAGCCTTGCAGGCCTTAAAAAATCCATTTCATGGCTGGAATCTGATACACATACAAATGAGCACTTGTAAGTCACTGCTCTCAGCCTAACCATAGCTAAGATTTCAAATTATAAACGTTCTCTGAGTTCAGGACTAAGAAAGTCACAGAAGAAAATGGGGAAAAAGTAGCTCTTTCCCTTGTAATATATATATACACAAGGGTGTTGTCCATGACAGTGGTTAGGGATGAAAACTCAGTTCTGACACCATTTTCTAATCAACTTTCACCTCACAGAGGCTGTTCCTTCGCTTCCTTTCAGGTGTCTTGTCTCTTAAACCATCGAGTCTAGAATTGTGAATGTCTAATCTATGGGCAGATGAGAAAAATATAATTGTTTCCACAAGTGTTACGGTGGCTGCTGCATCATTGAAAGTTTCAGGCACAATTCCAGCAGGACCACTAAGAAAGTTTGTTCAAATCCCTCGTGTCACCCTGCCAAAGACACGACATTGTTGTTAAGCCAACAATGACATCAAAGCCTTACAGAAAGAACACATCTACTTTAAAGCTGTCAGATTTTGCATTTCCAATTTGCCTGTTACACTTAGTGCAGTTACAGGTATTGAAGCCTTGGCTAAATGCTTTCTTGTGGTGCCTCCAATTAAAATAGTTGTGAGTGTATATGCACGTACATATACCCTAAGCTGAACAATGAAAAAGTCACATCACTTTTTGCTCCACAACATCAAACACCTTGTTGATGAACCTTTAAGGCTTAAAAGATGACAAGAGTGAGGATGTGCCATAGTTTGAAGAAAGCTTTTCATACAGTATGTTTTTGTATATTTACTTTAAATGAGTCTACATAATCTGAAAAGCCTGACATTGCCACGGGAACCTTAACTTTTGCATATTTCATGATAGCACTGTAGGCTTTCTTTCAGGAAAAGAAAACAGCTTACTGTCTTATACTGGCAGTCCGTGCAGTTTTAGAATAAGAAAAAAATTCAAGGTCATAAATCTCACATAGAAACACAAAACAGCCTTTCTCAACAGGGCTCTTTTTTCTATGTATTTTGTATCAAATGTCCTAATCTCTTTCAGTAATCATGGCTAAGTGTTCTTGCCTCCTCTCTTGACTCCAAAAGGCTATGTGGGATTTTTAACTGAAGTCCTAACCTTGGGCTGCAAGAACACCAAGGGCTTTTGGAAATAAAGTCACTCAGCTTTATGAAGAATGAGGCTGTACATTCATAGCAGAATAATCACTGTTAATAATGGTATGCAGGGTGGATAGAAATCAACTCGATACTGGCATTTTGAGTATGCAGAGATGGCAGCTAGAAGATGCAGTATTTTACAGTGAAGTGCAAATTTGATTGAGAAGTCCTTGAGAGACAAATACAGTTCTGTGGAATAATACTTCCAGGACTACAGCTGCATTTTAAATAAACAAGATCTGCTCAGATTTTTAAGCACTGAATTTATAGTTTCCAAACCAGAAATACATTTTGGTGTTGTTTCAGGTACCACACACTTAAATTACGTCAATGTTATTAAAAACATTTCTCTTGTGGTCAAGTATATCTGATAAATGCCAGTAATTTCATGAACATAAATGACTGTATTGTGGTGTGTGTGTGTCTAAACATTCACTGCTTAATGAAACTTTATCATATGCAGCCAAGTATTTGAACAAACAAGCTCTTACCCTCTCTGTTGTTGCCTTCAAGCAGGAGGACAATATAAGAGCTTGCACAGGAAAAGACTCTGCTAGTGTGGGACCCTGGAGACAGCCTCCCAAAGGTCTCCTGCACAGAGGAAAGTACTGGCTCAACTCCCACGTGCTCTGCTTCTCTCCTCAGGCACTGCTGTTTGGACAGCTGTGTAATGGGATGGATGAGAGGACTGACCTACCTGGAAGTTCATTTCCCAGCTCATCGGTAAGGGGAGCTGTGGGAACGCACAGCTGAGTGTAGTGGAGGTAAGCAAAAGCCTGCACTGAGGTTTGCTAAAAACCATTGTTAAACATCACAAGGGCTATGCATCTTACCACACCCTTGAGTAGGGCATACTGGGAACAAAAAGAGTGCCATAGTGCCACAGAGATGCTTTTAACCACCTCCTCTGAGGACTGTAAGTTCTGTGCTGTGTCCATTGAAGAAACAACAGAGAATTTCAGCTATGTGTTTATTTATTTTTAATAGAAAGGAGCTAATTCATCCAAAAGGAAGACCACTGCTTGATTGGAAAGAATATAGTCTTCACTCCTGCTAGTTTTCCTTTAATGTGCATCTTTATGGCCAAAGATTTTCAAGTTCTGAAGAGACTATCTCACAGCTTTTACATTTAAGTTTTATTATTTTCATTGTACAATAGTGCCATTTTAGTTCTACCTTTCCCAAATAGTTTCTCACGACATAAATTGTTTAGTAATGCTGACACTGTGGATAATCAATGATTATTTTCAAGGGTACCAAAAGCTTGAGGATTGCTTAGAATTGAGGAGTGCTTAAAAAGTTAAAAATAATACATACCATAAGCAGAAAGAAAACTGCCTGGGTATTTTTGCTTTCTTCCTTTTTGGACCTTGAAGAACTCTCTATGATATGCCAACTCAACATCCTATTTTTAGTATGAGTCAGGTGTTGTTTGGCTTGATTTTGGAAACCAAACTCTACAGGTTATTTGTTTGGAAGTATTTCCCAATAAAAAAACAATAATGTGGAAAAAAAAAATCACTAGATTAGTTTTAAATAATGTGACTTATTATTTTAGACCACTAGAAAATGGTCATTGTAGAACAGACGTTGCACCAGACAAATATAGAAATTCTGTTGTGACAACATGACCTCTATAAATTGCTGTAAGTATGTGAAAGAGTGCCCAAATGGTTAAGTAGCTTATTATACATCATAAGTAAAGACATTTAAAATTCACAACTGACTGAATTCTTAAGTTGATATATAACCTGATATCTTTCTCCTTACCTATTGCACAGAAAATAAAAATGGCAATGCAGCTAAGGGAACTGTAGCTAACAAAGTCTCTGACTTCGATTCTGTCTGCTGACCAGATCCAGGTACTGCAAATACTACTGCTGTGAAAGCGTGAGACCTGTCAGCACCTATACAGACACACAGACAGCTTAGCTGTAAAAGCGTCACCCAGTGATTACCAAGAACTGAAAACAAAACAAAAACAACATCAAAACCTCCTAAGCTCTTACCATAGGCTAGGAAATGAATATAGGTTAAGTCTGCAGGCAAAAATAGCTCTATGGGACAAGGGAAGAGACCCAGAAAGAAAATACTAGACAGAAAGAACAATCTTGAAAAAAAATAATTCTGTCTGATGCCAGACAAGAAATCCAAGAGAACCAAATAAAAATTAAAATTTAAGATTATCCCTATTTTGACTGTATTAACCATGGCAAAACCAGGTACCACACCAGCAGGAAAGGAAGGACTTGGGCCAAGAAAGTGAGCCCTGCCCACAGCGCAGCACTGAAGCAAAGCATTGCTTGAGCAGGAGACAAAGTTGGGCCAATAATCTCTTGAAATTCTTCAAGGCTCTTAAGGACAATTAAATGGCAGGTGTGATAAAAGCCAAAGAGGAGTGGTTGTGGTAATGGAAGCTGTGCAGTTGTTTTCTCTCTCATCCCTCCCCTATTAACACTGCTTGGCATGACACAGACTCCAGGTCTCCGATGAGATCGTGGATCAGCGTTTGTTGTTGTTACCTAAGACACCCTTTCAGCCTCTTAGCATTCAGCTGCCCTAGCTTCTACCTTTTGAATCCACACCTATTGTCTTCTTCTCAGAACAGAGAAATAGTTTAGAAGAGAGAAAATAACCTGGAAGGAAGAAGCTCTCTCCTGCCAGAGAAGATTGCAGCATAAATGCCTATGCTGGCAGAAGAGAATAAATAATTCATTAAGATACCTTAAAATGAGATATAAAGACAACAAACCAGCTGCCAAGTACCAGCTTTGAATCCCTGTATGTTCTAATGTGTTTGTATAAATTCTAAGCCATAGTTTTTATTAAAAAAAGAAGAAAGGAAGCCGACCAAAACCCAGGAAACTACAAACCCTTCTTTACCTCTCTTAATGTCATCCAGTTGAGGCTCAGGTGAAGGGTTATCTTTCAAAGGAGAAGTTTTAGGTCCAGTTGCTGGCTTGGTTGGGGCTCTGAACTGTGAAGGAGGTTGAGAGGCTCGGGCAGATTGTTGTTCTATTCGGGCTTGGATCTTACTGCTACCCTCTGCTCTGAAACAAGAACCAGAGACATTCAGCAGGGCTGTGCAACCGTGTTCAGCTTTTTCAGTATCCTCGTGCTAATGCATGATGTGTGACTTCCTTTTGAACATTGCTTTATAAAGCTGAACAGTGATTGACAGGTTTCTGTATGCAAAACATGCTCTCAACAGCAAATCTGCATACTGCATCCTTACAAAAAATATTTTCAAACCCAGATGTTTTTCAGTGTTGCCAAACTCACTAGCTGAAGAACAATGAAGGCTTTAATTTAGCAATTAATAGTTGTATTGTTAAAAAACAATTAGCAACCTATATATAAAAAAAATCCACTCAAAACAAAATCCTGCTTAAAACTATCCTAGCAAAAGGAACTATTTTCTCACTTGCAATTGTACAGTCTCAAACTGAACTCTCTTAGAGGTCAACCTGACTGGAGCAATCAGTTTGCAAGCATTTGCTCCATTTTTCATTCACTTGCAAGTGAATAGAAGTGATAAAAAAAACAGTTTAAGATATTTCCTTAGTGGAAAATCTTCCACAGAATAATGTCTAGCCTAGCTGTTCAATCCAACTCAAGTGCTTCTTCATTTTTCTGAATCAATGATGTGATTCAGATTGTAGAACAGTCAATTATCCTTTCAAGAAAAACAAAACAAAATGCATTCAGGTTCCTCTATGATACACCATAATGAGGTTTAAAGTATGTAGTGTATTTGTCATAAAGCCTTTGGGAATATGTCTGTACATAGCATAGTACAGAACCAGCTGGACATTAAGAGCTCAGTTCTGCTTCTAGGATGGTCCCAGATCAGTAATATGACATTTTGTGCCTGTGAGCTAATCCCACCAAGAAAAAAAGTTAAACTAGCCTATGTGGAACTTCTTGGACTTCAGCTAAACCACTACTGGTTACCTGAGCTAGTACATTTAGTGTTAACTAAGGCATCTCTCAGGATTCTGTGATTCTTTCTCCATGCCACATTGAATGATAGATGCAACCTCAAAAAACAGAGCCACCTCTCACTCATCATTGAAATGCTGCCTTTAGATACCACATTACTACACTTTACATTAGTCATTTACAGTAGAAGTGGAGATCTGGGGATATACTGTCTCCTGTGAAAGATAAAAAGATAAAAGCAAAAGATTGTTTCCAGTATTAATCATGCTCTTGGAACTACAGAAGCCTTTATGTAGAAAAAGTGCAATTACTTCCCTGGGAATGTAATCAGGATGTTAACACTAATAACTCTGCTCCCACAGGGTGTCCACAGGTCGTTAAAGATCAAAGTAGCCATGAAAAAATGCCACTTCTGAGCTAGAATACCGAACAGATTAAAAAAAAAATAACCATTTCTCAAAACACGAGTCTCCAATTTTTTTCTACCCTACCTCTGCTTAAGAAAAGTTGAAATACTTTAAACCTTGACAGAGCCAAAACTCAATGGATCCTAAACACCCCATTGAGCCCAAGTTCTCCTTGCATTTCTGTGCTTCTTTCTGACTTAAGCTTCACCCAGACAAAGCCAGCAGAACTTAAATTGTTGGCATTCCACATCTCATTTATAATGTGCTCAGATCCACTGGACAAGATGCCTTGCCTCTGAATGCCACATGGATGAGTTTTCACATCAGTGACTCAGAGTGTTACAACCCATTTACCTTTAATTCAAGGTGGTTTTTGGCAAACTTCCAGCCAACTCTTGACAACCTGCAACCCACGTTTCTATTAGTTTTAGCAGCTAAAAGCTCAACACTGCAGTAAACATTTTTTTTTTTTTTAATGTATCATACTCGTAAAATTGTTTAAGAGCTTCTTCTTTGTGAGACATTTGAATAACCGCTTTCTCTTTAGATTTAAAAAACCTGTGGCTCAGTGGTGCTGGAAGAACGTGGTGCAGAAGCTTCAGGCAGCTGCAAAACAGCAAGATTACTAAAAATGTTTTGACTGCTCACTTTGTAGCGTTTGTGCAGTGAAGTCAGAATACTGGGTCAGAAAGGATTTCTGGCCTCAGCAATTCCAGGCAAAACCTCACAAACATAATTCCCTCAGTTTTCTTTTCCTCTCCTCAACTGGAGGCTTTGGACTTTTGCTCTGCTCTGTATAGCATTGATCCAAAATGATGATGAGTGTTTCTTACACCTTAATAGCATATTATTAAAGCACCATGACTCCCACAGGAAGCTGTAGGGAACAAACCTATAAAGTCCAACAATCCTTTTGACAGCCTAACATTTCCATCTTCTATTTCAACTAACCAGAGATTCCTGAAACACATCCCATCTTTCAGCCAGCTTCCAAACCTCCAAATCATCAGAGGTGTTTCATTGCAAACTATAATTACGTCCTTTCAGCAGCTGAGAATTTACAAATTCTTTACTCTTGGATTCACATTCCCAATAGCTATTTGCATTTCTGGCAAGATAACGGCCATGTAGAGTTGATAAAGTTTAGTAAGCAAACATAACTACAAAATAAAAGAAAACGGGGTTCATGTTTGAAAGACGGACTGAGCAGAAATCCAGCAAAAATTTGTCCTCTTAACTTAGCCCTGTCACCAGCTTTACCTTGTTTTCTTGACTTGAATGCTGCTACTAAGTTTTTCCAGTACATATTCCCCAGTGTCATGATTGATAATAAGCACACAGTCCTTCTGATACGGCCTTTTATTTCCTTTAAACACAGTCCTTGGAGGAGTTGAACCCTGGTATCAAAGAAAGAGCACATATTTATTTGGTTATATTCCCCTGTCCACAAGTTTATAAACACTAAAACAAATGTATGCACATACTCTTCTAATTAGGAGACTAAGTAGCTAATATTTAGTTCTTTCAGAAAATATTCATTCATGAAAAGGGAAAAATACAGTTAACACAGCAGAAACAGACATTTTCTCACATCAATATTGGTGCCTTTCATCATTTTAAGTGTCTCTGCAGTGACAAAACATCTTCTCCTTAGTTGCCATTACTTACAGTTCTCCTTCCCAAAATGGCAATATAGCTGAATTTGCATAGCTGATTCTGACGAATGTCAGAAATTTCTGCCCAAGAAATCTTGGGTTTGGATAAGAAATAAAATTCTAATTACTCTTGTAGCAGAACTACTGCCTAAAAAAATATGTGGTCAACTGAAAAATAATTTAAAATGCTTCGCATTTATTCTATGAGGTGAAAAAAAAGACAATATTTAAGAAGACAAGTTTTACAAGCAACTTCACAAACTATGTAAGAACAGCTGCCTTCTTCAAACTCAGATTCGCACGTAGAAGCTGAGCAATTACACAAAAATGTTTTTTCAAAAACAAATGGGGTATCTGACTCCTTCCAGAAAGTCCTCAAGTCCACACAACACTGCATAGAGCCGTATAAATCTAACGGCTTAGACCGAGAGGCAATAAAGACAAATTCATGTGGTCCTCTACATTGTCTAACAGATATTGCTGAGGTTAAGCTACACTGTAGTTTATTCACACAAAGGCAGGCTCATACACCTGGTTTTGGGGTTACAGGAGGCAGATTCAGTAATGGTCTACCTGCACACGGCAGCACGGACACGCATCTGACCGTATCAAAACCGGACATGTTGCTCTACAAAACGTACTGAAATAAGTTCTCAGCTTTGAGCCCTTCTCAAATTTCTCTGTAACGTAATGCTATTCTACAAAAGAAATTTTAAAAAATGTTTCTTCATATGCTTCTTCATACACGCAGCAGGAAAGCAACTGAAATCAGGGACAAGAGGAATACATTTTATTCAGAGTAGCAGAACAAACAAATTTTATCTACTCAGAATGAAATCCCTGTTCTCAATACTGCTAATAAGTAGAATATGTTTTACTCTGAAATGGCTTCAGAATAGTCAGGGCAAACTATTTGAATTCCCAACAAAGAAAGCGTAAGATATACAGATGCGATTCAGAAAACATCAGTCTCATGAAAGTCTAGTCTTCAAAGGCATTTTACATTTTTATCATTCCTACATTTAAGAGAGGAAAACAACATTTAAGAGAATAAAAAGCAAGCTGAAAGTCAAAGCCAGCTCCCTGTTGACAAGTAAGTCAGGAAACATAAAACACAAATTTAATGAAAAATGATCAAAGTTTGTTGGCCATCATTCTGATGCCTAGAGGCCTCTTAACTCAGAAAAGACTGCAATTTTGGCTAAAAAATAAGCAGAAATGGAAGTCCTACCTAAACAAATTAATAGTCCCATCCATTACTTAAAATTAAATATTTAGTTTATGTTAGTGCCTAAACAACGCTGGTTACGGATTCTGATGATTACAGGACAGAAGGCGGCAGATGGAACAGGTGACATTTAACCAGGTTTGTTAAAACAGATTTAACCCTTCAAGTATAGTTTCTTTTTAGAACAAACAAATCCTTCATTTCCCCAACTCAGACTGTTTATCAAATGCAAAAGCCACGAGTAGAAATAGTGTTTCAAGTTACCCAAGTGGCAAGGGACACGAAAACATCTCCACTGAACAAATCATCAAACAGAGATATCCACAGGGATCAGGCAATTTCAAAAAAACAAACAAAAACAAAACAAAACAAAACAAAACAAACAAACAAAAAAAAACAAGCCAGAATCTGAATCTTGCTTGTTGTTATGGAGCTCAGAAGCAAACTGGGCTACAAGAAATTTAAATTTGGTAAACCTTGTAAGGATGAAGTGGCCCCAGAACTTTTCACTCTGCTTCGTCATACCCAGTGTTTCCCAGCTCTTTCTGCTGAACATACACACCACTTCCATGGAACAACATACACCCAGGGGCTGCACTTAGTGCAGCTAGCTCTTACCCCTCTGGAGCACAGCACAGGCTGACAGCCACTCATTCTCATGGGAAGACAAACAAATTAAACTTGTCGGTAGAGAGATTTGGAAAGGGATGTTACAAGCGATGTTGTTCACCACAAAAGATGAATGAACAACACAGTTCCCAGTCAAAGATGAATGGCATTGCTATTAAACATTGTTGCCTGCTCCCTAATAGCACTACTGAGCTCTTCACTTCTATAGCCAAACAAAAGCACACAACCTTCTGCTGCACTAAACGTGACCAAAGCCATATAAAAAACAGGAGCAGGGGAAGCAGGTTAAAGCCTCATTCAGTGGGAATTACCACAGAACCATCACCTGTCAATTAAAAACACCAACATGCTAGAAAAAACACCACCACGAGGATCTGACACATGGCTTCCAAACTGCTGGGTGCTCCCCTGCAACCACCAAACCTATCTGCATCTGTGCACGCTGGTTTATTGGCTTGACATGTAGCATTAGCTTCAGCTAATAAACAAATCCGGTTCCAGCATGTAAGCACTTTCTTTTGTTTTGGGAAGGCAGCCACCAAGCCCTCAATTACAAAACAACTGCATCTATAAAGAGTTTTAGCACTTGTTTTATTGCTGTTTGACCATCATCCTCACGCTATAGATCTTTATGGCATAATTTGAGGAGGAAGCGGATGGGAAACCACTTCATTGTCACTCAGTAGAAAATTCCCTCTCGCTTCCATTGATAAAGCTCAAGGCAGGGAATGGTCTGTGCTATCTGTACACGTTATTGCAATAAGCAAGCTCACGGGCCTACCCATGGCTTCTGAATATCACATGTTGACTAAACCCGAAGTTATTCTGCCTTTATTCTTTAAGCTGAAGCACTAAAAGGGACGGAAACCACCCTAGAGCTTCAGCTAGTAGGCAAAGTCTTCTCGTTAATCAAGTAATAACAGCAGGAAGGAATCAAAACAAATGCTCAAACTGGAACCTTACAAATAAAACCCTTAACAAAGAGTCAATAGTATAGTCCTTCCCCCACGTACTATGCTGCCAGTCTGGCTGCTCAAATACTGAGCCCACCTGTTTTTACAAAGAAAGAGAAAAAGAACATGTACAGTAGAAGATCTATGTTGCAAAGTTCTTCAAGTAAACAGGGAAACATGTAGCACACTTACTGGAATATGTGGCAAAGTGATGGTTACATCGTCTCCTTTACCAACTCGGAGCTCCCCTTCACAAGATGTATCGATCGAGGCCGGCTTAAAATCATCTAAAGAGGAAAATAATGGTGATTATGTTTCCAAGAGTCTTGAAGCCGTCAGAATGCTGCCCCGTAAAAAGTCACTGCACATTCACTGTGATTACAGGGAATGCTAAAATACACGGTAGTTTACAGCAAGGGTGTAATAACGCACCGGTACAAAGCGTCTGTGCTCAGAGCCCCAGCCACGTGATGATACCAGACTCTACATTTGCTTTTTAAAATGAGCCAGTTTCTAGACAGTGTCTGGAAGACCAAAAGAAGGCTTCTCCAAAGCCCAGGCTTTTGGTGACCTGACACACAGGTGCAAAACTGTGCCAAGCATCCCAAAGGGGTAACAACTTCGAGACCCAGGGCTCTGGGTGGCTCCTGCCAGTTTCAAACCTGAGGACTGCATCTGTGGCAAAGATTAATTTAGTGAAATCAGTTCATTTAGCCTCACTGATATTTCTGACTACTAACAGGCATCTTGCCTTCATAACACCTCCTTAAGATTAGAGGAGACCTCGGAGGAGCTCCACACAAGGCCAAAGCTGCTGTGGATGGAGAGCATGACTAAGTTGAGAGAGTTAAAGCTCTAAATTAGCCCTAGTCTCAAAAAAATTGCTGCACTGTAGAGAATGCCGTGTCCCCCAAATAATGGGCTTCTGTTTAGTATATTTATTTGAACCAAGAACATTTTTACTTAAGTATGTTTAACTTCAGTATGTTCCCCTCAATAATTCTGACATGCTGATGAGCCGTAAAAAAAAAAAAAAGTAACATTTTGACAGGATTTAGACAAAGTGAAATAAGATTATATATTTTATATATATATATAAAATATATATATATATTTATTATATATATTTATATATATATATTTATTATATATAATATAATAAATTATATATTATATATTATTATATTATATATAATAATATAATATTATATTATTATATAATATAATATTATATTATTATATAATATAATATTATTAAATAATATAATATTATATATTATATTATATATATATTATATATATAATATATAATAAATATATATATATATAAATATATATATATTTATTATATATAATAAAAATATATATATATATATATATATATAAAAAACTCTAGCATCTCTGGATATGAAGCAGTGCAACTATGGTCACCACCAAGACAATTAATTGCTGCATTAGTTAAGACATTCGTATCTCAGAAAAAAAAAAAAAAAATGTAATTCCACAATGAAAAGCATATTTGCAGGAAAAAAAAAAACAGCTTGTAAAAAATTCTCATTAAGGGGATGTTAATGTCTAATTGAGTTTTACTTTGACAGCACAACAAGCAGAATTGGCCACACTTGACTTAATCCTCATGCCTTAACTGCCAGACCAAATCACATCCCTCATTTTCATCTGCTCAGTCTATTTCTAGCTATTGTCACCCACCTATTTTATGTGCAAGCTTGCTAAACAAAACAAACCAGCTGTAGAAGAGTAAGTGGCATTGCCAAAAAGGGGATCTAGAGTTTCAGCAGAGCAGTCACTAAATGAAAAAGCTCATCGTGTCACGCTTCTTTCTTAGGTATCAGTAAAACAATGTTGCATATTTGCTAAGAGCAACTAATTGCTTTCATTTTAGAAAGCTTATTAGGTGTGCATGGCTAATTTTGTTGAGATGGAGCACACATTTCTATCCAAATGTAATCACAACCCTTTTTTCCAAAAGTCAAATGGTTTCAGATGTTTTCCAATGGTAACCCAGTTTTTCAGCATGGAATGTCATAAACATTACAGAAAATAATAAAGCATTTTAAGAAGGCACAGACAAATTTAGCCTGCAAAATCCTCTTACTGTAGTTTGCGTGAAGAGGATTACAGGAATAATATTGCACTTAGATCCCAGATAAATCATTCCAGATCAATGTCTAGAAAAATAAAGTTTTAACCAGAAAATCAAGAGAGATCTCACTTGAGTGTCACTCACTGAAAACACACCTCACAAAAAATTCTTTGCAATAAAACTGCCCTCTTTCACTTGTAGTCTGGAGTGCCTTGGCTTTGCAACCCCTTAAGGACTTGATCAGAACTTGAAAGCACTGTCAATACTAGAAATACACTGGATTTCTATCTGGATACAGCTTGGGTTTAATTCAGAAAGTACCAGACTGCAACCTCATTTATCTGATGGTCAGGCTATTTGAAAACTAAATTATAAATGAAGATTTGCTAGCGTGTTAGTGCTGGCTAGAAGCCTTCCGTATTAGGCATAAACAGTTAAATACACCATACATATAGCATGGTATCCCTTAACATGCTGTAATTATGCATATCAGAGGGGTGAACCACACAAATTTAGGTGTTGATGCATTAGATGGAGGCTCACTGTTTAGGGAAATAGCTTTGCTTCAAACACTGATCATCTTCTCGAATAACAGCTTGATCTAGAAAGTTTCTCTTCCAAGTCTCACTCAGATGAATGATCTCACTGGAACTACATACTCACATTGCATGGAAACAGGCCATGACACTGTGCCTAGGATCACACATCATACAACAAAATATCCTATTACCGACTGTACAAGTTTCCCACCTTAACACAAGAATACTGAAATATGACTTTGGTATTGTTTTCACATACTGCTGGTGATTAACTACTTATTTTAAATGCTGAACTCATTTAGGGGAAGAAAATAGTGATTTCTTGCCCACAAAATTCAAGTACAGAAACATTGTGAGCTCCCCTTCAGAACCATTTCCTAATATGAAATAAAACGCACCCATTGCTAGGACTGAAAATGCACCCATTGCTAGGAATGAGCAGCTGGTATGATACCTGGTGTCTGAAAAGAAAACACCAACAAAACCAGATGATTATTCCCAAACTCTCTTACTGCTTAAGACCTTGCCTCATGCTTCGTCTCTCCCCTTCAGCATCACCAGGCATGTGGCAATACTGTGTGGCTCTGAGTCATTTCTCCTCGCTTTCCTGGAAAGTGCCTTAGTATCTAGATCGCTAGGAGGTCGCAGGGTTACGCATTGCCTTGGCAGGAGCACAACCCCTGGATTTCAAACTGTGGCTGCTGATGAGCCTGGATCCTCTGGAGGTGCTCCTGCCAGGCAGGATGGGGAAGGGAAGGGAAGGGAAGGGAAGGGAAGGGAAGGGAAGGGAAGGGAAGGGAAGGGAAGGGAAGGGAAGGGAAGGGAAGGGAAGGGAAGGGAAGGGAAGGGAAGGGAAGGGAAGGGAAGGGAAGGGAAGGGAAGGGAAGGGAAGGGAAGGGAAGGGAAGGGAAGGGAAGGGAAGGGAAGGGAAGGGAAGGGAAGGGAAGGGAAGGGAAGGGAAGGGAAGGGAAGGGAAGGGAAGGGAAGGGAAGGGAAGGGAAGGGAAGGGAAGGGAAGGGAAGGGAAGGGAAGGGAAGGGAAGGGAAGGGAAGGGAAGGGAAGGGAAGGGAAGGGAAGGGAAGGGAAGGGAAGGGAAGGGAAGGGAGCGGCGCTCACAGCGGATGGTGTGGAAGGAGGCCTTGGGCCGGCGCTCGAAGCTCTCTCCCAGCTGCAGCGGGTGCTCCTCCTTGTCCAGCAGCGGGTTCGCCGAGCCGTTCATGGCCCCGCCGCTCTCCTCCCTTCCTCTCCTCCGCCCCGCTGCGTGCGCCGCCGCCCCGCGCCCTTCCGGGCTCCCGGTGCAGCCGGGAAAGCGCTCCGGGGCGGCGGCGCCGGCGGCCGAGGGGGAGCGGGGCCTGCAGGGGCGGCCCCCGCAGCTCCCCGCCCTCGGCAGGCAGACAGGGAGAGAGGGACGAGGAGGGACGAGGAGGGGCAGCCGGGGTGGCTGCGGCTTTCCCCGCATGGGGTGCGCGGAGATCGGGTCCCCCCCCCCCCGGGGATGCGCGCAGGGCAGGCTGCAGGGGGCTGGGGGTGCAGGGGACGGGTCGGTGAGCAGGGAGACCGGCTGGGCTTGGTTTGCAGCTCGATCTGTGAAGCATGGACCTTGAGCCTTTTTAGCATGCCGGGTAGATAGTGGGAGCTTTGCTGGTTAGAGTTATTTTTGGGGGTGTACCCGCGAAGAGCCCCTCTCTGCAACCTTCTCCTTCTGGAGCAGGGGATGTGCTCTGACACCCGGGAACACGGGCAGCACTTTGACAGTTCTCTATCTCACTAGCACATCTGTATTTGATGGCTTTGTTTGCAGCATTGTTTGTATCATTTATGGTAACGCATCTAAACGAAGTACTGTTGTTTTTTTTTTCCTCATTTCCATTTTTTTCCCATTTCCACTCTTTCCTCGTTTCCATTTTTTTCCCATTTCCAATTTTCCATTGGTAAGTTGAAGTACTGTTTTTACTTTATTTTTTTCTTTTATTTATTCTTTTTATTTTTTATTTTTTATTTTTATTTATTTATTTTTTTTTTTTTTTATGGCAAGGCAGAGGTCAGAACTACTTAACATCAGCCAGAAGATTTGGATCCCAGCCTTTGAAGAGCTCTTTTCATTGGTCCATTTTTCTTAACCCATAGAAAAAAAAAAAAAACACCTGCGATTGTCCAAACGGGTGCGGATCCTCAGGAAGAGGCAGGGGAAGGAGTGCTGACAAGGGCTGGCCACCGGCCTTGCCACCGTGCAGGTTTTGCTCTGTTGCCCAAGTGACGCGGTGTTACGAGTGCTGATGGTTTAACCAGTGTTTTCTCTCTGAGGTGAGAACAGGAAGGAGAAATGCTGACACAAGTACAGCAGCTTGTTTTACCAATCTAGTGGCACTCCATGTCATCTGGTTTTCGGTTACTGTTTTTTTTCTGAGGTGTTGCTAACTGGAGTTCACAAGAAACAAAGCCCTTCCTCTCCTTTTAAAGTCATTTTAATGAAAGAAGTTTAGATCTGCCACATCTTTCTCTTTTTCTTTTTTTTATACTATGCAGAAAGTAGACCAGCAGACTATCTTCTTTAACTTTGAAATCATTGTGATTGCTGTTAGTTTGGGTGGAATATTGAAATTACAAGAAGTCAGGTGGTTTTGCAGTCCATCATGTTTGAGATACCACCATAAAACCCAAATAAGTGCACGCTGTAACTCTTCCTCCTTTTTTTTTTTTTTCTGCTTCTAGATCCTTGGTTATTTTACCCAAGTTAAGTGATGGAAATAGATGTTAAAGAAATGAAAATCACCCTTGGGTCTTTGCTATTCATATCTGTGTGAAAGATTCAAGGATGCTCCATGAAAACACATCAGCTGATTCCTTAGACACAGTAACAACAGGTACAGAAGATGGGGCTTTCCAAAGAAAAGGCCATAGTACAAGAATCCTTAGCCCAGAAGAGGTTGAGAGACTGGCAAAAGATCAGGTTTTGGTGTCTGAATTCAAGCAACTGAAACTGGAAAAAGAGGCACAGAAGAATTGGGATCTGTTTTACAAAAGAAACAGCACCAACTTCTTTAAAGACAGACATTGGACAACCAGAGAGTTTGAAGAGTTAAAAGCATGTCGGGAGGTGAGCCCTGTACACTTTCTCTGTAAGAGACAGATCGATTGTTTTCAAATGATTTAATAATACTTCTAATTAAGCCCTTAAGGCAGGAGCTCTCACACATTAAGTGTGCAGTGACCTGCATAGCCTCTCTTCATATCAAAGATACCTTCTCAGAATCAGGTGCATCAGGTCAGTTTAAAGTTGACCCATGTGGATACTAAGAATGGAATCTAGAACACAGAGAGTCTATTTAGGACACATGTCTATTTGGTAATACAATGTTTAAAGCTGCAAGTTGGAGCACTTCGGAACACAGCTTTAAAGAAGAGCACCCAGAATTACAGGCTAATTGCAAAACATCATTAAGGGGAATAGTCAGATGCATCTGTTGTTCTTTATTATCTGAATGAGACATGACAGAAATGGTACAGCAATCTGTTTAGTCATCTACCCCTTAAGTAAGCAATTAAGAAACATTAATACATTCTAAAAGGCTTTGTAATTTTGCAAAAATCAGGATTCTTCTTCTGTAGTGTCAAGATTATCCAATGGATGGCTACTTCAGCTTCTGAATCAATGGTAATTAAACTTGATTATAGCTTTTAATATCCTGATTGAACAGTGACTCTGCTGGTATTATGAGGAAAACAAAAATGATGTGCTTTGTTTTGGATTTCTTCCTCCCCAGTTTGCAGATCAGAAACTGACCATTCTGGAAGCTGGCTGTGGGGTTGGGAACTGCTTGTTTCCACTCTTGGAAGAAGACCTGAACATTTTTGTGTATGCCTGTGATTTCTCTCCCAGAGCTGTGGAGTATGTGAAGGTTGGTGTAATGTTTGGAACCTCTTGTAGAGTGTCCTTAGAAGCTTATAAAATTACAAATGACTGGAGTGACAGATTTCTCTTGCCTTTCTTTATGTATGAAGAGTAGACTAGATTTCCCAAAAAATTTAGATTGATCTGTTTCATAGAATCATGGAATGATTAAGGTTGGAAAAGACCTCCAAGATCATCTGGTCCAAGCATCCTCCTACCACCAATGTCACCCATTAAGCCACATCCCTAAGACCAAACTTTCCTTAAACACCCCCAGGGATGGTGACTCCGCCACCTCCCTGGGCAACCCATTCCAATCTTAACCACTCTATCTGACAAGAAATTTCTCCTGATTTCCAACCTGAACCTACCCTGAATGACCAGTAATAAAGTCCTAAGTCTGGTGTGAACAGGCAAACAAAGGCTGTGCATCCCCAGAGGCGGAGGAGAGTCTGGCGAGTGATTTTGACCCTTAGTTAAACTTCCCCAAATGGATAAGGCCAGGCACCTCTGAGCACTCCATGGCCACAGAAGAGCTGCTGTGGGAGGCAGTCAGTGGCAGGGCCCCCATCAGCTGCCTTTGCCCCCCAGCCTGACCAGCACGGCCCTGCAGAGTGCCCCCATACCCGGGCACCACAGCCCCCTCGCGAGCACAAATGCCATCAGCTATCCCTAGGGCTGTCATGAAAGCCTTCTTTTAAGGGTATTTCTATATTTTTTAAAAATAGAAGCAGCAGTAAAAGAGAAATGGTATGTTTTCTGAATTGTCATAACACACATTCCTTCTCGACTTCCTGAGAACAGTCTCTTCTAGAAGTTGTAGTTTCACTTGCAGTATGCAGCAATGAATTTCATGTTGTATTTGTCACTTAGTGGATGTTTATGTTCTTTTGCCACCATCTTTTGTGTTGTTCTACTAATTTTTTTTTTTAACTTTTTTTTGAAGTAACAAATGCTGCTAATTTTAAGTGAAAGCATGCTCTTTTCATTCTCCCAGAAAAATTCCTTATACAGCACTGAAAGATGCAAAGTGTTCCAGTGTGATCTTACCAAAGATGACCTTCTAGAAAATATACCAGCAGATTCAGTGGATGTTGTCACTCTTATATTTGTTCTTTCTGCCATTCATCCTGACAAAATGCATCTTGTCTTGAAGAACATTTACAAGGTAAGTATTTTAACATCTTATTTTACAGCCTTTAAAGAACTTACATGCTGTTTATCTTGAAAGTACAATTCTATTCTGTGAAAATAGCCCCACTTGTAATGGTGATTTGTAATTAACATTGTATTCATGGAAGGTATTTAGTTATTTTGCCTTGTAAAAGGGCTAAACTATGTTTTGCAACGTTTTTTCTTCTCATGGTACTGTGAAGTGGTTTGAATTCTAATCTAATGTATGTTATGAACACAAGAAAATGGTATCTCGAAGCTGGGACTTGGGCTTCAGGGTTGTATGATACAAATAATGTTTATGGATTGCTGAAATGTCTGTGTTGATAAGATACAGATGACAGCGAACCATAATTGACTTCCAGAAGATACAGTGACTTGCAGTTGGAACATTATTGTTATTATTAAACACGCTTGACCTGTGGTCATTCAGAAATGGCATGCTCAGAGATTAACGTTAATCTAGAGAGATTTAGCTCTCTGGACTGCCTTTGTTGGTTGATGGGCTAGGATAGGCCCTCACAGAGGGCAGTTTCAGAACAATCACAATTCAAATGTTTTAATTTCTCTGAGGTGAGCTTGAGTTATATATTGACTGCAGAGGGACATAGCCAACTTATTTTTTTATGTGTGTATATTTTTTTTATGTTATCAGATGTCCTGTTCATTTTATCATCAGTAGTTTGAAAAAGGAATGTTAGATTTTTTTTTTTCATGCAACTCCAAACATTTTCTAAAGGTGGGATTGGTTCATAGCTCACGTACATGAAAAGGATAATTATTGTTTCTTTGTGGAGATATCTGGCTCATTTGTAGGTTTCTGCACAAAGTTGCAAGTGGTAAATATTCCTACAGCTGGCATTTGTTGAGGTAGGAAAGTTGCATGCATCAAAAGTCTAAAGTCAGAATGGCTAATGGCTGTGTATTTCTAAATACTGAACTCTTCATAGCTTGATTCCTTTATTGAAGAGCTATTAAAAAACAAACCAAAACAAAACAAAAAAACAATCTCACCTGCAAACCATTTTCCTGAAATTGTTCCTTTTTTATTTCTTACTATATTGCAATACCATTTCCCTGAAATTGTTCCTTTTTTATTTCTTATTATGTTGCAACTTTTTTTCCTTCTCACATTGAAAACATGTTATTGTATTCTAAATTTTATTTGGCAACGTTGTGTGCTAGACTGTATGCTAGTCAGCAAAGAAAATGCCCTGTTATGACTTCACTGTTATTGTTGAAGTGTACATTTATTTCTTTGCTTTTGAAGAGCGTTGCAAAAAGCTCATTTAGCTGATCAGCATCCAAACAGGTATCTTAAAATACTTCATACCCCAGCGTTCATGGGGAAAAAATAATTTTGTGAGAGCTAACAATCCAGTTTTTATATAACATTTTTGTTGCACAGGGAATGAATTCAAAATATATATTGCTTGTGTATTTAACACGTTAGGATACCTTGACTTAGTTATGTGTGTGTCTATATGTGTAAATAAACATATATATGTATGTTAGATACATACATATATATATATATATAGCTAAATCAATCTGTCTTATTAAAGCATGTATGTATTACATGACAGGTATTAAAACCAGGCAAGTGTGTCCTGTTCAGAGACTACGGACTGTACGATCATGCAATGCTCAGGTTTAAATCTGGCAGCAAACTTGGAGAAAACTTCTATGTTAGACAAGATGGGACAAGAGCGTATTTTTTTACTGAAGGTAAGACATATTGTAGAGTGTTTTCTTTTCTCTTAATCATGTCTACAGTGCTGAGAAGTTTGTGCAGACATCCTGTTGAGATAGCTGTGGTCACTCTGCCCTCTGTTTCTTCATAAAAATGATGCAAAAAGCGTTTCCATTTGATACTGTATTTAAACAGTCTTTTTGTTCTGTCATTGCTCTGAATGCTTTAGGAAGAGTAGTAGTTGTTGCAGTTTACTGGTGGGTAAATGGAAGCACAGAGACATGAAGGAATTTGCTTAGACTCTCAAAATGAATTGAGATTATAGCTCGCCTCCTAACTCACAATTCTCATGCTAAAATTTACTGAACTGTTACTTCCCCGTATCAAATATAGGGCATTGTGTCATAAGAGCTGTGTGTTTATTTCTCTGGGCTCTTTGTTCTTTTAGTCTAAAGCAAAATACAGCCACTGAAGAGACCGATTTGAAACCAAGCAAATGTTGTTCATATTTTATGACATAATGGATTACCTAATTGCTTCTGATATATAAAAACCATTGATCATGTCTGGGCTCTTTCTATTCTTTATGGGACAATGATGAAATCTAAGATAATGCAGGCTGTTCTCCAGCTTCATTGAAGCATTTCTAGAACTATTATTTACTGAGTGATTTTTAGTTCTACTTAAACAATTATCTCTTAAAAGAGGATGGATGCTAAAGGGACCAAATTAAAAAGAAAACGACCTATCAGTGGAATTTTAAAACTCATTCTTATTATGTGTTAGGATTTGTTTCTGAATGAGAAATTCCTTGCTAGTGTGAATGTGTGCTTTGGGGGAAGAATTATGGTAGGGAGGGGAGAAGAGGAAGGAAGGAAGAAGAAAGAGAACTGATCTGTTAGCAATTGTTTTGCCTTGGGCTGGTCTGTGGTTCTCTCATGGATCACTTCTGCTCCTGCTTCTAATCCTTTATGATCTCATTCATCTCACTGATTTTCATATACATTTTGCTTAATGCCTGAGAATTCTTTGGTCACAGGGAATGTGACTCCATCATTCTTGCACAGTTTGGAACCAGTGCTTTTTTCTTTTATTTAGCAGAGGCGCTACGCTGGTACACCAGCTAATTACTGCATGGGATGATTTGAATGATGCCCATTTGCAACATATCTGGCCTCAGATAATGCCACTGGTCTTCCATGGCAGCGAATCCATTCTTCCACTGTTTGAAATAATCTTAAATTTCTGGAGGAGTGTGTGATTGTAATTCTGTTTCATGAAGAAATTGAACGTGTCCTATAATGAGATTTCAATTGATGCACAATTAACAGCTGTTTATTTTTATTTCGTTGATGTGGATCTCCCATTTTAAACTCACACTGTTTACAGCCAGTTCACATGCTTTCATGATGGGTTTAAGTTGATAAAATCCTGCATTACTGCCAAAGTGGGTGTTCTCCTTTTCCCCCTCAACACACCATGTCTTCTAGTGCTGGGCTGCCTATGCCTACCTGATCAGCCATTTCATCACACTCCTCCACCTGTGTACTGAAAAAATGGGTGTGCTTTTATTTTCTACAAAGTAGCACAAGTTTAGCATGGCTTAAATCTCTTTGGAATCATGCCTGAAATAAACGAAACAAGCTGTGGGAAAGGAAGGGTAATGAATTACAGTTAACACGACAAGTCAATAGTATGGGCAGCCCTCTCTGCTGCTTAGGTCACCTTGTTTGTGAGGCAATTCTGCCTTTCCAAATGAAGATATGCTTTGAGTGAGATTCTTTTGTTTATGAGAAATACTTTCAGTGCAACCTAGTGGAGGCTTGGTACCACCAAACCCACTTTGCCATTTTGTTCCTCTTTCTATGGAGCAATGGCGTGTGAAGGTCTGGTAACCTTGGGTGATATTCTTTCTCAAGCAGGGATGCATTTGTAAGGCTGGATCACCCCTGGAATATTTGGAGTAGGTGATGTATTCAGCTAGTGAAGGCCAGCTGCACAAAGCAAAAATATACTCCTGTTGGTCACAGGGAGAATGAGGAGGCACAATAAAAAATAACAGATGTGGCAAGTTTTGGAAACTAAACTGGGTTTAGTTCCTTTCCTGAGCTTACATCCCACTTTTGCAAGCTGTTTTGCTTAAGTAGATGTTTCCAGAGGAGTCCTGTATTGATTTTATTCAGTACAAGTGCAGCAGTCTGCTTGCAGAGAACAGCTTGAAATCCCAAGGCACGTGTGATCTTTCATGCTCTAACACATAAGAACATATGCTTATATAAATGCTGAGTAGTGTTTTAAAAGTTGCTTAAACAGGGTTTTTAATCTTTTTTTTTTTGTCTTTTAGAGTTCTTGTCTCAGCTCTTCAAGTCTGAGGGATATGAGCAAGTGGTCAATGAATACGTGCACCGAGAAACTGTGAATAGGAAAGAAGACTTGCGTGTTCCAAGAGTTTTTCTTCAAAGCAAATTTCAAAAGCCTTTCAGTAAGACATAAGTTCTTGCTGATTAGCAATAGCGTTGCCAATAGCATGTAGTTTTTCCTTGTACTTGCTCATCTGTTTGGTAAACCAGAAGTGACTCCATCCAGTAACTCTTGGTGGATTTTGCCCTCAGATACGAAATACGGATGTTAATTCTAATTAAAATTTAAGAGGTTTTGCAAAGCAGGACCCGGCTGAGTATCTGCATCTTGTTTTTAAAGTAAAACCTATGCAGCATTGTTGGAGGATCAGGTAAAACAGACTAAATATTTTTTAACTTTAAGCTCTAGTTTTCATTATTTACTGGTATAATTGTTCTTATTTCCATTTTTATTAAAAACAATTTTAAAATAAATATCATTTGTTTCCTATAATTTATTTTTATTGTTGACTTGTT
Source organism: Netta rufina (assembly GCF_964035555.1). NCBI lineage: Eukaryota > Metazoa > Chordata > Aves > Anseriformes > Anatidae > Netta > Netta rufina. The sequence continues at coordinate 44,530,118 of NC_140124.1, forward strand.
AATGTTCCGGTATTTCATCTGCTTTCAGCACTCATAGGGCTTTTGAGTATAACTTCTCAGATATGGGAATGAAACAGGCTTGGTCACTGGTATTTTTTGTTAAAAGCTGCTTCACTATTTTAATAATAATCTTCTTAATGTTCTCAGCATTTTGATATGTTTACACATGTTTATTTTAAATATGTTCCTAATTTATCTGATTTCATGCTTGAAGGAAGTTGTTAAAAGATCAGTTTGTCTTCATCCCTAATTAATTTCAGATGTTCTTCATTTGCTGAACAGAAACAGTTGAGGTTTTCCAAGTCAGTTTCCTGTTTGAAACTGAAATTTGAAGGCCAGAAGTACTTTATTTTATATGAATTGTATTCTGCTTCTCCTTTCCTGAGCAGAGGTCTTAACTCTTTGCTGTCACTATCAGGCAAGGTGTTGGTCTTTGCTGTTCCTACCACTAAAAGGCGTCGTACTGATGCTCTGCCTCAGGCTCTCACAGACTTGACTGCATGAAGAAAATTCGTCCTTTCCCTTTGACATGCCCATCTGTTTGCACTGCAGAACCTCTTGTTTGTTCTTGGATGATAAAAATATCACAAACACATCTGGATCTTTCACTTGCATTTTGAGCAGCTGCTCTGTAGCAGAGAAAGCTCGGAAGTATCTGGTGACTTGTGCAATGGGCAGTGCTGCTCTTGAGTAATGCACACAAGTTGCAACAGGGGAGATTTCAGTGAAACACCAGGATTTTGGGGGGGGGGGAGGGCAGGCACTGGGACAGGACCAGAGAGGTTGTGGAACCTCTGTCCTGGGAAATACTGAGAAACTGAGTGGGCAGGGCCTTGAACAACCTGTTTGAGTGGCCGTGTTCTGAGCAGGGAGCTGATCTCTTGCACCATAAATTGCTGTGTGATCGTATGACTCAGGCTGTTGTTCCACTGGGCTTGTGTGTAGCTAGATGACCTAGTCATATTCCTCTGATACAGATCAGAGGTGTTTGCCTATGCTTGTGACAAGCTGGCTGTAATGTGATACTGCATTTTTTTCAGCACTTACACTGGCTCTGTGTACGGAGAGAAAGAAGTAATAATTTTCCAGCATAAAGCCTACTGTTACAAAGTTAACCAGCCAGATTTTTTTATTTTTTTTTAACAAATGGAAACTGCCAGAGGTCTTATGCAGTTTAGATGTTTGTAAATAAATTTGCAGCAAATCATTATTATTTTTTTTAATGATACCATGAGCCGCAAAGCTGGATTTATTGTGTCATCAAACTTGGGCCTCAGAGGAAAAAGCGATTAAACCATGCAATTCTCCTAATGATTCTTTGAGGATGGTTATTACATGACATCTCCTTAGTTTATGGAGAGTATCATCCTGGGGATTTATGTATTACTGACCCCTACTGTGCAACCCATTAGCACTTTCTGCCATATGAGTAATAAGTGTCTAGTAACATTTATAGTAAATGGAAAAATATATTAAGAAGAGGGGTATAACAGTGATAGCTTTATTATAATCTGAGCAATCATCATTTTGTAGCTTCTCTTAGCAAAAGTTCATCTTTAGTACAGCAGTTCTGCAATGGCTGGAGGTAGCCTGAGATCTCTTGATTTTAGTGCAGTCTGGATCCTGCAACATCAATGTCCTACAAGCCTGGATGTTTGGTCATTTAGAGTACACAGCACGTAAATGAGGCCAGCCCTCTTGATCACTTTGGCATGTGACTCAGCATTTGCAACGGCAAGTGCACTGAAGTGAACATCCCAAAAAAGGAACTGAAATGTAGGCAAGTATTAAAAAAAAAAAATAATAAGGTTTGAGTCAACTTGCTAGACTTAATAGCAGAATGCAATTGACTTCCTTTTTTACACTGGATTAAATGTTTTTTTGAACAAGAATACACCTTTCAGTGGCTGTAGCTTCAGTGTTTCTGTGTGGTTCTGCTGAAGAAACTGCTGTCACTTTTTGTATAGGACACACTCAAAGGAAAGCAGTAGTAGAATTTGGTTTTCTTCTCATTCAGTCTCATTTCCAGTCAGACCTGGAAAACAAAGTACCCAGCTACTCACAGGAAAGTCTGCCAGCTGCAGTTGTCATAAAGCAGAGGTTAGTTTGAGATGAGTGGTCAGAAAGCTTTATTAAGTCTTTATACCTCTGCTTCCATGAACCCCAAATCATGGCAAGCTTTTTCAACTGCGGTAAAGCTGGAGGAAGTGGAAGGAGCTTGAAGAAGTCCTTGCATCATCCTGTGAGACGTGATAACTGAAGGAATGCATGTGACTGTTGTGGTGCTGAATAAAGTGTCCGTACTCACCCCCACCCCTTCAGCCTTTGCAAGCCTATGTAAGCTCACCAGAGGCACAACGTGCTAAGGACAGCTCTGCCTGGAACCCTCACCTGAAGAACTCTTCTTAGGGAGGCAAGTTAATCAGGGTTAATAGTCTCAAAAGGGCTTGGAAAAAAACCCATCGTGCACTGAATTGTGCTCACCTTGCACAAACAAGCTACTTTGCCATCGCTGTAATGAAAGTATTGATCGTTCTTTGATTTGAGTTGTCTTCAATCAGTGGGGGCTGCTGAGACTGAATTAATTGTCTGCAGAAAACCTTCCTAAGCTGAGCTGGCTGCTGATCCAGCAAATATAATCTGTAAATTACTTCATGCTACCACCCTGTTCTGAGCAATACTTAGAAATAATTATCTAAACAGCGGGAATAAGAAAGCCTGATTTTGTGTGTGTGTGTGTGTTTAAGATTTGGTGTGCTGTGATGACATTATCTGATGTTTAATAAAGAGTGAACTCTGGTTAAAGCTTTTCCTGCAGTCAGGGAATCCTAAAGTCTCTCTCTTCTGTGGGATACTCCAATGTCTTCTACTGGAATTGAACAGCATATATTAAGAGAATGTTAATGTGCTATTCTCAGTAAGGACATGATCCTTATGGCTATTTTCATCAAATTTACAGAAATATAACGTGTTTGTGTCTTCTGTCATTCCGTGACTTTTACTGTTCTGTCAAATTTGGTTGATATTGGCCAGTGTGTTTGAAGACAGGCTAAGACTAGACAGAAATCCACACATATATTGGGCATACAATACATGGGTATTGTATGCATGGGTAAGCTTTGTTTCCTTAGGAATATGGGCAGCTGAGACAAATTCACTTGAACTTTGAAGTAGTGATTCATCTGAAAGCTAAAACACTATTTCTGTGCATCTTTCATGCATCTGAATGTTCCTGGGGTTCCAAAGACACGATGTTTAAGCAGTTAATACAACATTAGCCCCATGGTTGAATGTGCATCATTCCTATGAAACAAAGTGCTATAAATTCGGGACCTGAAAATCTAGCATCTGTAAGCATAAGCAGTGAGTTGTAAAACATACAGCCTGGGTTGCGTGAGAAGGAACTGGTATATGGAACTGAAAGGTCACGTGTAGGCCTAACTGGTGTTCCTGGGCTTTGTTTGCTCGTTTGTTTTATGTTGTTTTTAGTTTCTGGAAGAGTTTTGTGAAAGACCTGTGTTTGAAGAAGAAATCAGTGGTGAGAACCAGTATGTGGCAGAGGAAAAAGGTAAGATTATGTCTAAGGTTATAGGAGGCAAAACAAGTTTTCTGAGTCTTATAGGCCAGGAGCGATATACAATTAAATGAGTTGCTCACCTAAAACGTAAAATTTTGGGAATGAAAGCCTGTAGCTTCCAAAACTAGACTAACAGTACAGGCAGACAGAAGGGCAACATCTAATTGTGTACAATATTAGCAATACACTCAGGATATTCTGGGCAGCAGAATTTTATACTGGAAAGATGTGTGTGAAGATATGGCTATTGAAAATAGGTAAGTCTTTGTTTATGGATTTTTACCTTCCATAGTGTAGCAATAATGATTTTTTTGCTGGTTATGCTTGTTATTATTAGGAAACATTGCGAGCTATTTTGAACATTTGGGAGCAAATATTTACCATTTATACATTCTGCAAAAAGATCTGACTCTGGGGTGCAGTTGATTCAGGATATGAGTGTGTTTGCACTCCATATTTGTAATATGAGTTCGTTTATTAGAGCAAAGGCAGATGGTGAGTCTTTACCATGGGGAGGCACACAGAGGCATTGCTTGCAAAAATAAAAGCTATTAGCCAGGTAAAATGTTTCATTAGAGAACTGTTTTTCATTCCTTCTTCCCAAGCTGATGTGCACCATTCATTGTGTTTGCACTGGAGAGAAAATACTGCTGCTGTGAAATTGGGGAAGACAAGGGCATGAAGAAAAGCCTGTGTGATTTTTCCAAAAGACAAGTAATTTTGTGTACCTCTACTTAATAATAATCCTAGGTTATGAACATTTACCCTCTTTTCCAGCAACTCTCAAAGCTCATCTTAGGAAAATTTTGATTGATTTTGAAGGTCCTATCAACTCCAGTTCACATTTGCAACATCTGTAGCATCCACTGAAACACGCAACTGGAATAACTGAGGGTACTCATAGGAAAATTCAGAGAGCAAACAAGCCACAGCCTGCCCATTGCCTGGGCTCCACTGAGTATTTGTCTACAGTCAGCTTCTCTGGACCCCTACTCCCTCTAGTAGACCTTAAATACCTGAAAAGGTGCTCTTCAGTGAGGTAATATCTTCACACGTATGGGATTGTTATACATCTGACATTTAAAGATTTTGATGATACTTTTCATTCATTATCCTTCTTTATTTTTTTTTCCCTAGATTTGGCTTCAAGCTTTTATATGAAAGGTGATACTTAACTGGAATATTTTATCATCAAAAGGAAGCCTTTTAAACATACCAGACCTGTTGCTGTTATACTAAAACCCTAGCGTTCAAAGGAGAGAGGAAAGGCATGTGGTTGGGAGGAAAAGAGGGTTGTTTTCTGCATGAATACAATAAATGCTCTATTCCACTTGTTTTATTAGTGAAACCAACTTCATAGGAATGTAAAATACCATGAAGAAGCCACAAAACCACTACAACTATCCCTTTCTGAACTACCTTCAGAAACATTGTTTTGAAACTCTTAGCAGTGACCAGCTGGCTTCAGTATCTAAACACTCAATTTGCCTTCTGGACTGCTCTGTCATATTCATTAGGATCTGACCCCAGGGAACATGAAATTTGTCACCTTTTGTCTGGAAAAATGTGAATTACTAGTTGTAAGCTGAACATGAAGATGTTCTAGTGTCTCGACCTGTTACAGTAGCATACCTCCAGCAACCATCAGGATCTTCTTGATCTTGTCTGAGACACAATGGCCAAGAGAATGCCTATTAAAAATAAATGTAAAACTCAGAAGAGAGAAGAACCTTCTTTAAAGTAAACTGAAACAATCAAGCTGCTGCAGAGCCAGAGTGTATTTTAGAACTACTGAAAAATCTTCCTCTTCCAAACAGCCTTTCCTCTATACACAAATATTAGCCTTTCCTTTTACTTGAGGGACCCTTCCAAGCCACTAAGTAAAGGGTTAAAAACAAACAAACAAACCACAAAACCTTAAAAAGAAAAGAAAATATCACAAGCAGACTTTACAACAGAAATTACATATATTCCTTAAAACAGAGTAATGTTCTCAAAGGCTCACTGAAGACAGGGTGAGCTTCTTAATTAATACTGAGAGTTATTAGCTTGATTTCATAATGCATGCTTTGTACTTCATCTATACAAACTTATGTGAGATCTCTGACTAATTTGGCCAGGATCAGTGAGAGAGAATGACTGCTAGTTACAACAGATCTTGAGATTTGTGAGTACTTTTTTAAAAAGAAAGGTGTCTTGTGAATGACTGAATATTTATTTCTGCAATTTCACCGACAAACTGAAGGAACAAGACTTCTTTGTCTGTGCTAGCAGCAATGTGATTTATTCACATGCCAGGGCTGCCTATCTGTTGGCAGTAAATGCAATGTCAGGCAGCATTATTTAGTACTGCAATAAAAGTCCAAAGATTAATATCTTAAAAAAAAAAAAAAGTAGTAACTTTCAAAAATTTAATGAAAAAGAGCTAGAATGTGTCTGGCAAGCTTGAAAAGCTTGCAAGTGAAACTGTAGCTGCAACAGTGGCATTACTCATGTTTACGTACCAAATAAAGCTGAAGATGTGCAGCGCCAGACTTTGCTCCAGGGGCACTCAAATAAATGGTTTTGCAGCACAGGTAGCAGCCATATAACTGTCTGTTACTGTGATGATACAGTTTTCTTTCATAAAGTCTTGTGGCTGGTTGGAAATCTGCTGCTGTTGACTACATTCATAAATATGAATGAATTGTGAGTCTCACTGTAAAATTCCCTTTTGTGGCTTGCCTTGACATTTCCTGGAGCCTTTAACATTGTATATCCTTAGTTTAGCTATGCTTTTATTGCCATTGATTTTTATGGTGAATGTGTTGAATATTACAGGAGGTAGAAAGAAATATAAAGTGTTGAAAAATTGGATTGTACAGGGCTACAGAAGAGTCCCTGGAACTGGAATGAATGGAGCCCAAATATTAAGTTTAACACATGGCTTCTTCCAAAGAAGAGTCTTGTGAACAGGAAAGAAATTCTTCACTATTAGGGTGAGAGAAGCTGTGGATGCCCCATCCCTAGAAATGTTAGCCCCATCCCTAGCCACACTGGACGGGGCTTCAAGCAACCTGGTCTAGTGGGAGGTGTTGCTGCCCATAGCAGGGGTTTGGAATGAGGTGATCTTCAAGATCCCTTCCAACCCAACCCATTCATGATCCTATGAATCGGAAAGATGAGCACAGACGACTCTGATGTTTGTTTCATTGATCACTAAGCTTTGCCTCTCGCTTCTTGCCCTGTAGGGAGGAGAGAATGATCTTGAAGTGAAAAAATGGTGCATAGGAAACCAGTAGCTGTTTTTGTCTCGGTTCTGTCTTCCTATTTTTCCTACTACTACATCAACTTTTTCAGAGTCTAGAGCTTGAAGAGGTAACCCTACAAAGCTACACAGAAAATAAAAGGGTTGGGTAAAAGGGCAATACTAGAAAGTACCTCTCCAGATTGAAAATTGACATATTTTGTTCTTCACCTGAACTCTCCTGGTCTTCCCAGTCTGCTCCCGGTCAGAACTACAGCAATTCCAACCTTACTGTGTCTGCAGGGAGGATAGAGAGCTGGTGATCCCTGTGCTTAGAAGCCTGATGGATTTAGAGCTTTAAACCCATTTATATTTGATAGTTTTAGAGCAACATGTCTTGCACTGCTCTTTGAAGTGCAGGCACAGAAGGAACATAGGTTTTAAAAAAGAATCTGACCTAGGAAAGGAAGGAAAGTTTGCCTGTCAATACTGGCTAGCAAAGTATACAGCTGGTATGATGTGTATGTTTTGAGTAAGGGTAACATTAGGTATTGTTTGCAATTCAGTGGAAAAGGAATTCTTGTACCACCAGTAAAATAGCTTCCTTCTCTGCAAGCTGTCTCTGTTTTGTTAAGACCTGGTCAGAAGCTGTCTTATATTTTGTGCCTAAATGTGGAGATGTTATCACGAAGTTACTTATTTGTGCAAAAATTGGATTTTTTTCCCCTTCATACCCTGCTACGTTAAATAGACTAAAAAGGGTGGAGGGAAGGTGTTTGGAATTTTGTTCACAAGGTGGCAGCAGCTGCTAACCACAGAGCTGCCTTCCTTCTAACCTCAGCCTGAGCTGCTGTCTTAACTTTTAACACGGTGGTAGGAGGAGCTGGTAATGGTTATCTATAGACAAGACAGCTACAGTCTTTTCTTTTATGCTATTAAGTCCTTTTTTTGTTTACTATAATAGCTCTTGGATCTTGGAGAAGGGCCACAACAGGTATTTAAAGAAAATATAGTTGTATTGCAGAGGTATTTGTTATTTAGACAATGTTGTTGGAATAATGTGAAGGAGACAGAGGTGAAATACCATTAACTGGTAACGGCAGCTGGGATCCTCTACCCCTGAGGTAATAATTGGTTGCATTGATGACTTGCAGGTTGTTTCTGTGTAATGGGATTCCCCCTAAACTGGTACCCTAGAAACTGCAGTAATTTAAGACACGGTTTTCAAAGCTTAGAAATGCACATTTCCTTAATACACTATTTTCTTAGCCCCTCAAAAATACTAGACCAAACTCTGTTTATATGAATGATTCCCATTTTCTTCCTGCTTCTTTTGTTTCATAGGTGAGCTGCTCTCTGGTTGAGCAGCATCAGAACTGCATAAGATGCACGTGACCAGAGAGGCTGTATCTTTTTCATTAATTACAGCGTTGAACTCAGCTGTAGTTTAGTTTGCCATTTTGCATTTTTTTCTACTGTAGTAATCCCCATTTTGTCTCCAGCATGCCCTCCTCGCTTAAAGGGAAAGAGGAAAAATAGAACAAAATTGCATTTACCTCTTGCTGGCTTTATATCTCATTTCAAACACTGTGTGTTTAGTATGCTGCCTGGTAACTGATTACTAATAAGCCACGATGTAAAACTGCCTCAATCACATTTAATGCAGCAGTAATTCTTCTGGATATTTAGTATTTGAATTATTGTAAATGCTAATCATCTGTCACTGCAAAAACCTATCTGTTTAAGAAAAAAAAAATAAAAAATGAAGGCAGCTTGTCTGTGTGCCTGTCTTTCATTTGCTTTTCTCTTTGTTTAGGACTAACCTATCTTTGCTTTTTGCACAAGTGAGTGGGATGAGCGGTACCTTGGACTGCGATGTTCCTGTTGGCAGGTTGGTCTTTGTCACTGCCTGCAGCTCAGAGGAGCCATGGCCAACCCACGTGGGCTAAGGATGAGCCTGGAAGCCTTCTTTCCACAGGGCTTGCACCAAGCCAGATACTTAGAGCCAGCAGCTGTACAGCCTGCAAGAGGAGTACTAAAGCTGTCATCTGCCCTTTGTTCAACAGGTTTGACCATCTTGGCACATACTCATTGAGTCTGCATCCAAAACACAGCTCGGGACAACACCATAACCCCAGCCTTCTAGCTACAGACCCCTCCAGCCCTCCCTAGCACCGGGCAGGGTGGTGGGATGACTGACAATTTGTATCCCAGATGTCCTTTTCTGACAATCGGTGCCTTGCTCGGCTCCCAGCCTCATGGCTCCATTCCTAGCGTGAAACCGGGAACAAAAGCCTTCTGCAGGCCTACAGAGTGGTTGCTCCCTCCTCTCTTCACAGGAGCTGAATGGAGGCACGACTGCTCCGTGTTGGAACTAATCGCTGGTCACAGCTGCCTCTGAAATGGGGCTGGGGCATTGTACCCCTGAGAAGCCGCGGCACAAGCGACTGGAACGGGACGCTGTGCGGTGCAGCAGCTCGCGTTGTTCCAGGCTAAGCAATTAGGGCTTATCCGCCGAATAAATAAATAACTGTGGCCAGGCTTCTTGGCCGTGTACGGCTTGTAGAGCAGATGGTACCCGGAGTATAATGGACTAGGAATATGTTCTGAGTGGGGGAAATGTCACAGTTGAAAATGCCACCACTGCTGGCCTTCTCTGGAAAAGCAGAGGCCTTTTATGCAGGCAGTGGGTACCAGGAAAAGCAAAGACACTCACGAGGTACTTTTATTTATTTATTTATTTTTTCTGGCAATAGGATGTTCTAAATCAGTTGACGTGTCCCAGAATTTTGAGGCACGCTTCACCCTCCATAATAGGAACCAAATAAAGATACAAGGAAGGGAGATTTGTGGCTTCAGTATGGGAACACGAAATGAAGATGGAAAGTGAGGAACCAGTTTTTCCAACTGGGGGAGTTAACATAGGCCCTGATGAATTGCCATATGCTGATTGGGATCTCAGATGAAGCAATCAGACAAAGATTACTGGAGAACACACAACTGACCAGTTATGTAGATCAATTGTACTTTGCAAAGTGGAGAAGAACACCCAGAGCAGTTTATGAAATTTATGGAGGCTGAACAAGCCTACAATACTGTGGATGTAGTAGAGAATGAAAACTAAAGTACCACAAGTACAGAGATCTCATGCAGAAGGGCATGCCGGATCTCAAAGCTGGGTTCTCAAGGAACAAAATTTGGCAATGCACAGGCTGGTGAACATTGTGGGCTGAGACAATGCAGCTCTGAAAGAAGGATACGAGAACACCTGTGGGTTGTATTGTTTGCTGGTGCCAGCAGTGTGTGCAGCACGAATCGAAGAATGGTGAGCTTCAGGAAGGAAGGAAAAGTGGATAATGCTGCAGCCAAAGCTGTATAGACTAATCTCCCTAAAGCAAATAGCACATGTTAGCAGTGAGGTTACCAACATAATATCGGAAACAGGAGTATCAACATAAAACAGTGTTGATAAGTCTGAAGAGAAATGGATAAGTCCTAAGTGACAATGGTAAGATGTGAAGTGAACATCTTGATAAACTGTTGAGACTATGACAGTTTGCTGGGGGGTGGGATGGGGATGGAGCAGGGCAGTAATAGTTATGGGAGTGTGGGACTTACCTAGATGTTGACCTCCTCATGTGGAGGTCCTCTATGCTCACTAGAGAGATGGGGAGAAAAACCAAAGTGATAAAAGAACATGGGAATGTGTTCACAGATCAGAAATATCTGTAACACTGCACCAAGCAGAGCCAGTCTGTCACTGAATTTACACCCTTAGAAAACATCTCCTTACCCTAGAGCTGATGTCTGGGGAGGAACAGGCAGATTCATTATGCTTGGGAATCACAAAATCAATCTGTTCTAACAGAACAGATACCCACTTGCTCATTATTGTGGGAGAAGGCAGAACCCCAAATCATCCACTTCATACATGAACCCCAAAGAATTTAATAAGAATTTAAATGGGAACATTTTTCTGTGCCCTATAAGAAAAATGTTTGAAGATGTCAAATATTTCTTTACTTTGTTGCACCAGCAGAGTTCTGTAAGACACACCTAGCCTAAAAACAGTGCCTGTGTGTATTTAAACCTCCTGCATTCCTGGGGCATTGCTTTCTCAGGTCATAGCACAGACTGCACGAGGCACACTGCCGTGCCTGCTTGGCTCAGAGTGATTTCTGAACCAGGAAACTGAGCCCATAAGTACATCACCTTCTATCCAGCCCTTTTTCCTCCTTTTCCATAATGTCCTTCTTTCTAATTCTCCTTCCTTCCAGTAGCATGACATGCCTGACTTCATTCTTTCCTTCAGCCATATAAGCTATCAGATAACTAGCATTTACTATTTGTATGTGCTAAACATTTCCTTCCTCCTCTGGTTTTATTGTCTTTAGACTACAATTGTTTGGGGGCAGGTTTGAGTTCCTGTATGTAAGTGGTACTTAAAACAGTGGAATGCAAATTTGGGCTGACTTTACTGTGATTTAGTCACCCCTGTTCTTCCTCATAATTTGTGAAAAACAGGCTCTATTGGTATGTGTTGTGGCAAAAGTGCTGCCTCCGTTGGTCCAAATTCCAGCTGTTCCTCGTTTGCAAAGGGGATGTGCTGGAGGAAATTGCTTTACACCCAAAATGGGGTTAATTACTCATTATATCCTTATTCAATTTCTTTTTGAATTTTCTTTTAATTACTCCTTTTTCTATTAAGCACAAGCGAAATATTGACAATCCAGTTTGTTATTTTTTTTTTTTTTTATATATGGGCAGTAACAGCCTTCTCTGGCCCGTTGTTGCTCTGACTAGTGCACCACTCTTGGTGTGCAGACTAGATGCGACTAGACACCACTCTTCATGTGCAGATACACAGCCTGTGTTGTCCAACCTCTTCCTTTCACCTCTGTGTTCCTATCTCAGCAAACTCTTAGGCTACTAAAGACCCTATATTGCACTAATTGATCTGTGAGCCTGCATATAACACAACCTGGTTTGCAAGACAAAAAAAAAAAACAACACACCTCATTCTTTATAATTTCATGTTCTAAATTTTTTCATCCAAGAGCTGCTTGTGGACATCTGTGCAAAGATAGCGTGGTTCTCTGTAGAGTCAAGGCCAGTGCCTATTTCCCAGTTCTGGGTCATGTTCCCTTCTGAAACTAAGGGTGAGAGGAAGAGAGATCTGCCTCCTCACTAGGATGATCTTCATCTGGGAGGGAAAAGAGAGGAGAAGCCTGTCTGAACGAGTGGCTCCTGTGTATCTGAGAAGAGGCACACAAGCTGAAGGGCTTCTGCTTTGGTTCCAAACAACAAAAGTTGTGAGATCTTGTGACCACCAGAAAAGTGGGGTAGAGCTAGTGATTGTCTGGAGAGTTGCTTCAGGTCAGGGTCCCTACTACAACATGAATATGGACATAAGTCAACACGCAGTGCAAGACAACTTCAGCACTACTGCTGGCTGTGCTGTTTACTCTTGACTAACTTAAAGCTGGCTAAGGTTCCTTGATTTAAAAACTGCTGGGCTTTTTCATTTTATTTTAATAGTAACATTTCACCAAACTGTGCCATGTGTAATGTCTGACTTTGGTCCTCATAGTATTTGAAGGTATCCTAGATACACTGCACATAAAATATATCCTGGGTACTGCAGATGAGAATGTGCACATTAGTGTTTGCAGGATAGGGATCTAAGTCAGTAGGTGTGTTAGAAACACCTAGAAGAGAGATCTGCTCATCTGAGAAACCACACGGGACTGCAGACTCAAAAACAAATTGCGTGGCAGATAAAAGCAGAGTCCTTTGAACTTCTTTCGGACTTTTTATTGCTTGTCAGTCTACATGTGAAACAGTGATGAGACATTTTTGCTACATATTTGACGGAAAAGTCATTTTAAAACGAACATTTTGTTTCTTTCTCTGCATTTACTTTTCCCCTACAGGGCATCCAGGTGTTTCTTTGCAGTCTCTGTGCACGCTCATATTGCAATCTCCCACTCCAGTGCTGGAGGCGGGGATGGCAGCAGCAGAGGCGGCGTGGCTCTCGGTCAGGCTGTGGCAAGCACAGGAGCAGGCGCCTGGCAGCTCACATATTTCTCCTCCACCTCTGCTTCAAAATGGCAGTGGGACGGCTGTAGCCAACAGCCCTCCCATCAGACCGTGTGGATTTGTGAAAACACAAATTTAAAAAGCTTGGTGGAAAAGTATGAGTTAGTATTTCAGTGTGCTGACTAAATCATTTCAATGCAAAGACTTCTTACAGTTGTAAGAATAACCGTCCTTCAAGGAGCTTAAAAAAACCCCTTCCTCTTTCTGTTCTACTTTTTTTCCAAGTGGTTTCTCGCTGTAAACTATAAAGCACAGCTTTCTCAGAGAAAGTGTTACTATTTTTCTACCAAATAGAAGAATCCACGTTCTTTGTTGTGAAATCACACTGTAAATATGTAACTCCCGAAGGCTTAAAGTTTATCTCTTGCATGAGAAAACAAATATACGTCAGGAGTCCAAATGTCAAAGTTTTCTCTATGTACATTTATCTTTAAAGCTTCAGGTTAGAATTGTGGAAGAGCAGGAGGTTACGGACTAATAACAGTCCTAAGGAGAATTCTGAGCTCTGAATTTTGTATTCATCTCCAATGTCGAAGTTCCTAAAGGTTTGCTTATTTTCAAGCCACTTATTTACTTTGTTGTGGTCAAATTATCATAAAACCAGGAAACATTTTAACTACACATCTGTTATCAAGAATGGTTCCATCAAAACCTGTTCATAGTGATTTTAAAAATCAGATCCTCTAAGTGAAGTCAGTGTTATGTGTTCTCATCAGGATAAAAAGCAGCACTCTTTTTTGAAGAGGAATCGATTTGACTATGCACGCCTGGATACCAATTAGGAACAAATTCTCACTGTAAAAGCACAAGGAAGAGTGGGTGGGAGGCTGTGCATCCCTTTAGAAGGGAATTGAAATAAAATCATTTCTACAGTCATGTTAGTCTCACCACATGAATCACAGAATGCACAATGCCTTGAACACAGGCTTTTGGGTGTGGGGAAGATGCTCCTAAAAACAACCCATAATCAATGAAAGGACGCTGTGCTGCTCTGCACCAGCTATGATATACTGCTAATTGTTAATGCAATGCATTTCTTGTAGAGGAAGGAGCAATATGTGTCTTGAGCATCCTCTGTTATGTTGCTTTTATCCCCAGCCTTGTGTGGCAGGGGTGGACAAGAGGCCATAGCGTTATGGTTCAGCTCAGGTGAGCAAGCAAGCCATGGTGTGAGTGGCTCTGCAGCAATTGTTCGTGGGTAGACACCTGTCCCTGGGCAAATACATGGGGATTTGAGCTAACTTTGCCTTCTTGTAGCTGTCTGCATCTGTAGGAAAGGGGTCGTACTATACTATGTCTTGCTTTTTGCATGTAGGCAAGTCATGACTAAACCCCTTGCTTCTGTACCGTAACATTGTCCCTGCTGCTGCTGAAGCTATGAGCAATTCCTCCTGCTTTTGTAAGTGACCCAAAGGAGGTTATTCTGTGCCCTCACCCCCTGTGTCCCTTCTGGCCTGTCCCCATCACTGCCATGTTGGTCTTGCTCTTCAGCTGGAGAAGGAGCACAGCTCCCTTCCACTCAGGGGAGCTCTGCTGACATATGTGAGTGGCGGATACAATCCATTATAGTTAGTGTTCCCAGGGGGGCGATCCACATCCAGATGCTATTGCTGCAGGCAGGGGACACGAAGCCACGGTTTTGTCCTTAATCCGCATCTCTGTGATGCTATGGTGGGGTAAAAAGGTGAAGAAGCATCTTGCCTACTCTCGCTTCTCCTGGTATTTACTCATGGAAGTGACAAGCTGTCATTTTCTAGTTTGTGTGAAAAGTGACACCTAATCTCCCTTCCCCCCGCTGCAACCTTGCCAATATATTTGCTGCATGCAGATATAGATTTGCGTTCATTTCCCTAACAGATGTCACAGTGATTCAGTGCGGAATGTGCTTGGGGACATGATTATAACCGAACAGTTCACAAGGAAGGGGAGGTGAATGCATTGGCATTTTTTTTGCTCCCGATATAATATAGCTTTGTATTTCAGATCCTCTATTCAGAATTTTAACTTCCCATTTTGAGCAAGAAGGAGGCAAGGCTTGCATGTTGCCTTAAGGTGCTCAGGGTCTGATTTTATATTCAGTGCCACTATGAATTGACAGTTGTTTGATATTTAGATGCAGGGGAGTGTCTGTGAGAATACCATGAATCCTACTGTTATTCAAAGTACGGTTTAATTAAAAGGAGGCTCATCGTACTCAGATTTTTACTGAGAATGCCTATCTCCCTTCTTTCGCTTCTCTATCCAATTTACATGGAAAAATGTTTCTTTGCTGAGGAAGTGGCTCAAGAAGGCTTGGCACTCGTGTAACAACAACCCTAGGGCACCACTTCCCCCCTTCAGAATACGAGCTAATTATATACCTGCTGCAAAATAACACAGGTGCCAAATTCGAGAAGAATAAAAGGCAGTTATTGAGCTGCTCACATCGCTCGTATCGCTGCTGCTACGCTACTGTTTGATAGCTGTATAATTGATGTGCGCTGCTGTGATATGCAGCCCCTAGTCTGTGTGCATGTTTGCCTATATGTTCTTTCAAGAGGTCCCAACTGCCTGCTATTTTCTGTCACTACAAGTAGATGCTGGCTCTTGACCCAGCCTTCTCAGGGCTTGTGGGAATATCCCTCCTTTAATAAAGGTAATGTCAGTGGGGATTGCCACCTTCAACCATTTTGATGTCTTTAGCACAAAGGAAATGCTGTTTCCTCCCTCTGGAGGATTACACAGCATTAAAGCTGCTCAGTCTGTGAAGATCAGTACACTGCTGGGTGTTTTTTTTTTCTCCCCTGCCCCCCTTGAAGGAATTATTGCTCCAAAGGGATGCCTGCAAGGGGAGAGCTCTGCTGCAGGCTGCCCAACATCTGCTTTGTTCCTTTTGCTCTCTCTGCAAAATGCCTGCATCTGAAAATCAATGGTATTTCCTGCTGTTTGGAGAGGGTTCCTGTCCTTGCATCCCACTGCAGATCTCCGGCACTCTGCAGTGGCAGCTGGAGGGCTGATTGCACTGCTGCAGCTGCTGTTACACTGGGGCTCCTCAGTTCTGCTTGCTGGGGCTGGGGAGCAGCACGGATGCCTGACTGAGTGAGAGCAATTTTCACCCCCTTGCATTTACACTCTTGGCAGCAGTTTTGTTTGGGAGATCTGAGAGAAAAACCTTCTGGATCTCCAGGGAGTTGAGTACACTGAGCCCTTTCCTGTGATCATGACCAAGGAGGAAGATCCATTTTCTTTCTGGCTGGCTTGCTCCCGAGAAGACCTGCATGTCAAATGCGTCTCAGAATATTTTGTGATACGTGTATCCCTCTCCAAACAAGGGCTGGACGATCCTCACACACCCGCCAAATGCAAAGACTTTCAACTACTTTCCTCCTTATCTGCATGTTTGGCTGGTGACCTTGCTGATTTCCCGAGCTGTTCAGTCCATTAGCTGAAATGGTCCTGGCAGCAAAGCACCCACACATCCTTTCGTTTGCAAGACACAGTGCCTGAATACTCCTTTTTACAAAAAGCAATGTGAAAAGCTTTGAAGGCACCCTTTCAAATCAACTTTTGGACATGTCAAATCCCACTGTCCTACCAGAACCTGCCCCGGGTATTTATCATGCCTACCATATCCAGGGCATTCAGATACTTGGCCATGTGAGAGTTGCTTGTGCCTCGGCAGCTTGTTGGAAATGTGTGGTGTAGGGGTGCACAGCATCTTTTGCCAGCAGCTCACTTGCAAGGAGTTACCCTGTGGGACTGGAGGAAATGAAAGATGGAAGCCAACTGGAGGAAAGGCCAAAGGAGCTAAAAGGGAAGCTCAAGGGTCACGTTTTAGATCAGAGAAACATGGTCCTCATGAATATGATCTGTGTTCATCTGCACGTTAATGAAGCACATTCTGTCTGGCTCCCCAGGGTCCTCTTGGGCAGGATTTTCCGGAGGGCTGAAGCATGCTCCCTTATCTCTTCCTGCTGTTGTGGAGCTTGCTCCTGAGATATACACCGCCTGTTACAGCCAGGACATGGCCTGTCTGCACATATGAGCTGGAAAAGTGCTGTTCTGACGCAGTCGGTGGCTGAGAATGAGGGAAATGCCACCTTTCCTCCTTGTGCCAATGGAGCAAGGGAAACAGAACAATGAATGGTCTTTTGGGACAGGGAAGGGAGCAGCTTTTGAAGCCAGCTCTTTGAAGCCACTGTTGCCTGGCACGTAGCAACCCTATGTATCTCCCCCTCTAGAGCATGTCTCAAAAAAAGAAAAAGAGATGGAAAATGAGTTTTCTGACCAATGGGTGGGCTGTCGGGACTCCCAAGGTAAAATGCTTCACTCCTGACCCTACAAATCTTATCAAGCGGGCTTGTAAAACTGCCCTCATATGGGAGAGATTTCAGTAGAGATGAAGTTGCGGCATCATACTTTATTCTTTCCTAGGGTTAAGTGTGCTTTTTGTGGTAAAAGAGTCTGGTCTGGTGAGGATAAGTGTATCCCAGACAGTACTACAGGCTCCGGTATCTGCAACAGGCAAGGAAACACATCCCCAAAGTGGGAGTCAAAATGCTGTAGCTGCATTGTTTGCACAAACACTCGTGTCAAACCATATCGAACAGTAAGAACAATGCAACAGTTTTTTTGACAACAACAGGATTTATTGCCATACCAAGGCTTACTTTTTGGGGGGAATTTGTTTTGCTGTGTAACTTCTGCTATGGAAATTTTAGTAAGTTTTTCAAGAACTATGCAGCAAGGCATGGGTGCTAAATATGCAATTCTAGTTCAAAATGAGAGAAGACCTTTTGCAGAACTAGAGGAATAGAGCAAGGGTGAAGCATGCTATAAAGGAAAGTCTAGAGGAGAGGTGAAGCTAGAATTAAAGTGACTAGAGGTCTGACTTCGAATTTTGCCAGGAGTTTCTTATGTGTGGCCTTTTTGCAGTCATTTAGCCTCTTTGTATTTTCACAGGTTTGTTTGGAAAGCAGATATAACAATAATAGTATAAGAGGTCTTCTCTTGGTCTCTTACCCAAAGCCACTTCTGTTAGCATTCTCCGTTATAGTGCTTGCTTTTGCCATCTGGGAGAGACCAGAGCTAGCCTGGCCTTGGAAAGAGACTTTTAGTGGTGTTGAGTTAATATTCTTAACCCTAGGTCTGGAACTAGTAAAAGAAAAAAGTGTGAAGCAGTTCAACTTATCCTGAGACCAGAAGCAGGTGCCTGTGATCTGGTAACTTAAAGATCTGACATTGTGCCTATAGCGCTCCTCAGCTGATGGAGATCTGAACCACTCACTGTCACAAAACTCTGCAGACACCTTTTTCCCTATCTGTGCTGTACTTTCCAAACATAATGCCTCGTTGCAGAGGCGGTAGGGATATTCCCTCATCCTCAGAAGTCCCCAGAGCAGTGGGCAACTTTGCTTTCATTTTTGCAGAGCCTACACCATGTCTGGGTGCTGCTGCCTCCGTTCCTTGCTGGTTGGCTCCAATGTACCCCCAGCCTCTGGTTTAGGGAGGCAGCAGTTGTGTGGCTGAGGGACCTGTGGGGAAGGGCTGATGAGGGGTGGGCGAATGGCAGCCCACAGCTTGGCATGTGGTCTGGGCTGCAAGGCTCCGAGAGCGCCACTGAGACTGCGTTGTGGTGGTGGAAAGTTGGGGTGTGAGGAAGTGGGTGAGAGATAGTGTGAAAGAGGGATATTAGAGGAAAAACCTCAACCCTATGGGGGCCGGGCTGCTGTTGGTGACCCCAGAGGACATGTAGGCCGCTTTGCAGCAGCTCCTGGAGCCTGTAGCATGCAGGGCAGGCAGGAGAGGGAAAGCAGACAGGCACTGCTTCTCCTCCTGAAGTACGATGTTGGGTGCTAAAGCAGACTCTGCTTCACTCCCACACACAATGTGCTCAGTCGCTTGGGCTTTATGTAATGGGAAGCACTGAAGACTGCGATTCTGCCAGGTGGCGGGCAGAAAACCTCGCTATAAATGATGGGAGAGGGGGCAAAGGTTCTTGGTACACAGGAAGCATCTCACTTCTATGAAGCTGATATGGATTTTTACATCTGAGTGTTTGAATGCCTTTGGGATTTCCTTACTTAGGAGACACTCAAAGCGTGGACCCATCCTGCAGGATTAGTTACACTGACGAGTGTTTCTGTGTCTAGATGCTGCAAAAGCTCATATTTTCTGGCACAAGGTAAATTAGGCTATAACAAGCCTCAGAAGGATACTAAAGAAGAAGGTAGAGAAACACTTCCCATTTCTCCTATCATGACTTACGGCTCAGCCAGACACGGTTAGGAAGCACAGAGACTGTGCAAAGACCTTGGTGAATACCTTGCTAATTGGGCTTGGCTGTGGAAGGGCCTGTCCCCACCTCTGGGCTTCCCTCTTGGCTGCTGTTTTTTCTCCACAACTCCGAGGCAGGAGTTCCCCTGAGTGGTTGCCAGCCCCTGTCTTTTATTTCTCTAGATAGACAGTGGGTTCTGCCTTTTCTCTTTGCACATTAATTGGCCACGACGATAATGAGGTCCCAAATCCCTCTGCCTTTCTATAGCTATCTGGGCTACTCAGCCTCCTGTTTGAAAATTTACTTTCAGTCTGTTTCTGTGTTTCTCAGGGCCATCTTGTACTTGAAATATCTCTGCTGCTTCCCTCTACTTAATCAATTAGTATCTCTATGATGTGGGATTTGCGCAGGAAAACAAAGGGAAAGCTTCCCCGAATAGCTGGTGCTGGAGTGCTTTGACGTCCTCTGATGAAAGGTGCTCTGGAGGCTCACGTTGTTAGTGCTGTACGCTCATCAGCTTAAAATGAGAGATCAGTGAATTTCCTGTCTGGTGGCAAGATTACTGAGAAGCAAAGTCTGTGGTCAGAGAGCATTTAGCAGCCATGAGGTTGCTCTCAAGCGGGGCTGTGCTTCCATCCTGCACACACGAGGTAGCCTCGCTCCACGGGCGATGCCTCCTTGGTCACAGGGAGAAGCATGGGGCCGTGCCCCAAAACACTTCTCAGGAGGAGCGTTGCATGCAGTGGGGGGGTGTGAGAGTCCCTTCCTCCTGAGCTGGGAAACTCTGTGCTGAAAGCACGAGTGGGGATCCTGTGTGACAAATCTGCCAGCTTTGAGCAACTGTGACTCTCGCTGGACTACATCGGTCAAGTGAATACTCTGAACCAGGCCCACCTGAACATTAAGCTGAACAAAGGACTGGAAAACAAGATATGTTCTTGCATATGGCTAATGTTATTTGGACAGTATAGGTTGTTCTTTAAATAAATGTTTTAAAAGTGGTTTGCATAAGAACAAAGAATAAAAGATGAAGGTGGGTGTTTTTGTACTGAATAGCAATGATGTATCTGGATCACTGCAGAAGCATTACTGAATTATCAGGCTGGGTGGAGGAGAATGGCTCTTGCATCTCATTTTGGCTCTCACGAGGCATCACTTCTTGTCTAAGGCCTTATTCTGAGTACAGACTAACACCTTTGCACTTAATCCTGCTCCCATTGAAACTGATGGGAGACTGCTTATCGAGGAAAGCAGATGGCAGGACAGCGAGCCTGCGTGAATACATTCAACTTAAAAGGATGCAGTATAGGGTTTTCCCTGTTCAAGTGTCAGGCATTGTAAAGGGGATCTTCCTTATCGCTCAGCAACAGATACAAGGAAGACTCTCTCATGTTACTGTGGTATTTCCTAAATCTGCAGAAACAGCAGACTTTGCATTTTGGGCAGATGGGCTGTGGGCCTGCTCTGCTCCTCTGTAGACACAGTGTCCTTGTACCGATGACTTCCAGTGGGAAATTCCACGCTGCCCACCCTGGCCTGGACAGCTTGGAGGAGGAGAAAGTCCTGTGGTGGTGGTGGTTATCTCCCAGTGAAACAGCAACAAGCTAGGGAACCCATCAAGCTGTTTGTCATGTACCATATATAGTATGATTTTTGCAAATTTTATGTAAAATACATATATTGCACTCACACTATCTGTATAAAGCATCATCAAGAAGATCAGGTTTCAGAATAATAAGAACAGTAGCTCATGGGGAACAAACGTATATCCAGTAGAAATCAGCCAAGCTAGTAATTTTGCTAATAATTCTTATATTTAGTTTTTCTGAAATATACTAAGATCAGTGTGGCTAGAAAATAGGTTGTACCTCTTTAAATGAACCTACTTTCATTGTAGCCTTGCAAAGCCCAGAGGGTATTTTTCTAATAATCCTTAAATGGTTCTTGTTAAAAAAGAAGTGAAACTAAAGGGTATTTTGGGATGTAGCATTTTCTTTAAATACATTCCTTGCGTGTGGGGAAATCTGATTGTTTGTACCATAGATGCTCAGGCCCCATTAATGCATCTTTGTGTGCTTCATTTGTATGCAAGTTCAAAAGGTGATTGCATCTTAACAAAAGGTGTAAAAAAGAATAATTGATTCTTAACATGTCTTAAAATGCAGAGTGCAAGCATGCTGCAACCATTGTGAGTAAGGAAGAGTGAAAATTTGATTGAGAAATAAGCCAGAAGTTTTTATTCTGACCACTTTCTGAAGTGTTTAACACCCTGCATGTGTATCCAGGGAATTTAAAATGTTCTGTAAATGCAGTCTGTACCTTCCAAAATAAACAAACAAACAAACAAACAAATAAATAAATAGGCTTAGCCTCTTATCAGTGAGATTAAGACTTGGAGAACCAGATCTTCGAATTTACTGGGATTGTGGGCGAGATCCTGCTTAGTGCTTAAAAGTGTTTTGAACATGTGCAATATACTTCTGAAAAGCAGCGAAGCATATGGGGTTTGAGTGTTGATAGAGCAATATCTTTGCTGCAGTTTGGAAGAGAGAGATGGTGACTTTGTTTTTAAATGAGAATTTCCCCAGCCTAAGCTAATTTCTGGTGTAATATTGTCAAAGTTACTATGGTAAACTAGTATGGTCTTCAGGATTACTTCAGTTATAGCAATTACTTTGGTGAATTTATGTCCATAAATGTGTTTTGGGAGCCATGTTTTACACACTTCTTTTTTTCGTAGAATTTGATTGTTTATACTACTTCTGTGTTTATTTGATGGTAAGTTATTTAAAACAAATTGCAACAGTGCTTCAATATTTGAGGTGAGTTGGAAATTAGCCTCTAGAACCATAATCAATGAAAGCAGAATTTTACAGGGCAAAACTTTTTTTCCAATCCCTTCAGGGAAAGAGAGGCAGGATTATGGAAGCAAGGCAGTCTCAATCAGTTTTCTCCACAAAATTTCCCCTGAACTGCAATTGTGTCTTCAGTAATCGAATGCATGTTAATTAATCCCAAACTCTACTTAAATGGTATCAATGTTCAAGAAGAGGAGATAGTAGGTCTTGTTTCTGAGAAAGGAGATGTAGCGTTGATTTGTATTTTATGTTCTTGCCTCTAGTGTTTGGGCAGAAGCAAGCTTTGAGGGCATGTATGAGCAGAAATTTGAATGTAAGACTAGACTTGAAAAAACAAAAACAAAAACCTCCTTCCTTAAAATCCATTCAAAATCTACCATCATCAAGTATACATTAACTTATGCTAACCATTTGCTTTGATTCCCCCTCCCCCCTAAATTATTAACAGTCATTAGTATGTTTCCCCAGGCAGTCCTTCACTGATACATAGTACTTCCCAGCTGATTTTATTTAAAATACAACTTGTATTTCCCCAATGCCTATTCAGAAGATGTAATACCTAATCTACAAAACATCCTCCAGAACAAGGGAGAAAATTTCTCTCTGTACTCCTCCCTCACAGAAGTTTCTCTGTTTTTCCTGCCATGTGCTGCCTGTACATAGAAAATTTCTGTGGGACCAGAAAATGGGGTTATCTAGCACCTTCCCCTAAAGATAAGACTGCTGTTGGGCCTGAGCATCACCCTGCCCAGAGGTTTCTGTGCTCCAGGATCTGGCACTGATGACAAGGACTGCACCCCAAATGGCTGCTGTTGTGTCGTGCAATGCAGCCACTTATTGCCTGGTGTGATAAAAAAGGTCGTTGAAGTAGCTTCATTCATGACTCTCCCTGCATTGGTACATCTCCCTGTGCTTTTTCAGATGAGCTGTACCATCTCCAGCCTAACTTTTGTCGAGATGCATCCCGACCCAGTGAGTCGGCGCTAATTCTCTGCTGTGACCGCCCTGGAATCCCCTTAGTGAAAGAGAGTGCTGTTTCTCCCTTAACTGCACAGCAGTTGATATGCAAACATTGCTTTGGACCGAGGTTTTGAAATATTGATGCAAGAGAAAGCACGCAGATTGTCTCGGTCCATCCTCGTGCAGGCTTGACTCAGCCGCCTTTGTGCATATGGGACCTGGGGTGGAAGTGAAAAGGTCAGCATGACTGGCTTTCTTTTTTTGGGGGAGGCTGCTGACTTTTAACACGTTGCGTAGGACATTTGCTGGGATGATATTACTCACGATTTCATGAAAGTAATATCCAAACGCCATCATCTGCTCTTCACTTCTCGTGCTGCATTGGCTTAAGCAGAGCATGAAGCCCACCTGCGTGCCATGCAGGACGGCTGCTTGCAGCTCCTGGGGCTCTGCTGCTACCCTTTGCATGTGACAGCGGTTTCAGCCAGAGCTGTTTCATGGGGAAGAGAGAAAACTGACCATGCAAATAATATTCTTGAGTCTTTTATTGATTTTCATGTGTACTGAGTGGTCTCTCTTGTTCCCTTCAAACCTCTCCCTCAAGGCTGCTTTTCTGTTTGTACCTTTGTGATGGCAAACTCACGATCTGTGTGTTCTTCAGCAGTTCCTTAAAAATAAACCTTCCTGATGTGTTGATTTGATATAAAATGGTCTCAGTGGCCTGGGGCCTGCGTGTGAGCTTTCGGAGTTGTGGGAAGAGGGGGCTGTGTATTCATACCATCTCTCGCACAGGGCTGAGCTGTGCAGGCAGCTCCCCCAGCACGCTCGTTCCAAGTACGAATGCGGATAGAAACAGCTTGCTCTGACACGATGGTGGCAGATTGATGAATTTGGCTTGGTTTTATTTGAGCTGTGACAATCACTGGGACTGTTACGGTGGCAATGGAACAACAGGGTCCTCGCTCAAACATTACAAAACCCATGGGGAGAGCACGGTCTGTATGGGAGCACTGGGGTACCCCAAGCAGCAGGCAGTGCTTTGTGTGTAGCTGCTGTGGGTCAGTTTGTGTGGGTTTTGGGGAAATATGTTGAAGATACTGTATCTGTTCTATACAGCCGTGTTTTCTAGAAATGTAAGCAGTGATGGTGGGATTGCCAACATTAACTCTTCCATATGCTGCCTTGTGTTTTCTCTGCCCCTTTTAGGGTGTCGGACCATCACCATCTTGGCGTGAGCCACAGCACAGTGGGGATGAGACACCCCAAGGCCCTGAAAGCTCTGGGCTGTTTGCACAAGTTTAATTCCCTTGTTGGAAATGAGTAAGAATAAACCACTTGGGGTTGGTGATGTTTTCCTGTTCTTTACATGATTTCTTTTGCTGTGAGAAATGAAGATGTTGCAAACAACCCATCTGCGTTTTTGCAACACCTCCTCTGTTCCTTGATTTTTTTTATTTTGTTAGTGTCACTTTCCATGTTTATACTATTTTCAAATGTTTGTGTCACTCTCTTTTTCCTTTTTCCTTTTTTTTTTTCTCAGTTACTTTATATTGTTTGGAAGAGCTTGAATACTTGTGTTTCCCTCCTTTATCACCTCAAGGAACGTGAATTTTTCTCTTCTTATGCTTTGCTGAAATCTTCTTTTGATTTTCAGTCTCAAAGGAAGCTTCTCCACCGAGTATAAGAACTACTTGCTTATTTTTATTTTGTTGGTATTGTTTGCGGAGTCTTTTAACAAAAATAGGGTTAAATTTAAAAGTGACACTTTTGAGGTGGAGATGTGTTCCTCACCTGTTGGAAATGACCTGCTACCCACCCAAAGGCAGGGAGGAAGGGGTTCAGCACAGTTGGTGTGATTTGAAGGGCCTCAGCTGAGCCAGTTGACCCTTTTTGCCTGATTTTTCCCATATGGGTAGCGTGGTCTGTGTGTCCTGCTGGGAGGGCAAAGACAAAATAAGATGGTTTTCCTTTGGAATGAGGAGGGAATGCGGTGTGAATCTCTCTTTGGGGTTGGTTTTAATTTTGTATTTCTTTGCTGCTGCCCACAGAAGGGCTTTCAGCTGTGCCTGAGGAAAGTGAGGTGAGGAAAGCGAGGAAGGCTGGGGCTAAAAAGGAACCGAGCTCCTTCCCACCCACACGACGAGGACACGGCTTCGGGATGCCTTTTTCTGCCGCATCCAGCATAGGTGCACCAGCTGCCACACAATGGGAACCTGGCCTTCATTCCTGTTTCCCAGCTTGCCGAAAGCCCCTTATTTTTGCAAGTAAAACAATAATTAGGAAGAGAAAGGACCCGCAAGGTGCAGGCGGCGTTCCCTCACACCTGCGCTTCGAACAATTTGGCTTGGGGGAGCTTGGGGGGTGCCGGGCTAAGGGGAGGGGAGGTAAAAAAATAAAAAATAAAGGAAGAGGAGAGGAGAGGAGGGGGAAGAAAGGAAGGAAGGAGGGAGGGGGAAGGAAGAAGAGAGGAGGGGGAAGGAAGGAGGGAGGAGGGAGGGAAGGGAAGAAGGAAGGAAGCCAGCCCGCAGTTCCTCCTCGCACAAAGAGCCGGGGGCTGCGGCCGGGGAGGGGTTTCCCGGAGGCGGGGCCGGGCTCGAGGTGTCCCCGGCGGTGGTGGCCGTGTCCCTGTCGCTGTCGCCGGTGTCGTTGTCGCTGTCGGTGTCGCCGCCGGTTGCCGCCGCCATGGAGCCGGGGTCCAGGCGCGGTCGCGGCGGCGCCGCCGCCGAGGAGGGCCCGCGGCCCAAAGAGGAGGAGGAAGAAGGAGAAGAGGAGGAGGAGGAGGAGGAGGAGGAAGAAGAGGTGGACCCCCGCATCCAGGTGAGGGAGGGCAGCTCGTCCCCTCGGCGGTGCGGGGAGAGAGGAGGGGGAAATGAGCACGCTGCGGGCTCCTCTCGCCGTTTAGCAGGCGGCGGCTGCCCTCCGTGCCTGCCAGCCCCGCGTCCTGAGCGGCCGGACCCCAAATCCTAAATCCCAAATCCCCCCGGGCAGACAGACAGACGGACAGACTGACAGCCACCCCGTCTCCCTTCCCTCCCCCGTCAGCCTGGCTTGCGGGGTTCACCCGCGGCTGCCTGGCGGAGGAGCCAGGCCTGCAGCCGAGCTGCCTCAGCTGCTGCCGGCCTCATTTTTATTTTTTATTTTTTTTATTTTTTTTATTTTTTTGCTGGTTTTGGCTAAAAAAATAATATTAATAAAAAAAAAAATAGGGTGCCATGCTTGCTATGAGCACGGGAACTTTTCCTAGCCCGGCAGCGGGAGGCGGTTCAGGTCGCTTCTGCTTCAGCAAACGTGGGTGTGCGGGGCTGTGCCTCCCAAATCCTGGGGGCTGGGGGTGAGATCTGACCTCCAAAAACAGAAAAGCTGTGTTGTTGGATTAATCCCCCTCTGATCATAGCCGGAGACATCGCTGCAACCTTGCAGGGGATCGCCAGCTCGAGCGCCCATTGGTTTTGCTGTTTGCAAATCGAGTAAGCCTTTAGTTATAGAGACACCCCTGCTGAAGCAGGTAGGATCGCACGCGTAACGTGCTGCTCAAATAATTAAAGCTACTGGAAGCTGCTCCCCAGGGTTGCTTGTTGTGGTAAGAAAGTCATTAACGGCGAGCTCTGTTTTTACGGTAACTTCGTTCATGCCAACGCCACCCCTAGTAAATATTTATTCAAAGGATTTAGCACCTCTGGTTTTTGCTGCTAGAGATCAAAATGTTGGCACGAAGGCAGGCTAAGTAAACACAATCATACGTCCCATTGACTGGTTTTATTACAGAAAGGTTTGCCAAAACCCAGAGTAAAACACTTTTCATGTGTTTCTTATGAATGCTGTGCTTTAGCTGGACTTACTGTGACAGCAAAAAGGTTATGCTATTTTTATTTTTTTTTGCGGGGGGGGGGATTGTATCTCACTGGAAACTAGCAGATGCTCACTATGTTGATCAACAGGACAGACATTATTGTACCTTATGTTTATTTTTTCTAGCGAGGAATAGCCCAGAACAGGAAACGCACTACCTTAAAATAAAACTGTAGAGCTTCTCTGATTATTTTTCTTGTAAGCTGCAGAATAGAAGACAAAGTTATTCTAAGTGTCTCAAGTTTTCCTGTTTTCATTAAACATGTAAGCCACGGCCCTTGTGAACTTTCTGTTGGGATGCTGAATGACCATTCTCAGAAACATTTTTCCCCCCAGGTTTCTTAATACACATTTAACTTTTTCTATCTTTCTTTCCAGGGCGAGCTGGAAAAGTTGAATCAATCTACAGATGATATCAATCGGAGAGAGACGGAACTGGAGGTAGGGAATTCATCCTTGCATTTTCCTTCTCTGCACGTTGGGTTTTGTGAGCAATAGAAGAATATTTTTGTGTGGGTTCCCTCATTTGAATGTGTCATCTGAATTGGTTATTTGGCTACAAGGAACTGTTGGTAATTTTCAAAGCTGTAAACTGAGATAACAGCTGGAACAGAGAGAGAGAGAGGTAGAGGGATGCTGACAGTCCTCCCCCACGGCCAAACCCTATTTTTAGGTTTTGAAACTAAACTTAGACAAGTTCTGTTTTTACAAGTAACTGTTTTAGGTTTGTGTTCTTGTGATTATGGACAGTGAAAGTTTGTTTGTTTGAAAGATCTTTGGCATCCAAGTACCTGCCAGGATCTCCTGACTTTTTCGTTTGTTTGTTTGTTTTGTTTAAGCTTGTCAGTTTTGCCTTTTTTTTTTTTTTGACATTTAAAAATCCAATAGTAAGTTCTTGAGTGGTTGTTTCTAAGTTTGAGTTTGAGCCACTTGGTCATTATTCTGGAAGGCTTGGTGTTGTTGATCTAATACCAACTCAGCATTAACTGCCATACTTGAGCATCTAAGTTATGTTAACTGCAAAACAAAAGATAAAACCTGTGGAAGTATAAGGTGAATATGTTGTTAAAGGAGAACTGGCATGAAATGCTACTTTAGATCCTAAATAATTTTGATAACATAACATTTTGAATGCTGTATCAAAGCACGCCAAGATTGCATATACTCTAAAAGTACACCTTTATATATATCTATTCTCTATCTAAAAAATGTCAAGGTCTTGGTTGTGTTTTTTTTTTTTTTTTTTTTTTATATGTGTATTTTCCTGAGATGGGAAGCATGGGATGGGTACCTGGAGCATTTTGAAGTTATTGGAGTAATGCCACTGTACTCACCAAGCAGAGCAGCAAATAGATAATAGTTAGGAAGCTGGTGGGGTGACAGCTCACTAGTGTGGCCTCACCTTGAATATTGTACGCAGTTCTGGGCTTCACAGTATAAAGAGGATGTCAAGGTACTTGAAAGTGTCCAGAGGAAGGCAACAAAGCTGGTAAATGGGCTGGAAGGCACGTCCTGTGGACACTTGGGTCGTCCAGTCTGGAGAAGAGGAGGCCAAGAGGTGAAGCAGAGAGGGAGGTGCCAGTCTCTGCTCCCTGATCACTGAGGACAGGACGTGAGGGAATGGCACAAAGCTGTGCCAGGGGAGGTTTGGACTGGACATAAGGAAAAATTTCTGTACTGTGAGGGTGATCAAACGCTGGAACAGGCTGCCTAGCCAGGTGGTTGATGTCCCAAGCCTGTCTGTGTGCAAGAGGCATTTGGACAATGCCCTCAACAGCATGCTTTAACTCTTGGTTAGCCCCGAAGCGGTCAGGCGGTTGGACTCGATGATCTCTGCAGGTCCCATCCATCTGACCTGTTCTGTTCGACCGGGCAGGATGCAGCGGTCCCTGAACTCATCACGTGGCTGTCTTCTTCTCCCTACCTCTTTCCATTTTCTGTGCTTTCTGGCATGTAGATCACGAATTTATTGGCAAATAAGCTTTGCGGAATGGAGGACTATTTGTTATGCGAAATTAAACTATATTTCAGATGTGAAAACTGTGTCACTACATTGATTTAAATTTTAGGAGTGAACTTTAAGAAAAAAAATAAAACACACAGTATGCTAGTGGATCTGTTTAGTCACAACAGTCCCAATTAAATTGGCCCCGAGTCTCCTCGGGAGCAGTGCTAGCTATATTTATATCTATATATCTATATATAGATAAGTCTTTGCAATCTCCTTATTTCATGCTGAGGTACTGAAATTGAAAGATGGTGCCATGGATAGTTGCCTGGATTTCATTCATCTTGTCGTAACCTTGCGCTGAGGACATATTATGAAGCAGGTAGAATAGTAATAATAATGCAAATGCATCCTCATGAAGTAAATCCCAATGACTTGAAGATGGGATTTTACTGCTTGATTGAAATTATTCATGTGTTCAAGTGTTTGTAGAGTCTGGAGATTTGTAGCTACTACGTGAGAGACACATGCTGAGCTCTAAAAGGCTGAAAGGCCCTTGGATGTATCACTGTAAATGAAATTGCAGCGTTTCCACATCAGCTTGGTTTTATGTTGTTGTTTACCTTACTTAGTCTAAGAAATACTAGGTGTCAGCACAGAGAACAATTACACGATGCTTTCTACCTCTGTGTTATTAAATGTTGACTGCAGATCTGAATTGTACTCACTGTAAGCAACGTTTGATGGATTAAATTTAAGATACCATCAACAGTATGTTTTCATGAAAGTTTCCCTTTCACTTTTCATCTGAAGTCTTACTGGATTGAAGCCAGTTTGTAGCATCGTGGGTCATTTTTAATCCAGGAAGATTTGTGTTGCTTTTGATCTGCTCTGATCTTGAGGACAAATGCAGTTGGGTGATGTAAGGCCTAAATTTATATACATCTTGATACATGCGTTTTAAATGGGCTTGAACATTTCTGGAGGAAAGATATTTTACCCCTCCCCCTACAATATAATAATAAAAAATTCCACATTTTCATTCCAGACAAAAAAAAAGGAGAGCTCTGCCAAGCAGCTCTATAGGATAAATCCAGAGCTTGGAAGGGGGAATTCAGAATGGGGATTGCTCTGTTTCAAAGACAAATCCTTGAATGCTGCTTCAGAACGTGGGCTTTGGGGAGAGCCACACCAAGTTTGGCTTTGAAGATTTGCTGTTTTGACTGCTGCTAGCAGCTTTGGGCCCCTCTTGTTGCTCATTCCTAGTTTGTGGTGGTGTTGCCATTGCAAGATGTTTCATTAGAAGTAGTGCTTATTTTTCTTCTTCCAAACAAAGGAGTTAAATCTATCCTATTCCATTCCATTATTGAAAATACGAAGCAAATAATACCTGATCATAGCTGACTTTAATGAGAACGCAATATCATTAGGCTATTTATATTACAGGAAGCTGGCATCCGACGTCTTGTGGTATTACTTCGAGGTCCATTCATTCCCACTGCTGAGTATTTCCTGAATAATCTGAAAAAGCAACTGGAGCATTTGAGTGGAAGGTGTATGTCTTTGAAGGAAGTTTAGGAAAATAAAAACAACCAACTATGATGGTTTTTGTGATTTGGTGTACTCCCTGAGCAGCAGGAAGAGGAGCCTTGTGGCATCTGCTTTCTGTGAGACTGTCCTGGACTTCTGTAGGCTTGCACGAGTTGCTCTGACCTGGGCTGCTGCACGTGCCCACTCTCTCCAGTTTCCATTTACAGCAAAAGAGCTGTGGGTATGAAATGTTTGTAAAGTTTTACATGTGTGGAATGTGTTGAGGAGATATGCTGAAGCTGGCTGTATCTGTTCTTTTAGTTGATTATAATTACTCGTTTTTTGCTCTTTTGACCTATCCCACTAAACCCTGGAGAAATACCCTGACCTGACGATGCTCGCAGCCTCTTCAGGACACGTGGCCCTGATAAAGGGCACTGAGCGGCTGGTAGTTACATGGTGCATTAATGTATTGCCTGTTAATGAATCTTTGATTAGCCTTCATTTAAAATCCTTAACGCTGCTCACGCTAAGTGCAACGCCGAGCATTACTGACACAGCAAAATGGTGATGAAGGTCCTCCAGGGGATTTAACACTTGGCTTTCCTAGCGTCCCTGTCTGTTTGAAGCCTCTGTGAGGAGACGCAGGAAACATCTTGCAGTGGAGACATGAGTACGTTTTGACTAAATGCATGTTAGAGCTGCACTTTACTATTGGGGCTTTTTTCCTGCCTGCTGGAAATGTGTCTCCATCAGAGCTCGGATCAGAAGTTGCGAATGTACTCGGCTGTGTGGGTGAGTCATGCACATTTGTGAACTCATCCGTGCCTTCGACCACCTCTCCAAAGTGCAGTTCAGATGCAGGAGATTCATCGAGGGACCCTCTGGCAGCATCGTGGGGAGAGGAATCCTGCCCATAGCATTAACGTGACCGCTGGAATCCCAGCAATCTCAGAGTGTGGTTTATGTCAGAGGGAGCTTTTGTGCAGCTGGAGCTGCGAGCTTGCCAATGTTTGTTGAGGGGTGGTGATCGCACACGAAAACTTGATTCAGCCACGCTCGTTGGAGGCAGGGCTTGGTTAGGATCCTGCTTCTATGCTTGCCTAGATCCTCTGGTCCTGATCTGCGAGGCTTTGTGCTAATTTTAGGCCTGGGTTTACCCTAAAGGTTACTCTGGGTTGGTGTTGTACAGAGTCACAGGACAGGGTTGTATCTGCCGTGCTGCTCCTTCCCCTGCGAGCCTTGTCAGCATTTAAACTCCTCTCAAAAGGGGAAGGGTCCTTTTATCAAATTCCTCCTCAATATACTTCTTTTCTCAGGGTAAAGCTCGAGATTTTGACTGCGTTCCACATAAGAATTTTAAATATATATATTTTTTTAAACCCTCAGCCTTCCAAGTTTCAGAAGAATGGCCTGTCAGCTGCAGGAATCTCATTCTGACCACGCCTGCTCAGGCTGGGGAAGCTTATCTGTAGAAACATCCGCCGCCTTATCAGCAGCCCCGTGCAGCATTTTCCAGTGTCCCAGAGAAGAAAAGGGAGGAGCAGCTCCGTAGCCGTTTTTGCTGCTGTCTTTTGGAGTGTGATATACATGCGTGACGGATTTGTGCAGCTCTAGCAGCTCTTTCCATGTCTATAATTCGCTTGTTTCCTTAGGAAATGGCTCCTGCACGTGGACTGTGCGTTGCTTTTGTTGTTTTGCCTTTTGCTTTTTGTCTGTGGGTGAGTAAGGCAAGGCTTCTTCCTCCGCTCTGACTCTGGAAAGATTTTGTCACCTGAGTGAGTCAAAGGGCTTTGCTTGATTCACGGCCTTGAAGCAGAAAAGGGCTTCTAGCTGAAGGGAGGAGTTCAGCAGAGAAAATCTGCTTTGGAAGGAGCACCCAGTTCCTCTCCCGGCCTGCCTCCCTCGGCCTTTTTCTAAGAGGACTAAAAGGCAAAAAAAATCAGATTGTATTTGTAGTCTCTACCTGTCCGCAAGCAGGAGGTTAAAACAACTTCCAAATACTGATTTATGTTGTTTTTAAATGGCAAATTAATAGCTGGAGAGAGAAAGAAAAGGGTTTGAGAATACCCATTTCCTTTGATGGGCAGAGATGGTGATTTGCCTGTCACCTGGCATCTAACATCAGCTCATCACCATCACTCATCAGGAAGGAAAAACAAGCACGCTTTATCCTTCAACAGGTGCGTGTGAAGTGCAGAACTTTAGTTTTGTTTCTTTCCACCTTTTTTTTTGCAACAAAAGCGTTTAAGGGACGGGGGTCTGGCACGCTCCCTAAAACTGCCCCTGTAAAATCAACCACGTGGGAGAAAAAGGCGAAGGATTTCCAGGGAGGAAGCGGAGCTCTTGCGGCCGCTAGAAGAAGATGTGGAGAAGTAAATTGCAGTTGTGCACATGATGCACGAAGCTCTGTGCCCGCTGGAGCTTGTGCATGACAAACACCTGTGTCAGAGCCTGGTTAGTAAGACTGCAATGCCAGAGGCAGGTGCAGCAAGCCCAAGGCTCCTGCTGCACGTGGTGCAGAAGCCTTGGTACTTCTGACCCTCCTGGTTTCAAACCAGGAGTAAAAATAGCTTCTGCACCTGTATTTCTTCTTTAAACCTCCCTGGTGGTGCCCACTGGGGGAGTTTTGTGCTGTCCTGAGGGGGCTGACTTCTGCAGGTGTTCTGGCAGCACGTGGCGGGGCTGCTGTGCTGTGTGGCTTTGTGATGGGAACCGCTCGCTCTTGTGGTGTAGCGAGGGCTGAAGTGAAGGGCAGCTCGTGGGTTTGGTGTCGCTGCTTCTCAGAGAGCTCTGCTCCTGGTTGCAGTGGCTGAAGGAGCCTTTGGCTGCAGGGCTGATCCAAGCAGAGCGTCAGCATCTGTTTTTTGTCCCGTGCAGAAGGTGGCGGAGCCTGCAGGCTTGAGCTCGTGGCAATCGGGAGCCTGGGAATAAAGATGTCATTTTAAATACATCACGTAGCGGATGACACGGGTGTAAAGTTCCTGGGGCGTTTTGTTACTCATTATTCCTCTCCATAGGAAAAAATGAGGATGGGAGACCCCGTGTGAAGCTTCAAAATAGGAAACTGGCGTCTCTGGGGGGAAATGAGGACTGCAGCTTCACTCCTGTGTGTTCCTCAGCTGAAACTCCCCATCCTGTGTAACTCTCCTGTTCGGTGGGGCTGTGTCCGTGGTTTAACTCCTGCTTAAGTGTTTACAAGACCTGTGCCTGTTAGAGGATTAGTTACAGCTTCGTGATTCGTATGCACCTCATCCCAGTTGGTGGGAGATCCGTGGATCCAGATGTTCCTGTGGGACTGCTCTCTGCGTGGTATTCTTGGGGTTTTATTGCCTGTTCTCTCTTCCTTTTGGATAAGTCTTTTTCACATTGGTTAAGTGTAGATGTAATTACGTGAATAATTTTAGGGCAGTCTCTAAGCACAGATTTGTTAGCGATAATACACGGTTGCTGTTCACAGATCTGTTTGTTCCAAGTGCTTTTCTTCAGACGTGCAAACTGGTTTTTTTTTTTTTTTTTTTTTGGTAAATCGCTGCATATATCTGTTTCTCTCTAATTATTCACTTTCCACAACTAGTATCCAACCACACAGCTTTCACAAACCGAAAACCAAAGCTTTAGGTACATTCATTTAGAAGTGAATTTTTAAATGTTATTTAGGCATTTATAGGAAAATGATTTCTTGTGAAATATACTTCAGTACTTAGCATTTTTCTTGCAATATAGTCATCAGGCGTGCAGTCCTGTTTCAGTTTCTCGTGAAGTTCATATTGAGCAGTGAACCATGTACCATCCAGTACTTTAATTGCAAGTATCTAACTTGTTCTCATTAAGAAACTCATTGACTTGGTAGATGTTGTTTGAAAGATACGCTTCGTACTATCACTGAGAAACTATTTCATTTTAAGAACTCCAATCCAGTCAGTAGTAAGTTAATGTGCATTTAATTCTCCATTTTGGCCCTGCTACCCATTTAAGTGTTTTCTTAGAATAATTTGGAGCACTTTAAGAAACCAAAGCTATTTACACTGAAAAAAAAAAAATACGACTGATGCTGATTAAGGTTTTAGAGAAGACTAAAACGGAATGAGAGCAGCTTTTACTGAAGTATGTTTCTTTTTCTGTAAAACTAATGTATTGTTGCAGATTTTTCTGCTTCTGTGAGCAAAGTAGTAGGCTCCGATGTATTTTAGTTCTTCCAATGAATAAACAGTTGTGCATTCTAGAAATCCTCAGCAGTAATGACAAAAGCCTCCTGAATTAGAGCACTTCTTCAAGCCAGCTGCTTCCTGATTTATCAACGTGTCACTCCAGCAGTCTGCCTAAATCCTGCTCTCTAATTAGAATTACGAGGCTTGTCAAGAGCTCACACGGCCCTTCATCTTGGTCTCCTTAAATTCTGGGCCAGGTCCCAGCCTGTATTTGCATCCCTCTGCAACAATCCCATTGATTTAGTTTGTGCTGGATGCTGAGATGGAAATCAGGATCGCTCTGCTTGAGGGTATGGAGGTTGCTGCAGATAAGCTGAAAAGATAATTACATAAAAAGGGCAACTCATCTAGTTTGGAAGTAGCTGGAATTCACTTAAATATAATAAATAATAATCAAATGGAAAGTAGGAGTCCTTATCCATTGATACAAAGTATAGCTGAAAAGATGGGCTTTGGTGCTGGAAAATCTTTCTGCAATGAAAAGCTGAAAGCTGCTGCTGCTCTTGCAGTAAGTAGGGTGCATTTGTGAAACAGAAAGAGGAGCCCACCGGAAAACGTCCCACTGCCACGTGGGATGGGTCTGGTTCTTCCTCCTGCAGAAAGCAGGTCCTGTCCATCCTCATCTGCGTTGTGAAGTGGTGTCTCTGCTGGGGGATGCTGCTGGAGGTGGGACACAGGCTAAGGTTGAAGAGGTGCTGGTCCCATCTGAGTGCCAGCTTGCTCGGTGGGGTTAGGCCCAGTTCTGTTTACTGAAAGGAGAGGCTCAGCGAGAAGGATTCTGGAAATTGTGTTGAAAACCCTTAGTAAATATCTAGCTTAAAAATTTGTAAAGCAGTTTCAGGGAGACTTCTGGTACGTGTCCTCTGGAAAGCGTGAGGACAGACTCTCATTTCTGTGAAGGTAATGCATGCTCCTGAACAACCCTGAACTATGAGATGCTGCAGTAGATGAGATGTCTTTGCCACTTAACTGTCTCTCAGGAGTTGTAACACCCTGATTTGCTCCCCCACCGAGTCGTTTACTAGCTATTCCTCCCTGAGAAATCCTACCAGAGGTGACGACTAGCACAGACTATTGCGGGCTCTGTATAGAAGCTGTCTCTCTGAAGAACAACCTGAAGGTAGGAACAAATGGGCAGAAATAAAGTTTTAAGTTCTAATCTTTGTCCTTTCTTCCCTTTTCCCTGCTCTGCAACGTTTCGAAGGACGCACGCCAGAAGTTCCGCTCCGTGCTGGTCGAAGCAACGGTAAAACTGGATGAGCTGGTGAAGAAGATTGGGAAAGCTGTAGAAGACTCTAAACCTTACTGGGAAGCTCGGAGGGTGGCCAGGCAGGTGAGAACTTTCTGCCTTATAAGCTTATGCTGGAGAGCACACAGCGATTGCAGCGCTCCCCTGCTATTAATAACGTCCTAAGCGTATGTACTCGGCTGACACCGTCTGTGTCTTGAGTTGCACGTTGGCCGTGTGAATCGATGGCAAAGTGTGTTTCTTCACAGCCACAGCTGCACGTATTCTTCAGGCCACGGACAGCTACAGCAGACGTGAACTATGAATAGCAGCAAGCTCGTGCTGTTCTCTCCTCATCACGAATGGCCTTTCAGAGCCTCGCTCTGTCCTATCAACAGCTATAATTGTTTGAAAATATAGTGTAGGCCTTGTATGGCTACTTTTCCTTAAAGCAAAATGCTGAGCGGATAAAAAGCTGCAACTGGAAGCTTGTGAGATGTCAAGCAGCTTCTCACCTGAAGGACAAAGTAGCTGAGAGTTGAACACATGATGGCTTGGGGAGTGCTTCTGCTTGGCATCTCTGATGGGTTCTGCTGGTGTCTGAGGCTTTTTCATGTTTTATTTCTTCCAGGGAGAGGCTGTCCTCGAGTGCTGTTGCTATTTTTCTCTCATGGCAGGGAGGGCAGAAGGAGGGGGAAGTGTTGCTTGGGGTTGCTGCTTCTGTGCTGAGCTGGAAATGTGCGTGTTGTAATCAGTAGCTGGGTAACCAGGATGTGATTGTGTTCATGGGAAAAGTGAAAGAGAGGTGGGGCAACATGTGAAAGGTGTTGAGAAGAAAAAAAAAAAAAAAGACAGGAGGAGGATTTTGCTTATAAAAATAAGTAGGGGATGAGTGTTGGTGTATGCCAGGAGGCAGAAAGTAAACTCACCAAGTAATAGAAAAAGGGGGAGGGAAAAGAATACATCCTTGGAGCAGGGCACAGAAAAGTGAGGTGGCCTCATGCAGGCCTTATGCTTTGAAAGCTGATGAAGCGGGAATTGGGCTGATGAGGTGTGTCACACAAGAAAATAGGGACTTTGCTTGTCCTTTAAATTGCACAGCATTTATTTGGAGCTGTTGTCGCAAGCAGTGAAGATGATGTGTGGGGTTTATTAGACTTAATCCTTTAGACTAGTAAAAGCATGGTAAAAAGTAAAGTCTGCTTCCAAGCAAAGCGTGGTATCTACTGCTCATCTGTAACATTTTTGAAAGCAGTCCTTGCTCACAGGGCCTAGTGCCTGGGGTAGAGATAAACCAGTAGTAGTGATCTGGAGGAAGAGAGTAAGTTGGTAACGAAGCAAGAACAAGGATTTGATTGTTTATATTGTGTTAATTAGGATGTCAAAACAAAACAAAACTGACCCTGTCTCACATATGATCTCATACTTTTTTATTTTTACCATAAATAGCTATGGAAGGTACAGAACGCACAGGACTTCAGGAGTTATACTTGGAAAAGTCAATGGTAGAAATCCATACTCTGCAGTACCAAAAAATCAGATGACTTTGAGGTTTGTAACATCAGGCACTGTGAGCAGTGAATGTTGTCATCAGTCCTGAAGCTGGCAGGAGATCATGTCCTAAAAGTGAAATTTCTTATTCCTACATTTTTGCTGCTTCTGAGATTGATTTGGTCATACTAGTTCAAAGGTGCTTTATGAGAGCACTAAAAAGCTGAAACAGCTTCAAGTCTTGAGACTTGCAAAATCACTACACTTGCCTTGGGCTTGTTAGAGAATAATGTATTTTTCTCCTATTTTTCTCCCAATTCATCTTGTCATTAGCTAAGTTTAAATGCTACTTATCCCTGATTTCCCCTTCCTACCATTCATTTGACTTTTTTGCATTTTGTGTTATGGAGCCAGTTGTGGAACAGAGCTCCCTCTTTGTATTTGCTCAGGAAAAAGAGCTGAAAGATCACCTCTGATTTCCCTTTGGCTCCTTGTCTAATAAAACATTGAAATACAAAATACGAGGGCAAAGAGGAGTGTTGGTGTTGAAGGACAGTGAACAGAGGATTTTTCTGGAAATGGGGAGATTGGAAAGATTGGTATCAGTTGTTAGTAAGGCATCTGCCCAAAGAGTTTTTGTAGTCTGTCTGTAGTCTAGGAAAGTTCAGTTTATTTGGGAGCAAATTGGGTGGGGATATGAAATGGAAGTACCAGAATATTAGTGTGTTTAGATGTAAGCCTGACAGCTTTCTGTAACACTTTGATTCCTAAAATTGTGAAGAAAGCACGGGAACAGCTCCATATCTTTCCATTCAAGTTTAGAAAAACACATAGCTTATGAAGTTGCTTTCCTACCTGCTGTCTTTACAGCTATTTCAGAGCCATTAGGCTGCTTCTGAAAGCCCAGACAAAAGGTTCTGTGTAGCTGAAAGAGCTTTAATTAAACAATGAGGGATAAAATTGCACTGCTGTGCTTGTAAGAGAAAAGGTAGTGTAAATTTTTGTTTGTTGTTCTCAGTAAAGGGAAGTAAAAAATAAGGCCTGTAAATTGAAGTCTTCTGGGAACAAAGAACTGCATAATTAAAGAAACCTAGGTTGGCAGAAATGCAGGAGTTGTCCAGAGTTGCTTGCATTTAAGATGCCAGTTGTAGGGCAAGTTATCTGATAAAAGCTGTATTTAGTGAAACCAAGGAGGTTGCTTTCTCATGGCACCAACGTGATTCTCTTCTGGAAATATTGTTTAAGCTATTAAAATAAAACACATTCAAAAGGTACAAGGGCACTGATGTGGGGTCAGAAAAGAAAAAAGTCCTCGAGTCAAGTACTCCCTGGAGGAGCTTCAGGATCGTGAGTCCTTTCGTCTCTTCACCCTTTTCCCCATCTTGTGCAATCCTGTGTTGGCAGGAGGTGGGGAATTCAAAACAAATGAATTCTCCCATGCGAGAGTCCTGTAGCATCTTGCTTGTGTAACATGTGCCAGGAGAATTTCAGCGTGGTCTGTCTCAGGGTGGAACTTTGCTCTAGCAGAACAATGGGCCCTTGGTGTTGCCATTCCAGTGCTTTGTCCTCCGAAGCGGTGGCACGGGGAATCAGGATGCTGTCTGTTGGCACAAAAGCATTAATATTCAGCTTCTGCTGAGGCTGAAGCAAGAGCGAGCTGCTGCCTTGACCCTGAAGATTTCGTGCAACTTCTCCAAAGACAACTTTGTTGTGATTCCTCGTTGGGTCTCACAGTGGGTCTCTCGTGTGGACTACAGGGGTACCCTACTGTTTCAGAGCGTTTTGATCCAAATTAGTTGTTTAATCAAATTTTATTGTTTTACTGCAAGGACCTTTTTGTATTTGGCATATTTTCTTTTTAAGGTTGTTCTTTGACTTATGCTGTAATGGCATCACAGAATATCCCGAGTTGGAAGGGATCCATAAGGTCCTGCTTCCCTATGTGACTAGTCTGAAAATTGGCCTCTTTTTTTCCCCAAATGTAATGGGGAAGAAGGGTGACATTGCCAGCAAACGTTAATAATGTAAACAAGTGTACGTTTTGAGCTTCTGAGGTAAGGAGTGTCTTAAGCCACAGTTGACTTAGCATTTTGCAGGGTTGGGTCTGGAAAGCTCCTATGCAATAGTGTCTGAGCGTGTGGTAAGAGCTTGAGGAGTGTGTTACCTCACTAGTGGTATCATGCACTGGGGCAGGATGCTGTGCTAAAACAAGTGTGGTCTATTGTGTAAGTCACCGGGCTGTTCAGAGTTGATCTTGTGTTGCTGCATGGCTTAAATATGTTACTTCATTTTTCTCTCGTTTTCTGTATAAAATGGAGCTGTCAAACTGCTGTGAGGCTGAGTTCATTAAGGGCAGTAAAAGCACTTTAGGGTGAAAGGTGCCATTAAAACACTGTTACCCATACATCATCACTTGGGAACTCAGGGACAAACTGAAGAGGAGAACTTGACTTCCCTGCTTTGCTTCT
This sequence comes from Netta rufina, assembly GCF_964035555.1. Lineage (NCBI taxonomy): Eukaryota > Metazoa > Chordata > Aves > Anseriformes > Anatidae > Netta > Netta rufina. The sequence continues at coordinate 44,569,819 of NC_140124.1, forward strand.
GATGGCAAAAAAAGTCAGATAAAAAAGTATTCCCCACCTCTACAAGTACAAAAACCTATGCATCAGTAGTGACCCTTACCAGAATAAAAGCCCTGGGAGTGTTGCTCTTAACGAAGCCTTCTCTCCCGTTACTGAGCTCTTTTTGCAGAGTGAGAAGTGATGTTTCAGTCCCTAGTACTGGCTCAGAGTGGGAGTAGGTGTGGATGCTTTGCTCAGCTTGAGTGCTGAGCCTGTTTTGGGAGGAACTGTGTTTTTGCTTTGTGGTATTCCCCTCCACCCCCTGCCCTGTCTAGCTTTTACAAAAGAGCATTGAAAAGCTTGCCTGAGGCAAAAAGAGAGGAAAGATCTATGCTAGGTCGTATGTATGTGTGTCACTCCCTGAGGGACCCATCTGTAACAAGTGCTCAGAGAGCAACACACTGAAAGGGTGCACTCATCTTCCTTCCCCTTGGGTGACCTTCCCTGATTTAGCTTTACGACGAATTCTGCCTTTCATTTTGTTGGCGTACTTAACCTAAAAGGACCCTTTTGTTGCAAAAAAACACGCTGGCATGGCTGTACAACAATGTCTTCGCTGCTGCTATCTGGGTGTACCTGGGATTAAACACAGCTGATGGACAAGTAGCTTGTGCCCAGCAGGGACAGCCACTGTGCTCTCTACCACTTTGTATATAGCACAGCTCCTTCCCCTCACTTCGCTAATAATCTTTCTCTCCTGTCATATTTTATATTGGATCGGTACATCTGTTTAAAGAAGTCAGTCGACAAGGTAAAGAATTAAGGGTGAGCTTTCAGATACTTGGACCCTGGGTCTCTAATCTGGTTGTCTTCACAAAACTTAGGGGAAGCCGGTTACCACTGGGCAATTATTTCCTCTTTCAAATGTGGATTTTGGTTGGATTTGACCAGCAGGATCAGAAGGTTATAGTAGACTGAGTGAGTGTGTAGGATTTAACTTGATTAGCTTTATCTACGAAAGGATTTAGAGCCTAAAGTAATCATTCAGGCCCTTAATCACTGTCCGTGGTCAGTGGTGAGAGGCAGGTGCATGTGAAAAGCCTTCTGAAATGCATCCCTCTTCCTTAAACGCAGAGGAACTCCTCGCACAACAGGAGTTGAGGAGCAATTTAGCTGCTTGGTGGTGATGGTGAAGACTCTTCCTCAGCTGCTGAGGCTGATAGCCATTGTGTGCAGAAGATTGCAGTGCCTGCAGTTGAACAAAACTTTCCACGGTGGCCATCCCATCTTGGATTCTAGGTGCTCAGCTTGAGATGTCTGCAAGCAGTATGGCTCTGCAGATGGTAACTTGCTTAGCTCAAGAGATGGAGGCTTTTTCCATCAACATAACTTGCCAATCACTCTTAACAAATTAATTAGGAACTGGAAAGTGTTGTCTTGCCAGTGTTGCTTCCTACAGCACCCTAGTTTCCTATCCAAATCCGCTCAGTGACTGATAACTAATTGGATCACAGCACCAGCTGGCTGGGCTGCAGGCAGGGGGGCAGCTCTGAGGGTGAGCGACAGCTCCTGGGTCCGGATCCAACCGCAGGATATCCAGGTCCTCCCCTCTGGTTCCTAGGTGTGCTATCAATGGTATTTTGGAGGTAGGATGGAAAAGGTTCCTTGTGACACGGCTGCTTTTGTGAGCTGAAGTCCTGATGCTCGCATTTAAGGCAGCAAGGAGTTAAGATTGATTCGTAGTATCTCGTAAGCTTATCTTGGCAAAATAAAAAGGTGGAGGGAGGGGGAATTTGAGAAGCAAAAATTAAATGTCAGCAGAACTGTGACAAACTCGAATTCCTGCTTGGCAGCGTGCCACGGAGTTAGTAAAAAAAAAAAAAGCAAAATTATTGGCACGGTTACAGGGGGACAGCCAGCTGACCCCTCCTGGCTGAAGGAGCGTTTCTGGTTAACTGTTTGGAAACCAAAAAACTGCCTGGTAGACTCCCGTTTCTGAACCAAGGATACAGAGACTTGAAAATTGACTATGACAAACCTTCTACAAATCCTTCCCAATCCTTAGAAAATCCTTCCAAATTCCTTAAGTTAAAAAACACCTAAAGCACACGACTGCTTTCTACAGCTGTAGAGCTGCGTTATCACTGGTAAGTAATGATCGTCTGTGCAGCATCGCAATTAACAGGCTGTTAATTCTGGTCTCTCTCCTACAGCCTCTTGAGCACCACCCTCAGAGTAAAGAATTTCTTCCTTATATCTAGTCTAAACCTACCTTCTTTTGGGTTAAAGCCATTCCCCTTTGTGCTATAACTACGCTCCCTGACGAAGAGCTCCTCTCCAGCTTTCTTGTAGGCCTGTAGGTACTGGTATTAGCTATTAGGCTCTGGATTATTTTGTGAGGTTGGTGGGGTGGAAAGGCCACCGAGACAGGGGACAACAGCTCCCTTTTTGAACTGGGACTTAAATTTCTCAAACATCATAGCCTACCTTTGGGGTGCAGACTTGTGGTGGCCTCAGTGCTAGGGGGAGGCCAGGTATGGGAGGGAGAGAGGTAGCACAGGCCCTGCCTGGAAAGCTGTGGCTGGGTTTCTCTGGAGGGAAAGCAAAAATGGACTTGCCATGTGGGTAGTCAGCCCAGAGTGGTAAAGAAATGGTAAGAAGAAACGTAGAGGTGAGATATGTGAGAAGTAGGGCTTTGAAGGATGACACGTGGAAGCTGTGGGTTGCACCTAGTGGCCTGAGAAGTTGTGTGTGGCCTTCTTCACTTTCTGTCTTTCTGTTCCCTGTGGGCCTGCTCTAGACCTGAACCCTTTCTTCCCACTATTTCGTTTTTGTTGCAGAAGGCATGGCTTAGGGAAACTATGTCAGTGTGACGTTAGTCCTCTTGTGCAACATGGAGTTCCCATTGCTGTGATCCCCAGGGGCACTTCCAGTATATTCACCCTCCTTCTTGCATCGTGTGTGGCTGGCTGTGGGACCAGGCACCCATCTGAAGAGGAAGTGAGCCAAGCAAGGGAATCTGACATCTGTCATATTATTATTATTATTTATTATAGTGTTGTTATTTATTTAATTTAAGACTTCAGTTTTACGGCTGTGTTCTGCCTCTGTTGGCTGCTTGAGCATTGTGGTGTTGGAGTGTCTCAAACAGTGCCTTTAAACTGCTGAGACGGTAGCAGATGCTGCCTGGTAGGATTTGGAAGGTTATACCAAAGATCAGATCTGTGAAGGAAAGCTCCTCAAAGCATTTGCCTTCCCTTCAGCCCTGCTAATGCAGGATAGTAGGTCACAGGGCTGGGCAGCTTTCTGCCATCTTAATCCCCAGCAGCTGGAAATCTGCCCTGCGTTTGGGAACATCAGCAGCTGCTACTTCACAAACTAACTAAAAAAAAACCTCCACGAATCCTTACCTGATCCATATTGCTGTTACTTGTGTTTCCTACAGCCTAGATGGCACCTGTAGCAAACCCATCTTGAAATAAGATGTTCTTAATGTTTAGCCACTCCACTGAAATACCTGCACTGATTAGGTTAGACCTCCTGCATCTGTTTGTACTTTCTGTGCCTCATTGAGTGGGTCTAGTTACTTTCTGGGTTGACATTTATACACCCCACATCTTTGCTTTATGTGAGCATACTGTTCTGTTGATAGATGACTAATTTGTATAAGCTGCTGATGCGAAAACTGTGATTGGTTTTATCATCATTAATAGAAGACATGCCTTGGAGGGCTCCGTTATTTAAATTGGTTAGTTGTGCACTGTAAATTAGTCTCTTTCCTCTTCTGCTTTTCTTTCCAGACGTAGAAGAAAATGCTGATTATCATCAAAACATATTGAAGAGCTTCTCCAGAAGAGATATTTTATCTACTTTTTCCAACCCCCCCAAATCCTTAGCTATTCTGGATGGCAGCAACACAAAGCCAGCTAGCGGTTCAACCTCCCCTTCAGTAATTGCCGATGATACAACGAGCTAATTATTTTCCTGCTCTTTAAGAACGCCTTTTCTTGCATTTTTCCATTGTGAAATATTGCAAGTATTGTGCAAGTAGGTCTGGGGTATGGGAATGCTGGGGTGTGTAAGCTGGTGTGGAAATGTCCTCCCTTCTTTGGAGTAGCAGGGAGGGAGCTAGTGCAGGAAAGATCTGTTTCTCTGTCAGATATCTGCTGCCTTCAGCAGGAAGAAACAATGCAGGCAATCTGGCTTCCAAGCTTAGCCACAGACGCGATGGCAAACGCTGGAACTGGCAGGAAGGTGTAAGTAGCTCTCCTCAAAAGGTGCTGGGATGTGAAAACAGAGGTGTATCCCTTTTCCCTCTGCTGTTGTCTGAGGATTTGATTATTTTGCATCCTCTTCAATCTGGAAAACCCAGAGAGTTTAAGATAGTGGGTTTTTGGCATAGCCACATCCTTTGCGTTGCCATCCCCAGAACACAACTCTACAGCATTAAAAAAAAGAAAAAGGTAATTTAAAGGGAAGACTCCCTTGCTTTGTTCTCTCTCAGCTTTTCCCCTCCCAGTCTCTTCTGGCTGATACTAATATTTCAAGAGACTGTAAGCCACAGACATGCTTCTCTGTTAAAAATAGTAGCCAACATTTGAGACTGGGTGACACGAGGTCAGGGTAGTATACTGTGTACCTGTTGTGTGTGGCAGCAGCTCAGTGATGAGTGTTGGAAGGCAGCAGGAGCCTCGCAACTTCTGGGAAGTTGTTCAACCACCCCAACCTTTGTTCTGTACAGTGGTCTAAATGGGTGGGAGTTTATTGTGTAATGAAAAATGCTCGTGCTACGGGCTGCTGCCAAAACAAATCCAATATGGCTGTTGGTTGCTGCCTTCTGGGGGCGTTTCATTATGACTTCCAGTAAAACAGTAAGAATTTATGAACTCTTGCCTATTCCTGCTGAAAAAGATTATCAGAAGAGTCTTTCTCTATAGCACGTGTGAGAATGGCTCTGAATTGACTCAATTTCTGTAAGAAAAATCTTTTAATTGCAGCAAACTTGCAGTCCTTCTGTTAGAAGCCAAATGTCACTGGTAAGGTGTGGAAGAAATGGCCATCTAATTTAGCAGCGTCTGCTTCTGATGTTCCTTTTTCACTTAGAAAAGGGTGCTGATAGCCTGTTCTTCTTACAGGAGGATTTAAGAAGGGGAAATGAAGTTCTGTCCCTGCTACTACCTAGACTTTCTCCTTCAAGCAATGGTCTTGGCCCTTCATGTACCCAGCTCACCATTCACAACTTTTTCCTTTAAGCTAGGACCCCTCAGGAGTTGTCTGAGCATCCTGTACATCTGCCAGAGATGCACAAGGTCAGCCTGGGCCTTCCTTCTAGAGAGTGTCTTTGCTGTTGGGTTGTTGCTGATAGGTGTGAGGCTTTCTAGGGATGGGGAGAACAAATCCAGAACACCCCATCGCTGCTTTGGAGGCAACGAGGTGAGACACCAATCCAGCGTTTCTCCAGCATATTTCTGCCATGTCCACTAAGCATTTATTATCTTGGTTAATTAGCAAGATGCATTAAAGCAGGCGGTGTAAATCTAGCAGTGTGTATTTGTGGGAATTTGTTCCTTGCTTCTATATTTAATTTCAGCTGAGAAGGCTGCTGCCAGGTGCAGAGGAGCATGCAGAGCGTCTGTAAACCTAGAAACCAGCTGTAAGCCCTGGACTCACTGAGTCACTGCCTAACCCTCCTCCCAACCCTCTTTCTGAGGGCTTGTCTTGATATTTTTCTTAATAAGGTGATTATACCTTGGAGAGAAAAACCTGGATGTGTTCCGTGATCCCTTCTTCCAGCAGGCAGCAGCTTTGTAATTTTGTACAACAAGAAGGCAGATGGCAACGAGTGCCCAAGAAGGCTGGGTCTGGATGGTGTTAGCATGGACAATTTGGGGTATTCTGGTGCTGTAGACCCGTTAACTAGGCTGGGTAGCTCCAGACATACCAGCAACTTGCAGCAACCTCGTGAAAAAAGGATGGAAGGCTTGGTATTGTATGCTTAAATATTTTCTTTCTTACTTCCTTCCATAGCTCCTAATGAAGGGAGGTGGGATTCTGTCCTTGAGGCCGTCTGTCTGCATGCTGGTAACAGAACAGTTAATGAAGTGAGCTGCTGGTGATGCCCTGAGCCTTTTATCTCTTGGAATAATACGGCTTGTCAGCCTGTCTTAGGGGAGCTACGCACATCCCCTAACTTTAGCAATGTGTTTCATAGGTCTGCTCTTATCTCCTTGGCCTTTCTGTAGCCCAGGTTTACAGGGGAAACAAAACTGACTCAGAACCAGGAGTCAGGTGGGTTGTGTAACAATTAAGCTGTTAGAAGAAGAGAGGTAGATGCACGAACAGCACCAGAAAGACACCTAATGGAAAGCAGAAACTACGAGCCATCTGGTCACTGTATTATTCCACGGGCTTTTCGTTGGTTATGCAGCAGGAAGGAAATGGTTTGTGCTTCAAAAAGCTTCAGCAAGACTTATTTTTCCCCCTCCCCTCGCCTCTTCCCTGCCGCCACACGAATAAAAATCTTCAATCTACTCTTAAAAAAGCAAATTCTAACCCGTGTGGTTTCATAGCTTTTCAATAATCAGCTTAAAGAATACGAGGGTGTTTCAGACTCGTGAGAGACTGCATTTTCTGTCAGTAATGCAGACAGTCATCACAGATTAGTATAGATCACAAAAAGCCTCAGATCTGCCAAAATGAGGTCACTCCAGAGGCTTTGGATTTTTATAAGTTGTTTATAAGCATCTGTACGTAGCCTACAGCAAGAAGGGGTTTCTGTCTTTCGACAAACTCACAGTTCTGGTTTGGCTTGGGGTTTTTAGTCTGTAGGGAGAGGGGAAAGGAAGGTCATGGTCTTTTTTTCTTTTTCTTTAAAGTGTCACAGCTCGATCACTATTCCAATTATTCAAGAAATTGCGTGCGTGGGTATGAGAATCTAGGAAAACATTCAGCATCAGCGTAGGGTCTTTGTTGTAACTGTGCTCTTTGTGCTGTTGATTTCCCACTGCTTGACAGAAAAGCAGAACAAAGCAAAGGTATTTGACAGAAATGCAGGTTGTACAGGACCTCTGGAGGTCATCTGATCCAACCCCCTGCTCAAAGCTGCGCTGTCACTGTCGCTGGATTACATCCGCCGTGGCTGTGCCAAGTTTTGAAAACCTCCAGAGACAGATTTACAGCCTCTCTGGGTAACCTGCCTGAGGGTCACCCTGTCCCTCGTGTAGAAAAGATTTTTTTTTTTCAGCGTGCAACCCGAACCTCCAAGCTGTGGCTGTTACTTCATGTTATACCTTAACGCTGCTGCTGAGAAGTGGTCATTTGACTCAACAGTCTTGGCAGCTCCTCTTCAGATTGTATCTGACCCCTAATCCGATCACTCAGTTTAGTCTAGTGAGGGAGGGACCAGCCCCTATCCCTCAGCACTCCTTGCAGGAGCCATGATAGGCTCTGGCCATTCTCATAAATCTTCACTGGGCCCTGAACGGTGCCTTGACATCCCTCTTGAACCGAGGGCCCCAAAACTGGATATTCCACAGTGTGGAACCTCCACACTGAGTAGGGGGCAGTGGTAACTTCTGGTAGGCAACTGATGGAGGAAAGTTCCTGTTTTGAAGCATGTTGTACTTTACCCAGTGAATTATCCATAGGATGTTGTTAAACGAAGGAGAGCGAGCCAGAATGGAAGCATCTGAAACTTAATTAGCTCCTGAAGAGCATGACTAGAAGCCAGTGAAGTCATTATCTGGTTTGTAGTAAGCAAGTAAGTTTTGCTGGTGGCAATTAAGCTATTGTTTTAAAGAGTACTGAATGAGAGAGACACTGGTTTCACATTAACAAAGACTCGTACAGAGCAAAGGCCTTAGGCCAGCGCGTGGCTTGCTGCTGCCTTGTTCTGAGCAGCGAATGTTCCCTTCACGCTCCAGCTTATAATCATTTCACAGAAGAGATTTGTCCTGTCTTTTATTGGCAACGCACAGAACTGCTGAGATAAAGCAGTTGTCGTGACCTTGGCAGCAAGCGATGAGGTAAGGCAGGTGAACCTCTGCAAAATGAAAAGCCAATTTTGCACAAACTTGGAAAAAACTTACCTTCGTTGAACACCATTGTGAAAGGGAAACTTCAGTCTTGCACAACTAGGTAGGCAGCAACAAAAATTGGGAGGTTAGATGAAAAAGAGGAAGAGTAGGGTGTGTCCTGATTGATGTTAAAACAGAAAATTCAAGCCGTGTGTTGTAGGGTGGAAAAATCCTCTATTAGGTCAGCTGGGCAAGGGCTCTGACTGCAGGTGGGGATTGGGGCAATAAAAGCCAAGTGGACTGAAGGGAAGATTGTATTTCATAATTAAAGAGCGCAGGGTTTTCTGCTTTGAGAACGGACAAGCTGATGTGCCTGTGCTGGCCTGAAGGTACGTCTGGGTGCTGCTGCCAGTTCCAGAAGAATGACCCTATTTAAAAAGGTGGTGTTTCTGTTTTCTTCTACGTGCTCGCCACAGCCTACCTCGTCTGTTTTCATTGCTATCTGTAGCTAAAAGCACAATCCAGCAGTTGGGCAGGGCTCCCTTCTCTGCAGGGCCCTGTGCAGACTCAGAGGGGAATTGCCCATGAGGATGCATCTCCCGAAAAGGAGAGCTCATCATATCTCCCCAGAGGGACCTCGTTACGGTAATAAATCAATAGCTTGTAATTACGAACCCCCGTTGGTGTCCCTTTAATTTTACATTGTTATTTATTTGAAAAGCTGGTGCATTTTTTATCACACTGGCTTCTGCGAGTGCTGCTACTACTGTGTGTAGCTTCTGAGTATCTGGGAGCTGGCTGGCAAGTCTGAGGCTCTGTGAAGGAGCTGAGCTGGTGAGAGGAGGTTGCTGGTGTGGACCAGTGCAGGAGGCTGCTGTGACTGGGATTTTCCTGAGCTGAGGTCTGGGTGGTTGCTTAATTGCATTTCTCAAGGAGTCTTGTGTTTTACACTAGTAGGGGAAGGGTCTGTAGTGGTCAAAACATTCACTTACATTTTCTAGCACAAGGTTCTGGTGATCTGGCACGATGAGCTCCTGGTCACTGTGGGGTTGAGAGCTGGGGCACAGGTTCCCCAGTTCCCAAGGCGTCAAGGTTTTGTCCCCTTCAGTAAGAGGTTTTGCTGGTCAAGCTTATGAGTTTTGAAGGAGATGCTCGCCTTTATGCTGAGTAATTTCTATCAGGCAGCACCGATACAGGTAACGGGCAGCAAGCTGACATCCCACTTGTCCCCAGCCTTCCTAGGAGCTTTTTGTCCTGATTCCTGATACATTTTCACTCATGCTATCTCAAGGCTAAGCATCTCCCTTCTCAAATACCAGTTTGTGTTTTAAAGCACAATCACCTGTTTTTTCAGCCATTTGTTTGAATTTTGAGTTCTGGGCTTTGAGAGGAAATGACCACTGTACTGGAACAACGTTAAGAGGCTGGCTGGAGAAGCCAGCTCCTGCTTTCTTTGGTTTTCAAAGGACATGGAGAGCATGGCTGTGTGACCTCTTCCATCAAGCTGAGATTGGGACTGTGGGAGCAGTCTGTTGGTAGTGGTGCAGAAAAAAATCTCGTACGTGCTGGAGGGAATTTTAAATGAAGGCTAATTATTGAGTAACTGTACTAACCAACAAGCGTTTGAGTATCTTTTTTCAGATCGGCAAAACCGCAGACCTGTTGATGTTTCTCTAATGACTAACGTGTCTTTCTGTACCCTACCATTTAGCTTTTCTCTTTGCCAGGCTCTCAACAAGCTGTTTAGAATGAGACTGCAGACTGATTTCAGATAACTGTCGAGGTGAAATTATTTGGACTACCTCTTTTTGCTTAAATCAAAAAACATTTTGTGTTCCAGAGCAGTGTTTTCAAACCGGCCTCGTTGACTAGCATTCGACAAATAGAGCTGAGAGTACTTAGGTGTGTTTGTGTTTGACTTTTCCATTTGCCCACATGTTACAGGACCTGAAACTGAATGTGGCTAGAAGTTTGGCCTGCCTGTTTTCAGCTTTGGCTCTTACACGTCCTGCAAGTCCAGGTGCTAGAGATACCAAACAACGAAAAGTCCAGCTGAACTGTAAATTTAGCTTCTGGTTTTCTTATCACAAAGAACATTTTCTCGCAGTGCTTTAGAGGCTTCATCAACAGAGCAGCTAGTACTGCAAGCTGCCATTAGGCGTTGTTTTCCTTGGGGATTTGGAAACTCAGCTCCTAATGCTCTGCAGCCTCTTCGCTGGCTCAGATGTGTTGATCCCTGACCCAGCTGTCTGTGCCAACAGAAACTTTCCAGTGCTGATGCAGTTACGGTGAGAAAACTGCACTTCTCCTGGGCTCCTCTTGCCCCTGGGATCTGGTTTTACTCGAGTTTCGAAAACAGACTTGCTGGTGCAGTTCTCCCTGGGTCACCAGCGTTTGCAAGGAGCTCCTTGCACGGGCAGGCCCTCGCCTGCGCTGGGAGAGCCGTGGAGCTGAAGCCTCCTCTGGGACTGGGCTTTGGCGGCCTCCTTGCTGGGACCTGGCTCCCTCTGGGATGATCTTCCATGGAAATCTGTCCTCTCCTGGTGCAGTGCTTCCCCAGCACTTGATGCAGGCTGTCACTGGAGTCTCGCATTTCATTTTGCTTCTAAAATCCTGGCTCAAACTATTTTTATGGAAAGCTTCTGACCTTTATTTGATGCCTTTACCAGCATGGATTGAACTTGCTGGGAGAGAAGAGAGTTGTGAATTTTCAGAGTGTTCAGCAGAGGATATTTTGGGGACCAAGATTTAGGCTTCTTCTGTGTCCTTTGTTAAAAGCTTAGGTTGAGCCTTTTTTAAAGATCCTCAGAAAGCTTGGAGGGTACCAGGGTTAATGTTAGTGGCTAAATCAAAATATTCTTTATCCAGGTATATTCTGAATTTGTAAACTGCATTAACAGGTTGGAAACAGACAACTGGTGACTGGAGTGGTAGGGAAATCTCCGAGTTTTTTTTTTTTTTTTGTCGTTAGAATTTCTAAAAGACCCTATTAAAGGATTTGCACTAGGCTAATATTAAGTGGCCCAAAGCACTGTGCCACTTTGGGGTGTGCAGACTTGCATGGAAATCCACACTTCAGTGTTCTGGCTCCTAATGAGAACTTCAGATAAGATGGAGATGTTCAAGCTGCCTGAAAGCAGCAAAGGGCACAGCTGGATGAACTTCTCCTCTGTGGAAAACAACAGCCGCTTCAGAAGGAATTGCATCAAGGACCGAGGCTGAAAGGAAATCATTGCTCCGACTGTGACGACTTTGATTTCCCCCCCTTGACTCCTAAGAGCTGAGAGACCTCTGACACGGAACTCATTTTTCCACAGCCACTTTGGGGCGAAATACCTTTCTGTGTGGTAAGGGAAGGAAGTTAAGCAGAGCTTGCTGCTATTTCAGGACATCAGAAGGGAGACTTAGCGTGCTTTATTTCCTTTCGAGACTTGTGTTTGAATTAGGTGTTCGTCTCCGCCCTGCCATGGGGCAGGGAGGGAAGGTTTTTCTTTCCATTACCTTTACCAGTAACGATGGCGTCTGAAGTGTGAAGGTATTTGATGCAGCTGGTGCTGAGGATGTGTAGCCAGCTGTTAGCTGGAGAAATGTGTTGATATTTTTTTTTTATTTCCCACTTTGTGTCAGGGATTTTTAGCTGCTTCCCAATTCCTTTACACCGAAACCCCTTCCTTTATTCGTGAGAGACTTCATCTTCCTCAGCTTTGTATTCTGTACGTGAGTCCTTTCCTCTGCTTCAGCCTCAGCCTCCTCCTCTGTGGATCATGACATGCAAAGGTTTATTCATTATCTTGTTCTGTCAGTCATGTCTGCTCAGAGACATCTCCCATAGGTATAAGCTCAGTAATTTCCAGTATATTTAAAAAAAAATAAAAATCATTGAAGTGTAAATGAAAACAGCTTTCACTGTGCTCAGTGTTCAGTTAATCGATTGTGAAGCTTATGTTTGGAGGGCTTCATGTCAGTGCAAAACAGCTCAAACCCACTATTTATAAATTTATGAAACATATAAAATATAGTGTAGGAAACCTCAGGTAAAGATTTTAATTTTCAGCTAAACGAGGCATTTGTCTGTCAACCTTAAAAGGACTTGAGGTGAAGTAAACTGCTGGTAGAGTTGAAAAATAGCAAATGACCACACAACATTGAATAAAAAATGACCTGATGCAGGAAAGCAACATGAAATGTGTATGTTTGAAAGCCTGAATGTGGAAATTGCAGACAAGTCAGTGATAACCCTAAAAAAAAAGAGAACATCTCTATCTTATTTAAAGCCAGACAAAAAGAAAAAAACAACAAAACCAGCAAGCACTCAACGCTGGCCATTTGTTCGTGGAGATTCTTTGTCTGTTCATCACAAAATCATCAATTTTGGACGTCTAGGACACGTTGCTGGTGCTCGAGTGCAACACTGCAGGCTGCTGAGCTTTGTAGACTCCGTTACAACTCTTGTCACCGCGATGCTATTGAAGCCTGCGGCGTGTCTGGCGTTATTGCTGCTTTCTTGGCTCCTCTCCCTTTTTGGGTTGAACGGGCGAGGGCTTAGTGCTGTGTTAGTGACCCTGGGGGGCTGGCGCTTGGCTGTGGGAAGCAGAGGGGTCTCCAGCCTGGGAGAGATGGGGCGTGAGCATCCTGAGGGCTGCTTGGAGCGGGGCTCAGAGACTGCCAGAGCTCCTCTAAAGCTTTCGGGAGAGATGCTGGTGGTCTGTAAATGCAATCTCTGGTGGATGTTGTTTTATTTTACGTTTTGGTTCAGAATAAGAGAGATCCCAGCTCATCGATGGGATGCCTGCTAAGCTGTGCTTGCTTTGTTGGGCATGTTGTATGTTGTTGTGGAGCACTGTTTGCTCTCACAGCAACTCTTCCTCACCAGAAGAGTCTGTTCTCCCCTGCTTTTATGCTCAAAAGCACTTCCTTCAAGCTCAAACTTGCTGCTGTTTTGCTGAAATAACAGCAGTTTCCAAAGGGCACCGCAGGGCCTTTATCAGTGCTTTACGTGCGTTACAAATTCCCTTGGTTACCCTGGTGTCTGTGTCCTGGGGGCTTGCTGTACCACTTGTGTCCCAGTGACAGCAAAGAACATCCAAAGAACTAACTGCTACCTTCTTGGAAAAGCTGTTTATGCTTTATAGCAATGTAATACTTGCAAAACATTTCCTCAGCATGATTTAATGGTCCGCCAGATAAAAATCTCCCCTGACCAAACTGAGGGAGTGCCTTTCTCAGTGTATTCTTGACATGCTCCCAGTTTGCTATTGCATTTTTTTTTTTCTTTCGTTTCTCAGTGATTACCGTGGTAGATCTTTAAACATGACTGACTTCCTTTGTCTCTAATCCCGATTTCTCCTTCCCTAGGCACAGCTGGAAGCTCAGAGGGCGACTCAGGATTTTCAGAGGGCTACTGAAGTGCTGCGTGCTGCAAAGGAGACCATTTCGCTGGCTGAGCAGAGGCTACTGGAGGATGACAAGCGTCAGTTTGACTCTGCCTGGCAAGAGATGCTCAACCATGCTACTCAGAGGGTAATACAAATGCAAAGTTGCTCGCCACAGCATCTTTCTTTTCCACTTTTTTTTTCTCCTTTGGGACACGGTGCTTGTTTGTGAAAGACCAAATTTTTCTGTTGGTCCAGGCGTGTGACATATAGGAAATGAAGCCTGAGAGCTTTGGGCTGCTACTGGGACAAACTATAGTTCTCTGTTGTTCTCTCTCTGACTTCACTGGTAGCTAGAGGAGTAGCTCTCAAAATTAAAAAAAAATCCTATCTATATAATAGCAATAAACAAAGTCTTCAGGCATATCTGCGTTTGGAGCTATGCCAAACTAATTGCATAGGGTTGGATATTCCTGAACGCATTTGTCACGGAAACCCTGACCGTGGAGTACCAGGGCTATGTTCCAATTTTAGTATAACCTGTTCTCACCGTGGAATAAATTTCAACAAGACAATGTTCCTCTGGAGTGTGTGTCTGCATGTGGAATCACTCAAGAATGTGTGTTGCATTTTAAGCTTGCACACTGTTCTATCACGAATTAGCTTTTACATTTAGACAAGGTCTTACCTTCTTTGTATGGTCTGTTTGAATCTACAGAAAATATGCACTAACAATGAAAGGCAGTATTCATTTCAGCAGCTGTCAAGATGATCTTTCCTGTCATTTACTTTGCCTCCTTTTTGCTTGTCTGTTTAAGAAAAAAATGCAGAAAGGTTTTTTTAACATGAAAGAAACAAAAATCTAAGTTAAAAACCTTTGTTCTGTCAGAGTTTCCCTGATATGGCAGCGAAGCTGAGCTTGCTATTCCAAATGTAGTGAGCGTGCCATACAATGCTCACATTGTCTTGCAGTCCTCAATGTGTTAGCTCTGTTCTGTTGCAGAAGCTTCTCAGCTATAAAAAAGCCTCTATTTCAGAGTGAATTGTAAAAACCAGCTGCCAGAAGACGAAACAGGGAACAAAAAGGATGTTGGCTGTGTAGGGGAGAGATGGAAAAACCTGGCGTATAAGTAAATAAATAAATAAAACACACAGAAATCATCCAGGGTATTGTTTGTGTAACTGTCCCTGTTGTCACGAAGTATTTGCAGATCTGGTACCTCTGCGCATTTTTGAAGTGAGACCCGACTTTGTGCTCTGTGTGCACGTGCCAAGATGCCAGCAGCTGTCATTTTTCCCTAGTTGTTATCCTTGTTTGATACAAGTCCAGTTGTTCTGGACTTGTTTCAAAGTCCAGAAATGCATACACCTTTTTTGATTCACAAAGGAAGAAGTGCTGGGCATCTCGAGAGTGTAAATGGATTCCTCTTTTCCTTGGATATTTCTAGGGGATCCCAGTCTCCTTCTACGACCCTTAGTGCTTCCCTGACAGCCTGCAGCCAAGAGGACTACACCTGAGGTTTGCAGACGCAGTGACTTAGAGCAGAAGGTGATTTCTCAGTGTTACGTGGAGCTGGTGGTGTTCATGTTTATCAGCACCGAGTGCAGAACATCAACTTGTTAGAGAGTAGATTCAAACTGTGACGTCTCTGATGACTGCAGCTGAACAGTAAATAGGAACCCTATGTTTATTCACGGCAGATGTACAATCTCCTAGGCACGGGCTGGATTGTATAGAGCAGCTGAGTGCTCCTCGGATGGAAACTGTATTATTCTACTCTTTCTGGTGCTTAAAATAGCCTGGGTAACCTCAGTTCCCAGAACGTTGTATCTGTGCCTTTCCAGGATACAGCAGGTTTCAAGAGAATTACGTGGAAGTTTGTCTCCTGATTTTCATTAGCCACGCTGGGGATCTCAAGGCTAGGGGCAGAGCCAACAAGGGGAAAAAAAAAAAAAAACAAAACACTGTTGGAAGTGTTGACTGAGCAGATCTGGCATCGTTTTTTTGGAGTGTTGGCTGAGTTTTGTATCTCCTTTTAGGAGCAGAGCGAACACTTTCTTGGTTTCAGCGCATGCAATTAGCGGAGTGCTTAGGGTTCAGCGAGGTAAACAAAATAGCTGGGGGCTGAAGGAGCAGAAAACATCAGCAGTCCCTACCAAGCCATGAATGAAAACAAGTTGGCAGATGAGATCTCGTAGAACAAAGGTGCTTGGCTGTTGGTGTTCTTGTATACTCGGATCATTAGCTGTTAATTACATTTAGAAATTACTAATGCTGAGTAATGTTACTAAGGGTGAAGGCTGGGCTTTAAAAAAGAATTCCTCCGCTTCCACATAGAAGAATCGCTCTTGGAGAAAGTTCTTGAACTCTAGTTGCACTGAGCTTTTTTTTGGATTTGCTAGGTTTTCTGCCTGTACTTGTAGGTGACAGATATATTGGACAGAAAAATCCTGTGCTGTGCTTTGTACCGCAATGAATCAAGCGCAGAAAAGCGTCTCTGGGCCAAATGTCAGAAGAGGGTTAGTAATTCACTTGTTTTTATATTGGTAGAGATGTCAGGCAAGAGTAAAGTGTTTTTATTTGCTATTTTAAGGCAGAGGTAGCGGGCCCTATTGAATTAATCCCAAAGTTGGAACAAATCCGAGCCCTACAACAGCTTGGTAGCTGACAAACGGTGCAAGAACATAAGGGAAAAGGGTAAGCAAGAGAACAAATGAGACTCTTTTCTTTTCTTTTTTTTTTTTTAAATATAAATGTTTATGGAAATACTGCCAGGTTGCTTTTGCACTTGACCTAATGGATGTGGACAAAGACTTGTATTCCAGGGCACTGAGCAGGAAATGCTATTTGCAGACCCTTGCTGGAAGGAAGCGGAGCTGAGGGCCGCACGGTGTAACTGCTTTTTGATTTCTTCATGGATCGAGAAGCTGCAAATGCTGCTATTTTTAATTCAGCAGTCTAACGGGATTCGGTAAACAAGCCTTTTGTATCCACTGAAATAGAAAAGTCATCTGTGTAAACTGATTAGAAATGGAAGTGTGGCAGAGACGTTGCCTCTCCTGCATGGGTTGGAAGCAGAAAGTGTGGAAGACGCTTTTATTTGCAGAGCAGACATTCAGCATGAGTAGGTACAGGGAGTCAGTAATTTTTTTTCACCTTGCATTTTGAGCTAGGTTTCCAAAAAAGCAAAGGAAGCTGTGTTTCAATAGATGCCAGCCTGCCTGCGAAGATGCAGCTGATCCCTGCAAGTGTCTGTGCTTGAGCTATGTGCTGACCACGGAGACGTGCAGGGCTGTGAAGTGATCCTGTGAGTCAGGCAGCTTCTTTTCCCACCTTGGCTCTCAACTGGGTGTATGTTTTTGGATAAATTCCTGTGTTGTTTTTTTTTTTTTTTTCTTCTAAAAGTCCATTTCTCAACAGATCTGAGGTGGCTGTAATGACACATAGGCTGGGATTTAGCTCATCAGTTTTAGGTGTCCAGAACATTACTTTGTACTTCTGATATGGCTATTTTTAGGCATATTTAAGATCCCCCTGTAATCAGAGGGGGTCTGCTCATCAAGCTGATGGTGTCTGCAGAACAATCTGCGTGACCAGAAGATTAACAGAGTGTCACCTGAAGTTTGAGACAAGTTGGAGCAGAAAGGAAGATCCTGCATGAATTTCAAGAGGAACTGCTAATTCCTGATTGCTGATGCAATCTGCAAAATGCTCTGCTTTTACAGTCTTTCCTGGGATATGTTCACTTCAGAAATTCTGGCAGGGAGAAGAAATGTTTTGGCTCTGGATCATGAAACGTTTTTAAAAGGAAGGGGTGAGGGGAGAGCGAAGAGGGAGGAGGCATGCTCCCTCTTGGTTTAACTTGGCTTGTGAAGCTCCCTTTGATATTACACCGTGCAGTACCATCTGTCAGTGTAAAATGCGTGGGTACGTCGTGATGTGGAGAGAAGAGAGAGAACTACTTGGGGAAAAAAGGCGATGAAAGAAACAACAAAAATACCCACAGCCTTCCCTGCCCTAATCTCTCCATCCCTTCACACTGGAAGTCAAATGCAGTTTGGTTTCTGTTCCTCACTCTAATATCTTTATCCCTTGTATCGTCGATTCTGTCCTTCTGGTTTACTGATCCTGCATTGGCTTACCTCTTCTATTTCTAGTTCTTCTAGAAAAGTCATCAATTTAAATTTTGGAGGAAGAACCAGATGTCCAGAATAATTCTCTGGCTCAGATGGTCAGCTTTGCTCAATTTCCCTGATAAATGTTGCTTTTGCAGCTGTTGTTGTTACTGCAGTTTTCCTGGAGTCCATTTTTGACTTCAGCTCATGCACATTTCTTGGCTGGGAGCAACAAAGCTGCATGTGCAGACCTACTCACTAATAACACACGTTCTGTGCTGACCTTCCTTTCCTAGAAGTCTGGGTTGGAAATAGAGGGCAGAGGAGGGAAGAGGAATCGATTGATACATTTTTGAAGTGACATGATTGCATCTGTGATGGCTTCAGCAAGGTTTGTTGGTGGAACATGGTAACATTTACTAAACAAAGCAGCTTATTCAGAAAATGTGACCAAAACCTTGTTTAGGAATCCATATAAGAACATGTTTTCCCCCCAGCAGTACTGCTGGGTGTCATAAAAAGTGCTGCTTTCCTACACAAGCCTTGCTGGTCTTCTGTTAAGACCCTCTTAAAAGGTAAGGCTTTTCCCTAGCTCCCTAGCTTGTCTTCCAGTGAACCTCCTGGATGCAGAGCTGGCTGCATGGTTCGCAAGTCTCTTCTTATCCACGTGCCCTGACAGTTTCTGTATTTAGAGGCTGCTTGGCTTTGGTGGAGGAGTGGATCATCTCGTGGCTTCTCCTTGTCTCAATGAAACGCTTAAAAAGCCTCTTGGCAGCAGAGGGATCTCCATGGAGATACCTCTGTGGGACAGCCTTCAAGTATTGCAGAACTGCGTCTCTGCCCTCAGCCTGGCACCTTGAGCAGCTCTCCCTTGGGCAGGGCACGCGCTGTCCCTGCCCTCCGACCAGGATTGTGTGGGTAAGGTGAGCACGACAGCAGAACGCCCATAGGAAAACCAGGGAGCAGGGAGGGGATGGCGTTCCTCACATCCCCGATTTCTTCAAAAGGATGAGGTATGCAACCTGTTTTCCTTTCCCAAAAGGGTAATGAGCGTGGGTGTGTGTGGCTGGCAGCGAGCGCCGTGTTTTGTCAGCGAGTTAGAGGTGTTTACAATCTGTCATCCGCAAATCCCAGTTCTGTGTTTCTGGGATGTTTGAGATGAAAGATGTGCAAAGTCAAACACGGTGCTCGGCGCCTCACCTGTTCTACGTCCCTGGTGCTGGTGGTACTTAGGTGGTTGATCCCAGGTATCAAAGTCAGTGCTCATTTTGCCCCAAGAATGGATGGCAAGGATCGACATCTAATTAAAAATGGGCAAATTTCAGCCGCCCCATTATTTTGTAGCTTCCAGCGCTTTTAAATTGCGCTTTCTTTACCACACTACAAAGGAGGCAAACCAGCTTCTGTGCAGCCTTTGGAGACCGCGTTTTCGTTTCAGACACTTAGATGCTAAAACCAGCCTCGTCTGACACATTTCACCAGGGAAAGTCTTCACATCAGCCCAGCTTTCTAACGTTTCGAGATGAGGCTGCAGCTTGTTTTCAGGATGCAGGCGAGCACGCTAGGAGTCTGGATTATTTTTTTTTGACCTTTCTTTCAAAGTGTTTGCCTTATTTATATGTAAGGCAGGGTGTTGAAGGGTGTTATAGTTGAGTAGGTTACTTTAAGTAATCAGAAGAGCATCTGGAAACCTTTCTTCCTTCTAGTTCTGCAGCAACTTTTGTTTAATGGTAAGTGGTGTGTGCAGGTGAGCATCTGTAGCCTCCAGTCGTGGCAGCAGGAGCTTCCAGCTGATGCTGATGCAGCCCAGCTTTGCCCTGTGGCAGTTTCACACTTCCATTTAGATATCAGAAGGGACAAAACACCGTATCTCCGAGCAGGCTGGCACACCAGGCAGGTGAAAGTTGACTGTGCTCTTTTTCCCTACTTAGTTTACCCTGAGGGCTGACACTTTCAAGAACATAGAGCGGTGAGTGAGGTTTTTCAAGATGCAGATACTTTGATTTTTTTTTTCCTCTCTCTGTGCATCTAGGAGCATAGATGACATGTTCTGGCGGTGGAAGCCAGCTGGAACAAATGTGCTTCAAGTAGTTAGTCTTACGGCTGAAATATTTGAAAACTTAATGCTGGAGAAAATAGGTCCTGTCTTTCTGTTCTGTACAAATGCCTTCAGAGTTGAAGGAGGGGGAGTGTGAAAATCGCCTGCTTCCTCCTTACTGCCAGACCCGTGGAGAGGTGTCACCAGCTTAATTTAAACAGATCAGTTCTGGATCCTGTCCGCTAGTGCATGTAAGGAAAACGCGTTTTCTGACTTGCAGCTCAAATTTGCAAACTGAAAGTACCCTGGAGAGAGAAGGCATGGCTCTGAGAGGCCAGCAGAGCAGCGAGTGGAAGGACATTTCCCGTTGCTCACCACGGAAAGTGGCTGACACTCTGGGCCTGATGTGTGTCACGGGGCTGGTCATCAGCATAGCATTACCCCCCTGCGTTTTAGGGGGTCAGCTCATGGCCCAAACATCTTTGTGTTTGCGGTGTTGAAAGCATGATTTGAGGCTGGCCAACTCTTTAAGGAGAAAAGTCAGCTTTTTAGCCTCATACAAGCAGGCTGTCTCGTTGGACATGCTGTCTTCTGGTGGTTATGGTGAGGAGACGGCCTGAATTGCATTTCAATTCTCTCACCCCTGTGGTTGGGGTTCAGCCCTCTCCTGGCTGGAGGTATTACGAAGATAGTGTTAATCAAAATGGTCAGTGGGTCTTGCTACTCAACCTCTTGAACCTTGTCTTTTCCCCCTTGAAGGTCATGGAGGCGGAACAAACCAAAACGAGAAGCGAACTGGTTCACAAGGAGACTGCAGCCAAGTACAACGCCGCCATGGGAAGGATGAAACAGCTGGAGAAGAAGCTGAAAAGAGCCATCAATAAATCCAAGTAAGTTTCATATTCAGAGATGAGCTTAACGATCGAGTCTGCTTGTAGGAGATGCTGATTCCGTGGGGTTTTTGAAACTTGTGAGTGTGTTGCCCTTTGCAAGACAATTGGTAGAAGAATATTTGTCCTTGCATTTGCTGTCATCCTCAGTGTCATTTTGAAGCGCCTGACTTGATAGATTGGTGAACTAAGTGGGATAAGAAAAGTTTCCTGGGCATGTCCTTAGTTGTGTTCTTGTGCATTGAACCCTTTCGTGGCGCGTGACTAGAGAAACAGGCATATGGGATTTCACGTAGATGCTGCCTACGGAGCCACAGAGCTCTGTGCGTGGATGTTTTGCAGTTTAGGATTTTTTTTTTTTCAGTTTAGTTCTTATTTTTAGTTAGGAAGGCAACCAGGCAAGTGACAGAAACCTGAAAGGTGTGAGACTGCATCAGAGTAGCATGCTGTACATCAGACTTGTTTACTTCCTAACGCTGCCGTAGCAAAGCTGTGTGAGAATTGTTCCTGGAGAAAGAAACAGACTTCAGAGAGCATAGCTGAACAGTGAATGTCACGAATAAATGTGTGTGCGTTTGATGAGCAGTTTTGCTCTGTTGCAGAGAAATAAAACAGCTTTTTGCTCAGAATCCATTTAAAATTTTGGCCCTGTTTACAACCAAATCTTAATCCTCTTTGTATTTCGCAGTCTTTCTTTATAGTTCCAGACTGTAGCTTGTCTAAACAATCTGCTTGCTGTGTTTAGCTTTTAATTCCTCTATCTAAAAATGATTTTTTCATGAAATTGGTCAACCAAAAGTCTATTTTGATTGGTGTTTGCTCAATTCAAGACAGGGTTAGCACTTCTGAAAGAAGATCCAGGCATGTTTGCTAAAACAGTATAGCAGTGTGCCTTCCTCGAATGAGTTGCATGCTGTTTGTCTGGCACTGCACAGGGACTGTGCAAAAATATCACCAGATCATGAAATGACAGATTCCTGTAGATAAGAGCAATATCTGAGAAGAGGTTTGACTACCAGGAGTTTCTTTCTTACAGTAAGATTTAAAATAAGACCCCGGTGAGTTGTCAGTGGGCTCTTATATACCTTTTTATAATAGTTGTGGTGCTGAGCTTGATGCACCAATTGCCTCTTGTGTGATTTGTCTTCTAAGTCTTCATTTCCTTGCTGAAACTACCCTTGTAGGGGTGGTGTTGTGTTGTTTTCCTCAGAATAAGGAGATTTTCATTTATGTGTGGAGGGATCCCAGTGTGTTCTCCCTGTGGTTTCACAGCAGGGCTGACAGCATGAGCCACCTAAGTAGGATGTTTTGTTGGAGTTTCTCTCCAAAAAGGAGAAATGCCAGTTATTGTAACCTCACGTTAAAATGGAAAATGTTGAATGGTGTGAGCAGGTGTGTTATCATGGGTGTACTGAAGTCATGCTACCTAGGGATGCTGGAAGGGTGACCTGGCTCACAGCATTGCAATTTTCACACAAAGGAAAACTGAAACTGAGCAGGAAACATCAGTGCTGTCGAGTGGCTACATAAACTGGGACTTGAGGCTGTTGAATTTGGAGCTGCTTGTCTTGCGGGACATTTTGGGATCACGTTGTCCAGCCTCTCTCTCCCTAAACCCCCGGGCAGACCTGGTGAAAGAATTGCTGCTTCCCCTGCAAGAAGTGATTTGCGTTTGCTCCACGCTTCGGTTTGAATTAAGATGCTTAAAGCATTACTGTTCTAAAGTAGGACCAGGACAGCCTGGAGGAAAGTCATTTAGGTGATTTGCCCTGTCAAATCGATGTGTGGATGATTACTGGATTGCTTTGGTTTGGTTTTGCTTGTAATTTTGTTTCTGGGTCCTTGCTTGCGAGCTCTGAATGTGCACACAGCTGCATATTAACATCCACCAGATCTATGGCTCAGCACCACTGAGCTGTAGGATGATGAAGTCTGTGTTAGCCAGTTTTTGGAAGTCCCTTTCTGCTCCGGTGACTTGGGCGAAGTGCCTTTCACTCTTCTTGTGCTTTAAAAAATAGGAGCTATGAAATAACCTAACCACAGAGGAATGAGAACAGGTTATTTCATGTATGACTGTGTATTGAATTCAACCCAAAAAAGCATATAGGATTGGAAAGCCAGAGTTTCACGTTCTTGAGCCGTGGTGCACAGTCCACGATGCAGCTGCAGTAGGATTTACAGCCAAGGCAAGTGCTGTTTGCTCAGGGAAGTGCTATTTGCTCAGAAGAGGTTGCTGTTGGTTACAGACAGGATGTCTATGCCTGAAGCTGGACGTTGTGTTTAAACATTGCAGAATCTAGGCCTGAGGGAATTACGTTGTCAGCTCCAAAAATTGGAATTTTGCTCTTTGGCTTTAGGTTAAAGACCCACAAGAAGTAGATGTGTTAGGGGAGGAAAAAAAAAAAGCTGAGAGCACCTGTAGATGTTTTATCACCTACATAGGATAGGAATCCTCTCAGGATTACACTGAAACACAGCATAGCTCTGTTAGTGCTGTGAGGAGAGGAACTCCCACTCTAGTACTCTGCCTTTTGTCCCAGTGGTTGTAAACAAATGCTCTTTGTCTTTCCACAGACCTTATTTTGAACTCAAGGCGAAGTACTACGTCCAGCTAGAGGTACGTGCGTCGTTCAGATCCACCTGAGCCTATTTACTGCCTGTGGTAAATATTGAAAGTGCATACCAAGTGCTACAGGAATAACCGTGTTGCATGTCTGTACACGACCAATTCCATTCCAAACCTCTTATCTTCAACAATTTTCTATGCACATTTTAAAGATAAAAGACATTTTATTTCCTTGTGTGCAGTAAAAGTGCTCCAACTCTGTTTGAGCCCTGCTGTTCATCTTCAGAGCTGAACAAAAACACTGTTTGACTGTCTTTGCTTCTCCTCTCTGGATTTCCCCCGCCCCGTGTTTCATGCACTGGGCTGCTCATAGTACTCAGACGTTACTCAGGGGTGAATTTCAGGTTCTGGAAGAAGTGGGATGTCAAGCCCATGGCCTGGGACGTGGAGCCCATCCAGCTTCAGGGGGTGCCAGGCCTGTGAGGTGGAGCTGCATGCTGTGTGTCCACGTTGATCATGGCAAAAGCACGTCTAATACCTGTCTCCCTTGTTAGCAACTGAAGAAAACAGTGGATGACCTGCAGGCAAAACTCTCCCTGGCGAAGGGGGAGTATAAGACTGCCTTGAAAAACCTGGAGATGATCTCAGATGAGATCCATGAGAGGAGACGGTCCACTGCCATGGGGCCCCGAGGATGTGGTGTGGGTGCTGAAGGAAGCAATACCTCTGTGGAAGACCTGTCAGCAAGTAAACTGGAGTCAGACAGCGTCTCGAGTGAGTACAGAGTGCTCCTGTGCCTGGGAATATCCCGTGGGCATTGTAAGAAATGTCGAAATTAGTTGGCTGTTGTGGGACTGGTGAACTTACAGTACCAGTTACTGCAGGAGTTTGTATTCTTCAACAGCCAGTTTTCAAGGGGAAGGTGTATGAGCTGAACGTGTTTGGTTTCCTTTTGTCCTGGCTCTGGGTGGAAGTGGATGGATGGATGGATGGATAGATAGATAGATAGATAGATAGATAGATAGAAGTCTTTTTTTTGCTACCCTGTCCCACCAATCCCAGTTTGTTCTGTGTTTCATAAGTCAGGACTGCAGGAGTTCAAAATTTCACAACCCCAGAGCCCCCCCACCATGTACTTTGGAGCTGGGACCTTCCTGGCACAGCAAACAACTTTGGTGTCTGGGCCAGCTGGAACGATGTGGTTTCAGCACGGCTTCTGAATTCCCTCAAGTCCCTAGGTTGTGTCCCCATGAGTGAGACGGGGATTGGCTCTTGGGATGCCCACAGGCGTGCCTTCAGCATGCAGAAGGCCTCCCCGGAGACTTAGGTGTAACAGAGTCGAGGGTTTCCTTTCAGGGGCAGCGTGGTACAGGTGGAAGGACTCCAGGCTGTGTCCAGTGCCAGCATAAAACCGGGGTATGGCAGGGCAGGGCTAGCAGCCTGCCAGGCACAATAACCAAAATAGCCACGAAAGGTTAAGCTCTCACATTGCAACGTGGCAAGTTTCCACCGAGGCCCTTTTATATGTTTTATATATGGTTTCTGTCTGCTGGAGTTCAATAAAGCAGCATCAGCAAGGGTTTTTCTGCCCTAGCAGATGCTCCTGTGGGGCACGGTAAGCTCGGATGGTAATAAATAAGCTATAGGTACACTTTTGGTTGCTGTAGACTAGCTGGTGTCAGTGCTCCTGGCCAAGCAGAGGACTCCTGTAATGGGAAACATCTCTTTTACCCTACCTTCTTTGCCTTCACCCCCCTGCAGTTATCTGTATTGCTTCCTACGTGTCGATAAAACACAGCAAGTGACAAGAGAGGCCACGTTGTGGTCTTGGATTTGACATCTAAAAGCAAAACAATAAAATCCAAACCACAACAAACCATCTCTGAGAACGAAATGCCATGGAAGCGGGCTCAGGAAGGTGGAGAACGTTGGTCATCAGCTTTGTGCTTTTGAAGCCTTTTTGGTCAGTTCTGCAATGTGTAATTGCAGCCCTGCAATCTGAACGTGCAGTGGAAAGAGGCTGCACATCTCCGAAGTAAACCCAGTGGCAGCTGCCTCCATCTGCACCCTTTGTGTCCGAGGGGTGTGCAGGGATAACGGGGGGACTGCTTGGGAAGATTTCCTTTGCTCCTGCTCTTCTCTCGAGTTGGGTCTGAGCCTCTCTGACAGCAGGAGTGGTGAGGAGATGTAACTGAAAATAACCTCAGGGCATCATAAATGTCTTGCTATTTCTGGGACTTCTTCAGGCCGGTGTGATTCCAGCACACGTTTTGAGGCTGATGCATGTAAGAAACCTTCTGACCCCGGTGAGACTCCTGGGGTGCAGAAAGCCTTTGGTTCACAGGTCCCCATCCTGCAGTGAGCCGAGACTGAAAAACGTTGGTTTTTAGCAAAATCTGCACCCTGTATCTAGTACAAAACAGAAGTTTCATTAGTCAATTCCTCCTCCTGTTGCGAGCAGCTTAATCTAGTCGGTTTGGGGTTGCTTTGCTTTAGGTAGAGTCCGGGTAGGAGCAAACATGGTCAGGGAGAATGATGCAGGCGAGGTTTGTTGTTGTTGTTTTAATTTGTTGTTGTGTAGTGCTCCATCCAAAAAGAAATATTAAGAGCTTATGTTGGATTTTTAACTGCAAAAGCGGGAAGATAAGGTGGAGGCAGTCTGCCTTCTAATTAGGGTGTAGGTTTGCTAATGGGAATGTTTCCTTCACTGTTGCAGTGGCTTCCGAAGTGTTTGAGGATGACAACGGCAGCAGCTTTGTATCTGAAGAAGACTCAGAAACTCAGTCGGTGTCCAGCTTCAGCTCCGGCCCCACGAGCCCCTGTGAGGTGCCCACTCAGTTTCCTCCCGCCACGCGACCTGGGAGCCTGGATCTGCCCAGCCCCGTCTCCCTCTCCGAGTTCGGGATGATCTTCCCCGTCCTCGGCCCCCGAAGCGAGTGCAGCGGCGCATCGTCCCCCGAATGCGAAGCCGAAAGAGGTACGCACAGCTGGATACGGCCTGGGCCCATGCTTTTCAGCTTTATAAAGGGAGCAGGAAAACCCTCTCAGCTCCCCTAGGCATGTCGCAAGCTCGCTGAGCTCTGACCCTCTGGCTGCTTCCTTGGGGAAGGCAGTTCCTGAAGGCCCTGCATCCCAGTTAAGTGACACCTAAATGCTCTCACTATTCTCCTGCTGGCTGCGCAGCTTACCCAGGTTTGCCTCAGTGCAGCAGAGGGGCTCAAGGTTCCTCAGAGAATCAGTGAGCAGTGGGATTCCGATGGTACACTTATTTTAAGGAAAATCCGAGTTTAGTTTTTAATTCCTGTTCTGCTTGCTGAAATCCCTGCTTTTCAGAGGGGGGGGAAAAAATATCAAATAAGGTGCCAAAAGGAACCACTTGCAGGCTTTGCAAGCCCTTGCTGACATATTCAGACTAGAGGATTACGGCTGCTCTTGTGTACTCCAGCCTAAACCTGTTCATGCTGTAACTGATGCAGTGCACAAGATGAGCACGGCTTGGAAGGCCAACTTCAGTTTTAAGGCGTCTTGCTCCTGCTCCTATATTTTTCCGTGCTTTGGCAAAGGAAGCTGTGGAGGGACCCGCTTGAGCCTTTAAATTGCTCAGAATGAAATCGGGATTTAACATCGAGTTTAATCCTTTCTTTGCAGGGGATAGGGCAGAAGGGGCTGAGAACAAGACAAGCGACAGAGTGAACAAGAATAGGAGCAGCAACAGGAGCAGCTCCGCTGAGGGGCTGGCTTTGGATAACCGAATGAAGCAGCTCTCCCTTCAGTGCATGAAAATCAAAGAGGGAATATGCGCGGGCAGAAAAGCTGCCCAGATTGGCTGAGTCCTCCTTGTGCCCTGTCCTGGTTTAATGGGAGTATAAATATTTATACATGAACTTCTAAGTGTTTGAAGAACATTGTGCCAATAATATATGCCAAATCTTAAGCGTTTACTCTGAGAATTTGAAACTGCACTAAGAAGTCTAATGGATGTGGAGGGCTGAAGTTTTTATTCAGTAAATCCTTTGTAGGCCAGACAAGTTATCAAATGGTAAGCTGCGCCCCTATTTCACTGACTTTGTAAAATTGTTTTGTAGCAGCCTGGCTGAAGCAATAACTAGCAATGTTCCCGTGTAAATTCATGCCAGTAGGGGGTCTGAAATTCAAGCCAGACATTTGCAGAGAGCAGTTTGGCTTCAGTTTTGTAGAATGAAATGCTCTTTAGATACAGCGGATCTCTTGAGTATCAGTGGCATATTCTTTAAACATCTGTATTTGTCTGTATTACGCTGAAGCTGTAGAGATATTTTGTGTACAGGAAAGCTGCATGTGTGGGTCTAAAAGCCTTCACTCTTCCTTTGGTGCTCACAGAAAGGATAAAGATCGGTCGTGCCCTGTAAAAACCGGCGTAAGAGCAGCGATGGGCCCTTTCTAGCCACCTTCCTGAGTCTGGCGGGGACTCTGAGGGTGATCCAGTGACCAAAAGAGTTGATTGGCCCCTCGCCCTCCCCCTCCCCTGCGAAGTGAAGTATTATTTTTCAGCACTTTAAGTGTTATTGCTCGGAAATGGGAGTGATGGATGTTTTCGGGACAGTTCCGACAAGGGGTTCATCCTTCAAATATGCATGAAGAAAAAAAAGAGTTGCCAGTGTAGATTGACGATGTGTTCTTAAATTGCTCCGTAGGTTGTACTGTGTGGGGTTTTATAACTGTTAAAAGGACTTGAGGTTTTAGTATGCCCTAGAGAAAGTGTTCAATAAAACTAGAAAGGGCACGGGCATGTTTTGCCAGCAGCTGTTAGGCAGTAGTAGTGTCTGGTAATTATGCTAATAAGTGGTAGTAAAAAATCCTAGGACTCTTCAGTTTTGGTGGCTAAGCATTTCTGAAAGCACCATTTTATCTAAAATGTCCGTTTCTATTGTTAATTTGATGGGAATTTTAGTATTGCCCAAAGTATTTTCTATTCTATGTTTTTGCAGTCCTGTTGTATTTTGTCCTTGCCACAGCTTGTGTATCTATTCTCCAAGTTAATGTAAAATTCTTCACACTACAGTAAACATTTTTGTTTTCCACATTTCATTTCGAGTTTGTGCAAGCTAAGTGTATCTCAGCCGAATCCTTTCCCACAGCAAGCTTAGTCTTTAAAGGATGTGCAGAACCACAGGTAAAGAACCCCGTTTCCATAAAAATTAGATTCAACACATTGTAGCTGTTAAACTCACAGTGGCAGTGAATATGAGCATTTACGTGGTCCAAACACCATTGGCAGCATTTCCCAGCCCAATACGTGGTTAGGAAAAAGAAGACTGGTTCCAGCTTCTGCTGTGAGCATTGCTTGGGGAAAAGCTGGGACTGCCAGCGTTAAATATGAGATGAAAAGCAGTAGCACAGTGTCACACTATTAAATGTCTCACTTAAAATTTCATAACTAAGCTACTGTCTGCATTGAATACAGATAGAGAAACCAATGGAGGAACTTGAGGCTGAGTATCTATTTTTGTACACCTGCCAGTCAACCTCTAATACACTTGAGGTTTTTTTCTAAGCCTCTTGCTATCAAATTTCCTCCTAGTGCCAGTTCTGACTGGAAACCCAAAGACCCTGCGCTTGTGTAATGAATAACCTTATGTTCAGCAGGATATGAGAATGTTGCATGTGCTGCCTTGTGTATGTCATGGTGGGGTTCAGTTCCCAGCAGATGAAAGCCACTGATCAGAAACGTGGCAGGGTGTGGGGACCCAACAAACCCTTCCTGTTACACTGTGTTTCTCCAGTATTTGTTCAAAGATCTTGCTCCAGCCGCCTTCTTCAGCAACCCCAGTGCTCAGCAGGTAAATTACACTCGAATTGTGCAAGCAAGCAGGCACGACAGCGTGTCTAATAAATTAATGGAAAACTCATTTTATTTTAAACTCCATAAAAGGCATAATTATAAATATGACAAACTTAAATGAACATACATCACTGTGGAGTACAGGCAAACGAACAAGCTTTCTCTGGTTACTGTTTGCAGGAATTCTTGATGTATTCTGAAGTGTAATATGATGGTAGCCACCTTTATGGGTATAAAAATAAGCCTCTGGTGTATCAAAGTATACGTGATCAGTGAGAATGTATAAAGCAAAATTTAATCTAGGCCTTTTACTACTCTTTGGTATTATCACACAACTTCAATGTCATTTTTTTCACTAAGTGATAAAAACCCCTGTTGTATGTACACAAACTTAATTCTAAGCAGCTGCTTGTTCAAACACCTTATGGTTCACATGGTCAAGTGCATAAAAATTACTGTACAAATAGTTTCATGAAACTTGCATCAGGAAACTAGGACTGAACCTCAGACTTGGGACAGATGACATAGTACATGGATGAATGATATCAAGTTTCTAACTCTTGGTAAGTCTTTGAAAATTGATGGATTAGATTAATGAAGGACTAACCCCATTCCTTCCTAACAAAACAAACAGATGTGTGTGCATGGGGGGGCATCTCACCCTGAGCTATAAACAGCAGCATATGGTGTTGTGTACGGAGCTCTAAGGTAGGATTTAAAAAAACAAAAAAACTCAGAAAAGATGTTTCAGCACATACGCAAGGAGAACATCCAAACTTTTTAAAAGAGTAAGTCCAGTTATCCCTCAGCACCAATGATATTATGATATTATTATATTACATATTAAAAAATAATTTCTTTATAGTAGCCTAAGTAAATCAAAGAAACGATAAATCCTCTTAAAGCCCCTTACAACAACTGGCTTTCGTTGTCATTTAGCTGCAGCTTAGACAGTTTACAACTGTACAGTATGTGACAACTTAGCAATACAGTCTGCTTGTTGGTCAATCAACTTTCTAAGGCTTTGTAGTTTAATCTTTAAAGGCTTTAAATGAATGTTTACAGGCAGAGAACACTTAATGGTCAAGAGTTGCATGAGTGGGAGTAAAGTAACATGACCAATGTACCCTCATTACAATCTAAGCTGTTGTGCAGCTATTTCAATTTTTCCCCATGCAGGCCTTGCTCTTTTCTAGAAGTATTTTCTGTGCAGCATTTCCCAGCTTGACTCAATCTAGTATTGTCATTACAGATCAAAAATGACAACTGATGTAGGGGAAAGAAGAGCTTAACTTACATCTTGAGCTGAGGCTGCACTAAAACTTAAGGAGCAGTTTAATCTCTGATTATTTTTCTAGATTTGCAGAAAAAAAGTGATAAAGTATGCATTTGACAGAAAATATCAGAAGTAATCGTGACTAATTTCCTAATAAAAAATGGCAAAAAATAATATTGTAGAAGTGATTTGCCACAACCAGCACTGGCAGAGACCAAACTTTACAAGAATTGCTTGTGTATTTCTTTTGAGATGCTCCACATGAATGTTTTGTCCTACCTGTGAAAGGAAATGTACGGTGATGGGATTCTACCAACTCTGCAGGTACAGTATTCGAACAGGACTTGTCTTAAAAAGGACAGTGATACTGAACTTAAATCCTGTGAATTTATGGGCCTAAACACAATCCCATGACTGTACTGTGTATGTACAAACTGTTACTGTGTCTGGATAGAGACAGCTTTGTCTAGTATTCCTTGCTTTTGCTTCAGTACAATATGGAAGCTGAGCCTTGCATGTGTATTTCATCCAACATAAGCTTTGGCACTAGCTTGTGCTTGGAGAGAGAAACAAAAAAGGGGAGGGGACAACTTCCTACAGAGCAGAAACAGACTACAAAAGAAAATCAGGTTTTACTGCAGACACGATATGAGCTTGATCTCAAACAGCAGAGGACATGCAAAAACTTAGTTCTGGCATCTGCCTTTTATACAGTCAAGAATATACTGTTTAGACTTCCTAACTACCTCTAACTTCATAGGTGTTAAAAATAGAT
This sequence comes from Netta rufina, assembly GCF_964035555.1. Taxonomy (NCBI): domain Eukaryota; kingdom Metazoa; phylum Chordata; class Aves; order Anseriformes; family Anatidae; genus Netta; species Netta rufina. Next base: position 44,600,646 of record NC_140124.1, read on the forward strand.
GCAATATATTCTGGTTTAGCCTGTGCTAAGATTTATATTTTCCTCTATAAATCTGTGCTAAGTGAAATTTTAATTTTGTAGAGAGGAAGTAGTCCTTGGCACAACTGCCTGCTCCCAAAAGCCAAGGATAACCAAAAAGGACTTGCTTTTTGCTCATCTTGTGCCCATACAATTCCCTGTGTTGATTCATTGCAATAATCATCAGAATCTTCCCTGCAAAAGAAGGTAAGTCACACTGTGACAAACTTGTCACAAAGCCCAGACAGTCTTTGAGAAAAGTGCAGTCTAAAGACATGTTTTCAGTGTCCTTTGAAAGCTAGGCAGTTGTTAAAAAGCTGTCCAATGAAGGAGATGAAACAAAAAGGGACTTACTTTATGGAGAAGGTAAATAGCAGACTCCCAGGAAAGTGACTTGAGGCCACAGATATTTCTTGTTCTCCTGTACTACGTGCTTGCTTTCCTAATGAACAAATCTTATTTTTTAGAGCACAGGTACTATTTAAGTAACATCTTTTTGGTCAAAAAATTGCCAGGTAAACCTGAATGGCAAAGAACTTCCTATGGCTGTTTTACAAGTACCCTCTCCTCTTGTCACATAGAGTTTTTCCTGTCATTTGTTTAAAAAAAGTTAACCTTTAAATCCTTTTCAGATATTTATATTTTTATATATATCTTACAGGCTAGAGATAGTAAAGTCTACTATATCTGCTCTTTTTTTTTCCTCCCCTGGAATAATTCCACTTCCACTCTTTTCTTAGGAACTTGAACCTTATTTCTATTGATGGCATGGGTTAAGTCCTACCTTTTATTCATCAGTTTCAATTTAAAAATGACCCTTCCTATGCAGGCCAAGTACTTGGAAAGAAGTGCTTTATCCTTGTTATTTTTGTTAGGATGCTGATGGGAGGGAGTGAACTACCCCCTAGCACCAGTGAGACTACTTCAGTAGATACAGAGAATCTTACAGTGCACCTTCAGCTGAAAACATTTAATGTCTAATAAGTGAATGGCATGCTCTACTCTCTGTACATGACTGTTGGTTAACTTTGATTTTAGTGCTGATTGTGATCAGGCTAGGTTTTGCAGCTAGTAGGAAGAAAACCATACAGTACCTTGTGTTAGAATATGTATTAAAGTAATCCTAATACAAAATAACAGCTCTTAAAGCACATGTCATATGGGTGAATCCATTGCTCCTCTTCTAGAAATAGCTGAAGCTGGACTCTTCCTTATCTTTTACTTCTATGTACACACTCTAGATAAGCTGAACATGTTAGAGGCAGCCTGGACAACATGCTCAGCAGTAGTAAGTTCACATTGAAATGTGAGAGCTACTTCAGTGCTGAAAACATTCAAGACATTCAGTACAAATAGCAATCAATACATATTTGGTCCTGAGGCTGAATAAGCAGAATGCACAATAACATTTTCTTAGATGATGTTTAGTTTTAAGAATGAAATCCTAAACCCATAGGCCCTATATTTCAGGAGAAGTGAATTTCAGTGTTAATTTTTCTCTTACATAGACCCACTATATTTTGATTTGAAATGTAGAAAAATTCCAGTAAATTATGTCCTGCCAGTTCATTTGAACGTAAGCATTTTAGCCTGCTCACAGGCCTATTGAACAGTGCTCACTCTCATACCATAGCAGCAAAAACCACAGCTGTCTACCACAATTAATCAGCAAATGGGTGACTCCATGCTTTTGGCTATGACTTATGCATAAAATAAAATTGCGTTCTTTGTGTAGTAAGAGTTATTCACCTCTTCACAGGCTGTAGGACAGGACAAAATGACTTCTTTAAAGAGTAGTGCACAAGTCTGTCTCCTTACTGAAGCTGTGATACTTTAAGAGGAGTAGTACTGTTGAAATCTAAGAAAAAAGGACCCTCTTGTTGAGGCAAGAATGTGGTGGGGATAATGTTGTAAACTCCAGCAAGTATGTTTTCCACTTCCAAGTAGCAAAATCCACACCTATGATAAAAGAAGTGACCCGTTATAAGATCTGAAATGTTTCAGACTGCTAAGACTTCATTGAATGAACTATTATTACCTGTAGTCACCGCTGCTCTTCTTCTGAAAGCCATAGGAACCAGGATCTCCTACTGTTGAGACTGTGATAAGTTCAAAGCCAACACTGTATTGCCTGCAAGTAAAGTGACATTTTAGTCATTTGGGTCACCAGGACTACCATAAGGAGAGCAATTTTTGTTAAAAACAACTCTATAGTACAGCTGGAACACATCTAAAAGTTTTGTAACATTTGTGACAGAAATGCTAATGAAAATTACCACAACATGACTGCACAGATTGGAGGAAGACACGCACATCCATTTCAGAGCTGTACTCCATGGAAAATTACTGCTAGTTTTGTCTCTGCACCAAAACAGCCTTCAAGTGGTTAAGCTTGTGGTGACATATTTCTGTGCTGAGTGGCACAGATCCTGGGCTGTGATCTGATCACTGTCAGAGGAATGGGAATGTTGGTCATCTCAGCAGAACTTCTCATGTTGCATTACAACTTGGGACAATTTGTCTACTACATCTTAATACATGCAACAGGCACAGCTGGCCCTGTCATTCAAAGTGCCCAAGAACAAGCTAAAAATGCAGAAAATGCATACAGAAAAAAAGAAATGCTTCATTAGTGGAGCAGGAGAGCCACACCTTCATAGAAACACATCTGTACTCATCTTCATTTCACAAGAGGAGTTTCCTCAAAAGGGGAGGAAAAAGATGTGCTGCTATTTCATAGTGTACAGCTTTGCAAAAAAAAAAAAAAAAAAAAAAAGACGAAAGAACCATCACAACACTTGACTGCACGTTAAGAGATACATTGCTAGTTAGAAGCTCCGTATGCTGGCATTTTGAGGTAGAGAATGAATTTTGCTGTAGGAATTTGACCTGCATAACCTCAGCAGTCAGAATACCAGTTATGAGAAAACATTATTTAAAAAAAAACAAAACATACTGACACTACTTTGTGTGCAAATGGGGCTGTGAGCGTCAAAAGCTTTGAGCTATGTTTTAAGTTAAACCTATTTTATGTTCTGCGTTCTCAAATCTCCCCTCCAGCTCTCAGTCCTCTTAAGCCCTTCCAGGAACGGGATGCAGTAGTTGATACAGGTTTATTCTACCAGAGCAACAGCTGAGTGCCCATAAACTTATAAATATCACTTGCAACACCAGGGAGAAGCTTTTAATGTGAAAGATACTCCACAGGGCACTGACATCCATTTTTTCCTCCTGATCTGCAGGTCGCAGAGTAAATGCACTTTCAGAGCTCAAGCTACTGCCCAGGCCATTATTTAAGAACCCCTTAAGTTAGTGTTTAGTATCCTGCATATTAGCTCTGCTATAAAAGAAAAGGAAGTATGATCATAACATAATTATATGAGGAAACAAGTCCTTTGTACCCTCTTCCCTACTCTGCAAGACCTAGCTCTGCTCAGACCCCAGAACTAAAACGAAAGAAGACTCCTGCTTTCCCTGTACATCAAGGATTTCCTTCGTAGCAAAAAATGGAAGTTTAAATTGCTACTGCTGGCAAAGCTAGAAACAAATAGTATTATTTATCTGAGCTGCCTCCTGGATCTCGTCTTCTGGGTTTTCAGGGCACTTCCCACCCTCTCCTTGGAAAATACTGACCACACTTGTCCACAGCACATGATACTCCCACTGTGTTGGTACATGCTTATTCTACAAACCTTGGTCCACGTAGTTCAATTAGTAATGGCCCACTCTTGTCCATCTGGAACTGATAAATGGGGTTATTTTTGTAGCTGTCTCTGAAGTTTCCACATCCTCCAGCACTGTGACCTTTCCATTGTCCATTAACCTAAGAAATGAGAAATACAGAAATGTTTATATCCTGAGGGTTTGTGTGTATAGAAAAGCAATATAAGACTAGAAAATTCTCTCAGTTCAGATGTCACTGATTGAAGGACTCTGAATTTCTTTTAAGTGTAAGTGAAATGCAGAATGTGTTAGCATTCAGAAAGTTTCACTGCAGTCCTCCACCTACCTCACTCAAAGCCTTCAATCCCTTGTAAAGGTAGGCTATTTCAGCTTACATTTAGTAACAGGACCCAATGAATGTTTTTGACTATGAGCAATTGTATCTAAGGAAGAACCTGTATTCCCATCTATCCTGTGTCTGCTTCAAGGTTTTTTGTTGTGTTTGGTTTGTCATGTTTTTGTTGTTGTTGTTTCCCTCCTCTCCCAAAATCTCCTCTGTTGTACCAAATGAGAAGCAGAAACAGCATAAGAGTGACAGCATTGCTTGTGTTATAGCCTTTGCTTTTGAAATCACTCCTCCCACTACTAGTCCATTCACATCCATGCACTCTGAGAAACAGCACTGCAGGGACAAGAAAGGTATCCGTGAGGACAGATTCCAAAGGGACAAAGAAATACAAGAAAAAGCATGCTGCTCAGACGTAGAGAAACAGGCCATCTGTTTGCGAGTTCCCCCTGCTAGTCATTAAAGTGAAAGTTTAGACTTGCAAGACATGCCAGGCATTCGCACAAATTTATGGCTGAGATACATTCCTTGGATGTTACTTCCCTCCCCTTTCCGTCAAACCAGCAGGGATCAAGATTTTTTTCTTGTGATTTAGTTTCTCTGCTCGCTGTCCAAAAACCAGCTCAGCTGGACTTTGCTCCAGGAGCCCCACTACAGCTAGGCCAGTGCCAGAGGTTGACCTCTCAATTTTAGTATGAGATATCTAACAGAGCTTTCTTTTGCTGGCAAACTGTGAATTAGTTATCTGCTTGTTTTTAACTGCGGTAACTACTAAACAAATAACAAGTAAGCATTAAAGAAAGGCAACTTGCTTTTTATATGTAATCCTACAGATAGAACATGCCTTTTGGTTGAAGGCTAGACACAGCTTCAAGTAATTAACAGGTTTCCACATACTTAATTCTCTCTTTAAACATGTTACAACATCAAACAGATGACCTGCCTCAAACAGCTGTGTCACCTTCAGTGTGTTTTTGCCTTCTTAAACCATTCTCCCAGCTCAGTTTTTAAGAGCTAGAAGTGACAATTTTCTGCACTGAGTGTTCACATTGTTCCCAGGAATCTCTCGAGCCACCCACTATTCTCCCAAACAAGCTAGATTCAAGGGGCTGTTACAAAACACTGTCCAAACTTAAGAGCCTAGCTGCAAGATGGTATGGTGCCTTGGCTACGTGAAGCAACATAATCCTCAACTTCAGGCACAAGCATCCTAGAAAATGGACTGTTCCACTGTGGCTCAGCGTAGCCCCGTTTCTCTTTTCCTGAAGACATTGCTTCTTTGCACAGAAAACTTCTGTCTATATTAGGATTTCCCAGGGTATGTACAGATCAAGTAGAGAGATGAAAGTTAACAGCTGGTAATTTATTCTTTCTTGAGGATGAAATTGCTAATACCAGGTATAGCTCTGAAAATAAACATCATCCTGTGATCTCCTGTCTATATTTATACCTCAGCTGAACGCATAACTGCAGCTCATGTTAACATCTGAAATACTACCAGCAGCCGGCCCCCAAACCGCCTGGGCTTCTTGCTAGTTTTAGTCAAGTTTTTTGCTCTTGCCCCCGCTGCTCTAATCTTAGGGACCATTTCTATATGAAACGTACCGTCCATACATCACCTTATTCCTATTTTGCAGTGCAAGTGCTTATCCCAGTGATTACAGACTTTCGAGATGCCTTAGCAAAACTGAAGACCAGTAAAGTATCATGATATTGCCATGCTAAGTCCATTTGTCACAGTCTTGGCATTGGTGCTTTTACTTTGCCATTGCTGATTTTGCCCTGTCATGCCAAGAATTTTTCAAGAAAACCATGCACTTCTAACAAAGGAAAACGAGTGACATTCTTGGCTGAGTTTTTACTCTACAGTAGCACTGGCACAATCTGGTCTCCGCACAATAATTGCATATTAGGGTACAGGCTGTTACTCCAAAGGTCTGTTTATTCTACAAAGGTTTTATAGTACTATCTGCACTGGTACAGCTGTAACACTACTACGAAGATGGAGTTTACGTACCAAATAAGATTTTTATGCCAATAAAAGTTAAGCAACTATTCTTACAGTGTGGTGTGAACAGAGTGAGTCAACCACCCAAGGCTTTTATGTTGGTACGAACAATACCTAAAGAGCAGCTTTGGCATGTTATATATAACAAAAGTGCAGGATTGGTGTTACACTAGGTATGCTCAGATTACTTAGATTAAGCTTCAGTTGACCTCGCTAAGAAGTTTTGTTTGCGAGACAATAGCCTAAGCTGGCATTTCTGGGCATTAGTGTAAAAATGTATTTAGAAACCTTACATATCTCACATATGGAAAAGCCAAAACAGAATTATATACAGTGACCCATAAAAGAAAATATTTCTTTACCCGTTTGGAAATGGTGTAAGGTGTAGGAATCTTGGAAAAGGTAAACTTGCACAAGGAATACACCTGTGTTGTAAAAGCAGAAGTTGGTTATGCATTCATCTGGCACTTTTCACATGAAATCATAACATATTAGAAAAGAAAAAAAAGGAAAATTGCCTACACACACAGATCTTAGATAGTTGTTCACTTTAAGTGCTTTGAAAAATCACCACCAAGGAGATGCAGCTTTAATACTTGGGTAAGAAGGATGCAGGTCACTGGAGCCCATCTCTACTCAGAAAAGATCTCAAGTAGTGGCTGACTGCCAAAGCAGGTGAGTCCTGTCCCTATCCCCCCAACTATATTGTACAGACACAATATATTGTCTTAACTCCGGGGGAGAACATTATCGAGCACATTATTCAGTGGTTCTGCTCCATCATTCATAGCCTCCCTCAAAGTAACAATATCAACCCAAAAGCATTCTTGTTCATCAAATTAACAAATAAAGTACATTTTATGCTATAACTGCTTACATTACATTACATTTGAAGCCAACAGTACGTACCCTGATGGTGTAATGGATAGTGTTTTGTTTCTCGTACTGGGACACCACTAAGGTAAACGTATGGGTCCCCGGAGAGGTCAACTTTATCTTGGTCAGATAATGAGGGCTGTTGATCCGAATACCATCAATATATGGAGGAGGATCAGCTGAAAAGGAAAAGGACTTTTTGCACATCAAAAAAATTCCCCAGCTTGGTAAACTTCTTAGCCATTTTATAATCAGTGAATTTTACCCAGAAAGTCAGATTGTTGGTACTAAGGTCAGAATATAAGCAGACTTCAGTGCTCTCAAAAGAAAGCCTCAAGATTTGCTCATAAAAAAGGACAAATAATATTAAGAGCAACTATCATTTTCAGGAGAGGTACATCACATGTCAGGACAAATTCTGCACTTAAAAGTTCAGCTTAGATCCCATGACTTACAAGAAATGCTTGCCCATCTCCTACCATCTCTCTATCCAGAGGAGACCTACTGGGATTATGTTGAAGTTTAAAGAAAAGAATGAAGAACGTTTGAGTATTTTATACAAATAAATCTATGAAGCATCTTCTAGAGATGCTCCCTTCTCTATTGATAGGACAGTTCTAGTTGGTAAACGAGATTCTGCAACAATCTTAATGCCTTCAGGAGACAACAAAAAAGCAACAAAAAACCCACTATCTCCATCTTTTTCCCTCCCCCTTGGTATCACTGCACACATACATGTAGTTGTATCCCAGTAGCAATGCAAATGCAGCATTTGTTATAAACATCCCAAACATTTTCTTTTACAATTACACAATACAGTTCGTTACTCAGTCTCTAATTGGTTATTTCCAGAGTTCTTTTAATTTTAGCGAAGCAAGAACAAACCTAGCCAATTACTTCAACAGACCCAGGATCAGGTCCTTTGTTCTACAAAGCAACATGGGAGAGGGGAAAGGATTAATATAAAACAATGAGAAGCTTAGGAATGGGAAAGCCCTGCCTCTGTGCCAAAGGATTAACCTGCTTTGTTCTGATCTCATTTCAACAGATGGTAAAAATAATACTGCAGCTTGACAAATCTATTTCCATGGAAAAGGGTTTTAAATGAGTTTGAGCTCGTGAGATTAAAAGTTTATAAAAGAGTTTGGGTAGCAAGAGAAAGCAGATGAATTATCCAGCTCTTGTTAATAGTCTTGCTGGAAGACTGTTTCAAGCACAACCGAACAGTTCCTTCACTGTACAAATATGTTTTTTGCCCACTTGAGAATGTTTTCAGTATAACACACATGCAAAAGCATTGCTACAAGAACCAGCAAAATCACAAGCATGTCTCGGGCAGTAAGGTGGAGCAAATTCTTTAACAAGATCAGCTCTTGCAACAAGTGGTGATTATTTGGTAAGGTCTCAGTGGATGCTTTCTGCTCAAAGAGCATTTGGATTTTAGGCAAACTGGTTGGCATAGTTAACTGAAACAAGACCAGAGAACACTATAACCCTTATCAGTCATTCCAGTAGGATAAATAAAAAAAATGCACAGAAAATAATAATAAACAAGCACAAATTCCACTCTCTTTGTTCAGAAGAGTTTTAGAAGCTGCTCTCTGATTAACTCCTGCTATTACCTGTTGTGTGAACAGCTATCTGAACACAGCCCTAGTTCTGAAGGGGTTCCCTAACTGTAAAAGAAACAAACCAAATCCCGCTTATGATAGGATGCATTTTCACTGAATTAATTCAAGGAGGTCTTTTGTTGTTGTTGTTGTTTGTTTGTTGTTTAAATGCCAAGACCTCTATGGTGACATAGAGAACAAATAAAACCATGACGTTATCAGTTCTACCTTAAGGTTGCAGTCTACCTAGCCATTACCTTTACTTCCTGTGTCTCAGATCTGCTATTTGTCTTGAAATAAAACATGCATGGCTTTTCTGCAGCTACAACAAAGCTCCAAAAATCAATCCCCTTCTTCTTAGGGTAAGCAGAATCTGACCTATAATGACCAAGAGTAATGTAATGCTTGGATAAAATTAAACATCTAAATATTTTCTTAAACATTACATACCCGATGCAGCTGAACACTTCAAAATATTTTAGAGTATCTCATGAACTTACTTTAGATACTTTGCAAAGCCATGCTCACAGAACAGTTAACATTGATCATTTTCATTTAGGAGAAGCTGTAAACCAAAATCATTTCACCAATGTGGGAAATAACCATGCTATCTGATAAACAGAAGCACTGTCTCTTTAAACATTAACTACTGCCACTGCAAAATAAACAGGTCAATAAAGAAAATGCTGTGGCAAAATCAAGTGTTAGCAGCACTATGGTAAAGTTCTAAATAGGGCTCAGCGCTTCCAATGCTTGCAGTTTGTTTTATTCCTTCAGTGTAGTCTATCAAAGATGGTCAAATGCTCGAACAACTATTTCAAAAGACTGACCTCTTAGAACTAGACATCCAGTTTTAAAACAAACTGTGCCTCTCTTTCATACAAAATCCTTTACAAGAATTCATTTACTTCTAAACATCATCTTTTTGACAATCACAGTATACTAACCTGGATAGTAAACTTTTTTGCCATCAGTCTTGTATACAACCATTGTAATGAATTCCCGATTGTGTGCAAAGTCATCCTATAAAAACACAAATTAAGTAGAGATATATATTTCTGTGGAATGTAACTAACATTAAATCAAGTATAACATTCTCTCAAACCCTTCAATCATCACATGGTATGGTCTCATAGCTGTATTTAATGAAATACCTGACCAATTCCTTTTAAAATGTCTCAAATAAACTACGACCAGTCTCACTGAAAAAAGTTCAGGCCCTCAGGATTTAGAATTACTTCAGTACCCTTATGGTGTACTCTCTCAATTTTTTACTCTGTGTCTGTTTCAATAATCTTGTATGCAGGTATTTATATCCACTGAATTTAAAATTTATATATACACACACACATGCACACATACCTGAACGTGAAAATATAAGCAGTTACATGCTCACGCTAGAGACAACAGTATAGAAAAATTTACAGAAGACATCATAGAATTCAATCTAGAAAGAACTTGGCACCTTATCTGTGATGTGTCTGCTAAGCAGCACCCAGACTGCAGCACCACCTTGTGGACAGTGGACCTCCAGTTTGTACTGAGGATTATTAGCCAGGCTGTAAGCATCCTTCACTGGACCTTGTTTTGCATCCCAAGTACTAGAAGCAATGCAGACACTTCGTTAGATCAGTAGGATATTGATTTGCATTTTAAAAACCAACTGAAAATCCTACATGCATACAGAGCTATCTATTATCAGTAACAAAATTACCAAAGGCTGATTTTCTACTGGTATCTACAACTACTGTATTCGTAATTGCCATGTCAGAAGCTTTATCTTATATTTGTTTTTATAAATGACTTTGCTACTATACAAGCATGGTTATCAGCAATGCTAAATGCAAACAGCTTGTTTGGTATGGTGACTGCAACCACACAAAGCACAGGAAAAGGTGAACAATTCATGGATTATGAGCTAGCCAAATATTGTCACTATCACCAATTTTTTCCCCATCGTTTTTTATTCAGGTAAACTTTAAAATTAAAATTAATCTCTTTCATGTTTGGAAAGGTGCCTGCTTGAAGTCTTAAATCCTTTAGGTACCCTGTTACAAAACCTGCCTCATGAACTGTCCAGACAAGAAAAATACGGTGGGGAAAAACAAGAAGTATTGGCGACGATGCAAAACATGGCAAACTAGGAACAAAAATGGATGAAGCCATTCTTAAGTCCCATTGACGCTCCCACCCTTTTTAACTGGGCAGCATGTGTGAATGGCTGGCTGCATTATCAGCTGAGCTTCAAATTATTACTATCATTCTGCCTCAGAGAATGGATGAGAGTAGCCCTGAGGAGAATATGGGGGTGTGGTACAGCATACTGGAGTGGGAAGAGAGAGGAACCCTCACTACCAGAAACTGAGGCATTTCTCCTCAAAATGGGTAACGGAAAGGCTGAATGTGCTGGGTACTAGGTGGGAGACAGGTATTGTGTTCAGAAAAATCAACGGCCAAGGAAGTTAACACAAGACAACTAACACTGGTGAAAAATGGAGTTTGACCGTTCTGATGTGAGTGAACACACCTTGTAAAGACAACAGGCACTGCACAAATGACTTGCAACTGTCCGGGAAAAACAATTTCAAATAAAAGCTAGGTTACTCAAGCACAGCCTAGTGACTGATTAAACAAACACGGAGTGCACAAAAATCTGATTTCTGTTCCCATACAGAGATAAAGGACTGAGGTCAGAAGCTGCTTACACAACCTTATGTCCACAGCATCATCATAAAGGTCACAGGAGTTGTAACAACATTACAGAAATGCTCCAAGCCTGAGTTCTGAGTTCAGAAATATAAAGGCAGGCTTGGGACCATGGTCAGAGTCCAAGCTCTTCAGCTGTAACTGGGAAGAATGGACGGAAGCAAACACCTCAAAAAATTTTAATGCTATATTGACAAAAAATTTATCTTGGACCAACCTGTGAATACACGTAGACTCTTTAAAAAGACTTGGGTTCCAACTCAAATAGACAACATCATAGTACTGGCACAGGTCCTCCCAGGCAATCCAGAAGATCCCTAAAACGGGACTGCTGTTACTGTTTGCTTACCAGACACCTTGCTTTTACTCTTTTTTTCAGAAGTCTCTTTCTAGGCAAATAATAGAGGTTATATAAACCCACATTTCTGTAAAAATAGTCATAATGCTGCATTGCCCACATTCCTAAATTTAAACTTAATCCCCAAAACAAACAAGTTGAAACAAGAAAAGCAAAGAATAACTGCACATCTCCAAATTCTCAACCTGAAGCTGTCGGGACATTTTTCATTCTCAAGCTCTAATCAGGAACATGAGAAAATCTTTGTTGTAGCCAAAAAAAAAAATACATCACTTATTGATTCTGAACTGCCTATTTCCTAAGTTTCTGAGAAAAAAAAATACATAGTCAAATAGGCTCCTCTAGTTCAGAGACCTAGTTTAGTAGCTCAGTAAAACATTCAATAAACTTGAGTATGTTTAAATGTATTTCTAAGGTACTTCATCCAATATCCATGGGATTGTTTTGGCACCCCCAATCTGCTTCGTCTTTACAATTCTCATGGATTTATTTTAATTCTCTATAGCTTGCTTAATTACAACTCCAACCAACACCACCTGCAAACTGACAGATTCCTGATGGAAGTGAACTCTCAAAAAAGGTAACACCATCATAATGCAAGTCCCTGATATAGGCAGCTGCATATCTTGCAGCACTAAAAAAAAAAAGAGAGAGAGAATAGCTACACTTAGAAAACAAAACCAGTATGTCAATACAGTCTGAAAAATTAGCTCCCTTAAAATTTATATAAAATTACATGAATAATTTTAACTATTAGATTCTGCAGATACACAATTCCTTACTAATGAATCACCAAGTACATAGTGAGCTAATCATTCATAACTTTCAGAAAAAAAACAGGACTGCTATTTTTTTCTATGTTTCTTTCTACCTTTCTTCAGGGATAAACCACAAAGATCTACATTATTTAATTATATAGCTACTTTTTATGCTTATTACCATTGTCTATTTTCTGAGCTGTTCTCGGATCAAAGTTCAAATATTTTTGTAAATCTGGGGTCCAATTTCTTGTGTCATTTTCACTGTATCTTCCCTTCCAACGTAAGTGGCTCCAGGGATTTTTCAACTGAAGGAATCTAAGTCCCTAAAGAAATACAAAATAAAATTGCTGGATTCATCTTGTCAAGATTCCTTTTTTAAATATATGAATACGGAATACAGACCAATATCTTAAGGAAATACATCATCATTAAGGATTCTGGAATTTCCCAATGAAGCTCAGACAAAATAAACTGTATAAGCCATTAGAACAAAAATCAGTAGATACCTATCTCAGACACAAATTTCAAGCAGGTATCTGATAAATCTTTCAGTTTCACTCGGTACCTTATATTCTCTTATATCCAAGACTGCATAGGCATGGGTTGGAACTAAACCCCATTTTTCTCCTTCCTCTTCAGACATCACACCTGTTGCTGTTGTGATAAGGACATCCCCCTTGTGAAATCTGTTCAAAAAGAGGTGAAAAATAACTTAAAATGTTACCAGTTGCAAACTCACTTTTGACAGACACTGCAATGGTATGTTTGTACACTATTTGTGTGACGATGCTTAAAAAAAACAGAAATACATTTTTTGTAGTCAGAAATCACAGTGGAACTATTTTCTTACAGTATTTAAGTACAGGCTGCACGTAAAAAAAAAATTATTACTTTTGTTACAAACAAAAAAAATCATCATCTGTCAACCTGAAGTTCAATCTGTAGCACTTATTAAAGTGACTCTTCACAGATCTTCAGCTGAACACAAACATGGTTTCATCAACACTTAGCTAAATCACTACATAGAGTAAATCAACAACTCCACTGACGCCAGGGTTTTGAGGTGGCTTTCCCAAACATGAAAGAAAAATTTATCCTTCTAGGCTTTTGCAAATGTTTACACTAAGGTTTTGTCTTATTCAGCACAGGCCTATAGGGTCTGAACATCAACAACTCAGTTCTGCAATTGTTTTGAATTGCAGTCATTAACTTCACAGCAAGCATGGCTGTGAAGACCTACTAACATGCTTTCTAGCACATGCTAAAAAAGCAAGTATGCATTCAGGGTTCCTACGTGGTTTACAGGGTCATTGCACTACGGATTGTCAGTCTAGCACAGATCAACAACAACTGTGAAGCTATGATCTCATCCTAATTGCAGCCACATCTCCAAACTGCAATGCCAGAATATCTGAAAAGCTATTAGCAATTAAGTGTGACTTCCTATCCTACTGAAAAAGCACTGCAGAAACAGTCACAGACTCTCATCATGGAGTTGTTTCAGTCAACAGAATATCCCCCTTTCACTGCTGTGAAACGCATAAGAAACTGGTTGCACTGAAGTTTTAAAATAAATCAAAGTACCTGCTAGTTGATGTTTAATACAGCTGACAGCTGTATCTTGCACTATAAGTAGAATTTTTACAGTAAGCCTGAAGATAAGTATCAGAGTTTTGACCAGCTTTCTGCTGCTCCTCCAGATTTACTAGTGGAACATAACCAAGATCTTGTGATGTGATTAACACCACACTGTATCCACTTGCTAGAGACAGCAGATCAAGTTCCAGGGGATACACTTCCTATACTTCCTTCTACCTATTAAAGACTGAACTTATACAGTGGTTCCAACCTGCTCTTTGCTGCGTAGTTGCTCAAATACCAATCATTTTAATTAGTTAAGAGAGAATATCTACCTCTGATAGAGCATTCTGAAAGTGCTATCTTTATCGAAAGCTTGATTGTCAGAGTGCATGGCAATTCTTTCTGGTATCCAACCAGTCAGTGCATGGAGATCAATATTCTGAAATACAAATATCCAAAAAAAATCATAACAGATAACCCATCTATAAGCTTACAATGCCCTGCACATAAATTATAAGTGCCTTGAAAGAAACCAAGTATATGTGCTACAATATAGTTCCATACATAAAAGGCTCAAGATTTAGACTATATAAAATTAGAAAATGAACTGATGAAGAACCAGAATTTCAAAGCTACATAAGCATTAAAAAGTGATCAATCATGCGCAGTTCTATGAAGTGTTGCATTTACTTCTTTGATTCATACACTTTTAAAGCACAATCTCTGAAGAAATATTTAGAACCTCGATATTATAAATGCATTTTTAATTATTTAACTTTTATTTCTAAGGCTCAGGGTTTAGGTTTTTTATTCTTTTTGGTAAGGCCTTTCATGTTTTCCTGTTAAAAGATGCTTTAATCTCTCCATTTCATCTCCTTAAAATACTGCTTCTTTTGCTTTGTACTCCTCAAAGGAAAAGCAGGAACTATAAATGCTTGAAGGGTCAATAAACAGCACTGGTGGGTGGGATTTTCAGGAATTACAAATACAACACAGACAGTAAGTAAACCTGTGTGGTGGTTTTACCCAGACAAGGAAGCTATAATATAGTCAAAAGACGTGGGATGGGTGGAGATTAAATGTCATGAGTCAAGCTGTTTTTCCAGATAGCAAGTTAAAGGAGGACAATGTAGATAACACAGCTATTGTCTCATGATTTTTTGCTCTGCAAAACGTCAGCCCACCACTGACATAAACATACATGTTTTTATAGCATACAAAAGCACGCTACATTTACTCCTTTTGCTTATCAAGACAAACGTGGCTTTGTATATTTCCAAAGGTGATGATTACCTGTCATACCCACAAAGAATGTAATTATCAAGACACCAACTAGAACACAAACAGCACCATGGAATCAAAAATACACTATTAACACTCTTAAGAAGTTTGAATGGAAAAAAAAAAAGATCAGAAATACTTCTTAATTAATGAATGAAGATTATTTGGGCAACTCATTTGAGTCAAGTAGCCTCTTTGAAAGAATAGTTTGCATGTCAAGTTAGCTGCAGCATTATTAATTATTAATTATTAATTAATATCAGTAGCTAAACTATAGGAACCTGAAACATATAAATGCACGGAACAATATGGTAAACTTGCACAGACCAGAAGTACTTGCTCCCTCCATATACATGGAATACTTCAGTCTGTTCCTTTCCTATCCGACTCTTTGACCTAAAAAGGAAAAACTGCCCTATTGATAGAATAACGGTTGAATCACAAATCAGCATTATTGATGCAGGCAAAAGAAGTTATAACTTTGCCCAAAATTTTCAGCTAGACTCAATAAGAACACAAATACTTTCCAACCATACATTCCAGTCCTACAGTCCGAGTACCAAGATTAAGTCCATCAAACTAGAATGAGTAAGACACTTTCATGGGCAGAGATCTCATCAAGCATAGTTAAGTACACTTGTGGAATGAAGAAACAACAACAAAAAAGGCAACAAATAGAAGGAATCAAAGACTTGCCTCCACAAATAATTAATTTTGATCTCACTAGAAGGAAAGTTATTTGACAGGTTATCTAACTGGATTTTTTTTTTGCTTGTTAGAAATAATCTATTACTTACAGAATTTGATCCAGGAAAATCATATCCTCCCATGACCTTCATGTAGGCCTTTTCTATTAGTGATACCCACAATTCATTCTTATTGTTAGAATAAGAGCAGAGGAGTTCCCCACTATGATCAACAGGTAACTGGTCATCTATGATTACCTGTGTAAAATAAACAAATGAAAAAGTCATCCTAAAGCTAATACAGTATTCCGGAAATACTTCAAGAACTATAACAAAACCAAACTCTCAGCAATACGTATCTTCTGAGACACAGCCAGACCTGACCACTCTTAGATGTGGACACCCATAGCAATCCTGCAGTGATTTGCCCTTGTGAACAAGAAATTGTCTTGCCAGGTCTTGTGTATGCTGGTCCACCGGGTGACCAGTATGCACCTGCCTTAGTCTCCCCTATATAAAATGGAGATGTTGACAGTACTTGCTTGCAAAGTGTTTAACATTTATTGAACGCAGCTACAGAAAAGCTCAGTAATTACTAGCAGTAGAAGAAAAAAAAGCCACCAATATCCTTCACCTAATTCAAAAAAAAGAATGTATACTATGTTCAGTAGCCAGCAAGAAAATAAAGTTACATATCTAGAGCAAAACAAAACATGTCGTATCACTTTCACAGTCTCTAGTTCCAGATTTAAATTTCTTCTCTCTTGAAAGGAAAATAATGTCAAAGCAACATTTCTGGTCAAATCCTATTTTTTTCACAAAACACAGTCATTCATCCTAACAAAAAGCAGCGATTAGGAGATCTTTTGGAAAGAGTATGAAGAGCTTGTCAAGTACGTAAATGATACTTCCATGAAGTATCTGTTGGGTTGCCAACAGACTTCCTGACCCAGAGGTTATATCTTAGCATTTAATAGCATTTGAAGACTCACCCCCGCAGCCCTTTCTCTCTAAATAGAACCACTTGATTTTTGAACTCCCATAAACATTCATCATCCACAACGATCTGCAATAGTGAGTTCTACACAATTTTATGTCCTTATTTATATGCACTAAGAAAATTATACTTGTGAGGTCATAAAGCTCTGTTATTTATCTTCAGGCATCTCCTCTCTTTACTAGAGGTCTTTGGTCATCCAATTTAGTCCTTTGACCATTCCAGGCCTATAGCCTTCCTTGGAAGTTCTTCTTGGTAGTTTTCTAGTTCTGTAACTTTTTTTTCTGAGATGGGGTTGAGAAAAGGAATACTCATTCATGAATATGGGATGTTTTTTTTCCTGTATGGTTTTCATAACTCCTTTATGCAATGTAAACTTCTTTTTTTTGAATTGAATGGGAGTAAAGCTATTCTCATGATCGTCTGCAGATAAAATCTCTATCGTTACATATTTCACTACCAAAGTGAATCCCAAAAAGTTTAACAATTAAAAATCACTTTCCGTCAAAATGTTCCTAAATTTTTTGCTTTGAAAGCACAGCTTCACAGTAAAGCAGACCAATCCTTCAAAATATATGGTTTAAACAGTAACAGTATTAAGTTTCCCCCCTAATCATTTACCTTTCTAGGTACGCCATTGATATGAAGTTTCACCATGTATTTGCCACATGGATTGTACTCTGGTTCCCCTTTCTTATTCTGAGGGTAAATGATACTGTTAAAAAAAAAAAAAAAAAAAAAAAAAAAAAGAATAAGAAATTGTGACAAAGTATATAGCTGTAGATACACTGATAACATGAGAAGTGGGATTAATATGGTCTGTTTATAGAATTCATGCTAAGGATAAATGTGAAATTTTATATGAAAAAGTCACTCAAATTTAGTAAATGTGATAATAGTGTTTAAGTAGGCTTTATTTTCATACCTTACTCTTGCTGCAGTTCCTCCCTTAATAGACTAAGAAAAAGTACACAAGTAACCTAATCATTTCTCCAACAGAAGCAATGCAAACACCTTTATCTTACTATTACACATACTGAAGATATGCAAATACCATTTAAATACAGTAACTGCCTGAATGATAGTCAAAGGTTTGAAGACTGCAATGCTACAGAACTCAATGTTGATGAAAAGAATGCATCTTCACTTCAAGAAGTATAGGCTGAAACAAAATTCCAGGCACAACATTCACACACTGGTCTGGCAATGGGCTCCTGACAGACAGACAGCCAAACCCATGCTAAATTTATTGTAGTATGCTAGTTAAACTGAATTGAGATAGTGTTGTTAACATTAACTCTGCAGTGAGATTCAAGATAGACCATCTGGCAGCCTTTAGTACAGCAAATGAAGAAAACAAACCTATAAAATGTTTTAAGTAACGTTTCTATTAAAAACAAAGCAAGCATTCCAAACTATTTCTTCTTCTCAAAGCACATCTGAAATTAGACTCCAATGTCTTTATACTCATCTACCTCAATTTGTTTTCATTTTTGGAAATGCTAAAGCCACACGAGTCCCACAGAGATGAAGGTGAAACAAACACTAACTTTTACTGTGTACAGTCATACAAATATAGAATCTCAGCTAAAGTTGATGAAACTAGAGAATACTAATCCAAATATTTTTCCATTAGTCATATAACTATACAACTTAACAGGTATCAATTTAAATACCACCACTGCAGAACATACTGCCAAAGCTCAGCAGTATTAAGTCTGACAAAATAGTAGAAAATAGTAGCTATTTACCTTGTAATCAACTTTTTGTTATATCTTCTTTCATATGCTGCACTGATAGCTAGTGATGCCACAAATGAACAGTCTGACACTATTGTCTATAAAGCAAAGAGAACAACGATGTGATTTACTAATACTTAAATACCGAAAAAAAAAGCACAAACAGGGTGTGTGGAGAGGTGAAAAAATGTTATCATTGGTTATGCCCTTCAAAAGGGAAAGGACTTAAACCGAGAGAAACAAGAGTTACTACAAAAAGGCAGGAAACATGTTGCTTGCTATACTGAGCAAATCACATTTAAAAGATTTAACAAAGGTAATGAGAGACAAGTGCAGCTACTTCATCATTCACTCACACTAACCTCTTTTTTTTGCCCAAAACACACTCTGTAGTGTAAACTATACTCAATGGCAAAATCTGTTGCTGATTTCAGAATAGCTTAGCCCATCTGCAACTTAACGCTACACAAAAACATTTCCACTATTCTCAATAGGCCACTTGTGCTTTAAATACAAAAATTAAAATCTTGCCCGTTACTTTTTGCATGAAATAAACTGTTTGCCACAGAGTACACCTTGCCTTTTTTCATGCTAACTTTACTACTGTTTTTGGAAGAAAGGATTTTCAGCTGGAATTCAAATTCTGGTTTTCATTTCCATTGATGACATACCTCTTCATTTTCATGGCTAGAAAACGCATGGAATCTGAGGTGGTACTATTTCTTGATTTGTTTACTTAGTCTCCAGAGAGTTAAGGAAAGCTCTCTCACATTTAGAGGTTCATTTCTGAAAAAGTGCTCCTCTTCCCCTTTTATAAGGTCTCATAGTCCCTGCAATCAACTCTAGCAGCATACATTTCTCTTTGGGAACAACTTACCTGTTTTATGCTGAAACTTGATACGGTATAAATCATCGTAGGGTTATTTGTTATGTCATCTGGCCGTACCCACTTGGCAAACATTGCTTTCTGTTTGGGGGATAACGGTAACTTCCCACATTTATCACTAGATTTGAGAGAGGAAGGAAGTAGAAATAAATCAACAGCTTAGAAAAGCTTCTCATGGTATATCCAGATCTTGAACTTCTGACAGATGGTACAAAATATGCATAGAACAGGTACACAGCTGTAAGACAACTTCAAAGAACAGTACTCCATAGTTGATTTGGGGCAAAAAAAGCAAAAATATTGAAAATGTGAAATAAAACCCAGGAGGTTCCTTCACAAGACTGAATAGGAAAAAGGAATTGCAAAAAGCCATCTATATTAGCAGAAACCCAAATTACTTCCTTTACTTCAACAGGACGAACTAATACTAAGAAGTTTCTTTAGTTCAGAAAATACCAAGGTTTATCCAATTGTCAAACCTTCAGTAGAAAACTGAAAAAAAAACAACTATCAACCAGATGTCTTGTCTATTATGACTATGTAATCTGAACCTATACCATGGCCCATGAATAAACATCTAGAGGTTTATATATCACTCTTCCTCTGAATAGTTCTTTAGAGAAGAAACAGCTATCACCTTCATTTTACAGGTGGGATAACTGAGGCAAAGTAATATACACAGCAGTCAGGAAGTGGACCCAAACTTCCATCTTAGTCCAATACTCCAAAAAGCCAAATAAAATGTTCTGCTGGTAGGCCTGAAGAAACAACTGCAGGATCTGCTTACATTAAAGTTCAAAGACCAGGCTGGAGAAAGGAGGCCACAGTATTGAAATAACTCAGTCTGAATTATGCTTAAAATCCTACTTAAGCAGTTTTAAATTCTGAGGAAGAAAAACACAGCAATAATATGGGAAAGCTTTGGAAATAAAAACAGAACAAGATCAGTAATTGAATAGCACTTACGAAAATGGCATAGGGAAGGCAAAACGTTCCCTCAGATCAACACTCATGAAAGGGACATATTCGATACCATTAATTTTTGAAGTCTTTCTGTAAATCGTAAGAGAAAAATACAGTTACAAACTTATCTATCATCTTTTCAAGACTAAATTCATAAAAGTGACAATCAAATTAGTTTTTAAAACAAACAAGCAAACAAAAAAAAAACAAACGGTGCCTTTGAAGACAAGATGACCACCTCTTGAAAATGCAACAAGCACTGCCATTCATTTGATTTTGTGGTGTGCAGCATTGGGTGGCTTAGTCACTAATCCCACATGTGCATACCTGTGGGCAAGCCACCGTGCCAGCAGATAAATGACTAAGCCACAAACCTCTTCATAGGTGTAGAAGTAACATGTAAAAAACACCTTATTCTAAATAGAATTTCTCCAGTCCCTTCAGCAACTCGTTGAAGAGAATTTTAGGGTAAATTGACAACAATTATCACTTAGGGACATGAAATTTCATCTAATTGGGGAGTATTCTGGAATGCTTTGTCAAACAAAAACCAATAAACACACTGCATATGTTAATTAGTACATTTTTGATTGAAGTACATAGAATGTTTCTTTAAAAAAAGAGAATCATACTTAAATGTGAATGCAATTAAGTTGTAATCAAGAATTTATCTGAAAAAGATACATGAAATATTTTAAAATCAAATTATAATGAAAGATAAGACACAACTAATTTATCTGGCAAGACTTAACACTCCCCCCAAAATCCACAGAACAGAAATATATATTGCACAAACAAATGAAATTTTAATAAGGCAATTCTACATGGTTTGCAACTTTTCAGATGCACATACACTTCCATCTTTAGGTCTACATCCTTAGTCCATTTAAGTCCCTGAAACTGAAGTAACAGACAAAATATTTTAAGATCAAATCCTGGACAGTGTTGAACGTCACCCTGAACACAATCTTATTTACCATGAAGGTAGAAGGAAGAATACTGAAACAGCTATCAAACAATGCATTTTTGCATATAATTGATATTTTTCAAAATTCACAATTTAGGCTAAAGAGTTTATGGATTCCCTACTATTCGTATATTATGACTCCTATAATAAAAAAAATCAATGCAAAAAGAACAAGATATAATAAAAGTCATAATCCTGAAATATATTATGCTTCCTCAATATCCAATGAAATATTAATTGTATCATCTGTAAAAACAACTTTGTACCTTGGCATCTCAGAGTTGGATCTTTCATGAATTCAATCAGGTATATACAAAAATAAAGCTATAAAAAATAATTCTGGCAGTCAATTATAAAAAATTGTCTTCTAAATACACTCCAGGAAGTATGCTCCGTGAATAAAAGCTACTGATTGCATGACCACAGAGAAAACAATAATTTAACATGTACAATGACAGAGTTAATAAGTAGTGTTTTTCCAAGACTGTTCTGTGTATAATAATTTACTGTCTAAGATACACAAAGGATGAGTGCACAAATTTTAAAACTTTGGAAAAGCTTGGCCTCCACTTACCTGAGTACTTCAATCTCCTCTGCGGTGTATCTCTGACCTTGAGATTCACTAGCTTGTACTGCTCTGATTGTCTGTGGTTTATCGTTTAAAGAAAAATCAGGTCCCAATGGAAAAAACGTTCTGACTGGCTGAATTGGTTTGGCTGCATTTGACTTCTCCTTCTGAGATGACTTTGACATCGATACCTTCAGTGCCTCTGCTCTAAAGCAAATAAAAATGCATTCTATTTACAACTGTAATAAAAATAAAGTTATGTTTCAGTCATTTATTTCCTTGTTCATGCTCCCATATTTGTTAAATGGTATGAACAAATGCTCAAATTGACCAATACGACTTTTCCTATGAAAAATCAATTCACAAATAACATCGATAGAAGATAGGTGTTTTAGAAAATGTTCAGTACTGATGCCAGTACTTCTTCATTTTCCCATTCTAGAATAAATGAAAATCCACCATTTGCAACTCAAATATGAACTACTTTCAGCAGAACTCATCAGATTTTGTCACCTTTAAGACTATGCTAATAGGAGAATTTGGGTAAACATTCATTATCTGGAACCTCAGAAAAAGACCCCAAACTCTGAGAGAAAAAATTCCCTCTTAAGAGTAATTCACTGACAGGACATAGTAGGATCAGACCGACCCTACATGGTGATCATAGCAGGATCACCAACGTTGGCTTCAGCACCACCTACTGCTTTGCCTTCTCTCAGAAATTCAGGATTTAATTTGTCTAAAAACTACCATAGCAGAAAAACCTACTACCTTTACCACAACCCAGCATTTCAACTGCTTGAAGACCGCGTATTCAAGAGATAGATTTTCTGTTGTTGCATTGAACTGCTGGCTTGCTACACATTCAAATCAGTACTTTTTTTTTAAACACAGACTGAAAAAGTGCTGGAAAACAGCTTATACTGAAACAGCCGAGCACAGTCCATTATTTTCCATTGTACTGTTGATTTTAAAGGACTTACATCGAACTCACAGTCACGTAACTTGTTTTAGATATAGACTCCCATGCACCATTTACCCATACAATTAAATTGCTGCCTTGAGCTAAGTATTACACTCACCGATCCAGTGCTTGCCGAGCCAGCTGTTTCAGTTTTGACTGCAGGCCTGCTTCTGAAGTTTCAGTAGCCTTAAATTCAAAACAAAACAGAAAAGCTACACATCCAAAGAAAACACAGGTTTTATAAGCTCAGTTGGTACAATTCCACACTTTTAAATTACAGCCAACAGTAACTACCCATTTTTTCCAATTCTCCTTTGAAACGAGCAGATGTGTTTTTTCAAAATCTCAGCATAAAAAGCGTACTAAGTGAATATCATTTTGCAATCCTAGCAAATGCTTGTAGAATGAAAGCGTTATTTAAAATTCTTCAGTGTTGGAAATACTATATGCAAAAAGCTGCCAGAAGGATTAACCATACTAAAATTCTGAACAGGAAAAAATATTAAAAAGCAAATGTTATGTACACTACTGAACTTAGATGTGTTCCTTTTATTTTTTTTCCCTACAACCAAGTCAAAAATAATCATAGTAACTTAGGAAGAGATAGATTTGGATGTTTGCTTTCATTGAAAGAGTCTACTTGAAAGTTAAAAATCTTGTTCTTGCAGATGTTAAGCATAACATTATCCACATCACGGCACCAAAACAGTTATCAAGTGTGCTAACTTCTATTCCCAGTTGGGAGGTAGGCCATAATAGATTACTCGTACAACCAGTTTACACTTTTTTTTTTCCTTCCAAGTGAAGCATTACTAGTGGAACTAGGTAATCTGCAAGAGACACAGCATGAGGTGTGGCTCTTTCTGTGACACCCACAAGCAGGTTTCAGGGTTTGGCTTCGTACCTTGACTGATTCTAGGTCAATTGAGGAAACAAAAAGCAAGCTACTACCACCCTAAGAAATGAAACTAGAAGCACTCTTTATAAGGAACTACTTTTATCTGGTAATAAATTACTCTTAAGAGTTCCTGGTTGAAAAAGACTTTGAAAGATCCATGAAGGTAAGCAGTGGATGTGGTACTCCTACAGACTCATCCAGGAGACAGCCACAGAAGAAAAGGAATGGCTGATCTCTGACTGCTCCAAAGGTAAGAAAGTAAAACTCTCCACCTGAATACACAGAGCAGAAAATGAAATAGTACTGCTTCAAGATAGCAGAGTTCCTTCAATCGTCTTTCATCCTAGGAAGGCACTTTTTGATCCCCTTGAGGGATAAAGCCTACAGTCACCTTAATAAAACAAGATGCTAATCAAGACCAAAGGAAAAGTTCAGTAGTATCTGCACACAATAAAAGATCAGGTAACATCAGTTGTTAACATGAGATAATTTCAGAGTAACTTCTACATAGGTAAGTAATATTTGCATGCACTGACAGAACAGAAAGAGGAATGCAGCAGAGGGAAAAAAAAAGTATGCTGCTGCAGTAAGTTTTATATAATAGACTGAGGAAGTTCTGATGCAACAGCTCAAATGGAAAAAACAAAACAAAACAAAAACAAAACAGAGCTGTTCTACTAGAGCTCTTGGTCTGATTATGTGTATCGCCAAGGTTTTTCAGGCTACCTAAAACTGGTTTGCAAAAAGCAGAAAAAAGGTTTTACTCTAGTACGCAGCAATAGTGATGTCCCCCTCCCAACAACCCATACATATTCACACTATAAAAAGGGAAGAGAAGAGGAAAAAAGAGAAACAGACTTGGTGGAGTTACATTATGATGGTGAGCTCTTCCTATAATGAGTTAGTTATGACAACTGGACTTAAGAGAAAAAAGCAGTACCTGTAATTATATTCTTCTTATATTACAGCCAATTTATCCCTACCATTAACTTCAACATGAATCAAATTCACTCATAACAGTTTTAATGTTGAACACTGAGTAATCAAGTGATACTTTTTTTTCTTACTAGTTTTGGTATCGGGGACTTATGTTTTCAGGAAGTGTTATATGAAAAATTTCTCATATATTACTTCCTTTAATATACTCATAAAGTAATACAGCTGACATACTGGCAAGTCATCTTCAATCTTAACTGTTCTTAATTTCTGCTTTAACATTGCATTCACTCTAGTGCAGAAATTAACAAGAAAAAAATTCCAGAATATTTCTAGTTTTTAGTATAATTTGATTCAGAGAAAAATACACAAATCACAAGTCCCCATGAATCTAGCGTTGAACAACACAATGACTGGAAGAAACATTACATAAAAAAAAACAATGGAAAAAAGATCCAAAAGCAGTTTTTAGAAATACAGGTACTCCATTTTTAAGCCAGTCTTTAGGGGTCAGTCACTTGTGTAAGTGGAAGAATTTCTTACCATCACATAATTCCACCAAGTTAACTTGTAGCTTAACATACTGTTTTCAAACAGAGTTCCACCGCTTCTGTGTACAACTCTATAGCTTCTTCTGCGTTGCCTTTGTCATCTTCATCAAAAGCCTGCGTAACGAGGAAGTGAGCACGCTCCAAGTCCAACTGTTGCTTTGACTTCAGAGGATCTGTTTTCTGTGACTGAACTAAATGAAAAAGAGTATTTAGCATTCGACAGCAGCAGACACATCAAAGCATCCTTAACACAGTACTGAAGTCCTAGCAGTTCTAGCAGATGAGCATTATCTACTTTTTGACTGGAAACAAAAACTTTGCTACAGACCTCTCTGCAACGATGAAAACCAAACGCTCCTCCCAAGAGCAGGGACATGCTCTCAGGATATTTCACATGCCAAGTAATGTACACAGAATCTTTCATACTACACTAAAGACAAGATTGTTCCATTATATGAAATATTGCATCCTTTGTGAAAATGTATCACCTGCTGCAATATACATGATCCTTAAGTGTCCCTCTCATTTAATATTTTTATTAATGACCTGAAGGAGAACATGTAGTGCATCTTCATCAAAACTGCAGACCCCACCAAACCAATTTACTCCAGGGCACAGCTGGTATTCAGAAGGACACAGACAAACTAAAGAAACAGGGTGACAGAAACCACAGAAAGTTCTACCAGATGTGCCGTGCCCCACAGCTGGGACAGACCAACACCAGACAGACTGGGATTGCCCAGCTGGGGAACAGCTCTGCAGAAAAGGGCATGGGGGTCCCTGAGTACGTCCCTACTCAGGGCCCAGTAGGCTGCATCTGGAATACTGTGTCCAATCACCGGGGTCCCTAATCATGGTCAGGAGCAGGAGAATTTGTCCTGCTACCTAATAGCAATCTGCTGGTAATCATCAGTTTAACAAGAAAACGGATTCAGCCTCTTCAGCGTGGTGCAAAGCAAGGGAGTGAGAGAACTGCCTACAGACTGAAATGGACAGTTCAACTAGACACAAAATAACAAGCATACAAGAATGATAATTGCACCCTGGAACACAAGCCCAGATACATTGGGGAATTTCTGTCTGTAGTGATCTCCTGGACTTGACCAGACCCAAGCAACCTGGTCCAAAAATCAGCATCTACCCTGATTTGAGCAGGAGACTGGTCTATAAACCTCCCACCATCCCACTTGGGCTGAGATTCTAAATGAGACTTACAGGTGTACAATAACTGGAGATTTTTATTTATGTCCAAACACTTCTTGTGTTATTTCACCCTCTTGAAGTTAATAATTCTACATAAATATCCAAACACACCTGCTTTGAACCCATCATGCTGCTGAGGCTTAGATGGAAGTTTTGATTAGTTCCTGATTTTTTTTGTTGTTGTTGTTGCTATGCTTAATTATTTCATCAAGTTTGCTGTGCAGATACGGTTCCTAGGAATATTTAAAAGGAAAGAATATCCACACTCAAGTGCTTAGGAAATAAGTGCTTCACTTCTGAGGTATTACAGAATTCAAAACGCTGATGTGCTTATTGTATTTATGGTCTGTTACACAGTGCAAAAAAAAAATTAGAAACATGAAAAGCAGAGCGAACATCACAGATAAATATTTCACAGCACTGAAAGGCATTCTACTCAATTTAAACAAAGGTTTAATTAGAAAGCTCCTTACCCACCTGCTGAATGGAGAGCTTGAACCCTCTCCAAGTACTCATTTATTTTTTCTTGAATGTTTTCCAAGCTTGACCCTGCCATCCCAGCATAAATCAAGGCTTGTGCAGCTTCCTGAAAGGAAAAGAATTTGAAACAAAGATAATATTTCCTGCCTGGAAAATTATTCTCAATGAACAGAGGGCCTGTAACTGCCGTAAGTTGCATGAAAACAGGACCTGACATCTACATAATGACTCAGTGGCTAGAGGGAAAAATCTGTTGCAAGGAAGATATAAATGAGATCTAATCTCCTACATTCAATTTCTCACACATGGGACAACCCATAAAACTATAATAAACCTTCTGAAGTTCTTTAAGGCCTGATCTTAGATCTGCATGTATAGTTTAATCCACGAACTCAGAAACGTTAAATAAGCTTTCTCAAGCATGCACCAAAATCATTTAAGTAAAGCTCACAGGTTGCAAGCTGTCTTTTATTTTTAAAGCTTCAGATTTATGGTTTAAAAAAAAAAAAAAAAAAAAAGATGCTACTGAACTTATTCACATTGAATTTGATAATAATGAGAAGAAAACCAATATAAAAACTTTTCGAAATCAAACCCTTAGAATTTTGGTTTATGAAGTCTTTTCTATTAGCGTTACTCATATAATGCTATCAAATCTTGAAATTCTATAAAATTAAAGTTTCCTAGCTCCTCAGACTTTGATCTTTAAATGTTTGTAAGCACATAAAACACTGGATATTAATCAAAGTACATCAAGGACTGAGTGTAGGTCTCCAGCTCAGATGCAGAGTGTGTTTATCCGCATTAAGGCTTTTCCTATACTGCACAAATCTATGTAGAAAAAATGTTTTCAGTTGCATAAGCTGTCTATCCATTCACTAAATTTATGAAAAACACATTAAGGTTTGGCAGGGTTGTAATCAACAGCCACAGCTGACGCAGTCTCACAAGCATACAGAAAACTGAAATTTGTCACTCCTAAAAACGAGGATAAAAACCTTACTTTGTCCTCATTATTGTCACAGGGGGAAAAGCAAGGAACAGACAGGCTTCTGCAGCAGTGCTTTTCTTCCTAGCAGCAGCAGATGAGAAGGTGGCTGTCACGTAGCAGGCTGTGTTTGTAGGAAGCAGAGCAGTAACTCCCTGAGAGCTGCTCCACAAAGATGGTCTCCAGAAAGGCTGCTCCTTACAGGGCAAGCAGTCACAGCTGGCATCTCTTGCTCTTGTGGCTATGATGTTGTCAAGCTTATCGGTTTATTCCCATAGGCACCTGCCTAGTTTGCCCAAGCTTAAATACAGCCTGTACTTATCAGGATAAATATTTTACTGATGGGCATCGCAGAACCAAGAGCTTCATGCTCATGGTCAACATCCATCACCATATTACAAATGAAAACAGAGATGCTGTTCCTTTCATGCATAGCAATTATCTACTGCTAAGGTCTAGCATACAGCTATCTGTGAGAAAAAACACTCTACAGATACCTGCTGAAGGACCATATGCATGTCTGTGGCATACCAGAAGTACAGATGTTGTATCCCCCTTGTAAGCTGTCTGTGTATGACGCACAAAACAAATGTGGATCTTCAACCCAGTACGTCAAAAAAAACATGCATAATTGATGCTTCTCCTGCGGTTTGTTTCAAGCACAAGTGCTCTACCTGGCTTTAAGAGGCAGAGTGACAATAGATTTCCACACATTAACCCTCCAAAGGGCAGAAGCAGCTGAGCAAATGCCTGCAGAGCCAGCACACCGGCTGTTCACGGTGACATGACGGAAACACAGTTCAGAGCTGGCATTTACGACCAACAACGTTTCACAACAGCACACACTTCCCACAAACACACTCAGCTCACCCCACATGAGCAGTTTAAGACCTTTTCCACCCCTCTGCTGCCCGCAGGCACCCTAACACTGCGCTCACCCACTTCAGAGCCCCGGGGCAGGGACCCCACCGCCCCCCGGCGCTTCCCCCCCCGCCCCATACCCTGTAGTAGAAGACGGCCTCCTGGTAGCGCCCGCTCTGGTCCCGCTGCACCGCCAGCTGCGCGAACTTCACCGCGTCCAGCTCCAAAGTGCTGGCGTCCATGGCCGGACCCTGCCGCCCCCTCCCCGGCCCCTCTCGTCCCGTCCCTTCCCTTCCCTTCCCTTCCCCTCCCCGCCCTGACGCGGAAGCCGGGCGGAGCATGCGCGCCCCGGGGAGGGCGCCTGAGATGGCGCCCGCCTGCGGTGTGGCGGTGGGGAGTGCGCTCCCGCCTAGTTTGTTTGTTTGTTTTCTGCTTTTTATTTTTTATTTTTTAATAGAGGTGTTCAAGGCAGTAGGTTCTGCAAAACCGTGTGCTGTGCAGGTGGCTCTTTGAGTTTATAGAATCATGCGCTCACAGAATCATTATGGTTGGAAAAGCCCTCCGAGATCACCTGGTCCAAACATCCCCCTACCACCAATGTCACCCACTAAACCATGTCCCCAAGCACCACGTCCAACCACATTAAACACCCCCAGAGACAATGACTTTACCACCTCCCTGGGCAACCCGTCCGACAGCTCTTTCTGAGAAGAAATGTCTCCTCATTTCCAGTCTGAACCTCCCCTGGTGCAACTTCAGGCCATTCCCTCTAGTCCTATAGCTAGTTATCTGTGAGAAGAGGGCAACCCCAGCTCCCCACACCTTCCTTTCAGGTAGTTGTAGAGATCAATAAGGTCTCCCCTGCGCCTCCTCTTCTCCAGGCTAAACAACCCCAGTTCCCTCAGCCGCTCCTCTCAGGACTTGTGCTCCAAGCCGTTCACCAGCTTTGTAGTCCTTCTCTGGATACTCTCCAGGGCCTCGATGTCCTTCTGGTAGTGAGGGGCCCAAAGCTGAACATAGCACTCGAGGTGCAGCCTCACCAGAGCTGAGTACAGGGACACGATCACCTGCCTGTTCCTGCTGGCTACACTATTCCTGATACAAGCCAGGATGCCGTTGGCCTTCTTGGCCACCTGGGCACACTGCTGGATCGTGTTCAGGCAAGCATCAACCAGCACCCCCAGATCTCTTCCTCTGCACAGCTTTAAAGCCACTCTGCCCCAAGTCTGTAGCTCTGCATGGGGTTGTTGTGACCAAAGTGCAGGACACGGCACTTAGCCATGTTGAATCTCATCCCTTTGTCCTCTGCCCGTCGACCCTCTGCAGGGCCTTCCTACCCTCCAGCAGATCAGTGCTTCCCCCCAGTTTGGTGTTGTCTGCAGGCTTACTGAGTGTGCACTCAATTCCCTCATCCAAATCATCAATAACGATATTAAAGAGGATGATCCCCAACACTGACCCCTGGGGAACTCCACTGGTGACTGGTTGCCAGCTGGATTTCACTCCATTCACCACCAATCTCTGAGCCCAGCCATCCAGCCAGTTGTTAACCCAGCAAAAAGTGTACCTGTCCAAGCCATGGGCTGCCTGCTTCTCTAGGAGAATACTGTGGGAGACAGTATCAAAGGCTTTGCTGACGTCTAGGTAACCTATTTCAACAGGCTGTCCCTCATCCACCAGGTGGGTCACCCAGTCATAGAAGGAGATGAGGTTGGTCAGCCAGCACTTGCCTTTAATGAATCTGTGCAGACTGGGCCTGATCCCATGGTTGTCCCACATATGCTGCATGATTGCATTCAAGATGACCTGTACCATCACCTTTCCTGGTACCAAGGTCAGGCTGACAGACCTGTAGTTCCCCAGGTCTTCCTCACAGCCCTTCTTATAGATGGGCATCACATTAGCAAGTCTCCAGTCATCTGGGACCTCTCCAGATGACCATGACTGCTGATTGATGATGGAAAGTGACCCAGCAATCACACCCACCAACTCCCTCAGCACCCTCGAGTGGATCCCATGTGGCTCCATGGACTTGTGACAGTCTCCTGTCATATCTCAGGAGATATGAAAATATGTCATATTTCAGGAGATATGAAAATATGCCCTGGAAATTTATTTGGAGTCTTTTGGAGCACCTCTCCTATGCAGAAAGTCTGAGAGAGCTGGGGATGTTCAGCCTAGAGAAGAGAAGGCTCTGGGGAGACCTTATTGCAGCTTTTCAATACTTAAAGGGGGCTTATAAAAAAGATAGAGAGCAACTTTTTGCTCAGGCAGATAATGATAGTGCAACAGGGAACAGTTTTAGACTAAAAGAGAGTAGATTTAGATTATATATAAGGAAGAAATTCTTTACTGTGATGGTGGTGAGGCACAGGAACAGGTTGCCCAGAGAAGCTGTGAATGCCCCAGCCCTGGAGGTGTTCAAGGCCAGGCTGGATGGGGCTTTGGGCAACTTGGCCTGGTGGGAGGTGTCCCTGCCCATGACAGGGAGATGGATTGGGGTGATCTTTAAGGTCCCTTCCAACCCAACCCATTCTTTGATTCTGAATAGACTTAATAAGAGGTGCAGATAAATGTTGGAATACTAAGTACTGAAATACTAAAATCTATCATTTTTCATCTCCAAATTTCATACGTATAGAGATACTTTTCTCATTCTATCTTATTTTCTGCCTTATGCTTTTTAAACTTTACAGACTGCAGTGATATAAAATGCAGTAATATTCTATGTAAAAGATGACTTGCTTCTCATCATCTGCCTGGTCCTCAGATTTGGAGGACCCTGACTGAGGGAACAGTGACTTTCTGCCTGTGGTCACTGGAATTGTAAGGGACCTGTTGTATAGGCTAAACATTCATAAGTCCATGGGGCCTGATGGGGTTCACCCCAGAGTACTGAGGGAGTTAGTGGATGTTACAGTTTGCTAGCTACAGCTAACTAGTTCCCTATCAACAATTTACTGAAGGCCTTGGGAGTCTGGGGAGGTTTCTACCAGCCGGAGGTTAGCCCACAGGACCATAGAACGACTTGGGTTGGAAGGGACCTTAAAGATCATCGAGTTCCACCCCCCTGCCATGTTACACCCATTTACAGAAAAGACACGAGAAAAGGCCCCAGAAGCTACAGACCTGTTAGTTTAACCTCAGTCCCTGGAAAAGTTCCGGAGAACACTATCCCAAGGATTACTGAAAGGCAGCTAAAGAACAAATAAAACCTTTAAGAGGTCATACTATTGCACTTATTAGTATGTTAGGAACATACTAATGTTAGCACTTCTGTTGATGGGGCTTTTAATGTATGAAGCTACTTAATAAAAGGAGTCAATTACATTGCACCACTAGATGTCCATCTACTGTTAGATAGAACTAGCACTAGAAGTTTTTGCATGGTGAGAAAGGCAGAAGTTTATTTTGGCTCTGGTTTAGTTACAGATGTGTCTTAAGTTGCTTTGGTTCATATAAAATGATGCTACTGTCATTCTGTAGATAATTTTTGATTAAATAGAGCTGTTTCACCAGAGATTGGATTCCTCTGAAAATGCTTTAGATTAGTTTCTTAGAAAAAGTACTTTGATCACTGAAAGTAAGGAATCCCTCTTTATACAGTTAAAATGCTGTCTCTCAGCTTTTTTAGTGGCTGTAATTTTTGGCATCTGTTTGGAAGTAAACAGTTATGATGATAGGGACTGTGATCCTAACTATGAAATAAAGGAAGAAAGTGAAAAGTGTATTTTGTTAGAAAGATTATTCTTCACCTTAGTAAGTGCACTTCCTTTTAGAATTGCATCTGCAGATCCTTTCATCTGACTGTGTTGACTGGGAAAATGAGATTAACAACAGGAAGTTTTATTAAATAAAGCTTTATATGAAACTAATGTTAGAGTGGAAGGTACCAATGACTTCCACTGAATGAATAATTGCATTAAGAGGTCTGCACATAGTATTTATGCATATATAGATAGATATAATCAATCATGTGCATTGGGCTGATAAAATTTGTATGGAAAATGAGAGAAACTACTGCTGCAGTAGTCAGTTGGGCTGGGTTAGTTGCTAATTGATCTTATGGTACAAGCAGTTCAGGTTCCCTTTCTGGGGTTGCCTTGTGCTATTGGTAACAGGTGTACCCCAAAGTGAAGTTTGTCGATTAAACTACAGCCACAACTGCAGAAGGAAGTTAGGCAACAGGGTCTGCCTAACTTGATGTTGAAATCACACAGGGATAGCCATTGTTGGAGACCCAGTTGTAACATGTTGTTTATCAAGGGGACAAAAGTTAGAACCACTGACACCTCCAAGTGCTTTGTACCCTCCTGCGGCTGCTGGTCCTGTGAACATTTGGATATTAAGTGTTGATTGCTCATA
The DNA here is from genome assembly GCF_964035555.1 of Netta rufina. Taxonomy (NCBI): domain Eukaryota; kingdom Metazoa; phylum Chordata; class Aves; order Anseriformes; family Anatidae; genus Netta; species Netta rufina. The sequence continues at coordinate 44,633,906 of NC_140124.1, forward strand.
TTGTAAGGATGCTCATGTGTTTTCACCACATGGTGTGACCTTGAGGAATATCAGCTGCTCTGTGCCAAGTACCATGTAAATGCTTTCACCCTGAGATATGAAACAGTAAGCGTGAGATCAGTGAGAAAGAAACTAGTTTGTGCATACTGTACTCAGGAATGTCATGTGTGGGGCAGCTGCTGATTTAGTTTACACTGGATCTTCCCAAACAGTAATTTTATCTGCATATCTTAATTGACAGAGTCCTTCAGATGCATTACAGGGCTTTGACCCCTTTTTGTTTGATTCTTCTGAAACACGTGTCTAATTAGATGGTAGGTTCATCAGAGTTGTTCATCAATTCCAAGTCATTTTGAGACGCTTGGCAAGGATGGTCTTTTCTGTAGAGCAACATCTGAGGCTGAAATTCATAGCTTTAGGTTGGAGCAAAGCATGTAGTATGATGTGCTCAAACATCTGGAGCAGATGTTTTTGGAGCTTCTGCTTCCTGGAAACGCCGTGGCACAAAGAAATTCAATCAAACATCCGTTTCTGAATTGCATCTGTAACTGTCTTTAGAAACACTTACATGTAAGGTGAGATTATTATTTAGTGCTTCCTAACCTTGCAGCTGAATCTGGGCAGGTGGAATTCAACGGTCTGTGCTGTATATACCCAGTGACAAGACTGGTATTGTGTCTATTATGTCCCTTTCTGGGGACATTTTGGGGCTAGCAAGATTTTTGGATTGTCAAAGTTGTTTTTCTTTCACGAATGAACTTCATTACTATACTAATGGCATTGGACTTTAATAATTATGGAGGAACCTTTATAGTAAAAGTGTTTTCATGTCCTTATGCCATAAGATCTAGGTGGGAAGAACAAACGTATGTGAGGGAATGAGGAAAAGGGGAAAAAAAAACACACCTGTAATGGGAGGGCACTAGGATACTGAAGAACTCCTTCAAGACTATTTTTCTTGATCATGGTAAGTGTCACTCTAGTGAGAAAGTTTGTCCTCATCAATTGATGCAGAAAACAAATTTCATAGTATTCTGAGTAAAGATGTAGCCTGCATCTTAAACTTCCCCAGTCTTTCCTGTTGTGTACAAATATGTTTGTGTCCAGTCGAGCCATTTTTACCTATAGATTATCTCTATTTTTAAATATCAGAAAATGATGTGATTATTTTTTTATTATTATTTTGTAGGAGGACAGATGCAGTATTATTGTCATATAAACAGGCAGACAGCAGGCAGTCCTCACAATATATGCATAAATAATGCCACTTGCACTGCTTAAGAATGTGTCAGAATAGGTAAAGACACTCCAGTGTTTGTGACACAAATATGTATGCACTGATGGACTTGATTCAGTTTTTGCAAGTACTAAACTTATAATTAATGCTGGTGACATTTTCAAGCTTAAATTTGGTCACATGCATAAGTGTTTACACAGCTGGAACAAAAGAAATTGTGTACACTATGTTTGAGTCCCCTTAATCTAACCATAATTCTTCAGCTATTATCAAAACAAGTGTGGAAAAAACAAAAAACAAACAACTCTTAGTTCTTCAAATGAAAAGCTAACTATTTTTTCCTTTCTGTAAGTAACCAGAATCTCCCTTTAGTCCTGTGGGACCACTGTGCAGTGCTTAACTGTGGGATAAAATAGCACCAAGTATAATACAGTATGGAGTTCTAGCTCCCTCGTCATTACGGGATATCTACTACAAACTTCCAAAAATGAGTTCACACTGACTCTTGAATTACAGACATCAGTCTCTTTAATGTGAAATGGATGAATACAATCTGAAGGAGTCAAGGACAGAAAAATATTAGGTGGAAATGTCACTTCCAACCTGGCTATCATCATCCTACATTTCCACCTGGAGGTGGCTTTGCAAATGACAGTCTCGTTCTTACAGCTATTTTTTTGTATGTTAAATGCTTTAAAGTTTGAAGCAAACAGGGTACTTGTTTGGTTTTCAGTAGGATAAGTATCCATCGGAAGACAGCGAACAAAAGGATGACCTGAAAATGTCCTTGTAAATGAAAGCAATTTCTCTAATTTATTTTTAGGTACTGAGGGCAAGGAAGGTGGTACTGACTGTGTTTTGGAAGTTAGAAGTGGAACCTCCAGCAGTACTAGTAGCTGAATATTTCACCTGTTTTTCTTCCTACAGACATACAAAGGAGCAATTTAGAGCTGGAAACAGAGCAGTCTGGAAGCTGTAACTGTTCAGGACAAAATCCCTTGTGTTCATTACAGGAAATTGTCTTTCTGCTCCACTTAATAAGTGACTTGTGTACATTCTTTTATTAAGTTCATCCTGCTGTTAAAGAGAGCTTAACTTCAGGCTCTACATAGCAATCTTCTTTCCTTGTGTTCTGTATGATGATAAATTGTCAGATCCTTGGTCAAGCAGAAACGTTTCAAATTATTTTCCCTTGTCCCTGAAAGTCCGTGTGGGATAAATGCTGCTACAAGAGCTCTTGTCCTTAAGCCAGTCCTTAAGTATTAAAATCAGAGTTGTTCTTTAATAGGCATAATCTTTTGCTTCTCTGAGGCACTAAATTAAACAATGCTGCAACAGGCTTGCACTTCATCTGTAGGGCTTAATTGCTTGCTTTTGTTTTTATATCACTTCACTTTTGGCATTTGGATAACTAGCCATAAAAGCCTGAATGGCAACAGTTGATCCGACCAATGTGCCTCTAAGCTGCTATCCTGTTTGATAATGCACATATGCAGCTGTATAAAAAGCACAGAACAAAGCAGAAATCTGGTAATACTTCCAGATTTTTCCTATCCTCCAACAGCTCAGGGATTGGGGTTTATTAAAGCTAAAAGGTGGCATCTTTATATGTAATGACCTCTGATATACGTGACTTGCACACCCTCTGCTGATCTGAACTCTTAGCAATCACAAAATCATGGTGTGAAATGTTCTATAACTTCAGTACATAATACATGCACATTTTCCTTACTCTGAATCTGCCAGCATCTGCATTTAGTTGACTTCCTACCCTTTTGTTAACGAGACATTGTCTCCAAATTGCTTACAGCTTCATAAACATCTGTCATATCTTTCCTCAGTTATTTTTCACTTAGAAGTCTTTCCATACCTGTGATTAGCCCTTTTGCCTTGCTCTGTGCTTGACTGAATCTGCTGAATTATTGCTGGTCTATTTCTAAATGACTGTTACTTTACTGCACTGGGGGTATGGGGTTTTGAGCACAAGGGAGGGAAGAATATTAAAAACAACAACAACAAAAAGCATGGGATTGACAGATCTGAGCTGTCAAGTTCTCCTGCAATTAGAGGCAGTTGTGCAATCATTGCTGCTTCTGTTTCTCTTGTATGACACTCTGTGATAAAATTCTTTAGGATAGGTCAAAAATCTCCCAAACCAACAATATGACACAAGAACAGACATAAAGAGCAAGCAAAATCAATTTTTAAGTGAAGGTGATATGGGTTATGAAACATTAAAGGAAAAAAGAAAAAAAAGATATGCAATTCTGAAAGTTGTATTAACTTGATCTAATATCATCTTCACATGGCAATCAAGTGCAAAGAATTGCAGTTTATATAAGGGAGCTCAGTAAACCATCTATTCTCAGGAACATTGCAGAGGTCACTTTTCCAGATGTTCTATTTTCCTTCCTTTTGTACTAGGACCAGTGGTTACCAAACGAGGAAAAAATGTTTCTATAGAAGATGGGAGTTTTCTCTGAGGATTGTCTTTATGTCCTCTAGAAAAAACCCCTGTCATACTCACTAAATACCAAAAATCGCCATTGCGAAATTTGGCTTCAGTAATTAACTTCACTAAAAGCCAAGTGTTTAGAGATAAAATGATGTCTAGTCTTCCAGTTTAGATTTTTTCTCTTCATTAAGGCTTTAGAGGTTTTACTTATTACATTTCCTGCTTTGGCATACTCACTTTTCAATATTTGTAGTGGGACACAAAATTAGTCAAATGAGCTAATAAACTGTGTTTCCAATGTGTTTATTATTATTATTATTATTATTATTATTATTATTATTATTATTATTATTATTATTATTATTATTATTATTTTCTACAGAGTGCAGACATTTGAAAGATGCACAGTGAGGATTTGCTACAGTGAAATGTAATGACTCAGAGGTGGCATGGTAGTGCACGGGTAGGAGTAGTTGAGTTTTCACTCAGAGCTTGAGTT